>NW_025106642.1:6219230-6841153 GCF_013123115.1 Colletes gigas | reverse complement strand
AGCGTATTCTATGCCCCTAACTGCGGCTTTTGTCGACCCAACCGACTCTTACTTCACGAATTAACCTGTAACCTGACCGCCGGTGCAATACGTTCTCTCGCGATCCACCTTCCTGCACGAAAATATACATTCTTCGCTATTGTCGTAAAAAAGTCATTCGCAAGAGAACCACTATCACGTGGACACAATGCAAATTTGTCTCTCTCCCTCCGACGTTTTATATTGTTCGATATTCTTAGATATCCAGCGTCCAAAAATACGAAAAGACGTTTTATACGATGGTTCATCGGGAAATCAGGAAATCTGACACAGCAGTGTTCGGAATAACTATAATAGAAGGTGGACAAGTTTTTCGGTGAAATTAAAAAATTTCAAATCATTTGGAAAAAATTATTTTCGGTTGCAGAAGTAAATTACAATCATTTATTCCCATTACACATACCCTCGAAATCCTACGCACTTTCGAGAAAAAAATTCCTTCACGAAAATATAACGTCTGACCATAAACGAATGATTCCCCTGAAATTCGGCGAAAAAAAAAATTTTCAAATCGTTCTGAAAAAATTATTTTTAGTTGAGGGGGTTAGTTACAATCATTTTTGGTGAATAGATATATCTTCGAATTCCTACGCACTTTCGAGAAAAAAATTCTTTGCCGCAAATATGACATGTGGTCAGAGATCTGAGATTATATTCCTCGTTTTTATCACTTCATATGTAGATATAGTCCAATTATCTGACATCTAAAATTTCAATGGGAGATTTTAGTGGCCAATATAAGACGAAAGACTTTCTTCAGTGAAAATAGATGGCTTTCCCAAAATCTACGTCTCGTCGGGGATCGCTGGAAGACTCTTCGGTAAAGCTTATCCAGTAGCCCTCGGTTTAGATGCAATTTGTGCTTGCCGCAATTGGCTCCTATTGACTGAGTCATTTGTATGGGGCTAGGTCCCCCGATCCAAGTATAAAAGGAGTCATTAACAACGGGATAGTGGCGGTTTGGCTCGTCGGAAAAGCAGCAGCTAATCAGCCGCGATGTCCCCGGTTCTCGTCAGTCACGTAGCTTTCCCTGGTACTTTTTCAAATTGTGCGAACTCTGTCTCGCGTTACACACACGACGAGTTCTTTATTAATATATTCTGGTATCCGGATGGATATGGATCCTCCGCGACACAAGCCAGTCGTATTTTGAACACGCTCTAAGTCCGTAATTGCGGCCTCTGTCGATTCAATTGACTCCCACATTCGGAATTAACGTGTAATTCGGTACAATCCGTTCCCTCGCGATGCACCCTGGCTCACGGATTCCCGATGCATTCTGTACGACAGAGGGGGGGAGGGGGACGGGAGCGTCTAATTACGAAACTGTTCGATTGCGTGTTCCCGGAAAATATATCCTTCTTCCGTCTTCGCGGGGCGGTTGTTATCTCGAGTTCGAGGACGGACGAAGGACTCTCCGGGAGGAGAGCTCGTGAATTAATCGAGTCGCTCGTTCGGGAAACAACTTCGCCCCGCGGCGACTCGTAAAAGTTGCCGCCAGTGAAGATCTCGTGACGCTTTGTGCAATGGTCACGAGGAAATAAGTGGAGACGCGAGAGTTCGTCAAGAAAGTTTTTTATACGCCGCGTCTTAGAGCGTCGTCGTGGCTGGCATAATATTTTTGCATCGACCGATCGGGATGAGATACGAACGATATGGCAACGAACTCGAACGTCGACGCGAAAGACGAACGGCCACTACGGCGAAAGTTGAGAAAATGCAATTGCTTTCTGGAATTTTTGAGGGAAGGGAACTAATATTCCGTAGAAAGTTACGAGAGTATAAGTTTTGTGTTATAGAGTCACTTCATCGGGCGCGGTTCCTCTTGTTTTTCACAAAATTCGCCTCAAGTTTTTTAATCGTCGAAGCCTCGGGGGACCAATAATGCAAATTACGTTTATTTCGATAAGAATGTGCTCGGCTATGGGGCGTAACAGACACAGGATGGTAGCAAGCTGGACGAGCGATTCCTAGTTGCGTCCCCTTTGTAATTAATAATTAAATCGTCGAAACTTCCTGGCCGAAACTACCCCGAGCGTGCGATCGCGACGATCCCCGCGCGGTGGGTGGTTCTTTCAAGGCGAAGAAGCACGGAAGATGACTGACGGCGGACAAAGGGGCTCTGGATGCGAAAGAAAAGCGATAGAGAGGGGGGTTGCGAAGAAGCATCGTGGGAGACGGGAAGAGAATTGCCCGGGGAGGTTGAAATAGCTGAAAGACAGAAACACGCCGTTGGAGGGTCGGGCAGTCAACGACGATGAGATAAGGGATGGAGAAAGAGACGCGGGGAGAGAAAGAAAAGCGGACAAAGAGAAGAGCCGGAAGAGAGAAGGGAACCAAGACTCGGAGATAAGACGGTGGAAGTCGGCGGGGAACTTTAGAACCGACAAACGCCCCGGAAAAACATTGGATCGCACAAAGGCTGATGATCTTCGGGCGAGAGTCCGTCCTCGTAAAAGGAGGGACGACTGTTACGAACCAGACCGTATCGGTACGCTCGAATACGTGTTTCATTATAACTTCCCTTTAAGTCCACTTTCTCCCTTTACGAAAATTACTTTGTCGCGTTAGGAAATGAGACTCGTCCGACTCGGGACTCGCCGCGACCTCTGAAACTTTGCTCCGTAGTTCCCCGGAGTGTTTGGTAGTTACCGTCTTCCTGCGGAGGACGCTGGATAACCGCGCAGACAGTCGCCGGCCAGGATGTGTCCATTTAAATACCTCGCTACGGAGTTTCTTGGTGTTGCTTTTATCGCGAATCGGACGCGAAACAGGCGTTATCGCGACGCAACCGGCAATTACGCGAGAAACTTGATCCGGCGATTCGTCGTGACGTCAATTTCTGTCGAAACTGTGCATAAAAATAAGGGATGACGAGATACAAAAACGTGCACACAATTTCGCGAAGTTCCGAGAAGACAAACTTGGTGCGCGACGCTTTCGAACAGGAAGTTTGTAAACAAACACCCGAGAACCACGTTTATTGGCATTCTTCACTGGAGATTGCATTTCTGGTACTGGATTTCAGATTTCTTTTCAATTATTAAATCCCCATTAGAATTCGAAAGAAGAACGTGTCACGTGGACGCAAAGTAAATCTTTATCGTAGCTTTTAGAGACTAAACTTAGTCGTAGCATGAATTAAAGTTTAGAGGATTCTGTAAGAAGGAAAAGAGAGTGGAAAATCGTTACGGCAAAGTACTTAAGGCGAGTCGAAGAGAGATGCGAGAGGAAACGGAACTCTTCGCTGAGAAAAAATTCGCTACAACTCCTTGCGCTTCGAAAAGATCTTTAATCATTTGGAGTCTGTGCATTGCATTCTTTTGAAAGACAATTAATCCCTTAATTATTTGAATATAAAAAAATTGATTCGTCGTCGATCGTTTACCGAGCGCAGCACGTAAATCTCTTCTGTGACCATTGCCGAAATCACTGACGTTAAATCGACCGGGAATTTGGAGAATATCACGACCGACTAGGTCGATTAGTTAATTTACGTTCCATCAGGACGTTATGTCTAGCAGACTTGCTGATGGCGACGTTAAATGTAATTAACGACTGAGTCTGTAAACGCGAACGACCCTCGGGTGATTTTGTCCTTGGCCACTGACGAAATTAGAAGCTCGAGATACGTATTTATAGTCTTAGTAAAATTTAATTGTCACGATAAAGTTCGATTTACGAAGTCTCGAACCTTTCCGCCAGAAGCATCGAACTTATCTAATTTTAATTTATTAACCGTGAAAAGCGTTACGTTCAGATTCGAGGCTCGTGTTCCCCATTTTGCGAGCAGGTTTCGCGGCACCTGCAACGAATCCTGCGGTGATATATCATTGTTTTTCGAGAAACGTTGCTGGCAGTATTACGGACTGGAAAGAATCTCATCCGTAAAGGTAACAAATGCGGTGTGACTTCCGGTCGTGCGGACCACGCAGGCATACGTTGCATTTACCACCGCGCGTACGGCTAAAAAACATATTTTCCACCGCGATATTTTACCAACCGGATAGCCAGTGCATCAGAAGAATCGAAACCACCGACGCCGTCGCCGGACGATAAATAATCTAACTATTTTTTCACCGAGTATTCAAAACGTACCGAGTCGTATTTTTATACAATCCGACGAAACATTATGGTTCTCGCTGAAATGGAATTCTGGTTTGGATAATCCTGATGCAGTAAATTGAACCGGTGGATTAAGCCCAGCTAAATTACGTCTCCGTTGAAATACTTTACCGAAAGCTTCCGCGGAAAATGTTTTATACTCTCGGTAATGCTCTTTTTAAAGAATATGTTTCCGTAGATAATTAACGTTCTATCGTATATAAATTGTACCGTCAATATTTAATATTTGCATCTCGAAGAACCCTCGACCTTAATTTTGTATTGGACGCAATCGATGGACACGTCTGTTCTCTTATATTCGTCAACGTTTGCTGAAATGCTCGGTAAAGAATGGTCGGAAGATGCCTTTCAATTTGAAGACAGCGCCCATTTTCAGACATAAAGCGCGGACGGGAAGATTCTATCGGCGATCAGTACAGGTCAATTGGTGCTCAACCGGCAAACAAAGGATCCTAATTCGACTCTCGAACGGACAAACCGATAGGCATACAATTTTCGGAAATGGAATTTTCAATCGGTGCCTTTGAATTTCTTTTTCTTAATTGGAGTCATTTACGAACAACGTAAAACGTCGCTGTGTAATGTTACAAATATTAAAGTAAGCAAATATAATAGCACTCTCAGCCAGCAGAAAGTCCTCGAACCGTCAAATCGTCGTTTATTGATTTTATTGCGCAATGCTGCGACAACGCGATTGCGGTTTTAACAGGATACTCGAGTAACGACCATCAGGATGGGCATCGATAGCGCTGACCAAGATCGTAATCGCGCGTCTAGCTTCACACCTGCGGTGTCCGGCGATAACGACGAGCTTCGATCAATGCGACCTGGTATTCTGTCTTTCACGAAGGCTGCAGGCTTCAACAAAGAACGGTTTAAACGTCTGGCCGTCAAATCCATTCTACGATTAGCGTAGACTAATTTTTGACATCAATTTCCCTATTTGTGACCCCCTGGAAAAAGTCGAAAGCGCGGCTAGAGTCTAATAGACCCATAGATCCTGCGACGAAAGACTAAAGTTCACTTTGCTATCTATTTATGATAAATTTCGTGTCTATCGAACAGCTGTTACCTCGAGATTCGTGTTGGTTTTTAATCTATTATCCTTGGCACTGCTTACCTTCCTCCCAACTTTGACGTCGACGCATATGTATTACAAAGACAGGCTGTCGTGTGTACCACGCACCTGTTGGTTCGATAACAACGACAATGTTTCATGCAAATTCTCAGAAAGATCCATGACACTGGATTCCACGCCAAAAGATTAATCGAATATGCAATTTGAACGTTGGAGCAAGTAGAAATATCTAGGAATGGTCAGACGCGACAGGTAAGTTGTATTCAATAACGTTTATCAATCCGGAAACAAGGCATTACATCACCTAATTCTATTCCACAAAAATCCAGTATCGAAGTCAGACCGAAACAGACTTGAACGCAGACACGAGTTATTTACCAGGCGCGTCCGACCATTGCTCGATATTTCTACTTGCTTCGGCGCCCGAGTCGATATGCTCGAAAACAAAGCCTGGTACGGAAAAATGTTACTCTACGTTTTCGACTTATTTTCCCACGTAGAATCGTCCTGTCTCGCCTGCGCCTGAACGATCGAAAATAAAAGTAAATAAGCGAGCGGACAAACAAGAAAAGCAACGAACATAAATGAAAAATTGCAAAAAATCGAGCAGGTGCTCCCGAAACGCTTGGTACAGAGCTCGCCCCGTTGTAGTTGAATAAACGATAAGTGAGCTGACAAATCCACAAGTGATCGTTCGGATCGCACCGGCGCTTATCCAAAACCGTTCAGCGGGACGCTAACGACCTTCTTCCGTTAAAAAATTTCGAGGGCCCGCGGGAATCGGCCGGGAGGATCGACGATCCGGTTCTTCCCCACGGACACGTATGAAATAACCATAACGGTTGCGGCGCGATATCGGCGAACACACCGGCTACAAATGTAACGTCGTCTACATATTGATCAGAGAGCCCCCGAGTGCACCAATATATTCCGGGGCTGGATGGTTTTCCGGCGGGCCGGGCGTAGCGATTTGTTAACCACCCCGTACGCGGTCTGACTACCCTCGCTAAAAGCGTATTTATCTGTATTCGGCAATCAACTAGAGTACGCCAATTTTTTTCCACCACCCCACTGCGACCCGTTGACATTTTAATTGTTATTAATGAGCCGGGAGAACCGCGTCTCTCGTCTCGGCTTTCGTCGTCGGTCAAGAGAAATCTATCGATACTCTGGCACTTTAAAAAATTAACGACGCACCGAGAATTGCTCCCAAACATATCCAGCGACAGCTCGTAACTAAACAGGTGTCGCTTTAAATTTTAATATAGTTTCAGAGTATGATAGATCAGCTCGAATAGTCGGAAGAATAAGGAAAAGAAGCTTTCGATCGCTGAGGATTAAATTCCATAACCGATGGACGAACAGCAGAAGGTATTTGAGAAAAAATCCCTTAAGTGGTCAATTAGTGGTACTTTTAGCTTACACGCGAAAGACGGATTCCGGTCGATTGAGAACGTCGGGCTCGACAAAGGAGATACGGATCCGTCAAGATCATTCGGTCGCGACCGTGGGCGGAGCAGCAATTTAATCGGTTTGAGGGATCGATTCGGCTTTCGAGACAATTAAGCCGCACCGCTTTTCACTTAAACGTCTAATTTCCGACCAGTCCTCGCAACGATGTTACGGTCGAGCGGTAATTAAAGCGACATGTCGGGATTGTTCGCCCTTCGTGCACGTTTCGACGTCGAATTCGTGGAACCAGAAAAACGGTCGCCTCGAGGTCCCCGGGTCAAACGGGTTGACCTTATTTCAGGATCAGAGACGCGTTTGATAGAGAAACGATAACGCAAAGCGACGAAAAAACGGGGTCACAGAATTTTCGAGCGCGTGCTACGCCTCGGAGGATTCAGAACGAAAATTATGATAAACGCGGGCTCGCGAGCTCTTCGCTTCCCCCGAAATATGGTTAATTTAATTTCGAGTGTATTTCTCTATTCCCCTTAATTCGTTCACGATGATAATTACGAAGAAAACATGTCTACAGTGGTACAGGAAAGTTGTAGATCGCAATGGCGACGCGCAGAATGCGTTGAGAAACTAAAGAATTTAATAGGAGGAAAGCCGTCAACGCCAGGAAGGGATTTGGCTCGCTTGCTGGAAGAATTGATGGGACAAAGTTCATAGTTGAAGTGTATTATGTTGCGAAGATAGGAACGTCTGCTAAAGGGGTGGATTTTATGCGCGGGACGACAGAGGCGTTACATCCATCTTTGTGTCATGTTAAGGCAGCCAGTTTGAAAAAGACAAGGGTAATATATTTGATACGACCGTGTTTACGAGGAAAAATAGAGTAGGGAATACATGAATTATGCACATATTGCGCGCGGGATGAAACGGTTTTAGCCACTACTAGCGTTCGCGTAATCGAACGGGCGAGAAATTAGGAAGGATACAGTTTTCGGTGGATGTAGGAGTTTCAAATACTGGTCGAAGTTTGACAGTTACGTGGAACGAGAAGCTCTCCGCGTGGAATCGAAGTTAACACGAAGTATTTTCAGAGATGATTGAGCTGCAACGAGGGTATAGTTTATTTTAACAGGAGGTTAGGTGCTAGATCACGAAAGTGCGGAGGAACCGGCGAAGAGGAGAGAAGATTTGAGAGGATTCAGGTATAATCCGTGAGAAACCAACCATTGGTGAATCTTCGAGAGATCCGATCCAGTTTCCGATATCGCAGAGACGCGCGGGTTCAAATACTTTAAGCAGTTGTGTGACATCGGCATACGTGCACGTAGCAGAATGTCTGACTATGTGGAGCGGCTGTGTGACGTAAATGTTGAATAACCGTGGTGAACCCTGTAGAAGACCACGGTAGACGGGACAGTTTACAGAAAATGCGGGAATAGGTTTAGTATCGCAACGCGTCGCGAACCGATGCAAGATACGCGCGAAACCAGTTTAAAGCAGAATCATTTACACACAAGCTACCGTGTTCCGCCAGCAACAAGTTATGATTTATGGATATAATTATGACGCACGATTTTCAATATTTGCACGCGCGTGTTATGTGTACGCGCGGGCATTTGAACGCTTTTAAAACAGTGGACCTTCGTTATAATTTATAATTGAAAATCAAACATAAAATCGCGAGCATTTGTTCGTAGCTTTCAATAAAATAACTGATTTCCCGTCGACGACCAGGGAGAAACAAATAAATATAAAATTTAGATAGAAGGTGATAGAACCGGGCAGAACGTAAGTCTAGAAAAATATTTGAAATTTTCTCCTTTGAAGTGTTCGAGATCGAATCTGAAAATTTGTCGGATACACGTGTGATTGAATTCGATTTGTCTGCCGCGTCTGTCCATTAATCACTGTTTCTACTTGTCCTGAGCGCCCAAGTCGAACCATACTGCTTGCATACCCAACGAGTTTTCAAAGTTGATTCCCTGGAAAACGGAGCCTCGAATAAAAAAATATTATTCGTATCTACTTAATTAAACAAAATTTCCACCAAATTTTCTTCAACTCTTTCCTGCAAACGATAGAAAGGTGTACCCTCGAATGGAGTTAAGTTTGGGCCAAGTTTGTTTCATGGTTCTGTTTCGCGAAATCAAAGAGATCCCGGTAATGCGAGTCAGATTTGTTTACGCTCGTCCGTCCCGTTTAATTGCGTTCTATTAGCACGAAAAACTTTCCCTCGCGCCCAAATTACCTCGAAACGAACTCGTTTCCCGCTGCCTCGTAGAATTTCATACCTGGTTGCATGGGGTTTTCCCCGAAACGAACAAAAAACACGGACTCGCGATGGAATTTCAAGGGCCCCCCCTGCACATCCACGCTGCTCCCATGCCGCTCAAAGCGTTCGAGAAAACTTTGGCGACGGTCTAATTCGAAAAATGTCAGTTTGATTAATACTGGCGATCGCCGTGCCGGTTCCGGAAGGTGTTGAATATTTTAATTAGCGGCGTTCTACCTCATTTCCCATGGCACGGTTCGCGACGTCGACTGGATGGAACAATCCCAACGCAGCGCGATAAAATCCCAAACGTATTGTCGTCGATTCGCGCGAACAAATAATCCCAAAAAATGAACAGACCCTTCAATTTGCGTAAAGAAATATTATAGAATTTTAATTTGTTGATGTAACGCTTCAACGTTAATTAATTCTCTACGTAATTGGATTCCGAAACGAAGTCCGGTCGAACTTCGAATAAATATAACCTCGATTTTATGGGAATCCTGCTCGTTACATTACATTGGCACGTGGTAAGGATATTGACTTAACAACGAGTAAAGTTGGAGATAGAAATAACAGTTCGCAGCAGGTATTAATTGCTGAACTACACTGTGTAAATGGCAGTGCTTCAACAAAATCTAAATTTTTTTATATAATATCCACATCTTCGATTAATCAAAATCACCGGTATTGTGGATGAAATTACCCGTAACTACTTGATAAATTACATAATCAGGCGCTACAATTTGCACACGTACGTGTCGAGAGGCGCGGAAGCTTTTGAAGTATTTTTGTTACAAGAAATAGCTGTTAGTGTTTTGTTAAAATTCGTTCCATTCGTTAAAAATTTCAGCCGTTGATTACGCGCGTAAAATTACCTTGATTAAATCGTTGCCGTTTAAAACGGAAATCGTGTCGGACGCGCGAACGCTCGATACAGAATGACAGTCGCGCACGTTTCAACGCTCGCTATTTCTGTCGATCCTTTTTCCAAACAGTTCGAAATTGGATTCGCTGGCTGCGCGGATGCATGTGCCGCTTTTGTGCGCGCCTTCCACGCGTCCACCTTCATCTTTCTTTGTTACCGGCGTTACTGCGAACGCTTTTCGACAGCGATTTAAGCGAAAACAAAGGAACGCTTCCTCCGCCTTTAGGAACGAAACTGAATTTCGCGCGACGCTCCATGGAATACGCAAACTGCTTGCTCGCGCTGCCTTTCATCGTTCCTGATAACGGATGTTGCGTAACCATTCATCCCAAAGGAGCTCCCTAAGTACCTCATAATAAAACGAACGTAGCATACAAATTACTTTGAAAGAGGCGCCGAACGCTGTCAAACGTTGCAGCTACGACGTTATTAACGTCCAATAATCGAGATTGCACGATCGTACGATTCTCGTATAAAATCCAGAGATTTGCTGTTCCAATTCCACCGATTCTTAATGTAATTCTCGTGCTACGGAGCAGTGGTCCTCATTCGCTTTTTACGAGCATCACATTCTGTCTATGTAGATCTCGTCCCATCAGATTCCTTTCGTTTCTCTAAACTCCCTGCTCGAAGAACGACACGTGTGCCCGAGACAGGCGGGGGAGTCTTAACGCGATCCTCCAACGAGGCCGTCGACGATCCCTTTGTCCTCGATCCTAATACTCGAAATGGCTACCGCCTGCAATCCTTCAGTCCTTTGTGCGCGACCCTTCGAGCCCCCGAAAAAGCCCTCGATGCTCGATTCTGGCGTGCGAATCCCCAATTAATACACGGAAACTGTGCCTGGGTACTTAGCTTCCCGTCGCGTTCGCTACGCGGATCGGGGATTAATGCGATTTTTAGTCGCAGGCACGTAGCCCGGCCGCGGTACAACGCGGGCGAGCCGTATCAGAAACCGTACAACAATGGCCGGCAGCAAGAGCTCCTGGTTATTACCTCAGAGTCCGCCGTTCCCATTAATTCTGCCTATTCAACGTCGCATTCCTGCGGCTCGTCCCTGGCGTGTACGACGCCGCGCGACATCCGCGCCGCCGGGAGACGGCTTTTGGGATCGCGAGAGTCGCGGGTATCCATTCCGGGGCGAAAGATAACAAAGGGCCTGTACAAATAGTCGTCGCGGTTCGAACTGTCGCGGGACCGCAAGCTCGAAATCCAACGGGCACCAGGGATCCTTCGACGCTCCTGATTGAAATTGCGTCAATACCGTCGAAATTACGGCCCCGCGCGCGTCGCAACGCTACTCGCAGTCTTCGAACAGCTGATAATTTCATGGTAATGCTGGATATGATAATGTCATTGTAATGTAGACTATGATTGTTTTGGCCGTGATCTATATCCAGCTAAATCGGATCCCTGACGTTCAACATGGCTGGCGAGGCTTCTTCACCCGGGATCCATACAGCGTCTGGCGCGTTAGTTTCTCCCGATTGCATAGAATTTTTCGTAATTTATAAATGTATCGGATGTCACCTGACAGATAATACCTCGTTTCAGCCTATTACGTTCATAGAACCCCCTCAGGGATCTTATTAAATTTGTAGAAGTATATCAATCTACTCTATCTGTGAAGATTCCAAGCAGAACACGTATCAGTATCTTTGTCGAGAGAAGATATTAAATAATGTAAACGTACGTTTAAAAATCACGGATTCCGTTGCGTTCAGCGACCCTGCGTAGAGACGATCAACGACGGTGCATTAAATTTTCATGGAATCAGCGGAGAACAATGGGAATCGTCGAAGTGGGGGATTCCGTAAATTTCGGCACATTTGAAAGTTTCTTTTTTGGCGGGGGGACAAATTTATTCCCAGACCGAAGCATTAATATTAATGCACCTACATGCGACCGGCACGGAATCGTTGAAGATGAAACTGTTCGATGGGGGAGGCGTTAAAAGTTTTCCAACGGTCTTTTACGCGTGATTACGCACGGAAGAGGAAAGTGAGCAAACACACGGGGGATATTATGGCGCCGTTACGCGAAATCGGATATATTATTCAGCAGAAGGTTACTTTGATCGTTTGATGCAAATATTTCGAGCGACTAAACATTCGGGCCTCGTTTCGCTCACCTTGAGGATGAAAGGTCACACGGTCATACGTTCGAAAACGCTTTCTTTTCGAGTTATGAACACTTCTTGTCCGCGACAGAAGTTTGCGCGAACGACTAGAAAATTCATACAGGTCTGATCTTGATAACCTCTTCACATTTTCGAGGCGAGCAGACGAAAACGCTGCAAAAGCACGGACACTTATTTCTGGAAACAACGTATACATTCGTGGTGTTTTTCAAATTCACTACTAGTTTAGCTCAATCCTTTTCGATACACGTTCCTTAGATACTTTTACTTCTTTCGAACGTACTGTTCGCTGTTTTATTCTGCCTCGTTACCCATAATTCTTTTTGCGTTCCCTCTTAAACTTACTAATATTACGTTCGTTTTATTCTTAAGTTAAGCTTACAAGTTTAGTGTTAGGTTGTAAACAGCTGTCGCTGAACCTTATCCGTTCGCCGTGGCGTAACCAGCGCGTTATATATTTCGAGTTCTTTTCTTTTTATATTCCGTTTCGTTACGACGCAATAAATACGCGGAATAAAATAAAATACCGTTATCAGAATTTTCCAGCGAGGCTTGTATGGAGTAACACCGCTTCACTGGCTATTTTTTTTTTTTTAAATTAAAAACTAAAATAAACGACGTACTGACAAAAAATTGTATGGCTTTACCGGCCACGCTGAGGCTAACGTTTCGGTAAAGTCGAACGCCTAACGGGGGGATAATAAGTTCTTTTGTTCGATACTCGAAACGATTTCTTGGAAAATTGTAAAACCGTGACCGTTATAGCTAGAGATTGACCATTTTTTTTAGATCCAAATCGATTCGTCGACGCAACAGTTTCAATCAAGAGCTCCGTGCACGGCTGAAAGAGAACAATTGCGCCACGGCAATATCGCAGCGAACGCTACTCGGCTGGAAAAACATTACGCAAAGCAGACGTACGTAACGTTAACGAACGCGAACGTACGATCAATCTTACTTTTAATTTAGCACTTTTACCTACGTTCGTGCTTTTCACGGGCTCGTGCACGCGATATCGATGTTCGATACCTGTCAACGCCACGAACGAGGAACCTTTCGGAATTGGAAGGGCCCGCGTCAATTCACAAAACCCTTACTAGGTTGTACGGTTCGTGTACGGTCAATTTTGCCAAAATTATAGGGAGGCGGCACAATCGAGAAAGCTACTTTTCATAGAGCACAGATTATAGAAGCTTTATGACAACTATCGAGATACCTGTTCCTGTCACGCGAGAACTTTATTTTCATTCAAGCCAGAATTCTTTTTCTTTCATTTATCTGTTCCCATCGGAACTTATATAGCGTGAGGGCGTTTATTGTAAAAGTTCCATTCCAACTGTTTTAACGGAAGCTATTGAAAAAGTTTCATAACTGTTTCGACCTTTATAGAGTATTTTATTACTGGCGACGCGACTACGTCTTCAGAATTTTAACTCTCAGAATACTATCGTGTCTCCGATAAATTACATAATTCATTTCAGGGTTTGGTGGTTTGAAAGTAACAGCAGTTTCAATTTTTGCTTTGCGCTAGGCTTTTGCTGCAGGACTGGTCAACAATTTACCTTTGGATTTAGGGTCGTTCAGGGTAGTTGATGAAAAGGTTACATCAAACAGTACCTACCATCTAAATTTTCGTTGCTAATTTATGGAGAACAATTTCATGGGGTTTTCGTTTTAGGGATAATGTATAGAATTACTCTTTCGAATTTTTCCAGCCGCGTAAAGTAATTCGAGCTGCCAGTAATTTCGCTGGAAATAGGTGGACGCTGACTGGACACGTCCTATCCGTCGGGTATTATCGTGGCGTTGACAATGTCGATTGCAATACGACCGAATATCTGAAATGCCTGTGCGTTGGCTCGCGGACGTCGCTCGTTAGCCTCGAATCATGGAAAACAGAACGTCCGCGCGGACGAAATTGCTGGCTTCGTTTATTGTTTTACAACCAATCCCTGCATCGAGCGCCCGGCGATTTTAGAACGTGATCCAGCGGTACCGTTTTGTCGTCGATTTGCACAATCTTGACTCCATTTAGCAATTTGCGGATTACGATCGGTCAGGCTTCTATTGATCGTGTGATTTCGACCAGCGGTGGGGCGCCTTGTCCCGCGGTGGTCGAAAATCTCAAAAACTCGCCAAAATACCATTTTGCAAACTTCGAAATCCGATGTTCGAAATAGCGGAAAGAAAAATATAACGGAAAACCCTTACACGTATATCTGGTTTCGTGCAAATTTAATCAGGTTTTTGTAATTTTTAATCGCCGTGCTCCACTTATACTAAACGATGTTCATAATTGAAATTAGTACAATAACGTCGTTTATCGCATATGTTTCTAACGTTGCTACGATATTATGGCACGTGGTTAGCTTTCATGTACGGAAGTGCAACAGTTCATTATGCAGTAAAATCTAATTTTGCAGAGATTGGAGTAACATTAAATTCACTCAGCTAGGAGCTTTAATATACTCGATGTAAAAAGTTTCTAAATAAATAAGAAGCATTTATTTAGGAAAAGGTTAAGTCATTTCATCGTTGAATTTCTGTTCCCGATAAAGGTCAGATCCATCTCGATCGATCATTTCGAGTAAAAAGAAATATAAAGTAAAACTCGATAATTATGCAGCAACATCCGTGGCACGTTTATGAATTATTCCCAGTCTATCGCGATAACGTCCCGGAAAGTCATGAATTAAATCTATGCCCGGAAATCAATCCATTTTTTAAACGTTCCGAATTCCTTAAAACGGATTATCGAGCAGAGTCTACGTTGCTCGTATTGCGCGATATTACCGTGTGTACAATGATCGTCTATTTTCTTTGGCGTGGCATTCCTCGCGTGCACCGATAGCCTCCAACTATCAAACCGATCGAATATTATCGGACAATTTCGTTTAATTAATTGCAGCTCGACGAATGTCTACCGACGAGCCGTGTTTCATTTTGCGTGCTCGTTCGGTCGAAAATTCAGTTTTCCAAAATGAAAAACGGGAGAAACGAACGACCGGGGCTCGACAATAGGCACGGAAATTTACATGGTTACGAACTATTTGATAATAATGATCCCACGCGCATACAGCTCCTATTTCTGCGTTAACGATTCCTTTTCTGTGGGTATAGGGGGTCTCTGAACCCACGTATATAGCGGAGGAGTTGATGTCAAAAGATGTTTCGTCAATCGCCAGCATCCACTCCCTCTCCTTGAGCAAACTGATGGGCGGAGCAAACGTGGGGCGATCTACGAGGGAACACAGGACGAGAAGACAGAGGGCAAGCAACAAAGGAACAGTGGGTTCAACCCTTGATGTCCTTCGCTGGACAATTGACATTGGCACTGTAGATATAGTCGGAACGAAATCAATTGGGCGCTCTAGGTAGAGAGCTATCCTCGCCATTTTCAGCCCTTTCGCATACAGATCGCGTACTCGATTTAATCCATAGCCGTGCCAGAGAAAAATGATCGTCGATCGTGTAACTTTTGACGAGGGCAGTTGTGTAATTTAGCCGAAATTTGAAAATTACTTTCGAAAGGGACAGTAGCTCCCAGCTAGGAATCCTCCAGCGCTATTAATTAAAACAACGTTGCCTTCCGATGACAGCCGCGTTCACGCGTACACGTAGCTAACGCATTGGTGATGGGCTCGAGGGTTGGAGGGCGCCCTATCATCCATCTTGCGAGCGGGAATATGAGTATCAACAGGGTGGTGTTGTTTCCAGGCGCGCGAGCGTTTTAAATAATTAATTGGCCGGCAAAATGGGAGCCGCGGATACGAATTCGGGGCCATTCGTTAATTTCATGGTTCATTTCGCACGCTCTTTTCCGCCCGACAGTTTCCCACCGACGCCGGCGATCCTACGTTACTCTCTTTTTTTTTTTTTTTTCATTACACGACACTCGCCGTTTATGAATGTGACGTGGCTATCGGGCGCGCGTAACTCTCCCGCGTACCGCCGGCCATTACGGTTTAGCAATTGTCGACGATCATCGGCCGACCTGTAATTTTTCTCCTTCTATTTATTGCACCGACACTGCTGACTCGTCCACGCAAACCCCCCTCCATCAGTCTGTTGCGCCAACCTCTCGAGCGAGCATTTTTCGAACGTGGGAACGCATTCGTTCGGCGTCGCGACGCGTCAGCAGACCCCGGGCTCGTTAATTGTTTAAGGTGGTAACGCATTATTATTGTCGCGTCGCGAGCTTGCAGTTGATTTTAAACCGGACGGAGACGCATCGTTATGACTCACCCGCCACGCGTCAGCTATTTTCTATTCGAATTTAACGCTAGAAGAAGACTGGATCAAATTCAAAATCGAAAAATCTCTTTGCACGCCAATGCTAGAGCTCGCAATTACAGGGACGAGAGTATTTGGCTCGCGAAATTATGGGTTACGCGACGTCGAGTGCAATGACATGTCGCTAGTCCGCTAGGTTATAGGTGATTTCACAGGTTTGGAGTTTCATTTGTTCGCGTAGGCCCACGCGAGGTGGCAGTAATGTGTTTCCGCCTTTGTGAGCGCTTAAACGAGCTCGAAATACGTCCGCCTTTCCAGCGAACGCCCCTCATCCAACTTTCGAACGCGTATCGCCGCTGCCACCTTTTCGCCAAAATTCGTTCCCTCTTTCCTTTCTTTTTTTATCCCTTTTTATAACCGTTGACATTTTTTCCTTTTTGCTCTGTCGCTTTCTACCGAGCGTTTTCGAGCGGACGGTTCCCTCGGGCATCAGCTGCACGGACAGCCGCCGAGGCTAATTTCCATGGCTTAGGAACGCTCGCCAGCTACCAACCATTCAAAGTCTTCCGCCAACTATGCCGGGATATCCGGTGATCGTCGCGGTCGCGGGATTAATTAAGTTATCTATACCCAAATTTGCGCCCGATAAATTGTTTCTAACCGCGCATGTGCACCTTGTCGATCGGTTTTCATCCTCTTTTCACGAAACTTCGCAATTTACTGCAGCCTGATTGGGAGTCAGAGCAATGCTAGATCACTGCAAGCTTTTTGTGTTTGTTTTTTTAAGTCTGAAGATACGTTTTCTAGCCATATCAACGATACGGTGTCCTGAAATATTTAAGGACAGGTCTGCATCTTTCAGTGAATCGCGTAATGGGTTCTTTAGAAAAATGTACGAATTTAGTTAGTATCAAAAAGGACTGGTAGAGGCAGCGACTTGAAAGGCTTACATTTTCTACCATGTCGGATTGAATGTTTGATGAAAGACTCGGGAGAGCATCTTCACTTTGCCTTGTACAAAATTCTTTGTAAAATGTTGGCTAACAATTTGAAAAGTAAATTTAACTTGTGCGTGTAATAAAATCATTATATCAGTCAGGTATTTTCTTTAATAGAGAAAATTACCATTTCGCGAATCAAATGCGAAACGTTTTCTGTAAATAATCAACGGGAACCAATTACGCAACCACGGTTGAAACGAGCATTATGAAAACTCTGGAAACGGCTATAACTCTAGAATTTTTATTACTTTTGTTACTTTTTATTACTTTGCCGGTTATAACTCGACAGCAAGGTCAGATACGGCAAGCATCCATAAGTACTTTTTTTATTACTTTTGTGCCCTGAATTCGCCCTTCAAATTATGCTTACATTTTATGAACCAGTTCGTGTGCAGAGAGCAGCTGTGACTGGAAAAATGTGCCTACTTTTAACTTTTAAGGAGAAAGAAAGATCAGCTCGCATATCGATAAAGGTTTATTCAGGTTAATGATAGATTCTCTATCTACATCGGAATCACGGTTTACAATTCGACTAATCTGACAAACTCAGCCTTCAAAGATCGAGCTTCTCGCGGAAGTTTCACACCAAAGGATCGTTACGCGAGAATAAGCTTCCACTTGCGACTGTGCAAAGATCGCGAATACAGAGTTCTAAAGTATAAGTGTACCGACTAGAAACATGAATACCTCATTTGCCAGTATTCTTCATGTAAGAGTTCTGGAGTAGAGGCGAGAATGCAAAGCTCAGAATATCGTCCAAGATATTCCTAACCCCGTCCCTACATTTTAGTCATATATTTTACTAACTGGAACTGAAACAAAATTATAATCGATTTTAATATATCTGTAATAATTACTGTTGGCTCCGCGAGTATCTCTGATATTTTTTTTGTGGCGTCGTAACTGTGGTAGCTTCCCCTGAACGTTCCACCGTTCGAAAACAACGAGACAAAACGTTTCTCAGCAACATATATATATTTCATTCTTTTTTTCACCGGGCGCGACAACCGATCGCTTTTATTCCCGCCTGTTGCGCGGTTTTGTTATTTTTCCTGCTGTTGGCATTTAATTAACTCGTGTGGATCTACGCGGGCGCGACATTTTTATTTTTCCCCCGGGGGAAGCGGGGAATTAGATAACGACGAGTAAAAAGTAACGTTTATAACGTTGCTGCCAGCCAGTCGGTGTTGCGGTAATCTTATTGTACAATAGCCTGTCAACGCGTATTAAAAATATTAAAACTTTAGACGCGTGCAGTTCCAAAACTAATAGTGTTTTATTAATTATTGAGCTATCGTTAGCAGCGACAAAGCTTCCTCTTTAAAATGGTTTTTGGTTTTTGACGATCCGACTTCCCGTTTTGGAGATATCGCAATTTATGTAAAGAGGTATTTTTTAAGATTCCACACTGTTTTACAAAAGCCTATTACCGCGTATTAAAAATACATAAACTTTAAACGCCTACAGTTCCGAAGTCGCTCATGTTTTTCGCATAACTAAGACATCGTTAGAAGCGGTAAACCTTCCTCTTTAAAATGGTTTTTGGTTTTTGACGATCCGACTTCCCGTTTTCGAGATATCGTAATTTATGTAAAGTGGTAATTTTTCTAATTCGACTATATCTGTCTTCGTCTGACGCGTCGCGCCGGACCTCTCTTTCTCGCACGTGACTCGCGGCCGAGTGGCCGAGTGACCTAGTTTCTCCAAGCACGTGCCGGTCAACGACCTTGACAAGGCCGTAGTCAAAAAGTAAACAAACGCTTCGGACCCTTCTATCTCCGGAACTAGCCACCGCATCGACTCGAAACTAAAATCGCTATATCTCCGGAACTAATACAGCTATCGACTTGTTCGAACGCTCATTTTAAAGGGCATTTCATCCCCTATCTAATGAGTGTATAAACTATGACAATTTACGCTGTCTTCTATGTTTATTTTCACATCTACTTTGACGTTATTCAACTAACGAAGTTTCAGTTTGTTTGTTTTCATTTATTCGCGAATTCCGAGTCGTTCCGGGCCAACTACGAACTCCCTTGTAGTTGGCCGAGTTCTAATTGAGTAGAAAAGTTCGAGGGAGCCCTGCAGGGTATCTTTGAACGTCCTCGAGGAGGGAGGCGACAAAACGAGAATATTAATCTTTCGCGTCGCGATTTCAGAAAGTATTCAGCGCCGGACCCCATCCACCGCCATCTCGAACTTCTCGAACGAGACTGAAATAGTAATACGATCTTATCTAGCGCGAGAAAATGCAAAAGTTCAACGATTCGCAGGCTCCAACCGAGCGGAACTGACCCAGAATCGGGGTCCACATGCACGGCTTCCGGTATTTCCATACAAGCGCGCGGAATGAAATATTTTCGACGTATCGATGCGTGGACGAATGTGAATTCCACTTATTTAAAGCGCTCACCGTCGAGTCAAACCATACTACACGATCTAAAAATTTTTTAATTTAAAAATACGCGTTGATCCGTTGTTCTTAGTCTCGCCTTTCTTGCTTCGAGAAACGCTAACATTTTTCAAATTTCGATGCGCGTGGCAGGGGAAACCTTCGAATTTAAATCGTCCGCGAGAGCATCGATGTTTGCAAAAGCATTCCATAGAGGTACACGAAAAGGGAAGATTAAAACAATCGCGTACACGAGCGACCGCTCTCGTTAGTCCGGTTCTCGTTTTTTTGACCGTTGTAATTGTTTTAGAGCGTATTGTCGATACTGCGGCCGATACGCGTCCCGGGGCCAGGTTTCGCGATTCGGCGTGTAGCGATTCCGCCTATTTCCAGCCGATTCTTTCTCTTTCCTGCCTGCCGCTTAAAAAACAGCCGGTACGCGTCCGGTTTGAACGCGGCGCGTCGACCGCATCAACCGCCGGATATGCTCGGGAATACTCGCTGCGAATTAATGGTCGGTCGTCGGCATTAAATTGTTCTTAATTACCATTACGGCTAGCAACGATTATCTCGCTGGCAGTCGTTCCGTTTGAACGCTCGCCAGCGGCGCGACCTCAACCGCAATTTAATAAGGGACGACGATAAAGGTAATAACGATTAACGGGGACCAGAAAGATTGTTATTTTCAATGCGCTTCGCCCACCCGGAATGCACATTTCGTTTCCACTTTCGTTTGAAAACTTTTTTTCCTTCAATGTATTTTAATTGCCGCGCAAAATTTACGAATTCAACGAAGCTCCGTTTTAGCGAAGCGGAATTAATAAAAGACTATATTCGCTCTTTACAGATTTCAGTAAATTATTAGGATGTTGTAATATTAAACAGAACGAAGCTTCCAATTATACAGTTTTGAACAGAAGGACATCGCGATGCCCAAAAACAGATGGCACCCACATTTCTCGAAAGGCCATGTCAGCCAAAAATGAACGTCGTTTCCCCAGCGGAGTGCTGGGTCAGCCAGAAACGCGTGACACAGGAAAGATGTCACGATCGAGGAAAACCGGAAATCCAGCAGAAACAGAGCCCCGGTATTAAATAGAAGTGAAATTCCATTCCGATTGGAGGTTCTTTGATCGTCGTCGGACCCGTCTCGTAACGGTTTCGGCAAGGGAAACATTTTTACATGGAGAAGGCAATTCAATTTCAAACGGCGATTACGTGCTAGGAACACACCCAGTCGATTGAACAAACAGTAATTTTGCTCGCGTACCGTGCTTTACGTTCGGCAAAAAAAAAAAAAAAAGAAATTTTCAATCTCCCTTCCGCTGTCCTAACATTTGATTAGATGTATTAAAAAACCGACGGCGCGCAAGCTGGATTATAAACTTTTTCCCGCGCAACGAAGGGAAAACAACCGAAATTTAAAAACGTGTTCAAGCCGCGGAAAAACAGGACGGTGATCGGATTTGTTGTTGTTGAAATATCGCGGATATATCTCGGGCTCATAGTCGGTGCGTTAACGTGCCGTTTTTTCAAAACGAATTTTAAAAACGTTCGGCTTACTAACCGCCCAGCATGCACGATTGATTCGGAAGCGAAAACACCAAGCAGAAAAAGTTAAAACTCGCGTCCGTTGGATATCGAGCAACCGTTATGTATAATAATTATTGCACGAGTTCGTCAAAAATTCCAAATCGTCCAGGCTTCGTCCGACAGACGGCATTTTTAATCGCAATTATTCTTAGAGCACGAACGCTCCTTTCCAACCGGAGGGGGCGTGTTGCGTTTTGAAATAAAAATTCTCATTATTCCTGCGACAGCGGAGTAATCCTAACCAGCTCAGAAGGCTCAAGCCGCGTTCCGGAAACATATTCTTTACAATGCACACACGCGAATACGTGTCTGGAGGAGTTTGCTTGCGCTGATGTTTTCTCCTTGCACTCGTGTTTCCCTTACGCGTGTGGCGAGAGGAAAACGAGGGCCACGATGTAACGAGATGACATTTTTCCCCCTTGGATTTCTAAAACCTCCGAGAGATTTCAGCGATCGCCCACGCGCTTGCAAAATCACGTCCACTGCATTTCTTGATGAAAATCCTGCCGCCTGCCATCTTTAATTTATTTAACAATCTGTCGGCAATTTGTTCTCCGTACCGTACGTTATACTTGGAAATATACTTTGTCGTTGATTGCTAATTCGATACGAATCGACCGAGTTAACATGTATTCATGGTCGGAATAACGAGGACGTGCTTAATTTCAGTTAATTACACCGTTTAAAAATGTTACGCCGTTCTCGTCCATGTTTAATCCGTCGTAATGTCCCCAGTCTTTCCCTCGCCCTTAAAACCGAGGTTTTAATTAAAGTTTATTCTATCCATCATCTGTCTTTTTAAACCATCCCGGACTCACTTTTATTTCCGGCCGGTGTTCCTCGCTTAATTTCTCTCCTTATCCCTCGTACCCCCGAGCCGCAACGATCCTTTCTAGTTTACGTAGCCAACCCTATCTCTCGCGAAACGGTCTTTCGTCCACGGAGAAATTTTTACGACCACCCGGAGCCTTGTATCTCAATCGATGGACTTCTCTTGTCCTCGCGAATCCAATTACCAGACCTGGAAGAACGTGACTTGTGGCTCAATTAACTAATGACGTTTCTAACGATTACTTCAACGTTTCTCCGTGTCGTTCGTGATATTATACGAAGAATTTGGAAATTCGTAATTTGGAAATTTATACGATAAATTGAGAGCGATTCGAAGTATCGCGAGAGCCTGTTGCTAGCTAACTTCCTCCGATGAGGAGGCTCGGTGTTATCGAGTCAGCGCGTGAACGCATTACTTTGAGGCGTATTCGCATTTAAATTAGCCACCGACGCCTCACCGCCACCGTATTTTCCTGTTGTTCGTGGCGTTGCACGCCAACGTAGCTGGAAACTTCACTGAAAGCCAGCACCGTTGCCCCGTTTCCCGCCGCCGTATCTATATATCTTAGAATGTCGCAATTAGTTGACGTAGGGAAGTACAACAGAAGTTTCACAATCCCGTAACGTAACATATATTCCCCTTTGTTGTAATTAGTTCGCGCAGATACCGTAACGAGTGCGAGGGAACGTTATTTTCGAGTTTCATACGAACCGAGATTTCCGCTGGCCTTTCGCAACATTTTCTCCCGTGTACACTTCAACCCTTTGGAGAACCTACGGAGGAAACAATATTTCCACGGCTCGAGTTTTCGTTTCCACTCTGTTAAAACCAGCCGTTTTCTTTAATTCAGAAGGTGTTCGATTAAAGTTCGCGAAAGTTGTTTAAAAAAAATAATCAGCGGCTTGTTTTCGAGACGAACGTAATTAAAGATAAAGGTTCCCATGTACTGGACGTTGAACGAGCCAGTGGTATAAGTGGTAAATCGGTGGTTTGCATACGACCTAAAACTACACGTTCCAGGCTAATGAGCAACATTGGTCGGCGTCGGTTGAACTCGAAACAGAAACATTAATTTGGCAGGCGATAATCCGAGCTGAACGTATCGTAATGGTTAACCTCGATTCTTCCCAGCTACGCGTAAATGAAAGAAGAAATCTACCACTAATTGGTGGTTGCGACATACCAACGAAGTGGCAGGCAGCGTTCATCGAGCATATATCGCTCGGCAATTATAGCAGCGATCCTTGAAAATTTATACAATTGGGGGTAGTTTCTATACATTTAAAATATTCCTGATTTCTGCGAAAGGCAGAAAATTTTTCGAATCGCTGGGCTAAAGGAAGGGTGGTCCCTTTTTGACTGCTCCTAAATTTCCCAGCGCTCCGCGAGTCACGGAGAGGGTTGGAGGGTGGTCGGAGGCGTCAATGCCGCGCAAAACTCCGGCTACGTGACATGAATAATTCCGGGGGAGAGAGAGGGGGCGTTAAAGGCGTTTGAAATGGGGGTAGGTTCGCGGGCACACGTTGAATCGGAGGAGGCGGCGTGTTCTTGCCGCTCTCGAGGATCAATTAAATCGTGTAATGGGGCAGATTCGCTGACGCCGCCGCCGAATAAAAGGAAACATTCACCGGCTATCGATTAATCCGCGTTAGCTGTAGAACCGGGGAAAAGGGGGATTGGGGGATGTCAGGTGGTAGACGGAGAAAGGAGGCGGCGGCTATTATTCATCCGCGACAGGTTTTCCGTCGCGCGCACTGGTAAAACGACGCTGCGAACGATCCATTAATACGTTCGCTTGTTGCACGCGTTTTCGTCGTCTCGTTCCGCGCTCGAGACGCCGTTTTTCTTTCTCCCGGGGGCCGACGGTTCCCGTCTCGAAAGAAAGGATCCCGACACGGACGCGTCGACGCGCCGCGCGAATCGATATTTCAAAACTAACGAGCACGATCGTGAAAATCGCTGGCCCCGATAAACCGGTCAGGATTAATATTCAATATCGAAATTCGTCAATGTCGGGAACAACGCCTGCCTCCGCGGAACGCCGCTTAATAGATACACCCCCTTCGAGGCGAGCCCCGATACCATCCAAGTTCTCGTTGCCTGGTTTCGACGGCTCGTGGAGAAATATTATTATTACTGTTATTATTCATTTATTCGCGGGGGAGATCCTTTGGTTATTAAAATAATTAATGTAGAATACGCTGCAAGGTATGGAAAGAATTACTTTTGTACCTCGATTCGGAATATACTGCGAGGAGGGAAAGGAATCCTCCGAAGCTTTCAGACAATGATGCAATAAATCCGATAAATCCAATCTGTGTCACTGTTAATATTTACAGAGTAAATACGCGCAGGCAGAACAATTCTAAAGACAGAGGGCGGCTTGTCGCTGCATTGGAAACGTGCATTGATGTTTTGAATACATTCTGAGACATCCGCGATAAGGGAGGGCTAAATCCGTTACAACGTTCACGGTGTAATTCGACGTAGCCTCATCAAGGTAGTCAACGAGATTAATTTGCTTCCGGCTTCAATTAACGAACCGGCGGAATTTAATATTTAATATTTGACGATACGGGTCAATTACGCCGCGAACTAAACTTCTGTATCTGATTGCAGTGGGGGAACAGGCCAGCAGACTTTTTAGTTACACTCGGGAAATTTCGATGAAAATTGTAACGAAGGTTGAACGAAACATGGCCACCGCGGAAACGCGATAAAATAGTTCACGAAGGTACGACGAGAACCTCCAGAAAAATATCAAAATTTAATTATTTAATAAATGTGCCCGAATTTTTGTGCCCGTACGTAAAAATATTTGATGAATCTTTACCATTTTGAGTATGAAACGTATGAAAATTCTCGCGGAGCGTGTTCAGCGAAGGTGTTAATTGATTGTGCGCGTCGATGCGCGGTGCCAGCTACGTTTTAAATTACGATTCCTTTTCCGTCCGTTTGTTTCGTTATTACAGCACCGATGCCCGACCGAATTGGATTTGGTACGGGACTTTGGTTCTTCAATGAAAATGTTTTATCAGCGTCGAGAGGAGGCGCGCGCGTTACGTCGGCAATAAAAATGCAACCGACGGTTGCGGCTTCATCGAGTTAATTTCGAAGCTTGTTACGTACAACGGTAAAAATGATTTACGCCGCGAATTCCCTTTGGCAAGATTAATCTACTCGTTTAACCGAATATTCGAATAAATTGTGTTCCCGGCAAACGTCACGGCGCCACCGGGCGAAAATATGCTTGCGTGTAACGCTTTGCAATTCGGTTGATTGCATTAACGAGGAACGAAATAAGGTCGACTCCGGCGTAGATTTACGATTTAAATACCAATAGAATGGATCGTCGTGTAACGTTCAATTACAATTTATCACGGAACGGTCATAGTTTCGACAGCCAGTTACAAACTCTAGTGTACGCATTTTATTTTTAAAAACATCGCTAAATTCTTACGTCTACAAAAGTAATTGAGCTATAAATCACACAACCGGTATATAATTTGTTATTCATACTTTCGAGAGAGTCGATTTACACCTGCATCTTCGCCAAGAACTCCTTTCGGCGCTCGATTCGCGGCACTTAAGAAAGGAATCGCGTTACTTATAAAATCACCGAAAACTCGAGCCTGCAAAAGTTTGGCTCTCGAGTCGTTTCCTTCCTCGGGTTGACGCTCGCGTCAGCGACTTCCCCACGTAGCTACGACCCGACGCCGACGTCGCTCGATTGTGCATGCAGCTCGCAAAGTCGCTGGCTGCGGGGAACACACGCGTACACGCCGCCGCCTAATTCCACGAATTCTGTAATCTTCCAGAACCACGAATATCCGCGGGGACGCGTGTGCCTGCGCGTTCGTGTCGTTTGTTCGTGTATCGGGCGTGCATGCCCGCAAATACTCCCGGAGATCAAAGCGAAACGACCCACCCAGAAGGTGGAAGGTGAATTTTGCACGGAGAACCTTGGTCTGGGCACGGCTGCCAAACTTGCAGCCCCCACCACCCAAATCTAGTACTGTACCCGTTAAAAGGAGACGCGAAACTGCAGGTCCTAATGCCTTTGTGCATACGGTAATCGTTCTTAAAAAAATTTGGTACTGACAGTAGATGTCTCGTTCTTTGAAACGCGCATAAATATGATACTTTTGCTCGTCGACAGTTTTCTCATCGATTATATATAATGTTTAAACAGGAATTGGTTTTGCTTTGTACAGCTATCATGTACAGGGTAACTCGAAATGATAGGCCGAGACACTCGAACAGGAATCGAAGAGTCTTTTACCGTTTTACAATCTAAAGCCTCGTTTCCGGGATATAAGCAGTTAAACTTTTTATGTGCGGGGACGTTATGGACACCTGTTTCTTACGTGTGTGTGTCGACCAGCTGACTGGGACATAAATGACGCGCACCAAGGATCGCATCAGCGAACTTTATTTGTATCTCCAAACGATTAATAAGAATCTTCGATCTTTTAAAAATATATATATTTTTCCTCTGTGAGATTTGGTGGTCTTCGAGTGATGATTCTGGCAGATTTGCTGGAAATCAGTTTGACAAGGCAGCCGTGACTGGGTCAGCGTCGCGTAGTCGTAGCATTCGGAATTCACGGAGACCTTTCGTTTCACGGCAAACATCGGCGTCGGTGGATTGGACAACGTGCGAGGTATTCCAACGCTGGCGAATAAGCGAATAAGGAACGTTTATACCGACGCGGCTGTAGAATGCGGATTTTCAATTTCTGCGGCTGGTAACTTGCTCCGACCGATATTGCCTCTGGTTTATTCCGATCCGAACGCGCCGCGTTTCCGAATCCCAATTTTATTTTAAACGCAACCCTCGTCTCTCCGGACCCGTGGCGTTGTTCGTCGCGGTTTATTCGAACGAACGCCATTTTTCGGTTACGCTAAAAGACCGAAACGATGTAAACGTCGATGCACTCGCGAAATCTGGCACGATTAACCGTCCAAAGGAATTTAAACCTCCCCTATCGAATATTTATTCGACTCGTTTCATATTATTGCTAAATTTGTATCATTCCCGAACAACGTGCAATTAAAAAGTAGTTTGAACTAATTGAAATACAGCCAACTTCTACTAGCAGCGCATAATTTACTGGGTTTGTGAAATTATGTATATACTCATTATCTCCTGCATTCGGCGTCCAGATCGTAGGCTTCTTAAACAAACTTCGCAGGGCATTTGATATTCCCATTTGATATTGCACGGGGAATGTGCAAATACAATGTAAATGAACCTGCAAGTATGCCTGGCAAAAGTTCGTGGTCAACGCCGGAAAATGCGCCGACACGAACAGTGTCGGGACCACCAGACTTCGCATGTCGTATCAGTGTCGAAATTTCGCGTGGAAATATGCGATAGACACCTCGATATAACCGTAGGGTATTCCAGAAAATATCGCACAGCATTAACACGAACTTCCATAAACTGGAAGTAATTAAGCTGCTACACGACTTAACAATTTAATGGAAGATATTCGGAATCGAATGTATTATAAGATGTTTAGAAGTTCGTGAAATATCTTGTAAAGTATTACGTTTATCAAACATTAATCCTCACTGGAGACATCGACCATATTAATTCTTCAACTATTCGATATACAGGGTGGTCCACGCAATATGTGCAGCTCTGTAACTTCCAAAATATGCGTTGCACGAAGCAATTTCGTATACAAAAGTTGCATGGTTCTTCACTTCATTTCTTGACAATTTTCTTCACGTAATATCAAATTGGAGACTCAACCTTGTCACAGACTTCTGCAGAATAGTGAAAATTATCGAGAAATAATGTAAAATTACTCGTTAGCTATTAGGTTTAGGGTTAATAAAGGGTTAAAAAATATAGTATTCTATTTAACCCATAAAAATCTCCACCCATAAAAAAAATAAATATACCACGTAATGTATCCCTTTAAACCATCCAACTTTTGTACATAAAACATTTCGTGTAACACATATTTTGGAAATTACAGAGCTGCACAAGTTGCATGGACCACCCTGTGTAGGTACGATTATTTACCGTGTTATTGGATTTTAGGTATCAGAAAACGTTTTCTGGGATACTCTGACGATAGAGGTTTCGAGGGAGGTAATGAATGTCGATGCACGTCGCGGTAACATTTTCTCGGTACCGCGAGTCGGAATTTTCTGTAAATACTCTGTTTCCACGTCGCGATGGCCGTTAAATATCGCGGACCTCGAATCGACGAAAAGTCAAGCGCATTTCTCGTTACTTCTGCTGCTTTAATGCGCCTACGTGCTCGGAGTCGCTCGTTCCGGACCCCGGAGGCTCGGTAAACAGATAAAATGGTTTAACGCGGCCCGACAAATAAAATTACAACCTCTGACGGTGCTGAATTAAATTCATCGGTAAGAAAATCGATAACACCGATTGCGCGTACAGCCCTCGGTAAATAAAAAGTATCCGCGATTCTCATTTGACTAAAAGTTATGCAAATTTCCGTGATCCCTTCCACTTCAAATTGTTCAAAACTAACTGGCTCACGGAAGGAAGAATCGTAAGAAACGGCTGGAATTTATTAAAATATGGCATTGCATAAAAACTAACCTTTCCACAAAATATTTAGCAACCTGGCGTGGGAAATGGAATTTTATACGACGATACTCCGGTGAAAATATTGTTGGACTGATAAAGAAGAACCACCGCAACGATGTCCCAAACCAGGTTTATATTCTCGTAAAATTCTCCTATGCGTTTGGTGGGATTATCAATGAATTTTATACTGCACCGCAAGCGCCAACACTCCCACGTTTGATATACCGAGTGGTCCAATTACTTAATGCATCACTTAAATGGTTCGTCTGGACTCCCAGTGTGTTACGTTCTTTTTCACTCGGTAAACAATATTGGTCAAAATCCACGTGGAGTCGAATCTCTATTTATGGTTTGAAAAAATCTAGCTTTCTTTCGAGCTTTTCGTGATTCTCGATCGCGGAGCGGCACGCTCAGCCGGCATTCCGGCACTCAGTTAAATCCAGCTAGCATCATGCATGTTCGGTGGTGTTCGAAGATACGCATCCGCGAGTCATGTGTTTTTTGCGCAACAAAAACCACCGACGCTCAGACATTCAGCACTCCGTCCGCTTAAATATTTAATTTAAGCCGGCGCGACGCAACGGCCGCGAGCACGCTCGCGCGGAGTGCTTATAATTTACAAACGGTACCCCCGCGGAAGTTGCAGTACGCAGGTATCGCGTGCTTATTATGTCACGCCCGGAACTTCGCGCTGTCGCGGTTTCTCGTAAAATTCTTACGCTGCCAAGGCGTTACACCAGAACCGCCATTATTCGACCTAACAAGACGCTGCCTCTCAACTTCGTCCGCGTAGTTGCACGAACTCTGCGCAACGCGTCAAAAATAATTTCATTCGACATTTTATTTGCCTGGTCAAATAGCGGAGAACGCTCGAACGACCCGAAGCGGAACAAGATTTATCGAAGTCTATAAATAGCATCGATGAGACATCTAAGTGCACTATTTCATTCCCGAGTCACAACAAGAGAACGCCATTATTTCGACTCGCCGAGAGCGAAGAGACCAAGAACAACACTCTCAGCTTGAAAGGTGATGTCGAAGTTCTATGGGAATTGGAAGAAGGTACTTCATGTTGATTTCCTCCTGCTCAGTGGAGCAATCAACGCAAACTACTACTTAATCCTCCTATCCCCCGGGGCGAAGAGAAAGATTCGATCGAAGAGAAAGAAAAGAGGGAATCGGATCTGGTTTCTACGAGGCAACGCGAGAGGCTTCGCCACACACTCCGAAACTATGGAAACAATCTGAAATTTAAAATCTAATCCCCCGCCACGCCCACTTTATGGTCTGGAGTTAGGTTCAGCCGATTACTATCTGCTCGAAAGGCTTAAAGCCGAGTTGGAAGGCGGGGGGCTCGAAGACAATGCAGCGATCGAAAATATTCTCTATATAAGATAAAAAACAAACGAGGCTAGAATAAGAACGCTTCATGACTTCGAGGGATCATTCTCAGGATTAGGAAGTCGTTTTCGAAAATACCGCAACTGCTTCTCCCGCTTAGCAATGGAGATACTATTATCATTCTGGCGACGTCTTGCATTCACAGGTGGCACTTCGCGGGCGTCGTCCGAGTTAATATCGTAATATCGGCGTCGTTCGGCGTCGCGGGGATTCCCGGCTTGTGCGTGTCCATTTTATGGAATTCGAAACTCGACTCGTCTTCTACAGTCCCAGTTTCAGGAATTAGGAAAGTATATAAACAAAATTCTAAATAGATCTGCTCTCGATTGCAACGCGCATATAATCCGACAATTTACTTTAACGATGTCAGGAGGAGCACGAAAAGGAGAGAAATACAAAAGCTAATGGGGAGAGCTACCAAAGGGGAACTGGTCTTTGCGCGACAGACAAGTTTACACGTAGAAGTGAGACGTGATGCTGCAACTCAATTTCAACAAGTAACATGGTCTGCTTCGTCACGTGCTCCCCGTATCAAAACCTCTTCGTTTCCCATCAGCCGTAGAAGAAATAAACAAAGAAGCGTTTAATGCATCTTTGATCAATGTAACATTTTCACACGCTACGTTCGAGGTATAAACCAATTTCTCAACGTCCCGTGTAATCACTAGTACTTTCTCTCGTGTAAGAAGAAATTTGACCATCTCTGAAGCAAGGGGCGCGTGTGTCCGTGGCCGTGTCTACGTCTCGGGTCGCGTGACACGTAAAGGCGCGGCGCCGTGTCGCTGCAACACGCTGTCGGCGGATGCAACCGACTCGGGTGCGCGCACCCGACATATAACGCGGTCGGTGAATACGCCTTTGTACGGACAAGCCACGTGCATATAATCGTGCACGCCGGCCCGGTAGAATGCAATTTGCAGCCGCGGATACGTGCTGAAATCGCGGCCGTCAAATAGACGTGCTCGCAGCTCGTGCCAGATTGCGCGTTAGACACCCCTGTACCCTGCCAGAGGCTGCCACCGTGGCCGAACTAAAGGCTGATTTCCGCTTGGGGACGCTCTGGTAACGACCATGCTCCACGGAGAACATTATAACCTTGCTACAGACACGGCAGTTCCGCCAAAGGAGATATTTCGATCGCGTTACCCTATCAACCGGTGCCCTTTATCGTAACGTTTTTAACGAGAGTGATGCGTTTCGGTAAATTATCATCTTTAAAATGTCACTTGAACGGAAGGACCATTCGACACGACGGATGGGTGATGTTCCTCAGAGTCCTCCAAGCGTTTAAACCTTCTCCACTTTCTGGCTAGAACCTTCGAGATAATTTTCGTTCTCCAGGCGGTGCAGAGCCAATATCTGTTCGTGGGTTTGATGGACCTTTTCTGGCTGGTCTTTATCGCGGAAAAAATAGTCAATCAAACGTACGAGCGAACCTTCGGCAAACGTGCGTGCGCCATATCAAACAATACATCCTATGACCCCCGATGGCTATGCGAGTTCGAGTCACTAGCCATCGCCAAGGGGTCACCCGTGGGGCTGCATGATTTACGTCACAGTCCCATTCAACCTCTGACCCACTCATAGAAATTTCTAAAGCCAAACAGCGGAGGTCTGTGTGCCTTCAAAACATTCGCTCGAATTGTACGGGGGGTCTGCACTTGCAAAGAAACTACAGAATATTATGGGGTGTTTTATAAAAAAATTCGTTCACGCTTTTAATTCCATGTTTCTTCGATTTCCGAGTCCTCTTTTAAAATGCTTGGAGTTTTCTGTAGTTGAAGATTCAGAACGAATATTCGTCACGGACGACACGCGGCGCGCTCGACGATTCATAAATCGTCCAGATTACTCGTGTACTGTAAAAGTAAATCCGGACGAGTGTCTGATGCGACTCGTTTGATTTATGGCAACTGCACCACGGCGACATACGACGGTGCTTGGTTAATTTTGATGCTTGAGCTCGAAGCAATCGCGCTAGTTTAGGGGCGCGGGATGATAAAGAATTATAGTTACGCAGGGTGATAAAGAATTGTAGGCGAGCGTGATAGCCGTGCGTTGTGGATCGTATAACTTGACACATGCACGGAGCATCGAGAAACGTAAGATACGTGTGTTCTTTATAGGGCAATATTCGTGTTCAAGGGTTGGAAACTACCCTCGGAGTAAAACCTGTTCGGTTCGACGTCCCGAAAATTAACGTTAGTACGAAAGACTGTTCGACAAAGACAACAAAGATCAATAACGAATAATTCTTCGGAGAAAATTAAGAAAAAAATTATATTATTTGTATTTCAATATTCTACATTAATATAATATTCCATTTCCTGAAATAGAATTCGACCGAAACGCGTGCTATTACTCGCTAATTAGTCAGTCTGTGTATAGAACAATACAAGTAAGTACATAGAGCGACGCACAGTAAAATGGATCAATGTCGAGCCAGCGGCTATTAAAGTCGATATTGATGTTAAAGTGCTGCGAGTAATTACGGTCGTGCTATCGTCGCGAACGAAAGGAGAACGGAATACGCAAATTACCTCCTGGATTTGCAAAACGTTATGGAATAGTAAGCAAAGTTCCTAGAATATTGCGTTTGATATTCAGTTCCCTTTGCTTCGATGCACCGTGTTTAGTAACTGTAATCGTGTCTTTGCTTTAAGGTGTTTCGCGGAACCACAGCGTTTACCGCAAACCGTATTTTATTCTCGTTACTGCAGAAAAGGGTAGAACTTATAGAACATCTTACGCAACGTCTATTAAATATGTATTAATCACCGTTAAAAAGTATTTAATACGAACATTTCACTTTGCGTGACATTTCTTTCACTACATTATTCATCATATTTAATTTCTCAGTTCATTAGAATGTCCCTTGATAAAAAAATCGTCGAGGGTTCTAATAATATAAACGACGTATCTCGTATAATTAAGCACAATTAAAACTGACGCGTCCTGTCCCTCCAAACTCCTGCAATTGACAGGTCTAAATTTAAGACGTTCGTGTAATTACAATTATGAGATTCTGCTTGGACAGAAATATTTTTATTCGATAATTATTTCTATAAATAGTTACGTGCAAATAAACGTGATTTATGAAAAATGACCAAACGTAAAACGGCGTACCGAAGCGCGGCGGAAACGCAGTGTTTTCAATTGTATTTACGTTTTCCGGCGCGCAGACGACATCGCGGTACCGCAACAGAGCCCATTGTCTTCGAACAGTTTAAAATTGATTACTCTTTGAAACGCTACACTCGGGGGAACGAGCCTGAATCGCGACAGCGACTTCCGGCCCGAGGGAAATCGAACGACACGAACGATACATCCGGCCGAAGATGGCGAAGGATTATGAGACTTTTAATACGGACCGGCCATTGTTACGAGCAAGATCGTTAACTTCATAATGACACAATTGATAAGGAGTCTACTTCGCGTCCAGCGAGCACAGGTCACTGCCCTGGAGAGGAGCACGTTCTGTTACGGATCAGTGGTTCTCACGCGATGTTTTATTTCTGGAGCGCCAAGTCCGTTTTTGCTGTAACGCTTTACGATTCGTGCTACTTTTAATATTTCCTTCCATCTGCCTCCACTTCACTCTCACGCGTGCCTCTGATCGCTATGAATATACAAAAATTATAAATATCATTTTTCGTGAACGGGTTTAAGCATCACACTTTCCTTAAATTAGCGTTATCTGAATTTTAAGAAGCAACGTCTGTTTTCTTTACTCTTTTCTTCGTGGAATTGATCAATTTGGCACCCGAGAGCCGCTCACACTTTCCCCAATGTCTTTTTCTCTAGCTCTTTTCCCCGCGACACGATGGTCCTGATTACAGTATTGTTTCTTCCAGTCGCGTAGTTACTGTTACCACTTTAATCGTACTCGCTCCCTCTCGCTGTTATTGTTCCTCGCTGGCTTTCAGCGTTTCTTACTTTCCAGAAACAGATCACAGCGTTCAATTCCAAACACCCATTCGTCAATTTATCGCGGCTGCAGCCAACGACGAACCGAAGAACAACGCGGGTTTAGTGGTTTCCCAATCGATCCGAAAAGTAACCATTCGAAAGCGTTTATCCACTATTCAGCGAGTTCGAAACGGACGCAGAGGTAATTTTTCGTAGCGGAATCGATCGCCGGATACGCGGATCCTTGGTCTCGGTGACCAGCCAATAATTTAATTTCACGATCTTTCTGGGAAGCACCGCCGCTGTCACTTCTCTAAATAATTGCGTGGCGCGCGACACAAACGTTGCTGTTTGCTCTTGCTCGGGGCGCGCATGGCGCGAACAAGCAACGAAAAGTCACGGGGCGACAGTACGGATTCCGTTATCGATGGCAGAAACCGAGTCGAAATCGATACGTGGCAGTATCGACTCGGCTCGATGCACTTCGCTGCGCTCGACGATGCATGGCCCCGAATCGGTCTCTGGCCCGTCCTTCTACTTTCTCCATCTCCACCCTCCATTCTCCGTCTGTCTCCCTCCGGAGACTTCCGGCGCGCCGATGTCGATTCCTTTATGGCGCAGCCCGATCCTTACTCTTTTCCTTTTTCTGCCATCCCCGGAGCAGCTTGATTTACGCCTGCGTGTCGATCTTCCGTAATAATGTTCCAAGGACTTGATCCGATTAACTCTAACACGATCGATCGTGTTTATTCGAGCATAGGAGCACCGATAATATGGAAATCTTATCGATAATTGACCCTCCTTTGACAGAGATACATGCTTCGTACTCGTCTATAGCGCAGACCCAACCGGGACCGCCCAGCGACCGAAGAAAGACACCTAGGGACGATAAAGACGAAGACAGACTAGGTTTACGAATTCTAATCAGGACGCGGAGACCCCCGGAGTTCCTTCCTGACTTTCAATAGAGAGTCACGTATCGTAAAGCCACGACGATGCGCATCTGCGAAGGAACATAACTGTTCCAAGCTCGTTTCGTGGCGAACAGGTTGAGAAACGCTGGCCAACGCGAACGTCTCATAGTGCAGGATTGATAGGAGTTGAGCAACGTTTGGGAAATCGCCGTCCAAGGAATTCCATTAGTTTAATTAGTTGCCGAATCCTCCCATTCTGAAGTTACGTTTCCGCACGGCAGCTTGGCAGGAGAGACCGTGTTTAGGTTAAAGGTTTTTTAATAGACGCAACTTAGTCACCGGAGAGTCGCCCGGTATCAGGTATTTAGAGCCATTAGGAAACGCGTGGTTCTCCAACCGGTTTACTCTCGAAGCAACATACTTTAGTCAATTGGAATTCCTTGGGACTTTGGGAGGAACCAGGGACAATCAACTAAGAGCAGCTCTAGCGACGATGGACGACTCTAGACGAGGAATTATTCAAGATCAACGGACTTTTAATTGGGCAAAACTTTAGAACGGTCTACTCTTTGCCAATAGAACATAGGATTTTACGATAATAACATACATCAGGCAATAAGTTCTGCACAACCTATACATCTCCGTTAGAAAATCGTTCGATCGAGGACTCGACTTGGCTAGTCGGGGGGTCGTGTTCTTGAGAGACTCGAGCAAATAATAGACTCTATTCGGGAAGAACGACTCTAGAGAAAACGTCCTTACAATCAAATATACTTGGGTCAAGGAGAGTCCTCGAATACCTGATCTATAATTCGAAAAAGATGAGAAGTCTGATTGTTCCGAGTCTAATAACCTCCCGGAGATGGTGTCGCCCAGGGGGCAGAGGCAATGTTCGTGATCTTCGAATCGGGTGGTTCCATCCTCGAAATCCCCTAGCGTTGCCACGTCAGAAGTACAATCGATGCCTGGACACTCGCCTGAAATAGGACGGTGCAACGTCATGCATAATTTGCATGATAGGTACGACGTCTTAATGGAACTTCTTACAATAACTCGTGCGATCGATTATTCACGTCGATTCGACACTAGTCGGACCTATGTTCGGTGTAAATAATACATTGCTATATTAGCTTGGTTCGTGCCAGACCAATTTTCGCTGATTTTTCAATCGTGTCACGTAATAGCGTTTAAATGAAATAAAAATTGACCCTTCGTTCGCTCGCCCGCATTACTGACAACCCACCCGCCCTCCTAGGGTTAAACCCGATGACGAACGAGGCGAGAACGGTGAAGATAATGCAGTCCCTCCCCCGCGTTAGGTCCCCCATCGTTCCTACGACTAAGATCCCGGTACCGATATGACTCTCGTCAGGAGATAAGTGGCGCTAAGCACCCCGTACCGCCCCCGGAAGATCCGAGATCGCCACACAGATAGGTTCGACCAGCAATTTCTACTTCCTATTTGTAACCATCCGGACTGTGTCGACGGGCGTGGGCGTCGCAGTGGAACGGACCACGTATATCGATTGTGACGACCGTTCGCGTGGATGCACGCGTCCCACCGACACGGCTGAAAAATATTGCCGGGAATAGCTGGTAGTTTGCGGCGCGACGATTACGGGTACACGGCCTGGGAAATTGTGGGTGTCGCCGAGATATATACGTATATCTGGGAGCGTAAGGCGTGAACACCGAAGCGGTTTCGCGTCGATCGTTGTCTGGAACAATTTTAATAGAACCTTCACGACCGTAATTTTGCACGGATTTCCAGCGAAAACGATCCGAAATTTTGTTACGAAACTACCAGTCATCTATTTCAGAACCGTCCTGTACGTATTAATAAAATTATCACTGCGTGTGACGTTCCCCCCGTGTTGCAGACGTCGCTGTGACTGACTGAGCATTAAAGCGGTTTCGCGTCGGTGGTTGTCCCGAAGAATTTTAATAGAAGCGTTACGAAACTAATTCGGGAGGATTTCAAGCGAAACTAACAATGACTGACGTTTCTTCGACCCGTTTCTCGGAGTAAAATGTCTGTCGGCTGTTACAGCCGGATGAAGGTGCACGGAGTAACTTTCTACGGTTCCGCAAACGATCTGCCTTTCTTTGCAGTTTACGTTTACGCGTGGGATTAGGTGTAACTTTCAAGCTTCGATCCCAGACTTTCATGAATCGAATTTTGCAAGGAACGTTGAGAAACGCTGCCCGCGGAGATTAAGACGTAGCACGAGTTACACGCAGACAATTCCATAATTAATTTGAATATTACGCGTACGTGACGCCTCGTACACTCGACGGTTTCAGATTTCCTGCGCGAAAACTGCCACAGCGGGTCTCGCGGCCTCGCAAGTATCCTGATTGCTTTTCCAATACCTAACTACCAACGTTTCCCGAGCATATAAAGCACAAAGCTCCGTCTAGATAAATCGCCCGGTAAGAATAATCGAACGATCGAAATTTCATTCCCGATGCGGCGAAGCATCGATCGTTTCGGTTTCGAGAAATTTTAACTGTCGGTCCAATCGGGAGTTTCGCCGTTCGGGGTACGGGGAACGAAGACCGAAAGAGATCCGCCTCCGCTCATTCGTTTTTATTTTCGAAGCCATAGTTTTCGTTCAATCATACTGTTGGGCATCCCCCATCGTCAAAGACGAAACGACGCGACGAGACGGAAACGAAGAGAGATTCTCGCAGCGGAACGAGCGTAAAGCGAAGGAATAACCGAGGGACGATAAATCGAAAAGAAACACGGTACACACGGAACCGGCTGAATTTCCTTCTTGCTCGTTTCATTTAGACACCGCCGGCTCTTCTAACGGTCTCGTATTTCCTTGCGTCGCGCGCCTCCGTTTCGGATGCACCGCCTTTCCGCCTCATCTCGGCGGAGCCTTTGCGTCGACGTAAGCACGATTTTCCGAACTTCTGTCAGAGACGCGAAGTCACCTTTATTCGGTCGCCTTTGCACCGCGAAGTCCTCCTCGTGTGCACGCTACTTGCAAACAATCCAAGAGTGAAAATAACGATCGACCATGGTGCACTGCTATTAGTAGCTTACAACGGTCTTAGTGGCCACTTGCAACGGTTATAGGAGTGGAATTTCAAGTTGCGTGGCAAATTCTCTGTGTTACGAAGTTAACGAGCATGTTTCGATACAGCAATTTTAAGCATAGTCGCGATCTGTGTATCTGGATGCTCGTAAAAGTGCAGTCGCGTATTCCCCGAGAAATATATCGCGAACGTACGATAAAAGGGGAGCAATTTTTTTGCTAAGCGTGAAAATCTGGCGCCTGTACGTCGATAAAATACTCCTTACAGTCTCGTTCGAGACTTTTTCTCAAAGTCGAACCGTTCTCAATCGTAAAGGGGGGAATTCCTTTCCTGGTCAGTTGGCCGCGTTTTACAGAAATACCGAAGAATCCACGAAGCTCAAAGTGGCACTTTTAGAAAACTAGGTTGGCACGCAGCTACCCATAAATAGTTTATGGCTCGAGGATGTTATACCAAGTAACGGGGCAGTTCCGTTTCGAGGCAATTTTTTGTCCAGGATATGACTCCGTTGATAAATAAAAAATGCGTTATTTTAATTTTACCTTTTTCCAAGATATCTGTGAACTCCGAGTCTGCGAAAGATTTAGCCAGAAATAAAAGGACTCGACGGCGCATCTGTTCGGTGACTCGGCCGACGTTGATGTTTGTTTAAATCAATGTAAAACGTCAGGTAGCATTTCCTGCACCTTTTACGCCCGAGTCGTGCTGTTTTCCTTGCACGTGTGCACGCCAATCAATTTATGAAACGACGTTCCGAGCGATGTTTATCTTCCATCGGCGCGTTGCGTTCCGACGAAACTGCAGGGAGTCCATTGAGCCGTTTCGAGAACGAAAATAAAGCATTCTGCGTCAAACGACGCGCGTAGATGCTACTGAAACGTCTGATACGATAAAGCCACGTTAATGAGGGAACAATTAGCACCCGTTTTCTACACTTTGTTCTAGAAATTTTCCCTCGATCCCGAGTTCATCGATCGCGAAGCCTTAAAGGTGACGCTTAGGAGTTCTAAGACGGTTTCACCGGAAGCGTACGTTCTTGATGAGTCCTCTTCTAATGATAAACTTAGAAGACCCTCGTTTTTTAATTCGTGCAATATCTTGGTGCAAATTTCAACGGTATTATTAAATTAAGTGTTTCGGAGTCGCGAGTCGCGCAACTCTGTTTGCCGCGGATTAATTAATCGGTCGATTAATAGCCACGTTTCCAGAGTTTAATCTGGAACGAATTTACTCGATAATGATCGAACGGGGGCGGCTATTCGTCTCGTCCAACGTCCGCGACTGTAACGGAAGGTTCTCCATTAATTTCCAAGAAAGCGGAAGAGATAAACGAACGCACAGACCGAAACGAGGAGAACCGAGCCCCGGCGAACAGAGAGAAACTGAAAAGTTTATATTCTTTAAAAACGAAATTCATCTCCGAGTTTCGCCGAGCGATACTTTATCACGTTCAACGGCAACCTCCGAAGAAATCGGGTTGAACTAAACTCGGTTAGACGGGATCAGTCTCGATTATACCCGATAATCGCCGAACGATCGGACGACTTATGCGTTCCATTATGATATATCGTGCATTGCGAACGCATTTGTATTCGTTCGGTTGTAATAATCGTATTTACCGGACGACACGTAGCGTGAAGTGTCAGTCAAGATGCTTATCTATGCTGCGTGTGACAGACAGAAGGAAAGTTTAAAGACCCTTACTGTTGCGCAAGTTAATCGTATCAGGTCATCAAGGTCTTGCCACATAAAGAAATAATTATTATACCCCACCAGGCATAAATTGAGAAAGTATTCAATTTCTACGTTTAAAATAAAATAAATACTTTATATTTTAAATAGAAGATGTTACCTGGTTCCGGTAATTTCTTTTGGTGCACTGAGTCTGGAGCGCGTCTTGGCAAAGACAAAGTGACCGCGATTTTGCGCTCGCTTATCGGCCGTCGGGGCTAGAATTTCGGTTTCCCCGAAAAACCGCAAGCATCCACCCCAAACGACCCACAATCGTGGTCTCATCGACACGCGAAACGCTTCGTAACACTCGCATGCGATCATCCCCGAAAGCCAATATCCGTCCTCGGATGCGACGTCTCGATTTCGAACGGGACGCCCTCCAGGATAAATGATCCGGATTGAAGGGTCAAGGGACGTCTAACATTCACCGGGATGTGCACGATCGACGTGGATTAATGCTTGCATCGGTTTCTGGTACGCGTGGCGTGGTCTGTTTTCGGCGATCGGTCCGAGAAAAATCGTGGCTGGACGGAAACGGAGCAGAGTGCTCCAGGAATTCATTCGTACCAAAAAACAGATAAACGATTTCGGCGATAACTGCTTCCAGGACCGCGTTCAACGAGCCATTTTTCTTTCATCCTTTCACCAAGATCGCGATAAGCCGTTCGAGGCATTAAATATCACGATTCGTGAGCGAGTACGCCAGCCTCGTCTAAGTAAGTACGATGGACGTTTGGAAAGGTACGAATCACTGTGTTTTGTAGCGGCATAATGGTTCACCGCACGTGACTGAGACGCGAACCGATAAAGAGAAGGTGTGGAGTAGGCATGTCAAACTCATTTCGGCCCTCGGGGTAATTTGCACTTTACCGCCGCGCCGTGGGCCGCGGATATGTCATTATTCCACGACAGTTGCTCGAAGGCTGTTTCTCAGACACGTCAGACACTCTCCAACGTGCAACTTTCAGGCTTTTTCCGCACGATTATATACTCTTTCATTTGCATCGACTCGCGATAGTCTGGAAATGGTAGAATTGAACTAAACACGAGATCTGGAACGAAATATAATATCGAGACTCCGGTTTCTGAATTTCAAAGGACTAAATAAAGTTCGTTTGCGACCCGGGAATATTTAATCCGCGAACGCAACATCGTTCGAAGGGATCAATCGATTTCCACGGTAAACGAACTATCGCGATCCCAGATACTCCCGCAGAAATAGGGTTCGCAGCAAAGTGAAGTACGACAGTATACTTTTACAGCCACCGGGGTTTGCGAACGGGGGCGGGAAATGCGACAAACTGCTATGTATCTAGGAATTTATGTTCGTCGGACTCGGGCCGGATAAAGATCGGCGAAAAATTTGGTCGACGGGTGAGAACGCGACGGATATAAGGAAATATAGAACGACAAGTCGGGAGACGTTTTATCGGCGCGTATAAAAGGCGAACGGAAAAGTGTATTACCGGGCCGAGAGTCGTCCGGAAACAAAAGAAATCCGTCGCGAATCTTCTGGCTTTCACGCGTGATATATTCGTTAACGCTTTTACATCCCTTAATATTAAATTTCTTTTCGATATACAGGCAAATTAAATCGAGACTATAAAAGAATAAAGTAGTCTGAACATATTTGATGGATTCTACTCGTCAGCAGCATCGAAACGCGTTGGAGGAAGACGTTTGAGGTGCTCGAAAACGGTGCACTGTCTGTGAAATCGTCACGGCTGGATCCTGAATGCGTTCGAATGCCGTCGCGGATGCAACGACCGAGTCGGGGTTAGTCGATGCGTGAAATAAGTAACCGCCACGCGAACGCCAACGTTTGGTAGCGCGAGATCACGAACCACCAGAAGGTTTCGCAGGTTAATGGAATCCCCTGGATCGTCTTTTACCCCCTCCAACTACCTGCTGACTACGTGTTCTTTTTTTGACTTTTCGACATCTCACAAAATAGTCAAATCAGACTGTCGAAGTTATTGTCGGTCATTAAAATGATATCCTCAGAAGCGCTTCGTTAACAGAAGAAAGTCGTGTCTCGTTCGACGAAATTGCGAGAATGAGGAAGCCATCGAACCGCTATCTTGAGCTTCCTCGATGTCGCATTACTGGGGCTTGCCAATAAAATACCAACGAAAAGTCTCGAGAAGAAAGACCTAATTGCTCCGATTGCAAGAGTAATCCTGTCCCTTTTTCCGTAAAAAGGTTCACGGTGTGTTGCGTAATCCCCCTTTCGTGACCCTTAACGAATCCGACAGCAATCCGCAAAGCTTTTCGGTCTCCAATGTTCTTATTGTACATTCTCGGGGGTAGATAACAATTCTCGCAAAAGTGGACCGTTAGTTCACGCACCGAAACCCAAGACATTCTACCGTGGCATAAATTAGCGATTCTAAGTGGCCGAAGTACACCTCGCGTTGCAATATTGATTGCGACACGCACGCGACAAACTGCACGCAATGGGAAATACAACAAACAGCGAGGAATTGAATCGGTCTATATTCCGTAGTTGTTGGTAAAATAATCTCACGAAATACTACGTAGATCGTACGAAACTGCGCTTTGCATCCCCACCGCGTGCAGGCCACTCCCTCGGGGATCTTTTCTCGCTCGCAAAGCTGTACATTCGTTCCGGTAAACCAGTGGTTGGCCGCTTTGCCTCGCCACTGGCCCCGTTTCTCGCAGCACCGCGCCACCCGTAGATTTAGCACGCGCCGGAGGAATGAGTAATGCCTAATTTGCATTTCGCGTGTGACTTTGTCTTCGACGTTACACGGAGTTTATTAATAATGCAGCGGACGCGCGGCGTGCAACAGCGCCGCTTTTTTGCGACGACAGCCACAAACGAACCCCGGGACACCCGTTGCGACGCTTTTTCCTACGCTCATTTCCACCGAAACGCGGCAATCGTTGGAATGCACGATGGAAGGACCGTTTCCGCGTCCCCGTTCCATGGCATTCTTCGACAATGGTCGCCACGGTTCTTCCAGACCGATCTACGATCCTCGAACTGCATTTTTTAACCCGTCGATCCCATCAATTCCACATCTAACACTAAAAACACTGTGTCAAGCATTTCGAGAAATTAGTTTGGTCGTTTACAGTCGAGAAAGTCGTACAAAGTCGCGTGCAATTATGGTCCCGCGAAAGGGCTCTGAAAAATAACAAATCCTGGCGTTCGTCTGGCGAATGGCGTCGGGATTTAAATTCCCGCCACTCGTGATCTCGCGAGGCGCGACCCTCGTGAACGCGAAGAGGTCCGAAGGTGCACTCGAAACGCGCATCTCGTTATTTTATGCTCGATAATTCGTCGAGCAAATTGCTGCAGAAGCATCTCGCGGCTGTCGATTTTATTCGAGGTCTGTTTGGCGTACCTCGTCTCGCGTTTCGGTCAATACCCGGACAAACGTTTTCGCTTTAAAAATGTCAGTAGCGGACGCGTGGGAGATTCCAATAATATATACGGGGACAAAATGTCGAGCTTTCGAACAGGAAACCACGAGCCTATTTAACGCCTGTTGGCGAGCCAGCAATAAGACGGGAGGATTTGGGAAGGGTTTTAACTCTAAGCTATACGAAGGAGACCAATTTGAAGGCGAGGGTTAAAAACGTCACGGCTCAGTCAAGCAACGATATCCGAAAACTTATGCCCTGAAATTGCATTTCTCGGAAACGCGTAAACACGATCGCGCGCTCGACAAAGAAACGCGCTGGTTAATTAGATTATCAAGCTGTTTCATCGGAACAGGAACAGGTTATGACGCGAACTGGACAAAGATTGTCCGCGCGGTGCGCGAGCGTCGTCGATAATGGTGAATGATTAATTCGCGGAACACAACCCCCTTTGTCTCGAGGATTTTCTGTTTAGCAAACGACGGGACCCGTTTGCGAAATAAAGAGAAAATAAAGGCCTCGCGTCCCAGTTTACATTTCATTTTCCTCTCCAAATTTGGCGCCACTCTATTCCCGCCGACATTTCATTCGCTGTTTTATCTTTGTTTCCCGGCCTCCCAGTGCTTCTCAACCCGGCCGTATCGTCGAGGTGTTTCAATTCCCCGCCGCGATCCATTAAAATTATGTAAATAGACCAATGTCGGCGCGCATAATAAAATCCTCCGGCGAAATAAATTGGGGAGTCTGAGCACTCGAATCTGCCGCTTTTATACATACATTAAAAATATATTCGAGCAAAACTGCGAGGACGTTTTGTAAGTGGAATCCGTACGCGCTCGTTCAGGGAATTAATTAATACGTATAACGCAATTAATACGAAACGATGTTCTCGTTCCCTGGCCAAATTCATAAGTTACTTGATTTTGACAACGGGCAAACTAGTTTTTTTCTAAGCAGCAATTAAAATTTTTAACGAACCGAGTACCTGGGCGTGCATGAAAAAGCTTGTATTCGAATAAAAGTAAAAGGGGCACTCGAAACGCGTGGCAGCGTTCTTATTGATTGAAATTTCTATTTACCTCAATGGAAGTAATTCGTCACTGAAGAGATTTAAAGTGGAGCCTCGAAGAATACTGAATTACACTCCTAACGAACCTGTTGATATTATGACACTCGAAAGTTTCGCAAAGTTAGTTATAAGTTCGCTGCATCCGCGAGTTCGAGTAGTTGGACGAGTTCGATGGGTTCGGCTTAGGATTCGTAAGGTTCGCGCGTTTGAAAGGTTCGAAAGGCACGAGCCAGCCCCCGCGCGAGTGGAGTTCAAGAATTACAAACGCGACTAGCTCCGTGGTACAAACCAATCCAATATTCAGTCCCGCGGCTTTCCATCTAATTAATTGATTAATATTCAAACGTGACTGCACTTAAAACCGGTCCGCCGCTGTACCCAAAGTTATAATTTCTCCGTTCAAGTGGCTTTTGAAAGCCTGCCGGCAGACGAGGAAGCGCGAGAATGCCGATGAAGATTTTCTGCCCGGTTTCCTGAATTTTGTATGCAATATGGGAACGTTGCACATGTTCTTAATTTAAGGCGCCGGGGTCCAAAATCCATAGTTCATGCTCAGAATTCTGGTTCCGCCGATGGGTTTAATATACATCGATCGCTATTGGGAAGAAGAGTCGCGAAGTTCCTCGAGTACTTCGAGTTCTTCGGGCTCTAATTAAAATTTGGAATGTTCCCTCTCCATAAATAACCAAATTTAATTCGTTTGATTTATTCCCACGGGAGGAATCCTTCTATGCAACGGTAAAATTTCTAACGAAAATATTATGCAATTCGTTTCGCGTATAATACCAGAGCGGGTAATTAGATTGATTAGTTTATGTACGCCGTCGTACGCGACGTGGCTCCGAGAGTCAATAACCAGTGTTGGTGCAACAGGAAATAAACGAAAGAAATCTGTGCCACGCGTACACTCTCTCAACGATGGCTCTATACACCGTCCAACACGAACTGTACTACGAACAACATGAACTCTGACGATGGATATAGAATGTGTTATTTTTAAGAAAGCAAAGGAAGGAACAAGGTCCAATTTAATAGAATTGCATCCTCCAGTGTCTGAACAGAATACAGATATTGCTTATGAATAGCACCAGGCAAACAAGTTAAAAATCAACTGACCCAAAATGGAATCCTAGCGGAACACCTGAGAACACAGTAATCACTTTGGAATAGCAATCATTAAATCTCACGATCCGAGGTCTGTTAGTTATAAAACTGGATAATCAGAAAGTACCGTTGAAATGCTCGAAGTTTTGATAAGGAAATGGGATAATTTACGGAGTCGGAAGCATTGTGAAAAGCAAGATTCTACCTTAAAACCTTTCTTAAATGCAGATGACCCAGATAGGAACACATGTTGGTCTCTGATTATTACATTTTTCTATAAAAACTTCTCGGAAATTAGAATTCTTTGGAGAGGAGATTTATCGCCGCCTTTAAGTATAGAAGGAACCAAACATATATTGGAGGCAAAGAATACGTTTGTTTCCTCGGAAGAAGAACTCCCTGCGAACAGATTATCCTATTTTGACCAAAGTCGGGACAGCAAACGACATTATCTCCAACGTTTCATTTAAAAGTTCGGCGAGAAGTTCCACGAGTTTTCTCGTTACCTAATTTAACAGGTTTTCATTCTTTTTCGCGTCGTCGGACGCTTTTGCTCCCCGACACACGTACGTACGTGTCGTTCGGCTCTAAGGAAGATCGAGTTCGCCAGGACGAACGGTGGCGTTACTTTTTAAAACGCGATTGCTACCGGGTTAATCAAGCTCTGCGAAAGAAGGAGCACAGTCGAAGGGTCAAAGTTTCCCGACCCGATAAAAATTTACGAGTAAAAGTCTGAGGAGCTCTCCGCTTTACCTTGTTCCCCTTCATTGACGTCGACTGTCCCGTTCGACCTAAATCCCGTCTAGTCTCGACGCTTTTCGGTCGTTCGTCGTCGCGCTTGTACGGCGGATTTATCAAAGGGATCGCGCAAGACAAAAATCACTGCCACCAGACTCTGGAAAACCAGACGCGGACGGGGGTTCGTTAATTTACTTCGTTCCTCCGCCTCTTTTCGACGAGCCACGCTGTTTGCACAGAATTTTCCAACATTTTACGAGAATTCCGGCTCGCGATACGAAGGGGTTGAGCGTCGCTGCTGTTGGGTTAATTTAGGATAAAACGAAATCTCTGCAGGAAAATGAAACCAGAATGATGCTCCGTCACGGAACGGGGCGGCAGTCGAGTGACGAGTGAACGTTCGCGTGTCCAATTCGAAAACTTTTACTTTGTAGGAGGCTAACGGGCCTTTTTAGCCTGGAAAGGACAGGGTACGGGAAAAACCCCTGTGCCCATGGCATAGGCTGTTTTGTTTTACGCTGGAAAAGGGGAAAGCGGCGAAGGGATGACAAGGCCAAGCAGGTCAGGTCAGGATTGACACGGACACCCGCGCTCGCCCTCCTAATATATACAGTCCATTTAAAATATATCACAGTCGTTAAGGGTGGGAGGTGTTTTATTTCTGACTCCTGGCCCGTCCTTTTACCCTCTATATCATCCCACAACTTATTCTGCTCTGTTTATACGCCGATCTTCCTGTGGCGCAAAAATGGAACGCGAAAGAGGCAAAGTCCCCGTTCCCCGACCTCTCGTCGTCGGTGGCGTCGAAAGCACCCAATAACACACAATCGAGAAGTCGACTGCTCCTGCTCCCGCCACTCGATATTCAGGCAAAATGGAACGTTGGCGTGGGTGTGTGTTATCGTTCCAGCCGCGTTACCCATTTTATATCCATCTCTGAAATACTGCGCCACGGTCTCACTATGACTCGCTCTGTCGCTCTGACAAAATGGATGATAAAAAAAGCAGCCGAGTCTACGATGTGCACCGCGACGCGTATCCCGGCCTGCGAAATACCGATTCCGAAACCATGATCGCTATCTCGAAACGTTCGACCCCGTAAAGCTCTTTTTCCCTGAACGAGGGCGTCGATCAGTCGACATTGTCGAACGAGCGTAACCTCGAAATCGAACGACTCGCTTTCTGCGTTCTTCGCGATGCAATTGCCGATATAACCCGCGTCTACGAACATGGAGGACACGGGGTTCGATATTTCGATGCCTTTCATTAACTACGACTCGTGTAATAACGCGTCATATCGTTGCTACAAATATTTTAAATGATTATTATGCTCGATTAAAATAATATTAAAACGTTGTGATAGTTTCTCGAGGCCCCGAACGGGCAAAGCAACGCTGTCCGTCGAAAGTGTTTCGATCGAACGATCGCGTCGCGTCGCGTGTCGACGGCCAGTTTGCGGTCAAGATTAATCTCGACGTATCGCAGGAAAAATTCGATTCTCACGCGAAACCACACGCACGAATGAACAGATCCTGGTCGCCGTACCGTTGTACGGGCCGCTACTTCGCGGTGCAACGCGATGAACTTTCGAACTCGATTCGAAACCACCCGTCGGTTCTTCCAAGTTAGGTGTATCACTGCCTGAACTCGTTTGTCAGCAAACAGAATATATCTGAATTCCCCGAGAGACACGGACCGCGTCTTAGTTCTATCCAATACCAGTAGTTCGGCTGTTGTGACACTTACCAAATTCCTGCCGTTCCGTCTCTGCCCCGTAATATAATTTATTGGCCAGAGCCGGTTCATCTTCCGAGTGCACGCGATTAATTAATCTGCGTATTCGCCGAACTTTCTTACTAGCGATACGTTCCGTCTAGAGTGCTTTTACACTTGGGCGATGTAACATAATCAAATCCAATCCTGATAGGTGCCTAAATTTTTGGATGAAAAAAATTTTCTTAAATCATTCTAAAAAAATTATTTTTAGCTAGGGGGCTCAATTATAGTCATTTTTGGTGAATATACATACCCTCGAATTCCTACACACTTTCGAGAAAAAAATTTCTTTCCGAAAATTTCTTGTCTGATCATGAATGAATGTTTCCCTGAAATTTCATGCGTATGTTTAAAACATTATAACTCCTGAACGGATTGGAGGATTTTAATGTTTCGAAAGGCAAACAACGCGTATTTTAGTGAAGAATATGCAGGAATTCTAAGAATATTCGGAAAGTTGTTTCTTAACTCCATAAAAGTGGTTCAATTTTCGAACGTTCATAACTCCTACAATAGTGATGAATGTTTTGCAATCAGGCTTTACCAACATACTTTACAACTACATAGAATATGTGGTAACCGGCCAAGCAAACCGAACAATTAATATGTCGAGACGAACATTGTTTGAAAACACAAAACGCATAGTTTGAAGCAGATCGTACAAAACGGATGTTAATCCGTTTGTTGGCTAAGTCTCTCAACATATCCAGAGAGTACAGGCTGTCTCTCGAAACTTTTTAAGCTTCTAACACTACTCCTGACTTTTCCTTAATTACCTAGATTTTCGCTCTAAAACCGTACGTGTATTCTACCTATTTTCTGCCACCGAAGCAGGCTTTGCTTCGAAATTACCCGAATCTCCAGAGATATGTAACTCACGTTCTAAAATACCAAAGTTTAGGTGCTCGAACACAGATTCGAAATGCATCGTGCTTCGAGCCTCGTGTAATTAACTAATTAACTAATCAAGGTAGCAATCAGCCAAGTTTATCTCGATCGTGGACCATGTAATGCTCTTCCAAAGCTTACTTTCATCGTTAGATCTCAGCAGTATGTTGAAAATATTTGTCGATCGAAACGTTTCGCCTGTTAACACGAGGAGAAATGGAGGTTGAGCATGGTAGAAAGGACGGAATCGTAGTTTGGCAACGTTTAGGGCTCACGCACGATGTTTAGAACGATACAGAACGGTCCACCGCGGGCACTTTTATCCTCAATTTGCTGTGGGAGAAAACGACGCGTCGTCACGAGGCTCTTCTTGCACGGTAGACACGTCAAAAGGCTTGAGGCTCGGACAACAAGTGGTGCCGTAACGAGCTTTTTATGATGAATGTGTCGGCCCCACGTGCGAAAACGTGACTTTCTCGAGCACGTGCTCACCTGGCCGGTTCGCGGCTCCTTGACCCGTGAAACGGCTCCGGGCATTGTTTACTGCCGCGAAGCTGCACAGCTCGCGAAGATAAGAAACGTCGGAAGCGAGATATACGAGTCCTGGGACCGAGATCGAACGCAACGACGGCTCCGTCCTTCCGGAAACCGACGTGACCAGGAATCTACGCGCGGAAGTAGTTGACGCGAACAACGAGAGCTGGGAATTAATCATTTTTGAACAAAGGTGAATCGGTGCATTGATCGAAGCAAAGTAAATTTTAATAGAACAATCGCGGTACGCGGATGAAAAAGTTTCGCAGCCCCGGTTCCAACGAATCGATATTTCGCTCGGTGGATACCTTGTTTAAAGCAGAATCGGGTAAATTTTATTCAGGAATAATGAATACGAATTTTAGATTTATTCATAAAGTAGCTTTTGCTCGTGGCTTCTTTCGCCTAAATGCCGGTTTAAAGAGTCCGTTAATGAATTCTAATTTACAAGCGAATTTGCGAATTAAACATGGACCGAAGACACTTTACGAATGAATCTGAAATTTCTTTTTGCTATTCATGAACGTAATTTGGCCAACTTTGATACGTAACCTTTGAGCTCTTCCAGATTTGCCACTAATCGTTTTGTCCGTGTAAAGGATGTAATCGCGTTTTATTCGACCGAACTTATGGTTTCTGCGTGCAAAGGAACTGTACAAAGTATGTTTGCGGACGATGCCGGGCCATTACCTTCGGAAAATAAATTGTAAACAACTTGGAAACGCATCGGACGAGTAAAGAACTTGGAAATCCTCGTCAGATTAATATCGATACTCGTTAAAATTGTATCCGTTGCAGCACGTCGATACTCCATCAAAGAACCTACCTTTTTCTTCCGGTTGCAAACACTCGATCGACTATGGAGAAATGTTTCCGTATAAAACGCAGCGACAAAGGGTCGCGTAGCGCGGACAAGCAATCCATCTCGCTTCAGATTCAATTATCTTTCCTGTGTATTTCACCGGACGTTTGCAGAACGTTTAATTAAATCCAGTAGAAATATACCGGTGTAAAAATATACGATCCCACTATTTCGGCGACGATTTGCATCCCGATTCTCGGTGAATCCCGGGAGATGAAACGGCGACGATAGCTGTCATCGTTAACCCAACGATATCGACGATTTTTCTGCGCTTTGATACGAAAATTCTTTCTCCCCCGGCCCACAAATAATTTTCTTCCTCCCGCGAGCGTTTAACGAAGACACCTCGAACATCCAAAACTATCTTCTCGCAGACTTATTTTCGATGCAAATTCATTTCTCTCCCGCCATTCCGAAAACATTCCACGAGAAGGAAAAATCTGCATCTTTTCAAGGGGTGATTTCACCGCCTGAATCCGCATTACCAACAAAAACCTGATTTATTTTATTTTGAACGAATCGTGTTACTTGCACACAACGATTCGAGATTAAAAAATTTGTTATTTTAACGCTGAAACAGCGTGTTCGCGAGCCTCGTCAGCTCGTAAATAAATTAAAAATACCGAGATTAGCATTTCGGCTATTTCTGACCACCGTTTGGCGAAGCGAAAAGCGTCGGTCGCCGAGGGATGTTTGAATAATTTGGGTCGAATCGTATTTTTCTCGAAAATGGCACGCTGACCGCAAGGAAATCGCATTTTGGAAAATACCGGAAATATTCCGTGAACCAATGAGATTCCGCGTGACATACGACGGCGACAGGGTGTGCGGGGGTGGCCTCTGTCGGTGCACAATGCCAAAGAGATCGCTGGAAATATCCAATTTTCGCGGCGTCAATTCAATCGTAGCCCACCGCACAATTCGCGGCTGCGATTATTTTTACATTACGTGCCTTCCTCTCGATCTGCACAGGGTGGTCTGCTTGAAACAGAACTGCTTGAATATTTTCGTTATTTTAAATGATAGGAGAAAACGTTGCTCGCAGAAATTGTACGACTCTGAAAAAGACGTAATACCGTTCCCTTTATGCCAGAACTTTAAACGTGCAAATTTTCTCCTTTTGTAGCGAAGGTATAATTTGAATTGTTGAATGTCTAACTTTGTTCTTAATTTTATGCCAAAACCACGAACGTGTACGTGATTATACTCTAAGCTCGATTCGTAAATGCGAGTTATTCACCAGGACATCAAATTTCACCCGATTCGAGCGAAACCACCCTGTGTGTACATCGTTCGACAGAATTTTAATTCGTGCCCAACGATGCGTGGAATAATGCGAACCCTCTCGTTCAACCGTGTTATCGAGACGGATTCATTACGATTTTCACTTTGTATATTACATATTTTACCGTTCGCCGTTTCGTGGATCGTGAATGTTTGCATGTTCTTTTTATGCTAACGCGATCCCTTTGTTGCATTCGCGGTTACGCCAGGCTCGCAAAAACAAAAACGAAGGATGATATTGGGAAATTATTGTTTACCCGATCGTTTCAAATTGCAAGTAATTACAAACGAGCGCGGTAAAAGCTGATAAATACTAATTGTTCCTGTTACGGAATATGAACCATATTCGAACGGGGTTGGTAGTAACATTAAAAGAGATTTAAATACCTTCATGTGGCCTCTGCGGGAAATGGTCCTAAGGAGTCACCTGCAACACAGAAAACAAGATCAACGGTGACTCGGCAATCAACATGGATACAATAAATGATTACGTGAAATTTGTATTTTCTTTTCCATTCGTCTCCTCCATAGTAACGAAGCATTAGCTGGTTCTTGTCGGAGAATTCGAACCGCCAAAACGAAGTCGCGTCGTTTCGAGAGTTAATTCTGACGGCGTCTGGAAAACGCTTAGCTGCACAATCGACGGCGGCCGCAGATATTTAGCGGGAAAAACGAGGAGAAGCACAATGTTCCCAAGGTCTCGATACAGCACGGAGGAAGTCGTTAAGTAACGCCGCGGCGTCGCGGCGCGAGGCTTTAAGGTTTGTCATGTAAATCGTAATCCCACCATCGCGGCTTGAAAGACGGGGTGACGGAACCGCTCCTCGGGCGTCCCTCCCCGGCCCCCCCCCCTCCCGTACCACCCCACGCGGCCATTATCATCGAAAGCGGATTCAAATACTTCGGCAACTTTCAGCGAAGAATTTATTATAATCGCATTCAAGACCGTCTTATGGCAACGACTGCAAAGTAGCTATTCCAGGATGGTGGCCCGGTAGGATGGGAGCCAGAAGCTGATTGAAACTCTGAAACATTTGCTCCGTTGGGTAACTTAGCAGCGAATCGTCGCAGATAAGTCGGTTTCCCCCCAGTTAACGGTTTCCTTAATTAACCGTCTACCGTCTCGTGGTCCACGTTTCGCACGACGAGACGACGACGGATATCGAGAACTTTTCCCCTCCGCGAGCCGCGCCCTGCGCCTCCTCGTCGCTCTATTAATTCGCCATTATCGCGAAAGTATAGCAACAATCCCGAGCCCTCGGCCGCCTGGCCGAGTTAATAGCTTCTCGACCGTTCTTCGCCACCGCTTAATTGCCTGGGTCCGGATAGCACGTGAATTCTCCGCGATTCGTTCGACCCAAGATAAATACCAGGTTATGTAATTAAGATCGAAACGGAGAGCGTGTTGTTTCAACTCGACACGGTCGGCTGCAACCATCCGCATTCTAAAATACGCCCTTCACGAGATGGAGATCTCGATGGTACGCGGAAATCTATTCGTCTCGATTTTCCAGGGTCCATACGGTTAATCCATATCGTACCTACTCCACATATTTCAATTTAGAGATTCGAGTACGCTGGATTACCTTTTGGAAGTAATGGTTTCAAAATATAAAATGTGGTGGTAATATCCGGTGATGTTCTACTTGAAACAAGATATTACATCAACCCACCGCTGTGAATGCAAGCCAATGCTTCCCACGTTGACGTTTACCATTGACAATACTTGCTTATCTTCTTTAGAATTGTTTCGTACAATCGTGACGTTAAAAAATACCTCCATCGTTACTGTTCGCAAAGAAAGAACTGAGTTTGCGCCCTTATCCGGGAGGAAATGTTCGAAAATTATACGTTTCATAGTTATAAATGATCTTGCACTTTAAAGCGATGGTTGCAATATAACGTTTCTTTCTATTAATGCTACAGTTCAATTCATGGAACGATCCCAGTCGGTTTCTCATGTAACGCGAGCACGAGATCCGTGTAACTTCCACCGACCCGAGCGTGCAATACTTCTGCCAAAAGCAGGATGTTGGTCGTTTCGAATATGAGATCGCACAGCTGTGGAAAAGCCGCATTTTACACGCGGTATATCAATCTACCGCCGCGATTATTAGCGGTGCTATTATGCGGTGAATCAGGTTACGCGATACAGAGCACGTTACGTTTCGCGTAATGTTTGGCTTGTATAATGCGAACGTTGGACGAACAAACAAATGGGACGGATAATAAAAGCGAATTAAACCCACATCGCGTCATCAGGACTTCTTGCTTAATTAGCGAATCGTGCAGAGTGACTCGTATAAACCGCTCCAATATTTTCCACCGTAATCGCGCAACTGTGTACAGTCGCGTTCTCTAAAATAGTTAAACGTAACGATAAACGACGACATATTAATAAAATAGATATTCGAGTACCAACGGTTGGCAAAAAAACAAATTTATGTTAACAAATGGATATTTTTTGGGCGATCAACCGAGCTGCGAATGATTAAACAGTCGAAGGACCTCATATCCATTAACGCAGCACGTTTGAACAATCCATTAACGCTTTAGATTTGGAGAGAAGAGAAAGATTCGCGAGGGACTTTGACCCACCGTGTCCCCCGTGCGTGGAGGAAGTCATTAACTGATGAAACGAAATATACCTTACATTTTTCTTTTTTCGTAACGCGATATCAGAAAGGTGAATATTCAAAGCGCCCGTCACGTCGCCCCGTTCCCGTGATTTTGATTAATTGCTCCGCCCTGCAACCGGCGATTTCTTTCTTCCAGTATCAAGGAATACTCTAGGACGGTGAACGATGTTTGCCAATACGCGTTCAGCTCCCGAGGAAACGCGCAAAAAGCCAAGATCCCTGGAAAATGTCGGAAAGGAACGGAGTCTTTGGCAAGAAACGACGGAGCAAAGCAATGCAAATGCCGACAAGGTTAATTAGCATCGAGTAAAAACTTACGAAGCACGGGAAGAACGTTAAGAGTACAATGCTGTTCACGTTTATGCTTAATTAACTAACGAACAAAAACTTTTTCGCCCGACGGTACGAACCGTAGTCAAAGTAAATTAATAAAGAACGCTTTTTTTGTTAAATAAAGAGAGATCGCTTTTTATGGAATCGTATCGAACTTGCTGGTAAGGAACCATCGAGTCGATGTTGTTCCATATGGGATTCGTCAGCTTCCGCTTACGCTTCGAACGCATTCCGGTGAAATCAGTTGCTTTACGATAAAGGTTACGAGAAATCACTTTCATCGTTACTATAAATTCCCGTACGCGTCGTGCTTTTATCAAGAATACGAACAGGAATGATTCATAGAGTGCTGCGAGATAATGTTTAGAGGATACTCAACCGTACACGAGATATCGAGCACTGTTCGCGAATGGTCGAATAAAATTAGAATTCTCGGTAGTACCACCGCGTCATAAATTTCGCTATAACTCGGAGACAAGATGAAACCAGACGTTTATGCGAACTGGATGTTAAGTTTAACCTTTGGACAATTGCGTGGTCGTCTGTCAACGACTTCGAGCCTCGGAGATTGTTAATCTCTTTAACCCCGTGGAGTGGTTACACGTTGTTCAGGTTGCCTTAAATTAACCGAGCTTCGAAATGGCCCGATAAAAGAGAGAAATCGTCGAACGGTTCGACTTTGGACGTGGCACAAAGGCTCCACTCGACGGGAGGACTCAAAGGAGCAAGATGCTTCGCGGATAAGCTTAAAGGGTCGCGAAAGGAAACAGCAAGTGACGGCGCGTAATAAGGGAAAAATAGAGAGCGAGGAAAGTAGTGGATCGGAACGGTGGCGCATAATTTAAAGGCACTCGTTATGGGGGATGGCGGTCGGTGACGTGCGCCGGGTTGAATGGCGTCGCGGAGGAACCACGCGGTCACGAAGCGTTCTTCAAAGACGCGGGATTACAGCGCGGAAACTTCCGACGGGCGATAACAATCGACGAATTCGGATCCATAATCCGCGTGCCTCGTGCCCGTCCAAACAGTTTAACTTCAACGGAACTTCGGCCTCGAAACGCGCGTGATAAACGATCCAAGTTTCTCCTTTCATCGACTGCCATCGGGTGGCCGTTCGACGAATACCCGGGATTCCGGCGCGTCGTTGACGCTTCGCCTCCCACGGGCGCCATTGTCGCCCGTCGTTCCTATCTTCCAACTCTTTGCTAAATTATTACGTCGCGAACCGAGACCATCGATCCGGACACCAGCCTCGCTTTCCGACCGATTGATCTTGTCGATGTTTCTTCCTTTCTTCGCGTATTTATTTTTCTAGCGATTCTTTGCGCTTTACCATTTGCTGAGCATGCGTGGATTCGCCCCATCGAGTATCGCGAAAGTTTCCGGGTGTCGGGGGAAGTCGATGAACGTCTGAAGATTTCCCCGAAACGAGATTCTTAAAAATCCTGGTGTGCCGGTTGTTTAAGGGCGCGCGTCTAAGCCTCGCAGTCGAGAAGTTAATCGATACTTCAAGAAAGATTCGAGGGGTTTGAAAAGCTGACTTACCTTTCGCTCGGCTGGTAATAAAGCGGCTTACTCACGTCTTGCCGAGCACATCCGTGGGCTCAATCGCACCGCGAAATTGGCAAACTTGCTCGTTCCGATTTTAATGTACTTTTCTATTCGACGTCCCCTAAATCACGACAATTCGCGGCGAAGTTTAAGGGCCCCTTAACCCTCGAATCGTTCGGTAATATCGTTTGGAAATATCGCGCCGCACTTTTCCCACTGGCAATTGCATCTTTCACTGACTGCGGAACTTTGATCCATCGCGCGTCAAAGCGAGTAACTCGATTGTTATGTGAAAGTAAAGATCGACTGGCGGTTCTTCCAGAGATGGATCGAAGGGGTCGTTTCCGACAGGCTGAATATTTTAGGAGTTTTGTCTGGAAGGTCAACTAGAAAATGACCATCGTGGTATGCAGGGTCTGAAGAAGCCTCGAAGGAGGGTTGGCTCGTTACGCACCCCTCGTAAATCTAACCTAACCGGTCGCCATATGCCGGTAACTTAGACTTTATAGACTAGGTCGTTCAACTTATTCGTTTATAAAAATTCCGGTTAGTCGTCGACTCTATAGGAGCGTCCCTAAGTAGATTGCTATCTTGTACCCGATTTAAAACAGCCTTACGCTCGTGTAGCATCTCGAGATGCATCTTTGTTCGCATAGAGAATCATACACGTATTTTTGAAAATGGAAACCAGAACGTAGAACCCCCGAAAAGTGTACTTCAATCAAAACTTTCAATAATAAGAGACCACAAAAACGTACAGGGAACACCTTTTCCATTTTCTAGCAACGGAGTCGTATAAAGCAGTGTGGTTCGCCATCCAGTGGCTGGTCTGGCTGCAGAAAAAGGTCGGCTGGATAAATGTATAGATATCTGCATGAAGCATCCGGTCGGTGGGTTCCTCCCAGTCTGAAAGTTTTATACGTACACGCCTAGAAAGTGGGTATATAGCGGGGGCTCTGGCCGGGGAAGAACTTTGCTAAAATATCCGTCCACGCAAAGTGCAGAGACGTAAATTGCATCGAGCACTGCATCGGTGAAGATACGAAGAACGAGCCTCGCCTCCGTCGTTGGGCCAGCGAGCCTCGAGCAACAGATCGATTGCGCTATAGCGTACTGCGTGTAAAAGAAACTTCAACAACCGCCTCCCATCACCCCCTCGAAGTACAAGTACACGGTATATCGCTGCTGAGGAACGAACTTCGCGGTTAACGAAACTTTTCGTCGCCAATCGGTGCTAGAGACCGTTTCTTGGATCGAGAGGGGGCATCGTGTAATCTTAGAAAGCCTTCGCGGAATTCCACTGGCGTTACAAAGGGGTTGCAACGGATTGAAAGTTTCAAAAAATGGAAATGACAGCTGGTCGAGCTTAGATACCTGCATTTAAACTTGTTGAGCGCGGAATCGACTTCTCATTCCATTCAAAACGGGGTTCATGGTAGGGAAACATTCTTTCTTCAATTTTCACATCTGCACACTAGCCCTACCATGAGCCCCCCTAACTGCACATTTGGGGAAAGTTAACCTGCTCGTCGACAAATAGCGGCAATTTTTCCCAACGTCTTCGAGCGACGTCTTCGTTCAGATGTGACACGCACCCCCTTCCAAGGGCATCGTTGTTGCAAGAGGCGGTGGGAGGAGCTTTCTCAAAAACTCAGTTTGTTGTAGGAGTCGAACCAAACAGAATTATCATTTCTTTCTCACATTGTCACATTCTCAGATCAGCCAACCAACGCAAATAAACAGTTACAAAACTTAATCTCACAAAACTCATTATCGGATACCACGAGCCGTAACAGAACTGATGTTTTATAAAGTAGGAATCTAGGTCTGAAATATCCCAATTCAGATCCAGAATATCTGACTGCGTCAAAACTACAACGCTGTAAAATCTCGTTTCGAAATAACCATGGATAAGTTTTAAATATTCGAGACTGATTAAGCAGGCTAATTATTAACGAAGTCTGTCCGTTTTGACTTATTCCCGAACCCATACGCTAATTTTACCTTCTTAGGTAAAACTTGAACGCCCGAGTCGCCTCAAAATAAGCAGCTTACGGGAAAAGTAGGCGCGGCGTTGCAATATTCTGTTTAACAAGGATTTTAAACACCCCTAATACGATTACGGAGGGAATTTAACACGTGCCCCGGCCGAGAGTACTTTACTTGTCCGTTCCAACTCGGCCAGTGGTCATTTTCGTTATCCAGACAAATAGTTTGCATAAATGGATTATAACATTAAATTGAACGAAACAGTATTTTACGGAGCTCGCTTAAACCTTTTGACGTTTCCTGTTCCCTCCCGTGTCGGCGTTTTCTAAATTTTTTTTAGCCACGAAACACTTTTCCCCCCCAGAATATACTTACAGGGCATGTATTCTTTTATGGCTGCGTTTAACTTTTTATCGAGAAATATTATAATCGATGGCCAACAGCATTTCATTCTTGAAACTTTATTTTTGTAATTATTAATTACAAAACCCTGCATTCTATTAACATATTTATCGCTCCCCAGATTTTAACGAATTTGAAACTATACGAAGCGATCTAAAAGAGAAATTAAAGAATGTCGAGTTACAAACAACAACCGTTTATCGCGTGTAAAACAATTTGTATAAAATTAATTTCTAAAACGAGTATACATTGTAGGCGGGTCAGTGAACTCCGAATAACACGAGGCGCGCTGTAAACGTCGTTTTTTGCCTAAACAAAAAAGATTATGGACGGAATGGGTGAAATACGCATCCACACGGTCCGCGAATATCTTGTCTCGTGTTACGTGTGAACTCGTTGGAAAGTCTCGCGTCGCGAACATTAATAATGGGCCAGTATATCTCGCGTGGAACGCGCATTATGCAAGGTGAGTATTTCTGTGTCGCGCGTCAATGCTTTATTACAATAAATAGCGCCAGATCTTGAACAATTTGTTCCGCATGCCACCGAACACGACGTTACGCGTTCCCTGATTGCGTTCATATCACAGTGGAAACTCTGACATTCCACTAAATCAATTACCTTTACGATTATTTGTTACGCGAGTGGACCGTGCAGCTGCTCGACAAAGCGAAATAAGTTTAAATTATCTAATACAGTCGTCCATCTATTTAGACATCCAAAAGAACAAGGATAATTTTCTGACAGCTACATATTGCCCCGGAGCACTTCGAACTTTACTTACGTAAATACACGTATCAAATATTTTCTAAATGATTGAATTTCGAAACACGGAATTCCGTAATCTGAACTTTCCGTCAGAACTTGAGAGTTCTCGAAATATTAAACCGAACCGTGTTTTTCACTCTCAACTTTGAGGGCTGTTTTCACCCTGTCAATATGTACCTTGGTCAACAATGAATATTCCGCTGTGGTCCCGTGTTACTCGAGTTCGGTTATTCGATGTTTATTCAGCATGGACGAAACCGAGTCATGGAACGGTGATATTATACATTCGAAATTTAATCGAAGAATGGCCAGAAATTTTCTAACGAGCTTGAACTCTGACAGTTTCTGATCTTTTTGTAATGTAACAAAATATTACGCGACTGGGTACGAATCCCAATCAGCGATGAGCAGTACGCGTAACGCGATAGGCAAATATTCAGCGCGCCTCTGGTTCAATCGATGCCTGGGACTCATTGGCTCATTCTCTGTCAAGTAAATTTAGATTTCCCTGCTGGGTGCCGATTTCACGTGTCTCTAGGTATCGATTCGATAGCGACAAACAGACGTCGATCACACGTGGAATCGTATGTATATTTAGTTCGTGCATATGGTTACCCGTAACTAATTCAGGAGGCTGTAATGATGATCTTCGATCGGGACTTTACAGTCTGCTCTCGAAATTAATTGGCACTTTATAGGACAGAGACAAGAAATATTAAAATTCTGATCGTAGAAACGTCGCGCGTCAATATCACTTTGCATTTTTATTTATTTCGAGCAAGAGGTTGACAACGCCAAAACTTTGTCCCCCCCAACCGGTTAAAATATGCAAGTTCCATTCTCGTATCTGTCAAAGATTTCGAGGACTACGATCCAGCAGGTTCGAACTCCTCGAGTTTCCAGGTGTAACGGTACGAAGGCTGGCTGAAATATCCCCTCCCGCCTGTCATAGGCTTGCTTTGGTGCACTCGTGTTATTTCTAATTCAGGAGTTTGCTCAGGAGGCTGCAGTTCGGGCATGCGATACGAGGAGGCGGCGCACGCTCTGTCTCGAAATAGAATTTCACCGCTTCCGTTTGGTCGCGAAAACGTATCGCGCGAGCAGAATTTCCCCGCGTACTTTTACGGGGAACGTAAACGGCCCGAGAAATTAACGGCCCTGTTATTCCAAGGCCCGGTCAAGAACTTCGGAAAGTTAGAAGTTGAACAGCGAAACCGGGGATTCCAACGGGAGGATTCTCTGGTGTAGTAAAAAGTTCGATCTATATTTGGTTTCAGAAACAATGGCGTTGAAAATATTCCTTATAAACGTTCCGTCTCGAGGATGGCGAGGCTGCGCCAAAAGATTCTTCTTTAGACACCCCTCCCGGATGGGAACTGTCTCCTATAGGAGGGGTCTTTGTATCAAACTCGTCCGTAACAAAGATACGCTATCTATTGGCTGAGATGCTAATCTAAGTTTGGACAGTCTCCGTGAATTGGAGAATCCGGAACAAACTTTTAGCAATCCGATACAAGAGGGAATTTCGGAGGCAGGATCTTCTACCATAGTCACATCGATGAATCCGCCGGCGTAAATTTGAACCTTTCCTCGCGACCAAGTAACAAATTAAACGAAATCTTTATTTTGTTTGTCATTTGTTGTTGGAATAAAACTCGAAAAACGGGGGCAAGCCACGAGGCATTGTTAGTACATCAGTTTTGGAAAGACTTGACCGTACCGGCACAAATACGCCGTAGTCATCGCTAATCAGCTTATGCGCTCGACCACATGCCACCAATCGGAAGTCGAAACGCATCCGCGAATTTACGAGAGTATGGACAAGTTAGTTTGAAGCCTCTGTGCTTGTGTACATACATTTGTTAGCATATTTCGCTAGTTTCGGTGCTTCACTCTCCCTCGGTGATTCCCGGACTTCGATACAAGTTTCGCGCATCCATACGTAACAAACTTTACATGGATGGCTTGCGTGAAATCTAAATACACACCGTTCCTAACGCGAATATTCGTTTAAACAATTAAAATCGTGCAAAACCCTAATAATTTCGGAAAAACCAGCCCTCTCTCGAGAGGAGGCACCGTGTAGACGTTGGTTGGATCATCGGGGCGAGTTTCCTTAAAGGCTGGAACGAGAAACGGCCGTGAATCTTTTAAATTTATCAAGCTCAGCGCCGCGTATAAGTTACTTATCCGAAAGGGCGACGCTCGGTTCTGAAACTGTGCACATAAACACCGGGTAGAGGGTGGGAAAACAGGAAGGAACGAGCAAGAGTGGAAAAGAGGCGGCTGGAAGGGAACGAGAGACGAGTAAGTACCGCGGAACGCAAAATAACTCCTGTGAAAGCCTGACACATATTTCGCGAAGTAAATGTTTAATGCACGCCGTGAGACGCGAAGAGTCGCCCGGGGAATACTCCCGGACAACGTTATTTCATAAGGGTCTGACGTGTATTCGGCTCTAACTCTGCGCGCGATACTTCCGTATTAACCCCCCCGAACCCGTTCCGCGAAATATTGCTAAACGATCTCCTGTTTGAATAAACGTTCGATTAATTCGCCGGAACCGTCCTGAACAGTCTGTTATTTGGATTAACTGCAAACAGTATTGTATTTGACTGCGGCGTATCGATGGACTGTACCATTTTCCGACACAAAATTACTTCGCTCCTAGAACAAAGGCTTTCCCCGATTCATCTAATTGCACCGCCTAGCTGACCATACTTGTTTTTAAGGATCGACCATGCAAATTTGAAGAACTTTTCTACTCGTTCCGCGGGGGCTGTCGCTCGCAAGAGATCCTCCGATAGAACGACCAGCCTGCGTACAACATTGACGAAGATAAAAGCGAGCGGAGCCTTTAATTACTTGCACGTCGAATAACGCGGGGCGAGGAATTAAAAGTGCTTTGGTAAAATAGTCGTTTTACGAGAGTTGTTTCCGTGAACTCGGGGAACATTCACGCTCCAAGTTTTCCTGTTCCTTATTGCATATCTCGGCGATTTAACGCGCTAAATGCTTTTAATTTAAATTATGCGCGCCCCCCGCCTCTTGGCAGCTTCTTTCGCCCGTTAGCGTCCTATTCTTTTTAAAGTGCCCTCGAAATCCTGCGACTCGAAACAAGGACGAGATCAAGACGCTGCCTCCGGGGCTATTTCCGTTTGAAGCTGACGCTTATTCGTAAATCGAAATGGAATATCTGAAATCTGAAAAACAAATTTCTGTAAAGGGGAAAAACACGTACTTTTCACGATGGAAACACGGTATTTGATTAACCATTGTTCGATAGAATATGGACGGGAACGTCGACCGTGAATGAAGATTTAATAACAAACAGTTCGGGTGTGTGTTTGTAGAAAAATTAATTGAACGCGGTTCGCCATTATTGCTTACAATCGTTCGTCGTATTTCTGTTCAAATATAAACAACGTAGCGTTATGTAAAACGTCATACATTTTCTCGTTTCATCGTGCGGCGCAATCAATGCGTAAATACGCTGGAAACAAGCGAAAAGTGGTCAGTGGCACAGTAGTCTACAAATATATCGTTTAGCGGTTATTTTTAATTTACCGGTTTGTGAAGTATTCCCGTCGATGAAAAATTCAATCCGTCCGCGGTAGGCCGCCCGTTTTTATTTGCTTTCGCCGCCGAATGCTGGAGAGTGCTCGTCGAGATTGGTACTTTGGAACTCAAATAGGTGTTACGGGCGATTCAACCGCCGATCAAAAATATAGAGATCTTCGTCGCGATTACGTCGCGTTCCAATCGACGTGACACAATGCCCCGGCAATTGCTTCTATTTATATCTCGAGTGATATCGATTATAAAATTGTTCCGTTTTAATATTTAATAATTATAATATCTTGAAAGTCGATTACACGCGTTGGGTTAAAATACTGGAGGGCTCGACGTTCGACAGCTCCTACGCCAAAAGCAATCGTACAAACGTTAAAAACAAAATCGACATAGAGACCGCGCGCAACGTTCGCGCATTTTTCCGTGAATTTTAGCGCCAACGGGTTAATTAAACGTTGCCGTAGGCAGGGCAGAATTGATTCCGCGAGCATTAACCGCAAATTAAATTTAGCCTTTGTCCCGGGCGTGATTTCTGTACACAAAAATCAATGCACTTTCACGAAGACGCAATGAAGCTCCGACGTAACGCGCGACGCCTTTGGAACGGCTTCGTAAACAGACGTATTAACCGTGAACTTAATCATCCTCCCTGCTCGTTTCATTAGAACCCCGCCTTCCGTCGCTAATTATGTAGGTGAGGCTCCGTGTCATTACAGGAAATTCAAAGCCTGGGGAACGTAGTTAGCTACCGTGCGCGACAATATCCGGGACGATTAAAAATTCCCCGCCCATAAACGTATTTTTAAGACGATTGCAAATTCAACGAGCGAATCGAGCAAATTCTAAAATGAGTTTTCCTCCGATCGATACCGGTAAAATTGTTCGTTCTTCCCCCGGGGACAATTTCATCATACTTGGTCGCGATTCTCACGTAACACGAAACGAAGTCACCCTGGTTCGAAGTGGCGAGAAGAAGAAGAATGCCAGGTGTTCCGACGCGCCGCAAACGAATTGATTTCCAATTTGCCTTTCCCCCCCGCACTTCACCCTCTCCGGGGCTCTTTCCCGAAAATTGTCCGTCGAATGACAAACTCCTCCCAGAACTCGTCTGCTCGGTGAGGTTTCTCGCATTCTTTGGCCCGCAGAGACGATCCATGATCGATCGTCTTTGTTCTTCCGCGTTCACGGAAGCCGGTAAGTAGACACATTAAGCGCCACGGAGCTCAGCTGTCGGCTCGCCCTGTCGTCAGTTTCACTGACTTCCGGCTCTGCTAATTGTACGTCGAACGAGCGACGTTGTTCGATCGGAATCGCCGACAGGACTGCACCAGAAAGGATTAACACTTGCAACTTTTAACGAGCGAGATACTGGTCCCGTTCGAAAAATAGAAGACCGCATCGATAAAAAAAGCATCGCGTATAAATAATTCGAGGCGTGTACATGGTATTTACAGTGGATTTATTACGAGCGTGGAACGACGGATCGACAGAATATGCGAACGGTGCATATAATATTGAACGGAAGCATCGTCGATTGGAAGATTCAAAGTTTCGATATGAAATTGATCCGGCTTTTGCTATTATTACAGGCCCAAGCCGATTACATATCGAATACACCAACTTTGATGCAATATTCGTGTCTATAGGTCGCTGTACTTTAATAACATTTCTTTCTAAAGCTTATTTCGACGCACTGATCGCGATTTATTAATCTTCTTTTCACCTAATCCCATTAATGTTCCGTGGATTTTATGGGACGTTATATAGTACTCGTTCTTTGACACTTTTTGCCATAATGTCAACGGTGATAAAGTTAGTCGCCATTAGAAACAGAGTTCAAGTACCAGTCCAGGTACTTGAACTGTATTGTCGCTTTGGGGGGGAGGAGTTGAAACGTAGTGTGAAATGTAACGAGGCAGTACTGTTTACAGTGACGAGTTAAGGCGTCTCTGGGAATGCCTGAGTATACGGAGGTCAAAGAACCTCGTCGTGGTGACCTGCGGCGTGTAACCGCACGGGGCAAGACCAGGGAAGCGTTGCAATTAACGTAGACGCGACAGCTGGTATTAAATGCAATAAATATCGATGCCACCTTGGCCGCAGGCTAGCACTTCCGACAGTGTTCTCTCCCACTGACCACCGATCCGCCATCGAATACCCAGAGCTCCGTGCAAAGAATCGACAAGTGGATCCGATCTGTTCGATAACGACCGATTCAGAAAGCTAATTGAGAATCGGAGGTTGTGGTTTAATTAGCACCGGCTGAAATTGTATCGAAAATTATTACTGTTGAAAGGTTCCGCGGAGCTTCATGGTCGATACTGAGGTTATCTTTCAATAATTCTTTAATAACTTACGTAGGTTATTAAAATATACTAGAAGCAAAAATGGTTAATAACACGAAGCGGGGATTCGTTTCGTTTTTCGAACCGTATGCTCGCGATTAACGGATTGCCTTTGTGGAATTAATTTAACGAAATCTATTAAGTTTAATGAACCACCATATACGTGATATGAAACCAACATTTAATTACATGTATCATAAATTCCAGAGATGAATTTGTATATTCGACGTTAATTAATGGTAAAAGACGAATATGGAAATTGATTGACCGACAAATTATATAATAGCCTACAAAATGTAATAACTAACATTTAGAACTGTCAATTTTGTATCAACATTTGATCAACGAGGCAATAACGAGGAATGGCAATTAAACTTTTAGCAGATTCCGAAACGTACAAATACTATACGCAAAAATCCATATTGTTTGTAGAAACTGATGTTTCCGGAAGCGTACGTAACCGAATTCGTTGCTCGGGTCACTTAATAGTTTCCGCAATATTGAACCAAATTGGTTTTCCACCGCCCATCGTTGAGTGCTATTTTCACCTTTCCGATACGAACGATTGTAGATACAAAAATACGCGTCGAATAGTTTTTCAAACCGTTTCGTATCAAAATTTCATAAAAATTGGCGGTTCAAGTTACCGGATGTTCCCGTACGGGAACGTTTATCTCCCCCCCGCGAACCGTACAAGATAAATGTTTCTTTTTTACCGGGCTCTAAGAGCAACGTAATTAGATCGTCGAATAACAGATACGTTCGCGGATTGAAGGAACGTTGTTCAGTTTATCGGAGCGCGATGATCGCTTTCGGGGCCGAACGGCCGTATCGTTTCCCTTCTTCAACTTTGCCCCCATCCCTCGTCCTCCCTCGCGTCTCTTTTGCTTTGATTAAGTATTTTAGGAAGGGGGGCAGAGAGCAAGGGGCAGGGAAAAGGAGATAGCGAAGTCAAGAATTGGTTCGCGAACTCGTCGGGAAAGTGAATTCAGAATCAGCAGCGGGTATTCCGGCGAGCCAGGTAACTACGTGAGTTCAGCCTGCCGGCTTCAATCTGCTTCGTGCTGAGCGAGCGGGCGAGCGTACACAGGAAGATTGGCTACCCAGGTTTTCTTTCTCCCGGCGCATACACCTAGTAAATCGGGAATCTCCGTGTCCGTAATTTTGAGTCTCGGGACCCGGAACGCCGAGCGCGAGAGACGAACGGGAAAAAGAACGACGAACAGACGTATGTGCAGAATCCGGCTAGTTAGGAGCAGAAACTGGACAAAAGCCAACCGATCCCCTAAGCACACCCCCAACGATACGCATCGTTTTAGTTTACGAATTACGAGACCTTATAAGGGAAACAGCGCGACATACGTGGCGCCTGTATACTAGATTTTTTAAGATTTTTTTAAGGGACGAGGTACCAACGAAAATATACTGGATCCTGTACACTACCAGCTAGACGCTTATTGCGCTCCGAGAGAAACTACACGCGGAACAAGCTCGATAAATGGTTTTAATATTCGGGGAGGCACGGACAATAAAGCATGCGGCTTTTTCCTGTTTTCCGCGTGGATCTCCAGGCATCGTTCCTGACGGAGCCCCCTAGCGCAACCATCCCCAAGAGAATTTCAATCTATACACGCTGGCCCAGCGTTATTTGATCTACGCAGCATTTCCCATTCGAATTCCGCGCAAATAAACAGTCGGCGAAATTGAGGAGAAATTCCTTTATTCGTGAAAAGTCTTTCTACGTACCTCCTACGCTAGTGGGTCCTACCGCGTTAAGGTTAGTTTCTTATTTTCAACCGACGAGGAATCGATCCTTTTCCATTCCTCTACGACTCACAGATTGGAACGTTTCTACTCGGTAATTATTTCTACGTTTCGTTTTACCAATTCTATGATTAAAACAGAGCTTAAGGTTATTTAGAGACTCCTTATTTCGAACCTTTGTTTCGGGGGAAGATAATTTAATACAGTTTGGCCGACGCGTCTGACCAATCCTCGACATTACTACTTGCGCCGGGTATCGTATTATTTGCTTTCCAACGAACTCCGGTATCTTATAAATAGGCGGCACGGATGTTTATGCGCGTAAAATATGCAAGGAACATAGAATATTTATGCAGTTAATATATGCATATATGCAGCAAGAAAATATGCACGTGAGCACGGAAGATATGCAAAGTATGCGAGTAATGTGTGTAATATATATATTTACCGTATAAAACGTTGTCTGAACCGCTGTGAAATTTAATGGAAGGATCGAAAATATTCCACTTAATTTACTTTCGAGAACGTCGAAGATCCTCCGCGCGCGTCTGACTATTATTCGTTATTTCTACTTGCGCTGAATGGAAATATTAACTACGTAAAATACGGGGAGATCGACAGAGGGCAGAAAATAATAACGCATCGCGATTAATTCTTGAAAACCATTAACGCAAATAGAAATAACGAGGTATGATCGGACACGCTCGGTATTCCACGGATTTTTAAAATCGATATCCTCGAAAACGACGCGCGCTATTCACTTTTTTCACGTTGGATGATCGAATTGCTGTTTGCGCCACCAGTTATCGAACATCCTGCTAGCCATTATCGAACACCGTGATTTAATTTATGTATCAAAACAGCCGTCGACCGAGAAATTACTTTTATATCAGACCGTTCGCCTCGGTAATACCGTTCTGTCCTCCCTGGGGAAAGCTGGGCCCGTTTTAGCCAGCGAAAAGAAACGTGCCGGGCCACTTGACATTGATTTCCGGCGGTAGCGGGATTCGAAAGTTCCGAAGAAATCGATAGCGGAATTAGTTGAACAATCCAGTGGAAGGTAAATGCCACGTAACGAGGCACAGATGAATTCCATTAGCCACTCGACCTACCCCTCGGTTCGTCGATCTACCCACGTCCGTACGCGGCTATAGCTCAATTATTACACCAAGACCTCTCGGCCAGTGGAGCGTTAAACGTATTCAGACGTATAGACAGCGCGAAGGCACGACGATAAGGTGCTACTGTACGATCCCCCAGCCCGTTATACAACTTTACGAGCTAATCATACTCGAACCAATTGATTGCCCAACGTGCCATGAAACGCGCGAACGCGACTGCCAAGCCAAATTCACGATGGATATTCACGGTATCCTATAAATCCGGACTCAATGTCGCGATGGTCAAAGGGATCAGAAATTACCAACATTCTTATCTGGACACACATATCAAGCAACCGGAAGAACAACCGTTTATTTCCCGTTTTAAAAGGTTTTGTGTCCCACATCATTCAAATAAAATTGTTCTGATGATCGGGTACGGAATATAACACGAAACGATTCTATATTGCGTATAATAACGGTAAAAACCAATTCGGTGCCGGAATTGGCTTCTCGATACTATAAACTATTGTCGCGGTTCTTGTGTTCAATTTTATCATAGTTATTTATACGTACAATTTCAATTTCAATTTATAGTTAGGAGCCAAAGAGGGAACCAGCGGTAGAAAAAACGCGTCGCGGAGATCAGGATATTTATTCAGAAACCGAGTCTCCATTTAAAAATTCCTCGTTCGTCACGGTATAACAATTCCCCACGGTATTCAGCGTATCGTACGACAGTTGCGCGTCCCAAATTATTATTGTATCGCGGAAATCACGGAATGATTGCGGGAACAACGACGCGGCTGGGCAAACTGAACGCCCCTACATGCAAATTGCATTAAATATCGATTAGACAACGCGATCGCGTATCTGTTGCGTCGCCAGTTTGCAGAGGCTACGGAAATATACCTTTTAATCCAGCTATTACTACCGTCCTCTCAGAAGGACGGTACTCGTATCGTTCCAATATCGATACTCGTAAACACCGAGCGGAGTAAAGAAATGCTTAATTAAATGTTCGTAAATATAAAAGTACATATTACTTGGGCGAGATTGATTTCAGGATCCACGTTGATTAAGAAATTTTTATTCCCCTCGGCGAGTACCATGAGCCCCTAAAGTCTTACACCCTCGTTTTACCACCCTGTATAGTAAAAAACTTTGTTACGATATTTTAGGTTCTTAATAACGCTTTAGTTGCACTTTGCTTTTTACGCACTCGCTTCTCGTTTCATTTGTTTCGCGTTCTGGTACATAAATTAAGAACGAACGTTTGTTTAGCAGAGATTAGAACGCAGGAACTTTGGATCCCGAAGCTAGGAAGTTGTAAGTTCGATGCAACTCTCTGTAAACTTCAAACACGCTATATACGCGTACAATCTTACTTCAGCCGATGAATTCGAGTATTCAGTTTGTCGAAACTTCAACGTTAAATATCTTTGTAAATAGTCTACATTGGTAGAAACGCACGGCATCGGAGTTTCCTCGTTTTGACTCTAAATTCGCTCGAAAGCGTTTAGATAAAAGAGGTAACTACTGCGACTTCGTCTTCTTTGTATTTACGCTAAATTATTTTGCGTTGTATTGAAAATTCTTGCGAAGAACGCGTCAGGAACGAGTTCTAAATTAGATAAACGAAGGGGTTAAAAAGTTTACGTTACCAGGAATTCGTGGCCCTAAACCTCACGGATCCACCCTCCATCGACGTTACCAAAGACAATCAAAGCATGAATTATTAAACGAGCAACTCCAGGGGGGGCGCGATGCGCCGCAAACACGGTCAAAGTGTAACAAGCCTGATTTCCTTTCGAAATTTCGAAAGTTAACCATCGTCAGCTTAATTGAGCACTTGATACATCGCGAACATCCCCCGACTGTTTAACATTTCCAGCCCTCTCGCCTAGCCCGTTGACCCAGTTCCGTCGAAGCGCGACCGACTTTGTCGCGACTCGATTCAATCGCGCGTGTACGAGCAAACCTCGCCACAACATCGACGATGACGACGACGATGACGAAACTACAGAACCGTGCATCTCAATAAAACGAATACAAGTTTTTCAGACTTCGAACTTCATACTCGCAGTATCGAGAATAAAAGTTTTGTACCGCATCGAAAGGTATTAAATTATTTAATTTATCGTCGATGTCATCTTGCTAGATTATTTGGTGCACCATTGATAGTCGCGACGATTCTAAAGACGTATCCGCTGTAATTTCGGTCGAGTGCAGCGATAAAAGTGACTTCGATAAATATCGCTTTCCGATCCGAACGTCGCGAATCCGTCGCGATCTCCATGCAGATTTTCATTTGCCAGCGCCTGGTATCTGTGTACATCCGGTTTCCTGTGCAGACATCGTCGTACACACATTTTACTTTTCATTTCCTTCGCGCGCCTTTCAATAGCACAGTAAAGGAACGCGCGTGGGGGGGAAAGCAAATTCTGAAATCGTGGAACCCGTCTCCAACGAATCCACAGATAGACAGTCGGACGATTAATGATTTCTAGGAAGTCCATCGGATTAAGAAACGCTGTTACAGAGTATTTTAAACTTTCCTAAATACGGTGGACTGCCAAAATACAAATCACGAAAATGAAACCGCCACATTGGTGGCCGTATACGCGAACCAGAGTTTGTATTCGTAATGAAGACGCTGCAGAGGAAAAATTTCGCCCACGGCGCGAGCCCGTAAAATTTTTACAACCGCGAGCCACGTTTTTGACGCCGAATAAAAATCTCTCGCGTCGGTGCGCGTTGCACGCCTCCCATTGTAACTGTAAATTACACGCGTCGTATTTTCACGTCGAAACGGCCTCGAATGACGAGAATCGAAAAGTAACGAGGCGTGCTTTGACGATGGAAATATTTTTAATTAATTTCCGCGTTCGTTTTCTTTGCGATCGTGTTCGAAGTTGTCGCGCGAGAAACCTGGATATGCTTTCCATTTCAATGCGTCGATTCTTTCGGAATACCTTCGTGAAACATCAGAGAAATTGTTACTTTTGCTTTGATATAGGTAAATTCGTACGTACGAATAAAAATAGATCCCACTCGAATTGATTGGAATTTTGAATCGATGAGAGTTATAGCAGCATTTTTAAAAAAAAAGACAATAGTGAATTTAAATGAATGCGCTTAAAATATAATACGAACGGCACAGAATAGGTAGGATTAAATTTCCAAGAACAGAGAAAGACTTTTAAAGCTGCTTCCGAGTGTAATACAAGGAATTGAGAGAAAAGTATAATAAAATAATTCACCGACGGTTCATCGTGAATAAGAGGTGCATTCGTTTGCAAAGTCAGAACATATTTCAATGAAAAGAAAATTAAATTTTTCAGTTAATTCTACGTATTTTAGACGTACAATGAAAATTTTAACGGGGAACATTACACAAGGCTTGTAATGCAATTTTATTCAGTGCGCATTTACGGATGAAAGTGCATATTTTTTTATCAAAACACAGCTTCTTTCTGATTCACGAAAACGTTAAATGGGAAGATAAGCACCAACCTTGTTTCATTCATACTCGAGAGATATATTGTGTTATAAAAGCAAGCACAACAATTTTTTATCTTGGATTTAGTAAAGGATTCTTTACTGATAACCGGTGTCCACTCGAGAGATTTATTTTCGAGTGTCGTTATCGATAATAACAGCTCTTTTACACGAGAAAGCAATACAGCCTTCGTGCTGAAAATCGTCCGGGCACTTGTAAGGTCGTTTCCTCGTATTCGTTTGAAAGAATTTTCAATGCAATCCAATACAGAGACAATGATTCTCGAACACGAATTCGTCAAGCGAACACCAAGAACAACGCTGGTCGAAAGAAACAATATTTCTTCTTTAATTTCTGTAAGGTATTTTTAAGCAATTGTTCGATTAATTTCACACCGTTTTCTTGCTTCTGCTTTCTCCGTTCCGAGGGTAAAAACCGATAAATATTCCGCGAGATCGTTTACCTGTGGTCGGATCTAATGATGTGTCATTAACATATTATATAGGCAGAGCGGCGTGTTGGCTGACTATACACAGAGTTTACGAGCCACTGCGCCGAGCTCGGTACATATTCTAAAACAGTTACTCAAAATTTGCATGACCGTGCACGCTTCTCTAGTGTGAACCGGATGTAAGAGAACTATTATTCAAATCCAACCTATTTTCCCAGCACGAACGGTCGGGACGAATTAGACGCGAGACCGTCAATCGTTCCTGGAAAAGGCCGCCGTTTCAGGAACAATTATTCGGTACTTCGCCCAGGCGAGTAGACGTGTATTCACGGTGTGGCGCGATGCTACGATCACGTATAAACGCTCGACAGTCGTGGGAATACATCTCCACGGAAATAGAGAATGACTCGCCACGGATCGTGCTACCGAAAATCAGATTTCACGCGATGTAGCTTAATATTTTTCCATACGGAGCTTTGGTCCCCAGAAAATAGATCTCGAATCTGTTCGAATCACGCGCGTGTTTTACTCGAATTTAAATTATGTGGTCAGAGGGTTCGAGAAAGGTTATTCCAGAATCGTACCTGGAAAGGGATTAATAAATGCTCGCGCCTGCGTGGAACGGTAATTGAAACAATTCGAAAAATAAATTTTAAACGAAGCATGGGCCATTGAAACGGAAGCTGAAAATGTTGGGAAGCGACGATGATTGAAAGTGTTTTACAAATTACGAATGCTTTTCGAGTATCCATTGACTCCACCGCTTTGCCTCGAAAGCTGTTTCTGCATTTCGATTTAGCGACAGCATTATACAGGCTGAATTACGAGAAACGCGACACTCGGGCACTGTACTTGGGTTTATAGAACGAAATTAGATGGTCTAAAAGAGTCTCCGTGCTACTTACTCGTGAAAGAATCCTCAGCTTCCTCCACTGTTGGCTCCCGGTATTTCCCGAGGACGAAGACAACGTTAATTAAAAGATCTTCTCACCTGAAACAAACAGTGAGATATTAGAATGCAATACCAAGCAGATTTCCATATTTAACAACCTGAACTGAAAAAAATTAAGCGTTACACGTTGAGGTACTTTATAGGTCACGTGCGATGCACTTTGACCTTAGGATCCTCTCACAACTATTTTAACCAACACATCCGTCTCCAACGTGTTAATGTCGAAAATATGAACCGTAATTCGAGGGGTAATCAAGAGCAGTTGACCACTCGGAATCGAGCACGCCGTTACGAACATCAAAGCTCAATTTCGACAGTTGCAGTGACTCTTAATTTACCTAGACCCGGTTCGCCCTCCAGCTTCCGCTTTCTTTAATTTATCGTGCTCTCGGCGATATGCAAATTTTTCTCTTTTGCAGTTCATCAACCTGAACACGCGTTCACCTGACTTTTTCGTTTCACGGTGATGTGCCGGAGGCAACGCCAAAATGCCAATTAACCAGATAGGTCAGTAGGTTACGTTTTTAAATTGACAATCGAACGGTACACCGGGGTTAATCTTTTGTATTCGAATGTTTCCCAACCTGTTCTACAACCTTAGACGCAAAAGTCTCCCTGGATGAGTGCTCGTGGCACAAAGTAACGCTTCGCAGCCAAGGCAAGCAATTGCTCTTTCCCAGCCACGAAGTTCACGATACAGAGCTCGTTACACGATAGGCCCAGGGCAGAGAGGGGAGGTACGCGTGCAATAGGGTAAGAATCAAAGCGAATTAACTGTAGCGTTGGTATCCGCCCTACGATTGACACTTAAGCCGTAAATTGCTAGTCCCCTTCCAATAATGACTACCCGGACTATCGTTTTACTTCGGCGCGTACAACGACACACGACACTATTGGCTGATGGCTTCAAAGGAAAGTCTCCCAACTAATTCGACGCGTGTGTTTGTGCCCGGTATCGACACCCACACATGACCGTAACTCGTTTTCGCACATTTCTAATTACGATCTACGACGTACAATGGCCAGGGACCCTGAAAAACGCGATAAAAAAAATACGCTTGCTGACACATCCCCGTCTTTCATTATAAAACCGGTATTTCGGAGGGTTTTCGAATCACGGAATTTTATTTTAAGGAAAAATGCAGGTCACAAATGGGTTTCCAAGCGGTTCTATTGTTTGACCTTACGGTTGAAAACTGCTTCTGCTTCTGCTTCTGCTTTCTCGAAAGCACTGCGTCTGCAGACTTTTCCCGTTTCGCGTCGAAACTTTCGTCACGGAGTTAAAATCGCAGGATGAATGTTACCGTACACAGAATGCTTTCAATAAGTGCACAACTTGTCGCATGATGAATCGTTACGAGGACCCTCTAGGTCACGTTCTCTTCAATAGGAGTCATAGACGTAACAATTTATTCTATTATGTTCGTCTGCGTCGAAGTCGTTCCTGTCGATAGTGCCAGTTTATAATAATACAGATCTCAAATGGAATTTTCAAAACTTTCTTTTTAATATTGAGAAAACAAGTAATGTACAGATAACTGGTAGGGGTATCGTACGAGTAAACAATGCACACCGTTGGTCGGCGATAAATAAAAAATTAGGGGTGTAATGGCGTGTAAAGAATAAGGATAATCGGTTACTAACGCGTTACGAATATACCTCGATCGATCTACAAATCGCAGGCAGTGGAACTCGTTTTATTCGTTGTTATTCGTAGTTTGTGTTTCGTCAAGAGTTTCGTCCATCTCCGATCGGCCGTGGAAGCTCGCGAATGGCGATACCAGGTACGTTTCCGTAGGAAGCGATAACCGTGGCGCGAAACGAGCCACCGTAGTCAGGAAGGAAGGGAATCCGTTGATACGTGAAAGCGCAGATGGATAAACCGCTGCGGGAATGCGAGCAATGGAATCCGTGTGTAAACCACAATCCATTAGTGACTGCTATTAGCACCGTGTTCGGAGAATTTCGTTACCTGCTTGGGAAATTAAAGGTTCATCGGTTATCGCGTTATCCGTGAACTCGATGCGCGTTTATTATAGTCGCGACGCAACAACCCTTCCCTTCGCTCTTCCTTGCCCCTGTAAAACGAACAACAAAGCCTTGCGCCGTTGAGTTTTCGAAAAATCATGGACGTCGGTCGTATTTACGCTGATCGTACACACTCCGTTTTAATATGAAACGTTGTTTACCAACAGCGTTTCTGGCCGTTACGGGGTTCGATTCCGTGGAAAAATAATTCCATGTATTCGCTTTAATTCGGATGTTTGAACACCCCTCCGGTTCCTCGAAACTGTAAACTGCGGATCGGGCGTACTCGGGCGGGACGCGAAACGTTATGAAACGATTTCCATCCGTGGAATCCTCCTCGGGACAGCCCCGAGAATATACGTTTTCGCGAATTCCCCGTGGCGGGTCTTGAACGTAGCATTTCGCGAATTTGAAGTGACACGCGCAATATGTAACATACCTGCGTAGATACACATTCCGCGCGGAATGCTCGCAGTTACTGTTCACGCGAACGAAAGTGGTACTGTTAACATACTTGGCGATATTATTACGCCTTACAGAGACGCGTAGTTGAGTTATCGCTCTCTGGATTGTCGTCTTAAATCCGTGGATAGTTCAGGATTTATTTATTCTCGACTTTAGAAAACCGCGAATACGATTTACGCGAACGCGTTTTATGAAACTGTATCGAAACCCGTGCGTGCAGACCCCAATTCGATGAAGTAAATCATCGTTGCAACGAACGTATTTATTGGATCTGTAAATAATAATCTTGTTCGCCGTGTAATTAGTTTCTCGAGTATCTCTGCGAGCGATTTAGCAACGGAACCATTACTATGGAAATATCGTACTTACTTTTCGAACAATGAAATTGGCTTAGAGAATCGGGGCAACGGTTGATCACAGATAATAGCAGTTAATTACAGTTAATTGTAAGCTATTTTCTTCGCCGGTACCTTGCGCCACGTTACATGCACAGGAATATACTTTTCCGATCAAATTGCGCGCGAAACAGTGCCCGGCGCAAAATATTATTTTACGCCGCGAATATTCGCGCCGAGGATTACGAAAATTTGGCAATCGGACCGTTAAAAATGTAATGAACGAGCATCGCGCGAAAGCCAATTAAAAAGAGGTTATATAAAAAGAGCACCGGGAAATTAAAAGGATACGTATCGATGCTGATGAATAAACAATACGACGCGTCGATATAAAACTGTCGGAGAACGCGCACCGAAAATGAATATCTGCAGCTTCCATTGAAAAAGTTCGACACGGGGGCGGGTAAATATCGAAATCATTGCGTTCGTGAGCGATTATAATGAAGCATTTATATCGTGCCACGTACAAATTTCATCCAAACGTGTACTCTTCGTTTTTACGACGAAACAATTTTATTGTCTGCGTATCGAGTCGCTCAATATTTCGATTGTTAACCAAACTGTAAATTAAGACGTTTCTGAAATATAATAAATATCATATTCGACGGTACCACAGCGATCAAAGACGATAGATTTTCATAGGCAGAGAAACTAACGAGACGATTATTAGAAGCAACGAATTTGAACCGCTAGTAGGGACCGGAAGCGACATGTCGCGACCAACTATTTTATCACGGGTAAACTCGACGGGGCGCTGCGAAACGCCATAATAGTTTCATTAAAACGGTCAGCGTCGATGGGTTTGCGGCCCATTATCGGTTTTTACGACCGTCGGAAAATAGCTGCGGACCTGTGGACTGTCGCTTGGCTCGCTAACTCGGTCGAACTTCCTTGTTTCAAGGTTAAAACGTTTCCGCCCGGCCCCGATGAAAGTACACTGCCACCCGGAAGCTGCGGGGGCAGACTTTTAATTCGATTGCTTCCCGTACCAGCGACATAAATTCCGAAACATCTGCCATCCCCCGTATGAAACAGCCAGACGCGAGCAGTTATTCTGCTCTTTTTTTTCGGGATTTTCCGTTTACCGAGATTCGGGAATCCCGGAATTCCTCTTCTCCCGATTCCCGGGGCACGAAAATCACGTTGGAACAATCCCCGGGGATCTTTTCACATTAAAACGGTATCATAATTTTCGTCATTTTTTAAATCCCGTTTTTATTTACCATCCGCGGAACGCGACAACTAATTTTCACGCGGATAAATACGATCGAAGGAAATAATTTTTGGCGAAATCTGCGGGAACGACTGATCCGGAAAATGATCGCAGAAGCACGGCAACCTGATTGTCTAATGAAATGAACGCGTTCCCGATTGTGTTTTAAAAAAGCGCGCAGCGTTGCTCTGCCGTTTAATTAAGCGGTTAAATTCGCAACGGGTCGCAACGAAATCGGTAACAGGTTTTTCGACCGAATTCCATCCGCGTGATTCGCTGAAATTTATTATACCGAGTCGACGATGTGTGTTTTTATCGGTGATAATGCATGGCCATCGGGAAACATCGTTTCGTGTGATTTGGTAGCAATTATTTTCTGACGGGGACGTTGGAAAATAGGAAAAATAAATAAACTGTAGATCTAAATTAACGGGGCAGTCGAAGCTAGCTAAATATAATATGTCATAATTGCAATACAGGGGGAGTCCTGAGAACTCGAATACAGAGACGACCATGTATCATTAGTTCGAGACACAGTGACGTCGATCGAAAGTGATTAAATACTCGGTACCACGAACAGTTTCCATTATACGACGATAAAACTTGGAACTCAATTCGGGCGTTAACTTGTTAAACCGGCCGTCGAAGGACGAGTCAACACGGCTGCACCGTGCGGAAGGCTTCGGTACTCGCACGGTCATCAAATTAAACTGCTTCGACTACGTTTAGCAGGGTGGGTGAACATCCAACAAGATGTAAGAACTTCCGGCGCGGTATTGGCAAATTTTCGGTGGTTCGGACACCTCGAAAATTACAGGTCCCTGGCCAGTAGCCAACACCAAGTCAGTGTCGGTTATACCACAGACATCATGGTTAACACCAACCAACGTAAACATTAGGTTACATCAGGATCCACGAGCGGATCGCGTAATTAAATTAAGAGAATATGTCGCGAAATATACGCAAAAACCGTGGTCACCTCGCTTGTGCAACAAATTTAAACTACTGTACACTGACACGTTGTTCAGTTAGATCAGCATTATCTAAAACCAAACCACGATTGCAGGGCAAACTTTTGAATATGAAAATTGAGAATTTTTAGCTCGAGGAGCTTCTGTTATTAAAATAGAACTAAGTTCCATTTGCATATGTAATGATCATTAGAGCGAGACCATCGTATATGCAAATGTGCAACACAATATTTAGCCCTATCTTAATCCTGCTGAGGTATAAATTTGCATCGTGTGCCAAGTTTAACCCTCGAGTGGACTCTCAATCTCAATTGAATCGTTTTACTTGATTTTTACTAAATTGGTAAATGGAAATCAATTTTAAAGTATATAAAAAATAATTAACTAATGGAGGATTGATGTATATTAAATAAATATTAGGTTAAACTTGCCCCTCTTAAGGGTTAAGTAATTGTAGTGAAGATTGTATAACTTGATGCTTGTTTATGAGCCTGCAAATTTGCTCTTAGTTGAGGTGGAAAGCTCGTAGATACACAATACATAGCACGTGATATGGAAATGCGAATAGAACAGAATAGAATTGGTATCGAGATTTAATTATAAACCCATCCAGACTTTAGCGGTGTTGGAACCCGGAGCACAATTTCGCGCGAATTAAAAGCGAAGAGCGTCGGGGCTGATGTCGAGGACGGGTCGCTGAAGGGTGTCGATTCGATGGTAGTTAAAGAGGGGTGGGCGAAAATAGGCAGACCGGCGAAGAGTGGCGGAAGGATTCGCCTTCGGAGCAGCGATAAGACGTGAAACGGACGGCCGTCTCACCCTCAGACACGCGAACCACGCGAGCGATGCGACGATAAGCGGAAGAACGAACTCCTCGCGGTGTTCCGCGTACGTAGACCGCGATATGGATTTTCACTCGAGACGAAAGAAGAGCATTCCCGCGTCGTCCCCATAACAATGGCGTTCGACAGCGTCGGGGTTAGGTCCCGATCTTCGGTGTCACGAAGGTGACGAAGAATGGGAAGTATTGGCGAAGCGTGGGGTGGGTAGGAGGGAGGAAGAGAGACCGGGGCATGCTCTATCTCGGCTGACGTAGGCCGGGTAGGATAGGAGCTGTATCGTTATCTTTCGAGCGATAACGATGGAATGGCCATTGGTTCTGGTAGCTTCTGCTGGCTACGTACGTGGTGTGGCACGGTTCGATCCATCATTCACTCGTTCGAGTGCGCATCCCGACATGCAACCGCGTGCAATAGCGTGTGCATACGGTTGAGCGAAGGGAGGCTGAATCGAGCAGACCGAACGGGAACGCCGGGCTACGTGGCATCGGCGTTCACGGCTTTACTGACCATCGCGAGCCAGCAGCACGATGCCTGGGAGCTCTCTCCGCCGATGGCTGGATAGGTTGGATGGAAGAGCGGTCGGATTTACCCCAACCCAACCGACCGGGGGCCGCCTCGTTTATCAAGCGCGTGATGAAGCTGTTGGGTTAGGCGAGGGCCTCAACGAGAGCCACGGCATAAGCAAACCGCCCGTCTTATCTCGAATCGCAACGTCTTGTTAGAACCTCTGCCCTAACCCTCCCCGTTTTCCAACCCCGTTCGCGTCCCTCCTCTTCCGTGCTCATCGTCCTTTCGCCTCCATCGTTCCTCGAATTTCTCGCGGCGCGCTCAAAGGCGACCCGGGAATATTTTTCGGGCCGAAGGTCTCCACCCGCCGCGGCATCCTCGTCTCGTTCCCTCCCCCGCCGCCCCCGCCGACAGCGGGAAAAAGAAAATAGAACGTGAGTATTCGATAACGAGGCGGCCACCGGCCCAGTTTCCACTCCTTCCAGAGGAAAATTCTCTCCCGTGTCTACGTAGGCAGAGACGAATTTTTCCGCTGCATTTTCTTGACCCGGTTTCGCCGTATAAAGCGGAAGGGATCAGAAGCGACAAGTTTCGCCGGTTCCGTCGCGCCGCCCCTCCGAGTTCAGATATTTCCACCCTTCGCTCGTTTCGCGTTTTCTTTCACCCGCTTCCCTTTTTCTTCTCTTCTCTCTGATACATGTCAGCCATTACCGGTCGTTTGCACTTTTATTATCGCGTCGTACGGACGCCGGCGCGTATTGTTCCCACGGAGTGCATTACGCCGTTTGTTACGGCGTAACGCAACGTCCATTCTCGCTGGATCAATGTTCCCCGAACCAGCGGAGCGAATATCGCGAGAAAAATAATACGTATGATTACTTTAATTGCCCCTTTCTTATTATTGCATCAGCAACGTTGCTCGATACCGTGTCGAACGGATCGCGGCGCTAAATCTTCGCGACCAAATCGAATCGATACGCGTCACTGGTTCGTTTTGCGTTCGGTTCGGTCACTGAATCGGTCACCGTATCTCGCGATCCATTGCACGCTACGAAATAAAGCCCATCTTCGTATAAATATTCATAGTATTGACTTTTGTGCGATGGCTATCTAGTATCGTGGCCGCGGACAGCCGAATTCGGTGTTGAACTTTCGCGCGGATTGCGCCAGCCTCGATTAATGCGCGTTCGTTTGTCAATCGCTAATCGACCCATTGTGCAAGAATCGAATAAAAGTATCGCGCGGTGGACGGAGCCGGGGCAATCGAAGCAACAGTGTCGGTGTACGTCACTTATGGGAGGAAAACTCGTTCGGTTATCCGAGCGACGGTGTATCTTAACATCTACGCGAAAAGTGAAATATGAGACTACGTGGAAAAGCCGCAGAATCACGCGACAGACATGTTTACTACTGGTAGATTTATTACAACGTATGGGACGCGAACCAAGAGTCACAAATCGGTTAAGGCTGCTGACTTGCGAGCGTCGTGTAACGACTTTATGATGCAGACACACGGGGCTTTTAAAATTGAACGCTTCGCTGGCTTCTTTGGAAGTCCAAAGAAATATTGATACTATATTTGATGACGAAACTGGGTTATAACATTCATAAATTTGTTAAATCTTTGCGAAATCCTAACAGAAGGTACCTCTGGAACGCAATTAGTACTAACTGTAACGTCCTTTGCACTCTATCCCTTTCAAGCTACTCGAGGAAAATTTGCGAAGATTTCGCTCAAGTCTCTGACGCTAAGGATGATTTTCCGTGTTGATTCTTGCCTCGAACGTTGATATTCTTCAGGCGAAGAACATTTTTGGTTATTAATTATTAACGAAACGCGAGGAACCGATCGCGGAGCGCCCTAATTCGAGCGAATTAATATGGAAAACGCGCGTGGGTCTGGATTCGTGCCGGTAATACTAAATTTGCTCCATCAAATGTTTGCACATCATCATCTCTTCGGCGTCTAGCGCACCGCGCGATACAGTTTCGCTCTCGCGTTTCAAACGAACCAATTCGTAATGGAAATCGAAAGAAGCCTCTGATGTTAACCAAGATAATTAGATCGCGTTGCGTTCCCGGTATCCCGGCCAATTTGAATATCATTCCTGCGTTAACGGCGATAAGTTGTTCTTGCATCTTCCCGTCTCGCATTGAATAATGTATAACGAGCTCGTTTTACAATTATTTATCCTCATTCTTTCAGATCTTTACGAGAAAGAAAAGATTCGGGTCGCCTCAAGATTTTTAAAGGAAAATTAAATCGTACAGTCGTGTCGTTGAATTTGAATCGAAATTTTCTTTCTCTGCAGTTAACCATCCAAAAAGTTTTCGAAACTACTGTTTTAAGGAGTATTGCAGGACACTCGTTAGCTATACTACGGGTGATGTAATTGTCTGGTCTCGTCCTTGCCACACACTTATCCACATTGGAGCCACAGCCTCGGGGCTCTTATTAAACTTGCTAAGCCAGCACCTCGACGACATATAAAAGAAGAATCTAATTTCTAAAATGCAAATATCCTGCGTGCGCTGTCTCATGAATTTACCATCGCGCCAGCAACGCGGTACGCCATCGAAAATTCCGTTCGACGATGAAATTGGACAATTAGATTCTGCGAGGACGTTTCGGTTTCCTTCCCGGGGTCCACGGTACTCGGCAATAACCATTTGCGAGTCGACGACCGACCGCGACAACGCGTTCAAGTAATTTCGACGAAGTTTCAGGGAACACCGGTTACCACGAGGATGCTCGAGTTTTCGAAAAAATTACGATAAAAACCGTCACGAGAACGCTTCGTGCTGCTCTCTTATGCCGCCGTTCTACGGTTTTTCTTTATTTTTTTTCTCTCTCTCTCTTTCTTTTCATTCTCGCTGCATGCTTTGGTATTCGCACGTGCTCCTTATTTTCCTCGCGTCACGGGAATGAATTAAAGCCCGACGGTGAAAGAAAACAGTGTAGCAGGGGTCGGACTTTCCTGCGGGCACAAAAGAAAATGGTATTTCGTGGTAACGGAGCCCGATCCGTTTCGAAACGTCGGAAGAATGAGCGGCGAAAGGACGGAGCGGAGAGACCGAATTTTTGAACTACCCGTAGAGATCGAGAAAAGGGCGGTCTTTCGCCGGCCGAAAGAGAAAATTCCAGCCCTTTTAGAAGTTTCGGAATCGCTTCCGCCTCGACGCTCAGGATCAGACGAGACGGGAAACGCGGCGCCCGGGGATATTTCACGCGCGGTAATTTTAAGACGGCAAATGAAATGTGATGTTCCAGGGAAAACAAACGGAATTTCCGTAAAGCTTTCTCGGTTATCTCGAAACTGCTAAGTACGAGATTGAAGGAGACCCCGCCGTGCTCACGCGTTGCGCCGTTTTACACGGGTTGTAACTAAATCCTTATAAATCTTGTTGGTTGTCGGCTCCCACTGCCTTCTATCTAAATTATCTTCGTTTAACGTCTCGTTTGATACCGTCTGGGCGCTTGCAATGTAACTTCTACCGAAGATTCTGCATTCTATCGTTTTATAAACAGTTTTAAACGAGATACAGAAGGAACAATCGGACCGTATCGCGGCGTCTATTAACGCTAAATAGTTAAACTTTAGAAGCGTGCAGTTCCGAAGCTACTAGTGTTTTCTCCATAACTAAGCCATCATTGGAAGCGGCAAAGCCTCCCCTTTAAAAGGACTTTCCGTTTTCGAGATATCGTAATTTAGGCAAAGAGGTATTTTTAAATTCCACTATGCACGCTCTCGCCGCCTTAGAAACGTGTATTAACGCGTATTAAAAATACTAAAACTTTGGACGCGTGCAGTTTCGAAACTACTAGTATTTTTTGTATAACTGAACCACCGTTGGCAGCGGGAAACCTTCCTCTTTAAAATGGCTTTTGGTTTTTGACGATCCGACTTCCCGTTTCGGAGATATCGCAATTTATGTAAAAGGTAATTTTTCTTAATTCGACTATCGCTGTCTCCGTCTGACGCGTCGCGTCGAACCTCCTTGTCGCACGTTGACCCACTAACCGAGTGACCGAGTGACGTAATGTTTACTATTACTACGAGCACGTGCGGTCAACGGCCTTGACAAGGTCGTAGTAAACAAACGCTTCGGACCCTTATATCTCCGGAACTAGCCACCGCAACGACTTGAAACTAAAATCGCTATATCTTTGGAACTAATAAAGCTATCGACATGTTCGAACGCTCATTTTAAAGGGCGTTTCATCCCCTATCTGATGCACGCAAGAATAATTATTTTTTACGCTGTCTCCTATGTTTATTTTGCAATTTACATTGACGCTACCTACCCAAAGAAGTTTCACTAATTTCTATCGATCGTACGACTAGTGTACGATAAAACTGGACTATAGATTGTTTATTTAATTAAAAATGAATTCAAATATAGGATGTTTGCGTAATTATTAGCTGGCACTTTTTCTTAAATAGTTGTTTTTTGACTTAGAACAAAATTCGTTCTCAATGACGTTTTATCATCTATCCGATGAAAATAAAAAAATTGTTTGACATAAAAGAGAAGGATATCTTACGAATAAACATCAAAACACAACTTTCTATGCATATAATGCAAAAATTAGATGTACGTTGCCTCGTAAAACAGAAAAAGAAAGATCGGTCGTTTGACCGGTCATGGCAGGAATGGGTATACATGAAATGTCGGTAGGTTTAATGTTAAGTTCCGGACTCGTAAGACGATAAAGGAACTCGCGGTTTAAAAAAATTGATCGTTCCATAAAAGCTGAAAAAGACGAAGTTTTTACGAGAATGTCCTACCGGACAGCTACTGGTACATTTACTTTATGCGCGCAAAAAGGATCTATTTTCTCGTCCGAATAAAGACGGCTACCCCTTTAACGCGCAGGTGCCGCGATTCAAGCACGTCAAAGGGAGTTAATTAAACCGGTTAACGGCAATCTTCGAGCATTAATCGACGACAATGGGGGCCCCCCGTTGTTCCGATGGACCGATCGATCGACGGAGAACATCGAACGGCAACTTGCAATTTTCATTCGACGCTGGTTCGTGTAGAATGCGCATCAGGTACGAAAGCGACCCGGTAGACGCGTGCTAAGTAGCGGCAAAAACAACCAGGTGAAATATTACACGGCAATGCGGCAGCTTCGCGATAATAATTAAACGGAACTTAAACACGACGCCGAATTTTACCTGGGAGCTGCCGCCTCTAGCGAGCTGCACACACGCCGTTGCGCTTTTTCATTCTACCCCTCCGACGCGAACTTTTCGATCGAAAGGGGCGAGAGAGCTGCTACGGCCGAGCGAGGAGAGCGAAGCCTTCTAATCTCGGAACACCTGCACCCTTCATAACTTCCTCATCCGATCAATTCTCGATAATCCAGGAAAATGAAAACACGGGAACGCCACGGCGTCGAGGAAGCAACGACGATAGAAAAATTTTACCCCGTACAGGCGCGGACGAAATTTATAGACTGCGCCGACGCCACCGTAAATCCGACGACCGCCAAACACGACGCGAGAACTGTGCACCGCGTCGATAAAATTCATTAATCGTAGGTTGAAACGTGTGTACAAAAGAAAATAGTGTTTCGACGATCACTTGCATTGTACTTACTTCGAAAGATATTCGTCTCTCTCCTTTCGATACGTTTATGGGAAACGCTGGCTCGAAGGTCGCTAACAATGCGTTGGCACGTGCACAGTAATTTGCTCGAAAGACACACAAAAGCTCGCGAATTTGGCGCTATTCTCGTGATTATAAAACAATATTTGTCGAGTGAGGTCTGCCCAGACGCCGCCAGACTATTCTGGGGTCAAGGATTATTCTCGACTGCGGCCGCTGACCGCGCGAGCCGATGGATCTCACACACTACATAAACATAAACAGTGGGTGGAGAGAGAGACGAATCCGTTGCTCGAATCTGTCGTAAAATCATCTAATTTTATCCGTCTTCCATCACCAACCAAAATCATCCCCTTCCCGATTGTACCATTAGTTACCGAAGTGCTTTCGAATAGCTAACGAAAAGCGTGCATGTTTCCAATATCGGGGTGCATATCGAGTAATCCTCGATCGCTAGAGGCGGGGAAGAAAGCTCTCGAGGAGTCTGCGAGAAGAACCATCGAGCAGATACGCCTCCAGCCGTTGGGGCGATACCAAGCGAGAAGAGCTCGAACACGGTGCATTTAAAGCAGCCGTAGCGAAAAATTACTTCCCTAGGAACTTCCTAAAATTTTAATTATGCGTTATTAATAATGTCAGGCAGGTACTCCTAAAATTTAAAGACCCTGCGTCATCGAGAAGCTGGAGATATTTAACTCGTGCATATAACAGCACAACCAGCAACGTTTTCTCGCGTTAATTAAGCATGTTCCTAAATCCATGGGCAACTTCTGGATTGCTATTGTGAAGCTGGGGCTATCTCGATGCTCTCCGAAGAAGAAACGCGAGGGGCTTGGCCGATAATCCTCTCGTTTATATTACTTTACCGGCGCACAGTTCCTTCTGGTTTCTTTCGCCGTCGCTGCGGAATGACAATGGTCTCAGCGGTTCTTTCATATTCCTCGAACGACGACGAAGCTCGACCGCGAATTCTGCGACGGTGGTAATGAAATTTCTGCCGCGGAACGCCGTGCGACCGGTCGCGCCGTTTCCTCCCTCGGTCGTGGAATGTAAAAAAAGATCGAGCAGCTTGGAACGCGACGCGCCATTCTGGAAAAATAGTCGCGAACGCACATGCTGTCCTTCTGGTGGCTGGCGAATCCTCCATTTCCTGGTTTCACCGGCGTTTGCGCGGCTGCCAAGCAAAATAGACGGATATTCAAGTCAAACGGCGGAGAAAGATTTTCTAGGCGACGATTATTTACCATATATCGATCTTAAAACATTTTTTAAATTCACGTTCTGGTATCCAAATTAGAAACCAGGTAAACGGGAAGTACGCTCTGACGTTGTGATCGCTTTTGAAGTTAAAAATTGGGGCATGGATAGCGACACGAAATCTACGACGAAGCAATTTCAGATCGAGCTCGTTTGACTCGCGAAGCCTTTTAAAAACTCCGAGGTAAAATCGTCGATTGACAGTTTCATCAGACGGGAGAAATTATTTATCGAGGATACGACGCTATTCAGCAAAAACATGTGAAATAGATAGATATTATAATGAAATAATTTTTGAATCGTTTTGTAAATTGGCTCCACTGTTTTCCGTAGTCCCGGCAATCGCGCGGAATTGTCTCGATATCTTTCGACCGGGGCTCCGTCCTACTGCCTTGAATTTCCATTTGCTTTTCATTATCATCCTCAATCCTCGATGAAGTTCCGTTCTGTGCAATAATCGAATTATCGCTCTCTTTCGCCGGCCATTTGCGAGCTCGAATGTTAATCGAATCTCGGACGAGTTCGCTTCCATCGTGGCGCCAAAAAAAAGAAAAAAAAAACTCAAAGCGAGTGTACGGAGTTCGACAGGTCGTTTCGACGAAGAACTTGCGCGTAATAACACGATGTTGTTAGAAATTCGACGGAAATTACATATCTGTACGTAGTACGGCGGCGAAAAATGAATGAAAAAGCAGAAAAGAGAAGAGAAAATGTTCTTGGAATCGATACAGCTTGTTACAATTATCGCTAATGAATTAACACGAACGTGGAACTTCGATAAAGAGAGAAGCGGACGTGAATTCTTAAAACCTGGGTGAGAATATAGAGTCACGAGGCAAAGGTACATTATCATAATTCTTCATCAGAAGAATTTCAAATGAAAGATTGAATTATTAACCGCTGTTGCTCGAGATTTCAAATTAAACTTTCTTACAAGTTATGATTGAGTTGGCTCGAGTTGTAAAATAATCTTATTTGCCGAAGATCGCTGGTTCAACCTTGATACAGTTATTCCGCGAGGCAAAAACGCGCGAGAGCCGTCGATTAAAAATAAATGGATAAAATGATCTGGTTCGCGGGAGCGTTTAGGCCTGAAACGCGCGCGTACGTGTAAAATAGGCGTGCTATAAGTTCCGGAGCTGCGCAGCTACGGTTGATTTCCGGCAATTGGTAGCGGCGAATCGGTCCTTTGGCTTCCTGTATTTGTCGAGCTTTCAGTGTCCATTTTCCAGCGCTCGAAAACGCTACTGAACAAAGATTGGATTTACATTCTGACGCGATGCGTCACGGCATAGAGCGCGTTAGTTGATTCTGCGGTCCAATATCGTGATCCATTCGCAAAGGGACGCGTGGGTGGTACTTTGTCGCACCTCTGCTACCCTCTCACGCTAGATTTTCGCGGATTCGCGCGCAGCCAAAAAGTCGCGCCTTGACCTATACCGGAAACGAAAATATTTAGTCCCGTTCCCTGTATCAAATGTTCCGTAAATAAATAATTTGATACGCTCGAAATAGTTTCGTTTGCTCGAATGGAATACGAGTTTCGTTAAAAAGAGAAGGGGGGAGAAGAAGGTCATCGACCTGGAGATTGCTTTGACATTTCGGTCCATTGGTTTTTCTCTGTGAAACTCTCACTCGATGACCCCTTTCAGGCATTTCAATTACCGCGTGTTTAATTACGCCAATTCGATGCAGTTTCCGAGATAAATCCATTCGTTGAACACTGTCACCATATACATATACAAAGAATCGCGTGTGAAATTTTCCAGCAAACGTGTCGCGTCGAATTCCGTGCGTCATTCGGAATCGCTCAATTCGCGCGAATCTATCTAACGACTGTCGCGTTAACACGCGTTCCAGTGGGCTTTAAACGCGGCAAATTGAGGTGGCGATCGCGGAAGAAAGTTCTCACGATCCTTCTCTTTATTTACGAGCCTGAATGTTTCGCATTGTTCGCCCAGCTGGCTGAGAAAGCGACACTTGCCGACGTTGGTCTAAATCTTGAGGAAATTGGTACTTGATCCTTGCTTCTCGCGTACGCGTCGAATAGATACGAACGAGAAACGTTTATCCGCTCGATCGGGACGGGTTTGCTCGAACTGAAAATATCGTCTCAACCAACGGAAACACGGGAAAAAGTGGAACGTTGGCCCAATGTAAATAGCAATCAGAAATCGTCAAGTCGAGGATATCCAACGAGTGACGTCAAACGTTTTCGATTATGAAAGATGCACTGTTAAGGTTCGCGCAAGATTCCTTTATACGACATATTCGACTCGTATCCGTGATACTATTCCTTTCCTCTTTATATTTTCCATCTTATTCCATGCATCGTACACGCGTTGACGTGTACCAGGACGAGGTATGATTAAAATGAAAAATACATATTACGAAATACTCGGATTTATTAAAGGCATGTCTCTATCCTTTGACAGCTCGAGGCATACTGAAATTTCCTCTTCTCTTCTCCTCCAAGAAGTATTATATGCTTCGTTCGTGCAGAAATACCTTTGTCTCTTGAAACTCTAATTTTTTGTATATTAGAGATTCCAATGAAACTTTACACACGGTTTTCGATTTTAATATCCTTTAAATTAATAGCGTACAGTAATGAAATTAGTTTCAATAATAATAAACATGGCTGTAGTTTATAATGTAACGCAATTGATATTCCAGTAATTATAGTCGAAATCGGTTATAACGAGGATCAATGAACCGATAAAATGTTCTCATTATATTCACTGCTCGCTGCATTAACGACGATTTGAATTTGCCATCTATTTTCTAAAATTTTCGTTAGCTGCGTTGGTGGATCGCCATATCCATGCTCGTTGTAATTACGTTCGAATATAATTGATCAATTTAACGAATTACGAATTTAGATTAAAGGTCGAATAAAAATCTACAGAAAAGGTAGATACTCTATAATTTTTTACGAAGTCGTATTTGCCCACCATAAATTTAATGGGATTGCGTCTCGCCGAGCTAATTGTCAACATGCAAATCGCCAGCATTACACTGCAGCAATAAACGAGCGTATCGTGCACTGTTTCGCGAAGAAAACCAATGCGAAACACACCCCTAGGAACGCTTATCCGCTCAAGTATCATAAACTACGAGCTCGTAATTTTCTATGAAGTTATTTCCCTTGATCGTAAGCTTCGTTTCGACAAGTTACAATGCAACGTAACATTTTAATGGTTCGAAAATATTTAAAACTGACCCACGTTGGAAAACACTGCTTTGTACTCTTCGAGTTTCGCGACCACCGTTGTAACGCGAACCCTCGAAATCCGATGCACGAGTTTAATTATGCCGGGACTACGCGATGCACTGTGAAACTGTATGCACCGGCCGGAGGCGAGACTGCATCGCAACATAATCCACAACCGCGCGCTAGTATCTATTTCGAAAGCCCTGATCGCGCGTCGACATTTTATTCCCCAAGATAAGATTCCAATCCGTTCCGTTCGTAATTCGTTTTTTCGCCCCCACGTTCCGATCCCGCGGGATTGATTCCCCGAAATTCACGTCCGCGATCGCGTGTTTCCCAGCCATATTTTTCGGACCATTAGCAGTTTGCGGTGATTCGACACTTCCGACGGATTCTATTGGCTGTATTTCAATTTCCGCGCCAGTCGAAATTTCCATTAAACGAGGCCAGACTTTTACGTTCCAACCTCCGATTTGTATATTAACGATGGACTTACACGTAGAAGGAATCATGACTTTTCGCGTTGACGGTCTCCGATATGTTCCAAGAGGGACGGTACAGTGTTAAACGAGCTCCTCACCTGAAACAAAGAGAATTCGATATTAGAACCGGCGACGGAACATCCTCGGGCCCGTGTACGTGCATGTCTGTAACAAACTCCCCGATCGAGCAAGGACAAACCCGATTGGCGATCAGCCGTCCGGAATGACGCTGTACATAGTTCTCTCACGATCGACTAATTAAATTCCTCGCTCATCGGTTCTTTCACGGTTAAACTTCACGCCTCGTCGTCGGGATTACCGGTTCTGCAAACATCTTAACGGGATCAAATCCATTCAAAGTTCACCGGTGTAGCGAGCTGGCTTCTGTTTCTTTCAGCCGGACGGCGTTGGCGCGCGTCGTGGCTCCGTTTACGCCTGGCAAGCGTGCTACGTAGACACTTGAAAATCTGCCAAAACACCGGGAGCGCAGTTTAATCACGCTAGAGGTCTGGCGAACGCTTCGTAACGGATACGTAAGCGCGCTACGGAGAAAGAGAGAGGATAGAAGTTGCCAGGGCGGTGCTGTTTATTTCTTACATAATTTAATGCAGCCCGGAGGAAAGTCGCCGGAAGTGGGCGCGGAAAGAGAACGTCTACGGAAGGCCGGGGCTGCGAGTAACAAGGGTTAGGTCGCAACGGTGCCCGTAATTTTCAAATTATTCCGCGAATCACGCCGTGAAAGAACATTCGGGGCATTAAATCTCTGTCCCGCTGATTTGGATGCACGACAGGGCGAAGGGAGCACAGGATACATCGTACCCTGGGCCGGGTAGGGTCCAATTAAGGCAAAATTATTCCCATTTTTTAGCAGCAAACAACTTCAGCTGTTAGAAGTTTTTAGTGTTAAACATCTTACTCTTACATTCGATTAGATACGTGCGAGTCGTGGGTCGGATAAAAAATAAACGCTCTAATTTGTTTAATTCGTCCACTGGCAGCGTCGCTGGCGGTGAAGCAAAATAGAAGCGACGAATTCGTTTCAGCCGGTGGTCGCGCGTGCGATGGCCACGTCTGGAAAAGTGTACGCGGGTACGAGCAGCGCCTCGGCCTTTGCTTGGCCAGTAATTACGAAGCGACAGAGCAGAATTTGTATGCACGCACGCGCCCGACCGACCTCACTCTATTTGGCATTCTGCGCCATCGCGTATTTACGCGAGACCGGAGCGTTAAAGTGAATTGAAAATTTCACCGAGTCCCGCGCCCTAAACCCCCCTTTTCTCGGCCTGGTTCGGGGAACGCTTTCAGCCTCAGTCGCGGATTCCGCGCCTCTTTACTTCGTTCAGGCTTCCGCGTACACGCGTTGCGTCCTTAACCCTTCGCATACCAAACCCGGAATCTACCAGGGACACGTTTTCTCGATGCAATTTCATAACTGCTTCGAATACGTTGCAATTTTTCTACGAGTCTCGCATAAGCATGTAATCAACAATACATCAAATTTATTTCCCAAACGCCTGATACTCATCGGTTTTCACCTAGTACGACATTTTTCAAACGAACAAAGATCTAAACAAGGACTCTTTGCCAGTCGAGAAACAAGTTCCGGCAGCCTTCCCCGAGAACATTAATCACAGGGGTGGGAACACCAGCGAGACGCGTTACTCTAAGTCGCGTATAGGTTACACGTCCGGATATCTGTTGGAGCGAATCTGTAAATTACGCAATCTCGCAGTACATACGGAACAACTAGACAAATTACAGTTTTTATTCGATGCGGGGGAATGTATTTGTCAGCCGCGAATGAAGATAAATTACGAGCAACTTCGAACTGCACTGGGTTCATTCAAATTTCAGACATCAACTTCGAATTTTTGTAAGGAGTATCGTCGTTGCAAAAATTCTACAATCTGATGCAGAAAGAAGAACTTGGTCACTTTCGAGCGGAGCCTAGAGGGGTTAAAAATCCTGTTTTCTTTGTAAACAGCAGTGTTCTCTTATCTGCAGTGGATTCGCGAACGCGAACACGTTTGCAAGAAGCGACCGACGTCGGGGACGCGAAATCGAAGGAAGAATACGAAATTACCACGGTATTTCACCGTTACGTATCGCAAGGCAGCGCAAAAAGCGCAACTGTTGCGTTTTCCGCGGTCGTAGTTCGAATTTAAGGAGTCACCGGCAATAATTCACCCTCGTGCGCTCTCGCGTTTGCTTAACCAGCGATTGTGCGATTACGATGGGTTGGGAAAGAACGTCGCGGGGTGCGCGGCAGGGGGGGGGGCGAAAAGTGGAAGAAGAAGAAGCGGAAACGGGAACGAAGCAATACGAGCACGTTGACGAAATTCGCCTCCCCGTTTTACGCTCGAGCCGTGGGCGGAGGTACGTCGAGAGGCAGGAAACACAAAACAGGAACGTCAAAACGTTCCGGAGGAAGAGCGCCTGGGATTTCGGGAATCACGGATCCGACGCGGGCAAACAAAGTAAGACAATCTCGCGAAACAATGAATAACAAATGGAAATTGAATCGCGATTACTAAGCTAAACGCGTATCGGATTATCTTGTCGAGACTTATGCATTATTAATGCGAGCCGCCTCTCGTAACCTTCTCCCGCGGGTGTATGAAGAAAATTATTTTATCGACTTCTCGCGATAATTTAATGACGAGACGACGTCGCGGCGCAGGGGATGCGACGCTCGACCGCGACGCTATCTCATTTATCATGCATTTCAACTTATGCCACGTCCGCGGGATCCACTTTAATCTGCTTTCGATATTTCACGATACGCTTTCGCTTTCCCCATTCCTATTAATGCATCGTTGCGACCCATAATTAAAAAATTTTGTTCTAAACTAATGCTAGGAAAATGTCGAAACGTTTCTCGATAGCTTTATAATGCTGAAATGGAATCGGGAATAAAGTTCCCAAATGCGAACGGAAATATGTATATTTCGATTTTCTCTCTCGTCGCCATTAAATTAGAGGATTCGGACGGATTACGATCTTTTTATGACCGTTTCTATTTTAGAACCTGACGGTGATCCATGATTTTTCGAGGCATTCTGCCGGAAAGGGTTTTACCTTTAAATCGAGAGTACTATCCGATTCGATCAAAGTCGACGTTAATGAATAAAACAAACACTTAGCAGTTTATTCGTGACGTTGATTCCATCGAACGATGAAATTTTTACACGACTGAAATTTACAACGCGAAGCAAATTGTGAGAGTTTAGCCAGCCCCGGAGCCGCCCGGACAGGGAGGGGGCGAAACATTAACAGCCCCATTTTCGCGAGATATAGAATAATCCGCCGCAAATTCGAACCAATGCACATCTATCGAGCAATTACCTTGGTCGCTCGCACGTCCATCGCCAGCCAATTATTCCGTCCTGTTCCACGGCGACGGGCATCCTAAAAAGTACATTGTGGCCTCCGCACTTAAGACCCGGTTCATTGTGCTCGCAACAACAGAAGTTACCAGTCGACCAAGCGCTTTCGTCACGCGCGCCCCGGCTGACCATTCCCACGACCACAGGCGGCAATTGTAATTAATGATGCTGAATTAGATCCGAGAGTTCAACTTCTTTCGAAAGCCTCTTAATGTCCCAACAGACGGTATTATCGTCGCGCGGTTACACCAATTACGCCCGCGTCGAATCGTTCCAGTCCATAAAATTATCGTTTCCTGCCAAAGTTCCCCGATTAAACCAAACAATAGGAAATGGGTCACGGCTGAAAGAAAATTCGAGAGGAAAATAGCGGGTATCTAGGAATTTGCGGGCCCGTTACGTTCCTCCCTTTTGGTCCTTTTAGGGTTGATAGACAAGAGGGTCTCAACGAGTTTCCGTTAACAATGTATTCGAATTCTCGGATGCGATTACTCCGCCGTGAGGCGTCGTAAAAGGAAACGTAAAATACGAGGCGAAGGACGTACGACCGATCTTCTTGAAAATTTCACGATCCTGCAGGACGAAAGGCCGGCAGGAGTGGTACGTTAATGCGGCGTCGTCATTCGTCCCAGTGCGGTGAAAACTTAACGTATCCCCGACATCTTGAATAAGGCAACGAAGGTAACGCGTTCCGTTGAAAGAGCTCCCATCGATTTTCTTTTTCTTCGTCCTCGAAGAGGAAAAGGCAGAGAGACCCGTCGTCGATCCGACGGAAAACAATTTGAGGGAAGAAAATCAATTTGACGGAAGTATATGGTCGCTGGAAAATCCGGCGTGGGAAACGATAGTCGATTACGACGGATCGATGGGTTCTGTTATAATTAGAAGAATTGAATATTATTCAGATGCTCGAGTTTAATGCATTTCAATATGAGAACCGTTCGCCGCAAACCACGCTATAGTTGTGATTTTATTTAACATAGCGTACGGTATGTAATAAATAGGCCAGCTGAATATTCCGAATAATATGTCACACGTAATGCGACAGAGGTCCGCAGACCACAACAGTTCATACATCATTTGGTTATACGGACAGAAAATAGAAAATCATCGCTGTCGCGCATATATGACGTATGTACGTCTCTCAGGAGAATTGTCGCGTTACACGTACCGCGACGCGTGGTGGCGAACGCGTTAAAATTCAAGACCAGTTTTTGTTATTTATGGGTATTCTATTCGACAAAACGATAAAAATGTCTGTTGGGAAATCATAGGCTTCCGGGCGTGCGATTTGAGGTTGCAGCGGAATCCGTGCGTGTAGACTTCGGTCAGACAAACGCAAAGGAATTATGGTTCTTCGTCCAATAAAAACTCATAAATCATCCTTGCATACTCCAACATTTAACAGCTTCAATTTTCTCATCTATTTTCAATCGCACCACCTGCTCGAGGATTAACATTTAACATTTCCTCTTGTGTCACCTCCGAACAGGAAACTTTATAGTTAATCTTCTTTCGTCTTGAAAGATTACTCTGTGTGTTCTGTCCCGTATCGAGTTTGGAGATGTTCCAGGCATTGCCGCGTGAGCGAAATACCGGCTTAATTCTCACCGGTATCCGCACTCCGTGGTTATTCGACGCTGTCCCAGGGACCAGGAACGGAAATTCCTAACGACGGTCCTCCGGATAATCAAAATCGCGTGCAGTATATCATCAGAGGACCCTGGCCTCCCTGTTCCGGAAGCCTGGTCGATTGATCTTGGAAGGATCGTGTCCAAACCGTGGCGATATTGCCCCACTTGACGTATATACGTAGCGAATATACTAGACTAGTGTTTCGCGTTAATCTTTTGTTAAAAAAAGGAAACCGATTTCCTCGTTTCAACGATCTAAAAAAAGTTGTTTCGTATTCCGAACAGTTCATAATGCACGGATCCCGAGCGAGAACTTATGCAACGGAATATTCAGAGACGAGAGGTCCCCCAGGCTGATAAGCTCGATTTAAAAAACGAGAGATACGCGTGCACGGGTGAAAGAAGTTGTCGGGCGAGGCGTGTTGCTTAATGCAACGTGTTAAACAGTCCTTCCAGAGCGAGGGAGGGAATTTTAACTTCGTCCGATAGTCACGGGACACCCTCGAGTAAAGTTAAGATTGCTGAAACTCGAAGAGCGACGCGGGCCGTGCGTTTTAACGCGGCCGGGAGTCCGTGACACAATAAAAACTTGGACTCGCCGGGCGGATCGCGGAATTTTCCACCCCGGTCCTCGACCGCGTCGACTTACTTTGAATCGAAGAACTCGATGGGAAAGTACCCCGGTTTCTGTCGGAAACTCGGAACGCCCGCGAGCGACCAGCTGCCATTCCCGCCCATGTACAATGAGCACAGCCCCGCGCGAAGTCTCGAAAACGTGGCCAAACGGGCAACAACGGTGGAGCCTTTCGCACGTCCGCTTCGATTTATGCTAATTTATCTCGAACAAATGGACGCGAAAGCTCGATCGAATTACAGCGTTACGTAATACAGCAATTAACAGGCTTTCGAGGAGCCGTACAAAATGACGGAGGAATCTGTTTCGATGTGTTTCCTAGCGAATATATCGCGCGATCCGCGTACAGCGAAATCCACCGATCGCCACGCGATTGGACAGCGTGGAATTTTTACGTTCGCGGGTCCAGCGGCTGCGAATTAAGGAATTTTGACGTGGAAATCCGATTTTCTTCGGACACGCCAGTCGCCACGAAAATGAAGTTAGAATTCCGTCGAATTGGCGGATAATCCTTCGAGGCATGGGAGGGGGTGGACGGTCCAAAATGGTCGAGCGGAAAATCGATATCGCGGAAATTCTGGTCGCGTGCATTGTATCCTGACCGTGTTCCAAAAATACCTAACCCTTCTTAGACGACATAAAAATACGAAATACCGGCTCTGGAAGTATTCGCGTCGCCCCGGGAGTTCTTCGAAAATTACATATTATACTTTTATATTTATATATATTTAAGAAGTATGGAAGGTAACAGTTAAATAATATTTTGAAATAATTATACTTTGAACCTTCGAACCCTTCGTATACTTCACTCTCGTTATCGTTGTTGCATTGTTATACTTCGCCCAATTAATTTTCGGGAATTAAATACTGTATCAAGCGTAATATTATATCTGGATTACCATGGAACTGTTGATAACGTGAAATCGAATACTTATGCGTACTGTAATTATCAGGTTTCAATTTATCTATTCTCATCATGATCCATACGACATACGATCTATTCCCGATCGAAATTTCTATCTTCTTTTTAATACAAAGTGTTTATTTTAAGGCGATTTCGAAAATTATATCCGTCTGGAAATGTGTGTTACGCGTGTATACGTATTTAGTACTTTCACCTGGATCGTTTACGATTTTCATAATTAAATCTTGACGTTGTAGGTGAGCAAACGCCGATGTACATTTCATGCCGACGTTTTGTGCGCTCTGTATTTGTTCGTTATAGAATATTTCATTCTATAATTGAAATTCCCACGTTTATTTGTTGAATAAACATTTGTTCATCTTTCATTCGTTATTCGAAATTTATATTAACCGCTCAGGACTGCTTTGCAATACAAATTTTACGATATTTAATATGATTAAATGTAAAGGTACGTATGTTAAATAAATACATTTGATTAAACAAAAAACCTCTCTTCTACTCTTTTCGCCGGATTTTTCAAAATTTACGAAATAAAACTTAATCTTTACGACTCTGAAAAGAATAGTTTGCATTTAATAAAATTGGAGTACAACTTCTAGTGTTTACAATTAGATGATCGGAGGTTTACAAACTGGTGTCGACGCAACAGGTTACAGTTTAATGTTAACAAGCTTCATATAATAAGATTTAATCTAGGTAGCCGTCCATTAGTGTTTACATGTTCGTTAGACCTCATGTTGTCCCATGTACAGACATTGTTAAAGACCTTGGGGTGTTTCTTAACTCATCATTAAGCTTCACCGACCGTTTTAATCACTTAACTTCCACACTCGAGTTACTACGGGCAACATAGCAGCCAGATAAGCAAGTGGAATCATGCTCGGTAATGAATATAGTAACGAGAAAAATAAAAAGTTAAAAGTAAAACATCAGGAAATTAATATAAATGCTGCAGAGAGTTCCTTTGTGGGAAGGATAGCGAACCTAGGAATTTGTCACATAGTTATGGCAATAGCCTAAATTTCTTTGAAGGATCTATTGTTTTGTCCCAATCCCAAACACGCGAAACAAGAACTATTCTACGCTGCTCTCGAGCATTCTATTGTTCCCTGCCTTTGGTTATACCTACATGTTATTATTTGCATGTACGGTAGAATCTCTGTTCCTCGAATACTATGCCATTCGAATGCTTTGCAACGTCTAACGTTTCATTATCCGAAATCTCTACTGTTCGAATGTTTTCACACTGGATACGGATTCATTGTCCAGAGAAACAGACGCGTAAATCACGCCGCGAATAGGAAAGGAAAATAGGATTCGTCCAGGTCCGCGAAACGGGATAACGCCCGCCATAAAATTATAGGCCGATTAGGTCGACGGAATTTCGGCCTTAACCCACCAAAGTCTCGATTAGTTCGGGTTGATACCGTGCGCGGAGGTGTGGTTACAACTGGAATATCGCATCTGGCTTACCGCCAGATTAGCGTGGCGATTATCCGCGCCGAAACCCGGTTCTATCGAGCCTCAAAAAGGCGCAGACCGGGTCGCGAGCATTAACCGACCGACCCGATTACTTTTGCCCGTCCATCTTCCTATTAATTTCGCGTTTTTGATTCGTCAGGCTTCGCGGAGCAAAGCGTGGGAGGTGGGGGGACGGTCTCGCGTAATCCAGCTAACGAGATTTCGGGGCAGAGTGCGCGACGTCGTTCACCGAAAACCCTGGGCGCATCGAATAAATGTTATCTGTTTCGCGGCGAAATATGGCCGGAGTCACGCGATCAGCTTCTATTTCTTTTTTCGTCCGACGAAAGAGTTGTACGCCTCGAAGGGTTATTTTTCAACGGAGTAAGGAAATGCTCGCTTTTAATTCCTTTATCGATCTGACGTATCGATGGAAGCATGGACCGTACGAGGAAGTCGTGAACGGACTTTCGATGAATAAATAATTCCCGCTCATTTCGGAATCGAAGGCCGCCAAAGCGTAGAAAACCGTGACACCGGGCGATAATCGAGCATCGAACTTTCAACCCTATTCAAACATGCATCGCTTGCATTTTACCCTCGCGACACGGGCGTTCTTCGTTAACAGAGTATGTTATCCCGATCGATGGCATCGTTAAACACTGCACGCGGGTTAAACATGCAACAGTATGAAATCGGGATTACGCTGCTTTCGCAGGAAGCGCATACTCGAGAATCGCGTAGTAATACCCTGGCCCGAACGATTAGAGCTTACGAGCTTGCGCCGCTGTCGTTACTCTCTATCTCTCTTCGTTTCTCCGTCGGCCTACTTCGACCGCCCTTTCGTGCTCCCTTGTCGGGGATATATATATATATCGCGGATTCATAAGTACCGAATTTACGACGCGTGTGACAGCCCAGCGCGACATTCGTTCGTGACTGCCTTTGGAGGATCGTGCCGGATAATAACTAACGGTAATACCGTTTCTCTTTTCCCGATTCCCAGATACGCGAAATCGAGGCTCCGTACCGTAACAACGCTCCTAAATAAATATTTCACGCTCTGCTTCTCTCGATGTCCTCTTCTTGAATAATTCTGGACAGTTTTGTATTCGGAGAAATGGAAATTAAGACACCGTTGCGATACCAAATAAATTCTAAAACGTTGCAGGCAAAAGAATCTCCGGAGATGACTCGAATATCGAGTCGAGAGGATTGGAACACGTTCCCAACAGGTTTCGATGTACTTGTCATACGCTTGTTTCGCTACCATGCATAGTCCTCGGCGATACGATCGTACGTGCCTTTCGCAGAACTTATTATTCGACGATTCGTGTAACCGGCTTCCGCCGTTTCGCCGATGCTCTCGACGATCCCGTATATCGTTTAGACCCGATAAAAGATACGATCGGGAATGGTAACTCTTAAGCAGTTCGTTCGAAACGCGAAAAGCGTGGGGAGGTGTGCACGCGCGTCGATTTCTCGAATCGCGGCCATAAGTTACCGGGAACGATACCCGGCCAGCAGATTATTGGAAAGAAATACTCCGGGTCGGGTCGTTAACGTTGCGCGGACCGGCTACCCCGAAGTGATGTCGAGTGGCCGCGGTAAATCACTTCGCGAAATTGCAGACATCGGTGAATTTAAAGGATAGAAACGAGGACGGGTCGTAAAGGTAGAGGCGGCTGGTTGGATACTGCCGTGGACAGCCGAGAATAAAGAATAAAAATGGAATAATGTACGCGCAATGATCGTTACCGAGCGACTGACGGTTCGTTGACGGCCACAATACGTAGGTTTATTACCGTCGAAACGGATTTCTCGCGACCAGACGCCTACAAGAGCGATTGCTACCGTGGAATTCGTGCACCCTCTGTGACGCGCGCTTGGACCTTCGATCTTTAATTTTTCAGGATTCGTTCGTTTTTTTTTTTTCCTGTTATTTTGACATTTCGTTACATATTGCGGTACCCTTAAAAAAATTCGAGGTGAACGAACGTACAGTCGGCGATAAGGTGCTCCCGATAGCAGGGAAAAGTAGAATAAATCGGATCGCTTTGGTATAACTGTTACGACAGATCGAAATAAATTCACCTCGTCGATAACCGTCGCGAGGGATCGAACGTCCTTCGTCTATAATGATTATCGGCGAGGGAAAAAGAATTTCGGACGCTTATGCCGGGTTATTTGTAACTTTTCAAAATAATTGTTGTCCCTGTTCGAGACGGGAAACGGAACGAAAGATACCGGAAAGGCTTTGCGCAACCCTTGACAGAGCCATCGGAACGTATCTAGGTATCGAACGGAAAAGCGCTCGAGGGTGAGGCAGCAGTGAAAGCAATATAATAGAGACGCCACGGTGAAACGAAGTGTCAGAAGAAGAGGAGGATGATTTCGGGACGGCCGTATCGTCTTCGATGTTTCGATATCTCGCCGGTGTTGCCGCGGTGAAGTTGAAAACCACACGGTTACGGTTAGGGGCGGAAGGAACTCCCACCGATCCCAATAAATAGGGATATCCTGGAGAATATCGAGATCTGTCCGGTCGGACCTATTCTTCACCGGATACAAGGTTGTATCTTTCGTCGACAACTCGCTCGACTCGTCGTCTTGTCCCCTCTTTGGAAACAATGTCACGTGATTGGCCGATCAGGCGGCACGCTCGTGAATAATCAAAGAGACGGTTGAATTTCTTACGAACGAACCGAGAGTTCGGACCGCCCCGACTATAATTTCGTTCGACGTAATTTGAAAGGACTCCTCCCGGGGGTGAGCTTCAGCCCGGGGTGGAGGAATTTATTTTGTTGAAACAACCCTGTCCGTTTCGCGGGATTTACGACAACTGCTTTGCAACGCGCTAGAAAAATGTCTGCGTGGGAAGTTTCTCTTCGATGACAAAAGCAACGGAAACGCGAAAGAATAATGCGTTTCGCGACTCTGTTCCGCCAAATGAAACGAGACGATGAATATTCCGATAATTAATTTTTTGGAAAGTTTATAGTCGCGAAAGAGTTGGTCTATAAACGTTTTTGAACTTCCCTGGCAATGTTGGGGCACGAGATAAAAACTGAAGAGCCTCGATAGTAAAACTGAAATCTTCGTTGGTCCTCCGAGGCAGAATCTACGTTCTCGTTACATTCTACATCTGGACCAATGAGGAAGATTTCATTTTTACAATCGAGACTCTTTTTATCCAGGGTTACATCATAGTTCATGACTATATATTACTCTCTGTATAAATTCTAAATCAGTATTTTTATCTTCTCTTTTACGATCTCATAGAAATTATTAAAGGTTTCGAGAGATCCAATATATCCTGAACGTGACTTGTTACCTTACGAATGCGTGTTGTGTGTTATAGACAATGCTATTCTTTGCTCAGTTTGAATTTCTTGCTGAATCGTAACTTGGACTTTTTATTAGAGTGATTTTGCAAGAGTAGAGACGGATACTTTATAATTCATCGGAGGGTAGGTGTTATGGGGGCGTGTCCGTGTATTGCAACGTCTCGACGCGGGCGGAACAGCTTTACTTTTCCTTTCCGAGATTTATTCTGAAATTTATGAGGAGTACAGCACACGTACAGCTGTTCGAGACGTATATAGTATCGACTCGAACAATGCAAAGATAATTAATTGTAATTACGGGTACCGTATGCCGGCAAATCATTTCCTATTCTGCGTGCAATTAATCTTCTTACAAAACAAAAGTTACCACCAAGGGTTCTCGTAAGTATAAAGAAGCCGTTAAACAAAGTAATGGACTCGAAATAATGCGATTTAGAAATTGAATATTCCCTCTATAGAATTTCCTTCGAAGTCACAAGAGTTATAAAACAAGGCGAAACTTAACAAATTCCAAATAGCTAATAAAACAACTGGCTCTGATGACACAAGATACCCTAAGAAAAGTTTCAGTATGGGTCTTTGCAAGCACAAAGACGGTATTATACAGTATTACTAATGGACCCGAACTAACGTGACTCAAGAGATTGAATATTCCTTTTTAAGAATTTGTTTTAACTCTACAGAAGTTTTGGAGCCGGGAATCAGGTTCAATAATGCAACAGCCACCGAAGCTCCCGGTTCTGACGACCTAAAAAGGATGTTTGGTCCGAGTCAGGATATTTATTTTCAGGAAAAAAGATTTCACCGCACAAACTGATCGAGTACTTTATATTCTCTTTGATTATAAATCAATTAATCGCAGGAATCGATTATCGAAAATACGACTGGGAATGTTCATATTTATTTAAATCCGGCGTATCGAGTGTCAAGGTACCACTCAAGTTTCCACTCGACGTGAGATATCTCAGACGTTCGAGGATCCACGCATTATAATATCAATGCATCGAGAGGTAGCTCAACGTTCGTAATCCAGGAGCAGACGAGAAGGTGTGAGTTATCCGGATAATGTGGTGGATCTGCTATCCGGGCGCTGCGGATATTAGAGGTATCCGTGTTATTGTTACAGTAGAAAGTCTAGGGAACGCTGTATGACGCTAACTACACCTCCCCGCACCATTCCTCCGATACAAAATACGTTTGTGTCCTGGCGTTCGAAGATATATTACAGTTAAAGCGTGAATTTCTGCGGATCCAACAACCACCAGGGAACGTACATATTTACTAGGAATTTTAGTGGAACTTGAATTGGGAGAAATTTTTATACAAAATAGAAAGCTTCGTTCGCGAAATAGGATTACGTGCAAGGCGAGTGTATTTCAATCGGTATCGTAAATATACAAACAAATTAAAAATTTGCGAAAAAGTCGAGATCGTCATAATTCGACGCGTGCTACATTTTATATCAATTTTACCAAAATCCCTCGCGGGTAAATTCGTTTATACAGATCGTACACTTTTAAATAGGAAAAAATCGGAAAATTTCCCGGGTTGTGTAAACAAATTTAAAACCAGAAATATGATGACTCAGACCCCTCCTCAATTTTAAATGGTTCACATCATATTTCAATTTCAGCAAAATCCCTTTCATTCAAATTCATTTCTACCGACCGTTTTCGCTTAAATATGCAAAAATCGTGAAATTTAATGTCCTCCGTTATTTAAATAAATATGCATTGTTTAAATTCTCCCCAATTTTACGTATTCTATATTACATTACAATTCCATCAATATCTCTTTCGAATAAAGCTCATACGTTTCCAGTATTGCTTAAATATACACGTATCGCCGAGTTCAACGTCCTGAATATTTAATTTCGTAGCTGGCACGTCTAAAATTATGATATTAACGATGACGTGTCGATATTGTCACGATTAATAGACACTTTCTATTCCAATGCGTCTGCTGGAAGATTTATTTCCAACGAAATTGGTGATATCGACCGCGAAAACTGATCGATCTGCAACGACCTAGATGCATACGGTTACGTTCGCGAAAAGCAGACTCTTGAAAAGCACCGAACAATGCGTACCAAGTATGCGTCGACAGACTCGGTGAATTTTCTCCCTGAATAATCAAAGGGAAGGTCGGATCGACAGACGAACGAACTCGGTTATCGCCGCAGTCTCGCGCAGAATATATCCCGAGAATATTCGAACGAAGGATTTCCGGAGCCAGAAAATTGCATGTTAGTTTGACTGGAAGTTCAGATTTCCCTCGCTCATGTATTATTCGCGTAATATCCACGCTAATACACCTAACGCATCAGACGCCAAACATAATTTCGCAGGTTGGGAAACGAACACGGTTCGCCCCCGTTCGCTTCAGATTGTTCCGCGAGAGATTGAAGCGTGCATGGCAACGGGGATTCATCAACCACGTCCAGTCGCGAGTCATTTAACGCGTCTGCCAGGCCCTGCATCGCGCTCCCTACAAATTGGATGACCTTTAATCACGCCTCGCTTAAATTGACCGCGCCAGGGTGATGAGAGCAAAGGATGTCAAAGAAACGGCACGAGCTCCGCGACGATCGAAACTGAAATCACAGGAGGAATGACTCGGAATTTCTCACGGAAGATTCCCCCTAAAAATTTCTGCGCATTTAATTAACCGAATTACTGGCCAGAGTTTCACCTTTTCGAATACTTTCTCGCGCCACGTTGCCGTGCACGGTGTTAGAAGTATGCCAGACACTATGCTATTATAAAGCAAGTTCGGCGGGAAAAGTTGGAGAACTTGTCCGACGGAAATTGCAGTCGACATATGGACAGAATCGCTTCCATCCTTTATTAACTTTCCCCGTTTGCGTAATATTTCACCTTCTGCAACGAGACACCAAATATTTCAAGGATCTATCATTAAGTTTAATTTTACTGGTTTCGATACCTTTCCTATTGAGTTGTCAGAAACATTTGCCAGGACGTCCGGTGGTCAGCAATTCCACCATTCACACAAACTCCTTTGCAATTCAGCTGCGTCCATCTGGAACATTTTCCAGATCTATAGCGCGTATGGTCCCTATAGGCTTAAATCTTGTTTGACAGAATCGACCAACCCCTGACCCCATCTACCTGGACCAACTATTATTTACCTTCCTCAACCCAAACAACACTGGACATATTCTTTGATCCGCACTGAACAGCCACGATCAATCGACACAAAGCTTTTCTTGCATTCAAGGCTTCAATTTTTCGGCGAAAAAACAAAATTTCAAATTGTTCCAAAAAAATATATTTCTAGCTCCGGGGGCTAATTACAATCATGTTTGGTCATTACATATACTCCCGAAATCCTACGCACTTTCGAGAAAAAAATTCGAAAGTGCAGAAATTTTTAGGTAAAAAAAAATTTCAAATCGTCCTGAAAAAATTATTTTTGATTGTAGGGATCAATTACAATCATTTTTGGTCATTAGACATACCCCCAAAATCCTACGCACTTTTGAGAAAAAAATTCATTACCGAAAATACAATGTCTGACCATACGTTGATATGTTTCACTGAAATTTCATGCGTATGTTTAAAACGTTATAACTCCTGAACGGATTGGACGATTTTAATTTTTCAAAGCGCAAACGACGCGTATTTTGATGGAGAATATGTAGGAATTTTAAAAATATTCGAAAAGTTGTTCCTTGGCCCCGTAAAGTGAGAAAAACCCCATAAAAGTGGTGGAAATTTAATAGTGAAGTAGAGCAAGGTACAAATCATTCTGGAAAAATTATTTTCGGTTGCGGGGTCATGACGATCATTCTTGGTGAACAGACATACCTTCGAAATTCTATGCATGTTCGAGAAAAAAATTCCTGTAGGTGTAGAAATTTTTCAGCGAAATTGATTTTCAAATCGTTTTATAGAAATTCTTTTTAGCTAGGATGGTTAATTACCTCGTCTATGGTATGACATACGAGAAAAGATAGCATTTAACATTGATACAGTGTAAAATCTAACCCTAAGAAACATCGCTCGAGTGTCCTTCGCGGAGTCAGAGTTTTTGAGAATGATTTCAAGTACAATATTTCACGTTAAGTATCGCGAATACCAGCGAAGCAGTGTTCGAAATGCGCCCAACGAATCAGAGGCTCCAACTTAATTACAGCGTTTCGGGCATAATTCAAAGCGGCCAGAAACGAGCTCGTTTAATGACGACTCCCGGTCTCGGGGGTGGGAGTCGAGAGAATTATAAAATATCTATCCAGGAGAAAATGATAAAAAGTTTAATACCCGGGGAGCATTAATGAGCGTCGTAGAGGGCAGGAGATAGTCTCTGAACGGGATGGAGCCACTGGAGAAAAGGGGGTCGACGGAAGACGAGAGGAAACTCGCTTTGACGTTTGACCGTGGCAGCTGGTAGGTATTTCGAGAATTTCCCAGACATTCGGCGATGCGGTTCCGTAATACAGCTTCGTGTGTAACTACAAGCGAGAAAGCCAGCCGGCAATCCAACCGGGCGAGGCAACTTCTGAAGTATTTCGTCCGGGGGTTGGTTAACTCTTGAGGCGCAGCCGCGCTACGATCGGACCGCACAGCACGTGGTAATTGCCACCTCGTGGTGGCCACCTTGCAAATATCGTCGCCGCTGGAATCGAGGATGGTCTACGTGCACCGTGCGCGAGATTAGAGGTTATCCTTAATGAAGGTCACTCGATATCCGTGGAACACGCCCCGGTCCTCCTCTTTAACGCTAATATCCGACCGAGTCGCTTTCGGAACGCTGCGTTTCAGCGAAAGGGGCACCGCAGCTACTCCGCCGAACGCCCCAAGACGATCCCTCCTAAGAATTAATTATTCTCCGCCGCCGCGACGGGGGTACAACCCGGGAGTACGAATAATTCGTTACTTTTAAACCGTAAATTGCGCGCAGCTGCGACTGACGCGTCGATTCCGGCAAATAGTTGAGGCGGAATCAAATTAGTGACGCTCGACGTGATATTTCGCACCGTTAACGAGCACTCTACTAATTTCAGACCTTAAAAATGATCATTTATGGTTCATCGAGGGTTGATTTATTACACGATTTGATCTATCGTGAGAGTTTTCAAGAGCCAGGTCGCTGTACGTGTTGTCATAATGCACGCTGGAAAGTCATTTTTCTCGAAACGACGTTCCTCGCCATGACCTACACAATATTTTTCTTGCACATATTATGTTCCGAGAAGAAAGGAACTTGCAAGGTACCGTGAAGAGCAAGGGGATGCTGCTCGTTGTTGCCCATGGATCGAGTAACAGCGACAATGTAAACACAGCCGGTTGCAGGGGCTCGATCTACGATGGCGTCTATGCACGCTCGACTTGGTAGTTGTGCACTGAAAAATGTGCAACTTCCTGCGCGAGATAAGATGGTGGACGTCTTTTTCACACCCCGCTAAACCTCAACCGAAGAAGCTTCGTCTTCTGGAAGCCTCACGGTAGCATCTTACACCCATATTAAATTATAATATTACAATTAAACTGATGGCACGTATACAACCGAGGATGGGTCTCGAATTGCGTTTGGGAATAAACGGGACGGTTTTTAGCGTCGAAGGTTGGTCGAGCGCAACGGGAAACTGGAAACGCGCCGAACACCGGAGCAAATGATGCACCGCATTATGCCCGAAACGAAAGCGTTGGTCGCTGAATAATGTTATCCGCGAGTGGAACGTAATTTGCCGACGTAGAAACTACCCGGTGGCCAGACTGTTAATTTTCTGAACGCGTTTTTCTTTTCACCCGCGCGTTACGTGCACGAATATTGCTCCCGCTCGGGCTGGCTATGAATTTCGCGCGGGTATAATCGTTCGTAATTGTCGAGATTGGAACAGGGTTTGGGTTAAACGATACGTTAAATCAAAAATGGAAATGATCAAATAAATATCAAGTTTCCACGTAAAAAAGTTAGAGTCCCCAATTTTGTTTGTCCAACGTAAAATTTATAAATTATTTCGGCCCGTATACGGCACGAAAATTGCCAAAACATTTTCCCATCCGGGCGCGAGTATGTTTACACAGGGATTACTGAAATTGCCCACGGCGACATTAGCGGAATGGAATAAACGTACACAGTGTTTCCTTTAAAAGCTAGACAATAAGCCAGCGCAAAGATCGGGGGATCCGGGGAAAATAGTGTGTGTAACGATAATTGTATGCAAATGATATGAAGCCGCAGGGCATAAGACATTTACGGAGCCCGCGAAATTGAAACCGCGCGAAGAGTCCTCGCGTATTCGTGTTTGGCCAAGGACCGGAAATTACGGAGCCACTGTTTTCCTAATTTCGGACACGAATGAGATTCTCGACGACGACCGATACAGACGGTTGTCCCCGCCATAAATAAAGTAAGCCCGGTGCAAACACACGCTCGAGTCAATTTAACGGAGTTAATACGGGTCGCGGACAATTTCGAAAGTTCCGCGACAATTCCTGCGAAGCGAATTACTCCGACGGTCTCGAAACATTATTAATTTACAAAATTACTTCGCGTCCCGCGGATGATTTCGCCGTTTTTTTCCAAGAAGAGATAACTAAGCAGAGTATTTATTAATCTCTGTAATTTTATTGGACAAAGTGTTCTCTGCTCAGCAAACAACTTCCAACGTTTAGATCATGGATACCGTTTTGAGAAAATTTATCCGTTTTAATTAAAATGCTCGACCATCAATTTTCAGTTGCGTTCGATACAGTCGTGAATAATAACAGTATTTTAACCTTACGAACAAAATTTTATACTAGAATGTAAATTACATCCACGTGTAGATCTTTGATACTGCAATAAATATATTAAACGTCACGTTTAATTTAATTATAAATTTCTTTGCTACGCAACGCTGTTATTAAACATATCGTCAAGCATGCAAATTAATTATATTACTGTAAATAATGGTATAATTATAATAATGCGAATGATGCAACAGTGTTAGCACATCTATTTTGCTCATACATTATGACGCGTGTCGGTTATTTACAGTTTAATTGCACGGTCGGAAAGTTAAAACGTGGCGTGAGCAATGTTTGATTAAGTAAAGCCGGATTTAATTACGATTCGATACAGCACCAGAACGAAAGAGGTTTTTTCGAAGAAACGTGTATTGTAATAAAAAGCAAAGTGAAAAGTTGATTTTCTATCGTCGTTATCAAAGTCGTTTTAAAAATTGCGATAGTGAAATTTTTCTTATTAATGCGTACACCATGTTATTTTCCATCAAAAATTATCATAATCTTGTTCGGGAAGCTTCATTGTATCTTCACTAACTAGTTTTCAAGATAACATCAGAAGAATGAAACTTTGGAGGGTAGTTTCACCCCTTAAGGGGTTCTTCTGCTCGAGAACATTGAAAAAAAGCGTTTCTTCCTCAACTTTTTACTTAAATGCTACTCATAATAGCTTTTTCAAACTTTGCATACTCGTTTGTAGACACTTCAACGATCCGTCTATACCGTTTCATAAAGAAATATTAATTCATCGGAGAAATACATTCGAGCAAATCGACGTAATAGGCTGGACCTCGTTGCGTTTCAGTTTGCTAAAAAGATGTGCAGTGGCTTGTTATCATACACGATACAGACTCTGACAATCGGTCTTTGTCATTCGGTCGTAATGGCCACGTACAGTAATCGAGAGTACAGGAACATGACCCTCCCGTTAGGTGCGTGTGGCCGCAACGCGACTATGGCTGCTAATTACTACAGCGACCGACCTCCAAATCATCGACATCCTAATAGAAGACTAACTCAAAGTACAAACTAAAGCTTAGACAAAACTACCAAAACATTGGATTCTTAAATGGTGTTAAATAGAATTTTGAAAATTAATATGAGAGACAATAAGACAATAAGGTGTCAATCGACGCGTTAAACTCGCTTGAACAAATCAGTGAGTCATAGTGCGGCCAGTAATTGGTGTACACACGTTACCAGAAGAACAACGAGAACTTACGTTCGTCGAACGTCGTCGGAAAAAGCGATCGTAAAGAAGAGAACCAGCGTCGGCGTGGGTCGTCAGGACGTTAACGAGGATAAATCTCTCGTGGGGCGCCCTTCGTTCCGTTCGCAGCTCAGAATGGAACGGTGGACTGCGCGGACCCTTGTTTCCGGGTGGCAAAAAAGCCAAGCATTCCGGGGCCGGTTTCCTACATTCCAGCACGCTTGCATTTCACGCTGTCCATGTAAATCTTCGCGGCGGAACGTTCTTATCTTCGCGCGGATATAAACCCGCCCTACGTTCTGGGCCCCCTCGCGCCACTAAGGTGACAAGACCAGTAAAAAGGGTCTCGCCTCGCCACGCCGGACAAAATGGTACCGCGCGTCGAATAATTAAATAAGAAAAAATATTCTACGCGTTACTAACGATACGGTTTCCGCTTGAACTCCATCTGTATCTTCTCACCATCCATTCCTCCCACTGTTTTAACTATAACCCTCCTGATTTACCTTCCTTGGATTCCCTTTCCTTTTTTAAACACGTTGTTTTATTCCCACCCGCTTCCCATAACTCTTCCCACGTCCATTCCCTCTTGCACTTAGCAGCATTACCAGGCTCGTCCTATTTTTAAGTCAAGCATATAAATTTAGGGCCAGGTTGTGAAACAGCTGTTGCCTCGACCATTCACCGTGGGCATAATAGCTGTGTATACAGGGTGTCCGATGAATAGGCCTCGCACACGAGCGTAGTCAACAAAATATATTATATTCGTGCAACTTCAATCATCAAGAGAGCTAGTTCGTTGCATGATGCAGACGAATGGAAGGGATAGTCGCCAAGCAACAAGTAAGGTTAGGAATCGCGGTGAATAGGCTGCATAGAACTACCACTCATTGGATTGGTTTCTTTGATTACGGCAGACATTTTCAGCCTCGAATTCCAGCAATAATTGGACCTTCTACTCTACGCTATAGATCTATTCCATCTCAAATGAAGCCTCGAACCGTAGCTTGAATGCTACGCATAGGTTCTGCCTTCGTCATTGGAAACCGATGATCCTTGCTTCTCAAATCAACGCGAACAATGTTAATCCCGATGTATTCTGTATTGTATCGACACGTTCGCTACTCTACGTTCTGATACATCGAACGCGTGTAAGGATTTTCACGATCCTGGGCCCGTCAACGAATAAAGAATAAAAACACGTTACTGGTTGTGCTGGACAAAGGTCGCGACGGGAAAGAAGGGTGTCCGGAACGTGACATTTATTCCAGTGTCGCGCGGCGAGTGGCTGCGTCCCGCAGGCAGCGAAGACGAGAAAAGTGAAACCGACAACGAGCGTCGACTACCTCGCCAACACGCACTCCAGGCGTCGACGAGGACGCCCGGAGGACAGACGTCTCGTGGTCCTCGAGTTACATGAAAATCCCATACCCATACCTAACGCGTGTCGGCCAAGACGTAACGCGAATGGATGAAGAATGATTCGCGATAAAGCTCGAGGAACACGACGCTGGAACAACGTTCATGCTCGACGGAAGGAACTATAACATTGTTTTGGACGCTAACATTCGCAAGCAGCGACGCTCTCAAGAGACAAAATAATTATCATTTCTGCATATAACTGGCCTCGTTTCGTTCGTATTTTTCTCTGTACTTAGCCAGCATTCTCTGTTGCTGCTGCAAAAAGATCGTCGACCATTAAGGGCTAATATCGGAAAAGAACCGCTGCCAGCTATTTTGCATTCGAAACCAGCGGACTGTCCCCTTAAAGGAGGAAGCACGCGACAGGCGAGCAGCCAAGAATTATTGCTACAAACGTGCAACCGTTATTTTAGCCGCGGAGTCGCGCAACTTGCACTTGTTGCCGTCAACGAGGACTTGCTTTATTAAACTCGTGGAAACTGTTTCATTTAAAATTACATCCGGATTAGTCGGAGCTAAGTGGCTGGCCGGGGGCAGCCGAATCGAAATACACGGACAGAGCAAACTCCCTCTCGCGTAAGTTCATCGTGTCCGTAGATCGGGTACATGTACACCTCGACGAACTTGAGCGCTTCTACTCGGTTACACGCTCAATTATCCCTGGCTGGTTGTCTGCGAGTTTCTGCCCGCTCGCGACTGTGTTTCTTGGAGAGGATCGTTTCGCAGCCGTGTCACGGACGCTCTGTACTCTTAATTGACCTTTGTGTAAACGTCGCTCACTTTCCAACGTTCGCCCGTCGATACGTACGGCGTCGTAATTCCGCCAAACCCTGCGCCACCCAATTTTTCTCACTCCGGAGCTTGACTTCGATAGCTCTGTTTATTACATCCCACGTAACAATATGAAAATGGAACTATTATTGCTATCTTTCGATCCTTCCAACGATGTAGTTGGAACTAATGGTCAGCCACGACTAATACGGACAAATTATTTCGCTGTTGGGACGGTCGAAACAGTGGACTCGAAAGCACTCCGAAGGAGAAATTCCCTTTAGCGAAGGAAATCGTGGCAATGCACAGGTTTACCTCCCTGACCGACGCGACGCGTTGAATGTCACGCGTCGTTCTATCAATCGTGCTTCGTCAGTTCGATTATCCTCCGTGTCAATCGACGCGATCTGGGAGCGTTTATGCGTCTGTCGGCCAGGATAGGTTTCTCCCTCTGATTGGCTGTAAATAATCGCTCTCCCGTCACGCCGGGTCTTCGGTCGTACATCACTCCACGGACGTTGAAGATATTACATTGATTCGCGGAGTGTCCGGCGCTCGATGCTTCAAAACTTTTCAAATAAATTATCTGCTTTCTGCCCGAGCGGAAACGTTGCTCGAACGGACGACATCGATTCGACAATATTTGGTACCGGCTCGGTCGAACGGATTTCGCGCGCCATTTTTGCTGATTAGCACGTCGAGAGGAATTTTTTTTTTGGTCATCGAATATTCAAATTAACGGTGTCGAACTCGTCCTGACCCGAGGGCCGATTTACAATTATATTTTAAATTTATTCCGCGACGATAAATGGTTCTTTGAACAAACTTTTATCGCGGATACGAGGACAGTGATAATTACTACGAAGATGGCGTGCACGTTGCAGAGATTGAGGCATTAGCACCGGCGATAGATCGCAAGTATAACTGTGTTGTCGGGACCAGTTCTAGGTGGACTGTTTATGACGCACAGTTTGCGTTTCCATAGCGGCGATCGTTATGCAAATGTATTGCTTCATCGTGCTGCATATCGAGGATGCGACAACTTCAAAGAGAAAAATTTGATATTCGGCATTCGAACGGTCTGCAAACGGCGCAAAATTACTCTCCCGACACGGCGGGGTTAATAAACATGTTTCTGGTAAATGCGGAATAAATGATCGGGGATAAATTATCTGCACCTACCCCATAATCCATACAAAATGGATAACTGTATTTGGCTAACCCTATTAAAGTACGGTTAATTTTACGGTTAAACATTGGACGCTTTCACGCTACATTTTTTAAACTAAAACACCTAAGATTCGCTTACTAACAAATGGCATTATTCAACAGGCAGATTTTATTTAATTATATGACAAAAAAGCTCAGAGATTGGATTGGAATAACGAGAAATATCTCAAAGTATTACGTAGCCTGAATGCTTCCGTAAACGGAATGACGAGAAAAATCAATTCTTATTTCCAATTAAAATAGTATCAAAGCGATATGTCTGAAAGTATTCCGACGTATTCGTCGCTATTAATTCCCGTATCAATTGTTCGTAATTTCGTGCAGAAAAGAGCTTGTTCCAGTTTCTATTATCCCGTACACGACAAACACCATCTATTATTACATCACATGTTTGCCGATAGGAAAAAGTACCTCGTTACGGAAGATTTGTCATCATTTTTCTGTCGTGTTCTCAAAGCACCGCGTTATGGAAGAATTAGCCGTACATATTAACCGTACTTGTACGCGAAGTTTGCCAACAATTTGTCGAGGGCACGGCGCGCACGCAAGTTTCTCAAACAAAGTTACAGAGAATCGTGATTAGCGAAGATGAACGACGCTATTTTGTTATGAGATTATAATCACCCCGAATGCCTACATTGTTCCTGTGATACGTCGTGTCGATAAAGCCATTAGGTTCGCGTGACGATCCTCTATGACACCTATTATTCATGTTGTTAGAGCGACACCGCTCTGTTCCGCGCTGAAAACTGTCCATTGGCGTCGCGTTGGCTCGTCGATATTCCATAAGCTGAATTACTTTCGACCGAATCGACGATATTTCGCGTGTCAGCGACGAGTTATTAGTACAAATTGAGCTAACGTGTTACGCAAAAGCGCGGGAAAAGGGCTTGCCACGTGTTACGGAGGCCTGCGTGACGCTCGTGTCCGATATCATTCAAGGTTAATTCTTGAAATTCTATTAGACACTAGCTATTAGCTGCGGTATCGCCTGCGTTCAGGTAGTTTCTGCAAACAGTTCTTTTTCCTCTTTTTTACTCGTTTACGTCTGTGTATCGAAAATGGAATGGCTCATTAAACAATCCTGGTCTATCGTCCGTGTCTGGGAAATGAAATGAAAAAAGTCGCGTTATCAGAGCGGAAAATTCAGTCTGACGTTATGCTGCGTGCATTATGGTGACGAGTATGTCTGACTCGCGCCGGGATGGGTTAATATCGTTAATTAAAACCACCGTCCCCAGCTGGTTACACATGTAATTCGCGTGTCAACGGTGATAACGAAAAGACGACAAAGGATGCGCTGGTATTAGAACAGAGAGAAATTTTAAATAATCGTAATCGCTGTGTCGAATATAGCATCGTTTAAGCTGTTAAAATCCGAACTTCTCAAAGCTACTCGTTGCGTAATTTTCTCATTTCATAAGCGTAAATGTATGCGTATTATCGCTACTGTGCACGTTCGTTGAAAATATAATCAATTCATATGAAAGTTGTACGTGACACTTTCTGATTGATTATATCTTTTTACTGCACACTGAAAACGTTTAACAATAATAGTAGGGCACGTGTCAACGTAAACCAGCTTGAAAATACAAGAATTCGAGGATCTGGAATGTTTGCAAGTTAGCACGAGTGATTTTTAAAACCGACCAGCAAGGAGCGCGGGCAGAAAGAGTCGAGAACGAACGGTGTAGGTTTTCCAAAAGGCAGAGAGAGGAAAAATAGAAACGAAGGTACGGGAAACCAACATCGTGCCATCGAAATCGATACCGGTTAAATAAATATTGTTCGAGAGCCTACCGAATTGATAGTGAGTCCCGTCGAGTGCACGAATCGAATATTTATTCCGCGAAACTGGAAAACGGGAGCTCCACCGAGGGATCTGCTTCTGATGTTACATCTTTTAATGATAAATCGTACCGTCGTTTTTCGAACAAAGATAGCGCGATAGAATAAAATAGTCGTGCAACGCGACACGCAACGTTTAGAATCCGAGTTGCGTAAAGGTATGCGACGATCGATCGATTACTCGAGCGAGTTCCAGTAAGTTTTGTAAAGCTAATTGCTCCGCCTAAACGTCTCGTTCTGAAATCGATATTCCTGACCGATAGTATCGATGAAACGATATTTCACGCGAGAGTCGAGCATAATCGAAAGGTGCACGTTCCAGAAGTCGACAGGTTTAAGCGCAAAGTTTCAGCTTTGGTTACCAACCTTACGACACGTCGCTCCGAAACGATCACGCGCCGATGGAACCTGAAACAGAAAATCGACGCTAATTGTTTATCCGTGTGCAGCCGTCAGGGCAAATCAAACGATTATTGCTAAAACGTGCGAACGAACGCGATAAAATACATTGGAAATTGTCCGATGTTAAATTTGTCACGAACGTGATGGACATCCATCGAGGTTAAAGAATTATTTGTTTAAAAACGGTTCGCCAAACGAAGAAATTAATTGTACCGATCGATAATTTCGCTAAAAAGTTTCCTCGTTTTATTCGACGCTCGATGCACATCGACTATCGGGGGGCGCGCTTCTTTCGCGTATTTTTCATTGCCTCCACCGTGAGAAGTAGAAGATACGATTCGTAGCTAACTCGACGCAGAGCCATCGAAAGTTCGATACTTTTTAATACCGACTCGGACCTTGCGCATCGGTTTTATCTCGAACGGAAACAGAGGTCCGAATATTCTCAGTGTTTCTACTGCCGTGCTTCTATGAATCTACGAGTGGCAAGTTTTTGCAGAGGAGAGCCCGAAGTAACTGCACACGATTACGGAATTAATGCTGTTTCTCCCGGTCGGTGTACCTTCGTTTTACTCGCGAAAAATAATAGAGTCTACGGAGCTAATTCGAGATTAGTTTGCACAGTGATCCATCGATTGCTACGGGGGTTCTTCCGAAACTACTCGTACGATTCTCAACGCGTAAATAGAAAGCAATTCCGTTAAGTAATATTATAAGACACGATTTATCGCCAACGATACGTTAGCAGGAAATATTTTACACCGTTCCACCGCTTCAAGCATCCTCCCCCCCCTCCATGCACAGAGCTCTTTTTCCAGAGACACTTCGCGCAAGGTGCATTACTCGAATGGTTTTTTTTTTACCGTACGTTGCTTCCGGTGAACAGTTTGAAAGGAAGAGAAAACGGAGAAAACTGCGCCGTAATGTAAACTCCTCTCCCACGGGGGCGACCTATCGTTTCGCGGTTCCGTTGGATCGCGATGAACGCTCGGCACACACCGAAAATGTTCGCCGCGAACCGACTGGAAGTATCTTCGTAAACCAGAACAATATTTTCCTCGCTATAAAACACAACAAAAGCCGCCGTCTCATCTCGTCTAGATTATTACGACGTGCGAGCATGCACTTGGCCGCGCTCGCGTCCCACTAAACGTGCCCCGAGCAGGATATGGATAAAACATTTTAGACGACGACGGGTACCAAAATGGCGCACGTCTTCGACAAGGTATTTTTACGCTGCGCCCGTAAACGCCGTTGGCGAAGTAGAGTGTTACGATTTACGTATTGTGCGACACGTTCGTAAAACGTCGCGCTGATCGACGATCATCAATTTTCCTGCACTTTTCTACGAGACTTCGCGCAAACGATCGATCTGCGACGGCCAATTTCAACCATTTCTCTGCCAGGTTTGTTCATCAGAGTTCTTAGATTTGTAATTTTACGCAAAATTCGTCGTCTATATGCAATTTCGTACGAACTTGGAGACTATCGAAACGTCCTCCAAATATCTTCGTACCAACCCTCGATCAACCCTTCACGCACTTCCTGTATGCAAATGCTTTTTGCCATCTCTCCGCTTCTATAATAAAATGTCAGCGGACCCTCAGTCAGCTCACCCCTTCCATCGATTCAATTTTCATCTTTTGTCAGACACGATCAATTTCCATGCGAGCGTAAAATCAAAATAGTGGGGGATCGGAATTAGAATTCGATCGAATTCACGAATGGAATACCGAACGAGATTTCTCGAAATAATAATAATGGCACACACAAAAGAATAGTGAACGTGTTAGTGATCCAAGGAGTTTCTAATGAAGATTGATAGTACCTCTAAGAACCACCGTATCGGGAATAGAAACGCAAGATGCCCCTGTTTCATTAATTCCGAGTAGAAACGAACGTGACGACGTCAAATTGGATTAACTCCCACTGTCTTCGGCATCGTCGAAGATGTCATACGTGAGTAAAGGTTTCAATGAGGAGTGATGACGAGGTTATTAATAGGGTTGCTCCATTTTCGTGTTACAGAAACCGGAAATTGCGATGACAGAACCGGAGGACTGGTAATAGAAGACAATGAATAGAAGCGCGAGCAGAACAATGGCCCTCTGTCGAAAATTGAAAAAATGCCAATGGGGAAATGAAATACCAACTATGAATACAGAATCGTGAATTTCAACTTTTTATTATTTAAACAAAGCGTGCTCCGTTGGCTTCTACGTACAGGGTGGTCCCCGACATCGATCGCCTGGAATACATCTGTTATTTCTGACCGACACGAACAAATTGAAATATAATTTTTATCTACTTTCCTCATAACTGTTCCAAAACGCCACCGGAAGATCGCGGATAGATTGTCGTAAATCATTCCGACAAGTCGCCAACAAGAAGTTAGCTGCTCCCGTTTCTTGTTACTACAAGATCGCTGAAGTTGATGAAGATTACCGAGACAAATGACTATTGCAAATGAAGTTGATGTCGAAGTTGCTGAAGATTACGGAGACAAATGAGCGTTACGTACGAAGAATTATATAGCGAAACACGGACGATAAAAGCAAATTCGTCGCAAAACCTTTCGTACGATGTTCGAATGGATACTTTTTGCGTGGTTAATCGCAGTGTCGAATCGTCGACGGAAGTAGCGTGCATTCGGACGACGGGACGATTTATATTGCAATTCGGTGAGAGCTGAAAAATTTCGGGACGAGTTATGTTCACAATCACGACGCCAAAGTCATACATCTTGAGGGCAGGGGGTTCAAGTTCCCTCGTACCGGTCGTGTGAGACTTATAGGAGCGCCACGGAGATGGGCAGCTCGCCAAAAGGCTGTAACGTTGATGCGAAACCGAAAGAGAACTATGTATCATCGGTGACTCGATTGTAATACGTAAGTGGCGCTCTTCGACTGAACGATCCCCGACGGGGAATTCTTGAGTATCGATCGACTGGGAATTCAGAGGTCGACGTTAAAAATGGCCACGACATTCGAAGCAGCCTTTTCCTCGTATACCAACAACGGGAGGAAAGGATCGTAAATATAAAATATTGCAGTCGTGACAAAATTCGCCGAGGTAGAGTGTGACTGAAATTTTTACAAGCGAAGTATCAAGAAACTTCGTTCACCCCGGCCATTTAGTCCATTTTAACCCCTTCGAGAACGATTTATTACGGAGCAAATAAATGATACTGGCCCGTGTGTGTATTTTTAATAAACTACTTTAACGGTAAACCTACCGACACTCCATGTATGTCCATTCCACGCTAGTCTTATTGCAGACTAGTTCGATAGAAATCGATATAAATAGCTGAAACGCCTTTGAGTATACAGCGTCGAAATAAATGTGAAAATAAACATAGAAGACAATGTAAATTATAATAGTTGATACATTCTTCAGATAGGGCATGAAATACCCTTTAAAATGAGCGTTCGAACTAGTCGATAGCTTTATTAGTTTCGGAGATATAAGATTTCGAAGCGTTTGTTTACTTTTTCGCTACGGCCTTGTCAAGGTCGTTGACCGGCATGTGCTTGTTGAAACTAGGTCACTGGGCCACGATAGTCACGAGTCACGTACGAGACAGAGACGCGTCAGACGAAGACAGCGATAGTCGAATTAAGAAAAATGACCATTTACATAAATTACGATATCTCGCAAACGAAATTTTAAAAACGGTTTTTTGATCAGTCGCGGTAGGTTTAGTGTTAAGAAACTACGATTTTAGCGTTACAAGGAGCCCCGCATTCCTCAGCGTTCGCGTTGATACAGAACAGACGCTAGACGTGGGGTTCGTGAAAATTATGTCAGCCCGTCCACGCCCAGGAGCACGAACTACCTGTTAAAAAAACGCGATAAAAAAGAAACTACACGTTTCCGTTATTGATCGAAGTAAACAGAACACGGGCACGGCGCAGCGAAACGATTTGAAGAGTTTCTGCAGTTGGCTTGCACAAATTACGCGGATCTGAATCGAGGCGGAGAACCAAGGCGTATCTCAAGAACGCGTTCGCCACCGAAGAAACGTCTAAGAGGCCTTAGGGGTGGTTCTCCTCGTGTGTCGAGCGAAACTTTTCCTTACGTTCTCTTAAACTTTCGGATTTCACGAGGACGAGATCTGAAATACAAAACGCTGGTACATTCTTCCGCCGAATACGACGCATGGATTTCGAATTTTCTATCGGAACGTCGATATTAAAATATCCTTTTTATTCGAGCAACTCATTCGGGACGGAAGGGTGAAGTAACGCGCGCTATAATTTCTCGTTTACGAGGCGTCGAGAGAATTTGTGTCTACGATGCGCGGGGGTTGTTAGGAGGGTCAGGTGCGCGGGATATTGCTACGCGAACCGGGGGTCGAAGGAAAAAGATCGACGGGCGCGAAATAAGAGAAGTCGGAGGGCGTACGGGGTCGAGATAGAATAAAAGATGAACGGATGTGCAAATTCGAAGGCGATCGGGCTGCGTCAGGTGCTCCGCGAAAATATATAATTCTCATGAACGAGGGCGGACGATGGCACAGCAGCAGTTGCAGCCAAGGGGAAACAGAGATACGGCCGCTACCGACGTTGCAGCTGCGGCTGCTCCGACTGTCGAGTGGATCAACCGTTCTTCTCTAGTGTCATAACGAGCGGAGATGGAGGGAGACGGAAAGAGTAAGAGAGGAAACGCGAAACAGGGTCACGATGCCCTCAGAAATTAAACGTAACGACTGCTGTAAAGCCATAAGATGCGAATCGTTACATGCTCGAGTTCATCTACGCCCGTGGAATCAACAAACTCGATAAAAATCTCGACGACGGATCCGCTCGATCGAAACGGTCGATTACCCGATCACGGTTCTTCGAGCACGATCCGCGGAACCGAGACCCCTCGAATCCTCTTTCTATCATCTGCCAACGCTTCTTTATTTATTTGTTCGCGTAGATTTTTTAGAAAAATCGTTTCCGGATCGGTTTTAATACCGGAGCGTCCGCTTTCCGCGCGACGAAGCAGGTTTAAAGCGGAACGCGGCGCACAGAGGGTGGCAAAGTTCGTCAACGGGTCGGCGAAAGGTTGAAAACGCTCTTTCGCGGTGGTAACTTTTAGCCACGCTCGTTGGCTGTCGCGTAAAAGCGTTCGTCGCGGGGATAGACACGCGAACGCGACTTCCGCGCGTGAATCGCCCGCGTTTTGCAACGATAATGCGAAAACTTGCCCGCGAAGAGAATAATTTCTGCGCGAACGCCACGGTAGGACCTTGTACTACGAGTTACCCTCGTCCCCCGTTCCCTCCCGGTCTCTCTTCGCTAGTAGTTTGCATTTGTTGCTCAATTTACGAGTCTCTGTCGGTGGTTTACGACCAAGATGGAGGATCGGATATTTCGTCGATCGACCGACGTTGCGCGAGTATTACCAGTCGTACCGACCCTGTTTCGCTCTCGTTCCACCCCCTCCAACCCTTGTCCACGCCGACGGTCGTACGACGCTCGTTTAATTACTTTCATCTTGCGCCACCATCCGCTCTTCCCCATTTTCTTTTCAGACGCTTCGTTATGCATCGATACGAGCCCCGACTATTTAGTCGATACTCGTTCCGCCCTGTAAATTCCGTTGCGCGAAGGGGGATGGAGCTCCGTTGTTTCCAGAAATCGAGCATTTTTATCGCCCATCCCCGGCGTAGCTTCCAACGCGCGAGGATGATTGTGCGACGAAAGGAATCCAGCGACCCGTCGCTGAGAGCATTGTAATTAATACACGACACTTTTTACGCGATTCTTCTGTGAAAGGAACCAACGATCCGCGACTTTCGCCCCTCCCGAAACTTTGGAAGACGCGGCCTGTGCACGCAACAACGAACAACTTATTTATGACAGCTGTAACTTCAAAAACGAGAATTGGGACGAGTTATATTGTAACGCTTTCATCTCTGATATTCTCCCACTTGACTTTCCATTGTTAAACACGAGTACAAAGACATCGTACAACGAAAATGATAACCAAAGTTACCGAATCATATTTTCCACCGAAACTTTGCTCGACCATACTTTTTTTCACGCAAGAATTTCAGTCCATTTTTGAGGGTATGGTATAATAGAAACTTAAGCATGATCGAGCACGCTTCGAAATATTATCGCGCATCGAGTTCACTCTGGCGAACTGATGCCTCGGACCGCTCAACAAACTTCACGATGCATCATTGTTACTCAGTTCGCATCCCACAGTCTGTTAAGTCTGCTATACTAAACTCGTTGCTCCGGAAAATCGTGTTATACTTACGAGGCCGTTATACCGTGATGGAGGATCAAGACGTAATAATAAATGCGCCCGACACCTGTAAACTGTAACGATTAGGGCAAGTTAACGAGAACGACGCGATACGCTGCTACCAGGCAACGAGAGACGTTGATGACACGAAGCCCGCAGGTATACAGGGTGTTTCACGGAGACGAGAACAGGGGTGTGAAATTTCTTATCTTTTAATACATTATCTAACGCAGTGTTTCATTTTCCACGCTAGAGTGTTTAGTCTGTTTCAGTGCCACTTTTTTAAACCATTCGTTGGCTCTACGATAACATAGAATTTTGGCAGAGAAACTATTTCCAAAGTATACAGTAGCATAGGCTATAAATGACAGGGTTGGTCGTTCGTGTGGCTGTCGATCGGTCGGCCGCTCGAGGTTTAATTTCCACCACTTTAGAGGATCTCTGTTCGTCCCGCATAGTAATCTCCAAAAAATGCTGCTCGAGCGCTCAAACACTAGAACTTTATTCGCGTCCTCGATAGAGCGTTAAACAATACCAGGTTCCATTTTAAAGAAATCCTACCACCGCGTTTCCCAACTACCCTTAAATTCGTAACAATCGTATAAGAATTTTAAACAGGTGCTTAACGTTATTCAATTTTTCCTTTTATCTGTTTTTCATGGCTCGTATTGCTTCGGCGATACAGTTCCGCGGCACACCCCGTATAGCTTTACTACGAGTACACGCTCAGTCTATTTAGTCGTACTATACAGCCGTCGTTGTAAAATCCGTGGAAAACGGTGTGAAAGCAAAGACACCGAGAAGCTTCTTACGGCAACTCGTAACGTCTGCCCATTAACGTATCCTCTGGAACGATCGTGGAATCCTGAGAAAGGGACCAGGACCGTCGCAGCGACCGACTCGCAAAAGTTGTCGCGGACGAGACTTCGAATGGCGTGCTAAAACTCCTCCAGCCGCGCGGTTATTTGCATGGTAACGTTATTGCGTCGCATGACGCCACGGTGAACCAGAATTACATTACTGATCGTCCAGTTACCAATGGTAATAAGAAACGTTACACGTTTCGCGGTTTGACCGCTTGGACGATCAAAAATTAATCTTTAATAAATCGTGAAATTCTTCTCGAAGACGCGTAAGTTTACCAAACGTCTTTGTTAGTATGATAATAAAGTTTTGTCTCTAATCTGCGCTAGTATCGCTAATAAATCGCAGCCGTTTTGAATTGTCGTCCTGGCCGCGTCCCCGGCGGATTAAACCGTTGAAGGGTTCAACGTAAAATATTTTCAAGAGCGTCATCCTCGAGTTTTCTAACAAGGAAACTTTGCTGGTTTACTGAACAAACAAAAATAAAGAACAGGTATTTGTTTAGCTGCTGTCACGCGAGTTTAAGGGTTGAAACTACCTTCGAAACTTTCGCCCCTCTATCTTGAAAACTATTAATAGTACACGGTGGACTCCTGAACAAATTTCATACGACTTTTGACGGGAAAAGAATATTAAAAACCGTTTCATCGTTGAGAAAAAAGATTTCGATTTCCATCGTTAATGCGTTCGAAGAAAATTTCATCGTATCGATTATATCATCGACCTCTGTCTCATTACACAGCAGTCGTAATTAGGTTAGTTCAATGTTGTCACAGAGCAATCCCGGTTCGTCGATTCTTCGCTCGTAATGGCTTCTCTGTGCATTCATCTTTCCTGTTTAATTCATCGAGAGGAAGTCGTGTTACGGCATGCCTAACAGCAGGGATTCTCAGCGCGGAATATGTGCCAACCCCCTCAGCCAATATTAAAGCTTATCCGAGTAACGGTTCCATCGAACAGACACTGCGATTAAATTGCTATGCAGTGTTCTCGCTCGAGTAATTTTCTGCCCCTATTTGCGCTCGCCACTCCGCGTCTCCAATTAATAGAAAAAAGTAAACGTTAAATAATTATGAACGGTACCAGAGCCGACGCGTCGTAAAAATATTGTGGCGCGCTCGTCTCTGTTAATTTCTTTATTGGGTTGTCGATCGAGCACATAATGAAGTAGGGGGTTGTTAATCGTCCGCTGCGTCGGCTGTACGAGGAGCCCGTTTTTTGCGCGATACACGTTCACAACTGCGCGTGTTTAGTAACTGAGCGTGTATATTTTGCATGAAGCGAAAAAGCCCGTTATAATGAGACAACGTTAAGCGGGGTCATTCTGTGTATGAATATTAGACGACAGAAACGTTTGCGCAACTTTTGCACAGCTTTTCACGTCGCCCGGGATATCAACGCAACCGTTAACGAAGAATCAAATATCAATAAAACCGTGAATAAATAATACAGTACTCTCGATTTAAGCACGGTCGACTGGGCACTATAATTGGAAGGGACGCGCACCAAATTGCACGAAAGCCTCCAAAAACTGCAGGCGTGCATTATTTACGAACCGATACGGTGCAGATGGTAAACTTATACTATTGACCGTAAATTAGAATTATGTTTACCAGGGAACAACACTCGATAGCGATAGAAAAATATTGAGAAATCTAGCATAACTTTCGTAGCCGAGGCGTCGACTTGGTCGCGAATTCTCGCGAATCAGATCGACGTTTACTGGTACACGGAATCAACAGCGACGAATTTCGCAACTTTGCGAAAGATAACGAGCCGAATGCATCCGATTGCACGCGCGTGCGCTCGTTAACAGGAAAAATCGAGGACGCGCCAAAGCCAAAAAGAATCTTTTCCGAGCTTTGACGAGCGAGCTTGTTTTCCCTTTCTACCGGCTGCGTTGGAGAGATTGGCCCAGCTTTGTTTCCGGTTACGGGGGGAAACTTCTCGAAACAAAAATTGAAGCACTTTCGTCGCTCCGCGAAAATTCGGCCCGGAAAAATTAAAAGTGCAAGAGTGAAAGAACCAACGCGAAACTTCGGCGCAACGAGATTGTTTCCTTCTTTCCTCTCCCGCTCGCGAAACTTCCAGTCCGCGAGTAAATTCGTTCTGGTTGAAAAATCGCCGTCCGTATTTCGCAATTTCGAAACGATGTACCGTTTTCTTGAAAATCGTTCGTTGCCGGTTGAACAGATTTTAATTAATCGCCGGGCGAACGTATCGGAATTTTTAGAGTTTAATTACCTCGTTTGCAGGGAGCTTCCTCCATATTAACTAGCTGAATAATTCATTTTCGCGAACACCAACTTCGAATAAATTTTAACGACTGGTTTATGTTAATAATTGGCACACTTTGCGTGACCAGTTTAATTGCTGTAACTGGGAGCACTCTTCGAACAATTCGATTACGTGCACCGAGCATGTTGAAACAAACGTCGACCGAGCGAGTCAAAAAATTAATCGAAGACCGATTTAATATAATAAAAAATTCCGGTTGCCCTCGGTTTCGCGTGCAATTAAATCGAACGAAAGGACACGACGCCGATCTGAATATTGTCAGCGTTATTTTTCATTTTGCCCAATTCTATCACGCGTCGAGTAGAACGAGAAATATTCCCGCGACTTTGCGTTATTGCACAAGCAGAATCCAATAGCGGTCGTACATCGCCGCTTGACAGGCCTCCGAGCTCGTTGCAACCGATGCTAAACCCGCTTTTTCAAGGAGAGCCTCCCCCCCTTCCTCTGCGCGTTTCCGCGAGGAATTTTATTCGGGCTAATAAATCACCGGGACACGGCTCTTAAAATAAGAAAATAAAAAATAATAACTTTACCGGGGAAACGAAAGACGACGGACCCGGTTTGACTCTTCTCGTCTTCTGTGTCTCCGGCGTTAACAAATGTACGCGCCAGCTCGTACGGCTGAAGGGTTGATGGCGCAATTTCAATAAAGCTTAAGGAGAGAACGGTTTAAATCCCCGGGAAAAGTACTAACGATCGAAAACGGATCCGGCGGAATCGCATTTCGGTCCTCGATCGATGAGATTCTTGACAGTTCCACTTACTTCCGTTTGCGACCGTTGGGCCGCGGGTAAATGCGATCCACCAGGTGTAACGTTCCAACGTAAAATTCGCCTGGTCGCGTGTCGCTTTTCAAGATAAGGGCCCCTAAAAATCGAATATCGCCTACCAGCGATAGATCTCGCGGTTAATAGCTGCTGGGAAATGTTCTCGGGACGTGGGAATATTTTATTACCTCGATAGAAATTGGATACGATTATTCGAGGCTTGTACACTGGACATGCAAACCTAAAATCTGTCCATCTGATGCGCAAATTTGTCTGTCCACTTGCATAAAATTGTAATTTCTTACAGGAACGTAAAGTACTGTGAGAATGATGTACAATTAATTCAAGCACGAGCACATAACACCGTATGAATATTCAATTAAATTAACCTTTACGGTGTCACGATTTCAGAACAAAGCACGTTACGTTTATTAAACATGTTCGCAGGTAGAACTGAATGATTAAATGCATCCACGTTACTAAAAGATTAAATTATTATTGGCGACAGAAGAACTGCTTAATTACTTCAATTAGAAGTAAGCTTAGGTAATTCCCTAAAGCTGAAATACAGTAAGAGGCTATTTTTGAACCTAACTTAAAGTACAGGAATTAAATATCTTTTTCTGATGTTACAAAAATTCTACGTACTAAAAACTAAGATGGTTAACCGACAGTAATAGAGAATAATGATTGGTCGAGACTTCTTCGTATATTTCTCCGCGTTCTCGAGGAAAATATAGAGATTGGTTGGTCCAATCGTAAAGTCCCAAGTGGAAGAAGAGGGACCATTTATTATTGTGACACACGCGATAAGAGTCCTGGTCTTCGTCGAGGCAATCATTTTCGAAAATACCAAACTCTAATCGATTTCACTACTCGAAGCTCTGCCAATTTTGGGACGAAATAAGTATATTGTGAGAAATCTGTGAACTTGAATTCTCTGAATTTCGAAAGTTGATTTTTAAATTTAAATGTTATTGGCGATAAAAACAAATCGCTACTCTTAACCGTCGGGACTTGCAGTCGTTACTTCTTCAACCAAACAAATACGTGGCATAACAATTATTGTTAATACGTGACATTATGCAACTCTGTAGAAGCGACAATTAACCCCATATTGTATACTCCATTAGTATGCTGTACATTTACATAATAGTACCGCGGACGCGGAGTAATAATCTCATAGATTAATAAAATGATATACGGTAAGTCCTCTACTTACTCGGTTAATTCGTTCTGTAGCTTTCCACGCGAGTAGAATTGCACAAATACGACGCAGCGCTGGGAGGAGGAAAGATTAGTATCGATTCAAAAATAATGTGGTATCGTCAGCGAGGAGAATGTGTATAGAGTCGAGTAATATTTGCTTTCCAAGTCTGGCCTAAGCGTCTCTCTTTCCCCTTAGAGTACAAATATTGATCAAAGAGAAACAGTTTCGTACGTACTTTTTTACGAGAAGTACGCGTATGTTTATCATTTCTTAATGTTTACCAGCGTGTCAGTGATTTATGCATTCGTAATTTATTTTACCCGACGCTACGAGGGATTGCAAAACACACGGATTTTACGATCCAACGTAATCCCGGATGAAAAGACCTGTCAAAAAACACGATCCTTCCGAAGCGCAGGTTGTAATCATCATTTATGACCCCCGGCGCCATAAGTTACGATCTGAAACGTTGAATTATGTGTCACCTTCGAAGCTCGGAAACGCTTCGGTTCCATAGAAATTCTTTCCCAGGATGTCCGTGCAGGTACAGCCCGGGAGTTCAAACTCGAATCAATGGGTTCGATTAAAGAAGGAAATGCAAGAACTTTTTACGCGTCTCGGCAATAAATCTTGGAAATAATGGAGACTGAAATCGGACGAGATATCGCATACGTTTTCACTCTTCGCACGAATACCATTGTTCGTCCATGTTTCGTTCCAACAAGATCCTAAGTAACTTCGCTCGTACAGTTGCCAAAATCAAGTCACTTAAGATAATTGGTCGATACTAATTTGTACGCAACTTGATGACACTTTTTATTCTCGAGTTTTTTTTTTATATTCGCCATTGATATGATCGAAGCGATAGATACACGTTACTTTTCTCTAATTCCACGCGATTCGCCTAGAACCTTGCGAGCACTTGGTTGGACGAATAAAATCCAGAGAGTAGGAAATGGAAGTAATCCTTTTCCGGTATACGCGTTCCCTCGGAGATGCATTACTTATGGCACATTTAACTCGAGGAATAGCTGCGCCTCCTTTCTCATTAGACTTTCATGCTGGATAATCGGTGCCCCGGAGAGACTCGTTCTTCCCGCTGAATCTACCGTTCGATTTCATTACGCTGTCGCGTTGTTTCTTTGATCACATTTATGCACCATGAGGAAGCTCATGCACGCGATTATCGTTTCCCGGGAAGCGCGCAGCTAGCAAAGGAAACGCGCGTTAATCTGGGACAGTTATAGAATTCGTAGGCCCGGCGACTAACTACGTTTATCACAAAAGAAAATTAGTACAAACGAGACTACATTGACCTACACGCCTGGCTTCATCGTGAAACAATAGACAGTTTTTGTATTTAAATTTCCACTGCAGTTTTCAGGATATTTAAGTTGATTTTTCAGGACTATTCAAAGCTCTATTTTCCTTTCTCCGTGCGAAAATTAGACTGCAAAAAATACGCGTGGAATAATTTCTGTTAAAACGATGTTATACAAAAGCTTCATAAAAAAAGACTATTGTTATTTGGGGGCTGTCCTTTGTTAGTATATGAAAGACATTCAGCGACGTAACTATGGAATTTCTCTGTGAATAGCAACGGAGGCCATTTTGAATACATATAACGTACTTTTAATATTCCCCATTGTACACAGTACGACAAAGAAACGGCGACAGATAATATCGAGTATGATTATGTTTTATTTGCCCGCCGGGGCTTCTTTTGCCGAAATATCCGTTTATGCTGGAATTAATGATACAAAAATTGCAGTCAAAGAGACCGTATTTTATTTTGCTCGACTGTTTCAATCTGCTATTCACGGATTTGGTAATTTGAATGACTGTATGGACTCGCTCTTGCCAAAAACTTTGATGAATTCGCCCGGGAATAATCAGCGTAACTGATTACGAAACTTTTAAAGATCCGGCGCTGTCGTCGTCGATACCATCGAAACAAGAATCGAAATCCGATGCAATTCAAATTATGAACGATTGGGAGTTCTCGAGCGTGTGATTCCGTTACGACTGTTGCCTCCGAAATGCATTTCAATGGCTTTAAAAATCGATACGCGGTGCTCCCCAATTTGTGAACATCGGTTTTCAACAATCCGGCTTTGTTATCAGCGGCGTCCTCGAAGAAACGTCCGATCGCATGATAAAATTGAAGCTACAGTCATTTCCAGTAACTCTGATTCAACGTTCCTAATGTTTACTCTAGGACTGAAATAAATACGTATCGTGCAAACTAATAACGTATGCACCGATGAAATTGCTATCGTACAAAGGCAATCTACGGACGAAATGGAGGATTTATATCACGTAGCGTAGATAATTTATGGGCATTCTTTATAGCTTCTTGCGATAGCTGCGCTTCTGCGTATCGGTACGTGCATGCACTCGAGTATTCAATACAGCAATTGCACACAGCTGCGCCTTAATGAGCAATTTGCTTCTTAATCGTTACTATCATCGGTTTATTCGCTAATCCATGGCTCCCGGACCATTGTTACAGCGGCGTGGACCATTAAACGTATATCAAGTGGAACGACGTGAACGATTAATATAAATTCCGAACAGATGGGAAATTAAGGTCCCATATGTATAGATTTTCGTGAGGTAATTATCATAATGTAAGGCCGAATTAAAGCGCGTTAACGACGTGATCAGTGGACATTTACTTGCCGTACGCAGGACACTTACATACGCATTAAACGTGCCCCAGAAAATGTTACACGTTTCAAAACTATAATACGTCGATACGCGTTTAAAAAATTTTTGAAGGACTCTGAGCAAGTTTTAATGTTTCGGGGTTGAAACTACTTGAAGAACAACGATAACATCTCGAGGGATACGAGGCATACAAAAGAACTTTCTATTTTAGTAGAGAAGTTTGTTGCGGCTGGTATTGTATGCTTCTCATTATTCTCATCCGCTTTTTGAAGTAATATGACAGAAGGTGTTTTCTTTGTATACAACCAGATAGTAACAAATAGTAATTACCAATTACAAAAGAAGTTGTTACAAAATTGTAAAGCTACTACAAACATTTTACAGACTCTAAAATGCTTCAAACTAAATCGAGACTGCTGTCAGTTTGTTTCGAGACACAGGGTAACCGCGGAATAAACCTGTCACTGCAAGATATTATTTCGGTAACTGATCGATACGCTGGCCAACAAAGTGACCGAAACTACCTACAACTAAGCAGAGGCATAAAAAAAAAAACGATTTTTCTCGTCAGTGTACGATTCGAATCTTGTGCTTTCCCGCGTTTAGCGTTTTTTAAGGTAGACGGACACCCTCGTTCGGCGTTTTTTGGTAGAAAAGGTTTCGCAACTGGGCCCCACGGTCCTCGAAGCGGTTATTTAATAACGCGCGGCTCGCATCGACATTCGATGAGGCAATATCGGCTTGTTGCTTCGGCGAGCGTAAACACGAAGGGACGTAAAAAGAGTCGCGGAGGCGGAGACAGTCGTGTTTCCACGCGAAATTCGTTTCGCTGAAGGCATTTTGCAACTCGTTTCTCTTTTTTTTTGTTCCCCCCCAGTCTCTCTTCTCTGACGGTTCTCATATCCCGTTAATTCGCTACGAACGGTACGCACACGGGCGCACGGACACGGTGCGCGTATGCCGATAAAATTCGTAGTTGCTCGGGCGTTGCAGAGTCCCGTCACGAAACACTCTATCGCACGAAACCATCGAACGGGGCTTCCGCGCATGAAGCGAGAAACGAATTGTCCGTCGCTCGTGTCGTTCGATCTCCTCGTTTTCAACGGGCTCGATGAAAATTTGGCATGCTCCGACGGCCCCGCGGTACCCTTGACGCTTCGATATCCGCGTCGCGGAAATTTATGACGCGCGCTGAAAAGATTGATGCAAGTCGGTTGCGGAGCACTTGCCTCGATGCACCCTCGAACTGACCGGAAACGTCCTCGCCCGTCGATCTACGAGGGGTGGTCGACCTCACCGACGCGAAATTTCCCTCGAAAATTCTCCACTAAATTCTGCGCGAGATTTCATCGCGCGTAGAAACCATAGAAAAACTGAAATTTTTTTTTTCATTCCGTTCGTTTTATGTTACATTTATCGAATATATTGGGTTCGGCTATGAAACGTTACGAAGTCGTTAAAACGGAATCTATTTAAAAGACATCGTACGTTTAACGGTTTCGAAGATAGTAGAAAACGTCTGAAACTTTGAAGGATAGTTTAGCCTCTTAAATTCGTGATACCGTAGTTGAAAAGAATAAGTGTCCCTTATTTTTACGCGCTCTAAAAATCGGTAACGTTTGATAAAAATTGAGAACGAGGGAACGATCCGGGAATGGCGCTCGTTAGCGACACAGATCAAAATGAATCGACCAAAGGCTCGGCCAGCTTTGGTATATAGACGTAGAATGGCCGTGGTCTTGGACGCTCCGTTGCAGTGTCCTAATCGTTCAAATCGTTGACGAATACCGCAGCCACGTTCCAGTCCCCTTCGATGATCATTAAACATCGTTTCGAAACGGTAAGTACATAGCTCGGCGGTTTCCTTGCCGGATGATATCGTTTTGTGCCGAAATTCCTCGTCGGTCTTGCGAGGTAATGGATTCCGTCAATCGCACGCGCCTGGCGATACAAAATGAACCGATAATTCTGTCGAGCGGGCCCGCGAAATCAAGTCGAAATTTCGAGATACGTCGGTGATTGCTTGCCGCTCGAAATTTTCGTAAGCATAGACCGATACTATCCAATTCGTAAAATACAACATACATCTCGTTGGAGGGGCTTTAAATTATGGGTTCTTTCGAAAACTAAGGGACTTTCGCGCAACGTGCGCGCAGCCTGGCGCCAAATTAGGAAAACGTCGTAAAGTAAAGTTCGTCATTAGCAAATTTCTATCTCCACCTACGAGCTAAACTCCCCGGAGCATCTCGGGAGAAGAATCCGAGCTGGAAGATAAATTCATTTCGAAAAGTTGGAACAAAGTTAGTTTAGAAGCGCGACGCTGAAGTCAACGACCTGTTGAACGAGCATTTTTTAACCGTGTCTCGTGTCAGATGCGTACTACCTCGACGGTTTCTTCGCGGGGAAGAGAACAGTTCGCATACTCGAGACAAGGGATTAAAAATTATGTTAGCGAAGCAACGAGGCGACGATTCTCTTTAATTTCGCGGGGAGACACGATAGAAATAATCTCCCGAACGGCGCAGAGAGGAGGTTGGCCAGTCATCGGTCGCGTTTCAGATGGAATCCGAATCCTGACATTTGCATCCGGCGCTTTACGTCTTGTTTTGCATAAAACAGCCGGCAGTATCAGGCTCTCCTCAATCCGGATAATGGATTCTCCGGCTCTCCACCTTTCTTCCAGCGAATTTAACGCGAGCCTCCATTGTCCCCCCGATGGCGGTGGCTCGTAAAATGCTAATTTGCGGCCGTGCGCTGCTGGAATGGATCAGATCGGTTAGCACGAGTGGATAAAAATCGTTGGAATACCAATCGAGGAAATCCTTGAAAACGAGCCCGCGTTCCGATCGATCCCCCTAACCCCTGTACAAATCACGTTCTCGTGTGGTACACAGGTGCGCCTGTAAAAGGTGCTCTCTGTCTCGCGTACACACGCTCGGCCAGCTCCGTGCCGGGGCGAGCGTGTCTGCACGATATTCTAAACAACACTCCGGATTGACATTAGATATCAGTGAGGCTAGTCACGCAGGTAAACGTGCCCGCGGTACCGCGACTGGCCGGAAAGTAAATTTTAATTGAGGCACGAACCTCTCGTTCCGCCTTGAAGTTCGTCGCGTTTCGGCTACAAGGGATTCCCCTAGTTGCTTATTCTCCCCGCGGTCTTGTTCGGTCACGATATTTCCAGATTACCATTAAACGTCCAGACGAGTTTCACGGCGGAGAACCGCGATCAAAGGAATTTTAACTGGAGATTTTTGGCAATTTTGCCCCACGAAACCTCGTGCTTTACGAGCACACGATGCCGATTAAGGGTTAAACATGCCGTGATCGTTGGGAATATATTTCGTCGTGGTTAGTTTTAATAAATAAGTCCCCGTAAAAGACGTCCTCATCGATTGATCGATACTACTAGCTGTGGTACGAAGCCTAGGGTACCCCAGTACGGAGTGGCAGTAACGTTCAGCTCGCTAGGGGTTGCGTAGATCGCTATCCCTCCGTTAAGACTGCATGAGACTCTGCGTGCCACTACGGGCGGTTAAACACTGAAACACCGAACGTTCCGCGTAGCGTTCTGTCCGTCTCGAAGAGAAACAATTACATGATGCTTTTACGGATGTGCGTCGAGGTCGAAGGAAGGTGGCCGAGTGGGTGGCATCGGAAGCCATTATTTCAGGATTAATAGAAGCTTTCACGGGTCTATCTAATTATCGACTATATCCCTCGAGGAATAACGAGAAAAGAAGGCGGAGGCGGAGGATATACTATCCCGGGCACGGTATTACAACGAACCTATTTCCTGTCTCTCCTGGGTCCCGGCTGGCCAATAAAATGAGTTTATCGAGGCATCATTTGGAAGATAAAATTGAAAATCCAGCTACCCTTCTACGCTGTCGTCAAAACGCTCGCCGAATATCGTTTCCTTTATACGGGTTTCTGCGAAAGGGAAGCCCAAAGGCGGCGGGCGGAACCAAAGAAGCCAGCATATTTTATGGCAATCAAAAGTTCTTTGGCAAAATCTTCCACCCCCGGTCGTAAACGGTGTAACGGTGTGGCTCCGAAAATTTATTGCAGATTAGTTCGGTACATGCGCGAACTATAAGCGCTCGTACGAGGGATACGCCGACTAAAATCCATTACACCGGTCACTATGTACAACGCGCGTCGGCCAACATGCGACCTCCACGCAACGAAACGATCGAAAGTGTCCGATGAAACGTATATCGGATAGCCCCTGCATCAATATCGCTTAAAATATCACTCGAACCCTCTGTAATCTAATTTATTTGTTTGACTATTCGAAGATAAATTATGCGGTGGAACGTCGATCGATATTTCTAACGCGATGGTTTCCAAATTTCTTGAAAACCACCCTCTCGAACCAAGGAAACTTGTCCTATTTTATAACGGAGAAGCAATTAATGGGTGGAAATGTTAAATTGCGAATCGAGCCGGGATCTTTTATCAATTTATAGAACGAACGTATCCAGTGAACTTTCCAGGCTGTCGAGGAATTTCTTTCGAGACTCAATATCCGAAAATGGACGATGCTCAAATATATTGGGTGAACCGACAAGATATGATTGCTTTCGGTCATGGACGCGACTCGCAATTTGGAACGACATGAAAATGGACTACAAAATTTTAGACGAATATATCTTTTGGAAACTGTTATTCTCCTGCTAATTGAATTGCATGCTATTAGCAAACGGCTCTAAAATACTTTTCTTAAGTTCTATGCAATTCGGACGTCTTCAAAACATCAGTCTATTTTCAGGATACACTGCAACGTCGATTTAAAAATAAAAGTACATCGACCGTTTCGAAGAAGTCAAAACAAGTGTAGCATCGAGAATAGCTACCCACCACTGGTCGAAATTATAATTAAAAGTAGAACAAACTTTATAACGAGAAAGTATCGCCACCCGGAGATACAAATTAAAATGTAATTACGGAAGACTAAAACTTTCAAACCGATGCTCCGTAATTGAAAATCTCAACACTATTAAAAGAGACTTTATTTGTCCCGTAAGGATTCAATAGATTAATGTACGAACCTTCCCATAAAACATAATTTACTCTCCGTAAAGACCAACGATTAAACGTGCAGTAATCAACGTATGTATTCACTGACCTTCGACTTTTACGGTGGCATATGCAGCGTGGAGCGATCGAATATCGTCTACGCGTCCTTCGGGTTGTCACAGCCTGCTCCCCAAACGAGTTGTAAGTCGCGAAACATTATTGTGTACCGTTTCCTGGCAATTTCCAGCAACGCATTAGCACCGTGGAGGTAAGGAAAGCGTTTCGCGGTTCTTCGTTCGAGGACGATGCGTAATAACAGGCGTACCTCGAGGAGTACGAGCTGCTGTTTGCAAGGCAGATTACACGCACGCAGTCGGTGCTCGCTGCGAACCCTCGTAAATATTCATTTAATCTGATCTAATCTATACGAACATATTCTGCGCCTCGTGTAATTGTCGGCGAAATTGCAAATCGATATCTAAACCGACCCTCTGTTCCCCTCCTAGATATTGTACTTTACCGGACAGCCATTGGGCGACCGCGTTCCTCCTGCTTTGCCCTTCCGCGCGTCGTCGGGGGCTAAACGACGGCCAACTTACTTTGCCGCTAAAAACCCTTACGAAGGGACGATACACACGATACAATAAGCCATACAGGACTTATTTTGCCTCTCTTTTTATGAGGTCACTTGCAAACATTTATTTATTCGTTCATTGTTGAAATATTTCGACAACGTGTACAGAAAAGCTGTCAACGAATCCGAGAAAACACCTGAAATACTTGAAAAATTGAAAAACTCTATGACATGACGTCTGCAAGCTTATATTTGGGTCAAAGGTGACTGTTTCGCGCACTTCCTATAAAAGTAAGCAGCTATACATTACTCGGGGCATAGAACTATAAGTCGAGAAAGAGGTCAAATAATGGGACACGTGTTTATAGGAATTTTTATCATTGTTTCTGTGCCCCCGATCGGCCGCTGAAGTGGCTGAAATGTGAATGCATGTCCTACTTTAGTCTTTTAGATCGCAGACCCATTTTTAAAACTTATAAAACCGCTGGTACAATTAAATCTTGTAAATATATTAAAATTATTTCACACACCTTCGAAAATTCGTATCGCCGGGCTCTTGAGTAAATAATGAATCTACAAAAGCCCGGTGTATTAATATCAACCGTGACATCGTGAATTGGTACCTCGCGAATTTCCATTATTCAGTAGCTTTCTCATACATTGAACATTTGGAAAAGCTTTTCGTTGCTGTTAAATAGAATAATTGAATCGTTGATTTAATGTTAAGGGCGTCCGGAGGTGCGTTTCCCTTCCACCCTCGTCTCGTCGCGGACCTTGACCAACCCTCTTCCTCGACGCAATAAAAACACATTATTTACGAGCAGGTACGGTCCGACAACCGTACACATAAAAATAAACACATAGGTTACGCGTGCACTGGGCCGTAAATCTGGACGTTCGATATCATTCAATATTTACATCGTCGATGATAAAACGAGACCAACATGCGGCGCGTAGAGGGGACGAGTGAAATACACATCGAGGGGGAGGGAAAAAACATAACGGAACGTCGCGACAATTAATCTCGCGCTGTTACTTCGAACGAAACCGTGTGGCATCTATCGGCCCCAGGAGTGCAAAATTAAAGTTCCACGGACGTGTTCCCTGGTCGTGAAAAATAATGCCCGCGGCGTAATGCCAGCGTTCGCTCGGACGATTTAAAACGAACAAACCGGGGAGCAACGGTATTAATATTTCTGCGGGAATACGTCCGCGGCGATCGTCGGTCGACCGGTCAAATTATTTAGCTGTAATAAATATCGTCTCGACAATTCGCGCGTGACGTTCCGCCCAGGTAACTGGTCCGTTGGCAAATATCGAACACGGACAGACGAGTTGTCGCGTTGTAACGGCGCGAACTAAAATCTAACCGATCGAGCAAAATGTTGGAAACAACATTTTTCAAACGTTTACGGAATATTACGAATTATTTAAAGCTGGTGGCGTATCTCTAAGTAGATCTGGTTTAAGAGTGGTTAATTCGATCAAGAATCTTGGAAGGAAACGAATTGTAATAATGAGAAGATAAGAGAACGAGTCCTGGAATTTAGTAGAGTGGCGAAGCGGAATAAAAATAGATGACTGCGAACCAGTGTGATGAGAATTAGCAAAGCTGCAGGAGAGATTGATATGGATGAGATTGGCAAGGCACGAGGGGGAAGCAGGGTTCAGGGCCTTGCGGATGAGGCAGCAAAGGTGGAAGATCCATCTCTGCTGCATGTTAAACCAGTCAGACTTTGCAGAGACGGAAGAGATGCGATCAAATTTACGTCCATTGCATATGAATCGGAGACAAGAATGTTTGATACGTTGTACACCGGCAATATCAGGCGGAAGAGGAAGATTTCGAGGCCATCAGAGTTCCCGAGACACGGATGACGAGACGAATATAACGTCACGAAGGCGGGAGAAATCGGTACGGCGCAAATTAGCGTTGCAGCGTTCAAAATTTCGCGCTAAAATTACGGCACGAGAGGCAGTTTTGTTTGTTGCATATTTCCATCCTCCGCGCGGTTATTCACGGTCATAGAAAATGCGTGGAATTAAAGAGGCGTCGGCTGAACCGCGGCTAGAATCCACCGAGGCGAATTTTGCATGGCCATTTTGATGTTGTCCGTATATTATTAGCCGTCTCGTATGAATGTTTATTACCCTTCGCGATGTTAATCACGTCGCGCGCAGTTGTTCGCCGAATCGAAACAATCAACCGTGCGCAATTATGGGAACGCTCGGTGCCGATTTTTCTTCGGACTTCGTAATTTCGCGAATTTCCTTCCCATTCCCGGCATTTAATATCGAAATTGTTAGCGTTAATATCATCCGGCGTAGCCAACCACGCGCGCCGGTTCGATGTTTCCAAAGTTTTCAACGGCGCTAGAATTTCGAACAAACGTTGGGAACATCATTTTGCTCCGACTAAATTAACCACGAGGCGTAAATTAATTACGAGGCAGGAAATAGCGACGGCGGCTCGCGACACTTTGTCGATTAGTTGTCCCGTCGAGCAGAAGGCACGATCGATGATTCGAATTCAGAGAGTTCGATGCCAGAACGGGAACGTCATCGGTATTCTTGGCACGAAAGCAATACGTTCCTCCGTTGGTACTTACTTACTGACCCGTGCGGTAATGGCTGATGCAACCGAAGATGAATTCCTATTGAAACAGTATTTATTCCGCGGGTGCATGCTCGTCGCGCGTGTCGTTCCCGCGCGAAACGGATAAACCGTTCTCTCGTTTAAAAGGGCGTAACAAGGTCGACGAGGAAACATATCGCCGCGCCTCCGCGCGATCAATCCTCCATATTGAGTCGCGAGTCGCCTTGAAACGAATTGCAACCGAGAATCTTTAATCGCGCGTCTTCCTTAGTCATCGCGGAATTACTAATAATTCCAAAGGAGCGTGAAGATGACCATATAAGAGCAAACTGGTACGCGTGTCTGTAAAAAACAAATTTAATGTCAAGTTTATATCTTTTGTTTGTCGCGCGATAATAATTTTCAGAATAATGTCAATAAAGGTTGTCGCGACCACAGCTTCTACCTTTTATATTACAAATGCTCAACCGCGAGCATTAAAATCGTAATGTAGTAGAATACACTTCGTTGCTGATAAGAATAACGGACAATAGAATACAATTAATTATGTGTATTCATTGGAATATTCGATAATTGGTAGTACAAACGGCAATGTGTTTACTGTGAACGAGAAAATAAATCAAGAGAATAAAATTCACGCGTGCCATTTTGTTGGAGATAATTGATGATTGATTCTGTCCGACGTGTCCGTCCAATACTCGTTATTTCTACTTATTTTTGTTTGTTTCGTTCCAGGTAGAATATATGGTAATAATTGTAGGTGAAATTGTAATATTGAATCCATAATTGATATATAGTGACGATAGTATCAAACGTCAGGTTAAAGAGCCGTCAACGTAAGTAGAAATGACAAGTAATGGACGGACCAGTAGCGAACAACTGAAAGTATTATTAGTTCTTTTCCCGGGTTGTTGCACCGCTTAATGGGGCAAGTGTAACTTGATTTATTCGATAACACGATTTGCGGAGTCTGTTTCGGGCTAACAAGGAAACTCCGTTGATTTTGATAAAACTTTGCAGGTTTGTGGAGCAGCTAAGAAGAAGGTACGACAAATAGAAGTATTCCAATTCGATATGCTAATGTTCGAAGGTTTCTTAACACGATCAAAAGTTAAGTAACTTGTCCTCGATCTCTGTTGGCAGTTCTGTCCAATGCAAGGGACAGGGTTGACGTTTCGATCGAGTTGGTGGCGTCTCGGAGGTCCTTCCGGCCCCGAGACTTCGACGGTGCGTCTCGCGCGTTGCTCGAAGCCAGATAAGTGAATCCGTGGGTGGGAAAACGGGCATTCATAGCGACGCATCGGGACCGTGGTACGTGACTGCGGTCGATGAACATTCCGCCTTGTTACAAAGACGGAGGAACGAAATTGGCTCGTATCCACGGGAGCGTGGTAGGTCGAAGCCCCGGCTCGGCCGGGTGATGAGGCGCGGGTGTCGCGACTGTAGCTCCGTTTCCGCGGTGTAAACTCCCAGAATTTCCGTGGATCCCAGGGGCTCCGGTGTGTCGGGCGAGACAACCTTTCTCCGGGGAATGAAAGCGACGGCGCGTCGGGCTTTCGAAATATCGCGGAGCAGCCGAAACCAAAGCAACGCCGCGAACTGTGCAACGTCAGGACCGGGACCGGGCTCGTATAATAATAATGCCGACAAGGAGCCACCCCGTCAGATATTTCGGATGCAACCCGTTCGCGTCTCGCCGCGTAATATCGCCCCGCCACTCCGCGCGGGAACACTTGTACTTTTATTACGGGAGGATATTCGACGCCGAGACGCGAGACGACGAGTGCTCCGAGTAATTGCGCCCGAGTAAAAAGGGGAATTACGCCGACGGAGAGAAAGTTTCGAGCCTGGTAAGAACCGCGCTCGGTGGACGACCGATGACAAAAGATTTCTTCCTAGCAAACTTGACGCTTCGAGTGGCTGCTTTTCCTCGACGCACGCTGGCCCGAAAAAACTTTACGTGCAATCGACCGGGGAATTTCTTCGTCGAATTTCTAATGCATTTAGAAACTGCTTTCTGCTAAATTGCGAATTCGGAGCAAATAATTTCGATCGTTGTGCTTCTGCTTTAATTAGCTCTCCAGGCTATCGGTTGAGTCCCTTTAAAGAAAGAATTGTTTGACAAAAGTTTGGCGAACCAAATAAATCCAAATATTCCAAAAATAGAGGCACGTCTATGGTCCTGAGGGTAAACGTCCACCAAATGTCATCTGTCTCTAGAAAGTTTCACCCTTCCTGAATATTTCATTTCATTTAAATGTAGAATATCTTGAGCTAAAGTTGCACTGCTGCTTTGCAGACACGGTTGAATATCTCGAACACGACTATGGGCGAGTGACGAGAGAAAAGGTAGACCTTGTCACGATGAAACAATAGGTTAACTCGAACGGGTCGCAGTATGGTAATAGGTGCTTTTAAATGCACGAAATGTTGCATTTACTTAGTTGCAACACGGAATTGCTAATCAGTTCAGGATCGAAAGGTGATGAAACAATACCGAAGAAGGCATAATGTAACATTTACTTTCTAGATATTTCCAACACACAATACTGTTTATTAAATGTTTATTAATGCTCTAGTTGAAAAATTAGGCAGTACTACTATAAATCCAAGGATTTACTGGACTCTTCCCATCGAGTTAACAAATTAATTTGACGAGGAAACCGAATTACATTCGAATATTCTGCTTTAGAACGAACCAACGTATTGATAAAATGTTATTAAAGCCAAAAGATTCTTGAGAGAACTCACAACCCAAAAAATACGAAAAGAAAACTCATTTCTTTTCTTTTTTATTATAAATTCTGAGCACCGGAGGTGCATAAATATTCATGAAGCAAAATGTTATTAATGAATTTCCCATTCATTTTGACCCATTTAACGAGGATCTAAAATAGCAAACTCTATGAAATTTTTTGTGGCAAATTCTAAGAGGTTATCGATTGGGTTTCCCAACCGCAAACTTTACTCTCAATTTGCAACGTTGTCGTCGTGTTCGATTAACAAATTGCACGTCTACACAGGTAGCCGACAAATCGTTCGTCTATCGAAATAACTAATCCCCAAAATGTGTATCGAAATTCGATCGAATCACGGCGATACGAGTTTTCATTTGTCATACGTTGCACTTTCCATTCTGACCGTAGTTGCACGAAGTTAAACCTCGATCGACACGACCGCGCGAGTTTATAGAAAATATCGTTGGAAAAAGTTGGAAACTGTGGACGAAACTCGTCGAACGTTCGCATCGCGAGCATCGATAATACGGTTAGATACGGAAACTGTTGGGACGTTTACTCTATCGGAAAAAGCCAACAAAAAATCGGCCGCGTGACAGCTGTTTAAACACCACACGTGCGTAGGCTGTCGTTTCAACTGTATCGAAACACAAACCAGAAACTTAAGCTCTCGCGTAACTATACTGAAATCGCGACCTGTGTCTACAAACGGGACAGCTGATATCGCTTGCGTTATCTTCGTTGATATATTAATTTCGATTCCCACGAAGTCTCCAATATTTTTTTTATGGGGAGTATTAGCAGTGGTATCAAAAGCTTTGCTTCGAATAAAAATTTTCTAACAAACGACCACACTGTTTTAATATACGCAGTGTGTACGAAGTGGAATCGAGAATGAGAAGTCGCGCGGCTGGTTCGAGTCTCATTCCCATTTGCGTTCTGTATAAAAAAAGCATTGGGCGCGACGTTCCACCATCTTCGACGAATTCTCTTATACAGATTGCCTGCACACAGCGATAGCAACAGAAAGGAAGCCAACGAGATTCAGGGTAAATCATTCGCTATTGTTTGGCAGAGCTCCCTGCCCGGAGAGACAGCAAAGCCCTCGCTATATCAACGTCCACCGCTTAAGGCCATGCACAAGCTGCGCATTTTTACGATAATGGATTTGCGAATTACATTTACGATCGTGTCCTCAATACATTCGACGTTGGCCAATACTCGTAACTCACATCCTTAACCTCGATTCAAGATCCTCGAGCGTAAGAACTCGCTCCTATGGATTATAGTCAATTTACACGCGTGAAACAATAATTTATCCAATATCTACGTAGGCAAGTATTAGATTTATCGACGACTGCGGTTACCTCGCGTGAATCGAAATAATTTGTTGTATTCACAGCTTTGGAAAGAAATACATTTCCCCGCGATCTATTCGTTTATCGTCAGAGTAGATCTTTTGGTTCAAGTGGCGGATAAAATGAAAAAAGCATTACTCTCGCGAACTATTAATATCAATAAGCACTACATGCTATGGTAATCAAACGTTTCTTTGCATATAAAACAGCAATTCATCATTACGGTTAGTCGTGTATATTAACATTAACGAGGGCCACGCATTATTGTATTTCTAGATCTCTCAGTCGCGTGAGGGAATAGTAAATATAATTTTCAAGAAAGTCATAGCACGCAGACCTATCTGTAACTCGAAGAATAACACGCGTGGGACATTTTATAATTATTTTACCGAGTAGGCGCACTCTATTAATTGTTTGTTCCATGCCCGAAACACCCCGTGTAAGGGTGATATTTACGAGCGATAATTTTATATTTCAGGATTAGTCGGCGATCCATTTCGTTATCACATAAAACTGCAATTTATCGCCACAACAAATTGCTCGTTTAGAATTCACGGTTTATTTATTTCTCCGGGCTCCGAACGTCAGATAAGATCGAGCTGCGTTACCGGCGTCGTACTATTAATATCAATAAACACCCGGTATTATCGTAGTGGTAATATCGCCTCACGCGTCGGTGATTTGCGCGGCGAACGCCTCGATTTACCATCAGCAATAACAACAACAACCAACTGGTTCGCGCCTAGCAGAGAAACAGTGACCCAGCCCGTTTCATCGATCCTCCACGCTCTTGCCCTGAAAGTTTCTAACTGCCGGGCTAAACGAAGGCGGCGAAGGTCAGGCGAATCGGAACAGCCCCGAGCAGAGTGTTCGCAGCCCTTTGTTCCACGCTCGACGCGGCACGAAATTATCCCTACAATTAGTCGGACCAGTTTGGCATGCCTCGATGCGATCATAAAAGGCTTCATTTAGAAAAGTCGCCGGACCCGAGAGACTCGCGAGCACGCTACGCTGATTGCATAAAGTTCGAACGCAAACTGCCCGTTACTGATGAACGATGGACATGGAACGTCTGTCAATCGCCACGTTCAGCATGAAAGCGGACGCTAATGAGAAATTCATTTATTAAAAGGGGAGCAGGGCGGTCCGTGTAATTGAATTTTTGGAGAACGGAGTCTTTGTCGAGGCGTAATTCGACGCGGGATCGAGGGGGAGGGGGGGATCCACCCGGAGCCTCTTGCGAATATTTTCCGGACGCTTGCTCGCGACGCGACGTCCGGCGAACGAGACAAAAGATTCGTTCAGGTTCCGCTCGAGAGACGTAATTTATTAATTAGTTTCTGCCTCTCCGTCGAGAAGTGGATGTCGTTTCCATTATTTAGACCCCACGCGTTTAGTTCGCATCCCCCTCGCCTTATAGATTAACTCGTTGCATTATAGATTTTCCTTCTCTACTACGCTTGCTTTTTTTTTTAACAAGGTTTCGAAGATCTTACAGCGTCGGGTACGCATCGTGCAACTTGGAACGAAGACGAGTATGATTTAATAACGATTCTCTTTCAGCAGCCGTCAACAAGGTTGTTTACGCGATGCTTGTCTTTAAACATTAAACCCTGTTCACCAATCTCCCCTTTTATCTTCGTCGCTGGATTTATAATCCTAATGCTCTTTTGCAGTTTACACAAAAACACCTTTTTTTGTATTCTTTTAAGCTTCCCTCGAGAAGGGCCAGAAAGGTTGAAGTAGATTAAATCTCTTACCCTCGTCACTGTTTTGCTTTTTACGACCAATCCTTCCTAAGTCATTTTTTAAGCTTCTTGATTTATTGTTAAACCTGAGAACGTTGAGGGACCTCGGTCGCCGAAACGGCTTTGAATATTCGCCACTAGATGGTTACTGGGAGCCTCTATTTCGCGCTGGTGAGTTTGATTCATGAGCTCCGAAAATAGGAGCCCGTCAAACTGATAAACGCGTCTGAGGTGGGATCTGCCGGACAAAGACCTGCCCTGTCGGATTCATCCGACCAGCAGGTACGAAATTAAACGATAATAGATTTATGGATAGATATTTATGCCTCTCGAAACATGGAAACTACCACTATTTGCGTCAAATATTAATTCATGCGCTTCGTTCGTAACTCGATGCTGTTCATCGAATCGAATTCTTAGATCTTACGACGTTTCGACGTTTCAATTCCATCTCACCTCGCCGCGTGGTATTCGAAAGCGCACGCAGGAGGTTGCAGGAAAACTGAGTGAAAGGATTTATGCACGTGTTAAGGAAATTAACTACTCGCGCCACTTTGTGGCCTAAGGATACCTAAATCACTACCGCGGACGAAGATGTACGACGGCGTAAGCGCACGTAGACAGAATATGCCTACAGAGATGCGGACGCACTTTACGAATAAATCAACTTCCGGAACTCCGATTGCTTGCTTAATTAGCTTACTCAAGATTCCAAACCTCGTTCGATCGGACACGATACACTGGACTGCATCGAACGGACCTAACCCAGCGAAGCCCAGGGATCTTCAGGTATGCACCTTGATCCCTCGGATGACCCGAGCGGTTATTCCTGGAAGGGATTCATACGTGACGAAGAGGATCGACACGCGAGAATTAGCAAACCCTCCAGTGGGTCTGGTTTCCAAGGTTTACAATCTATATTTCACGCAGAGCGAAGTTCTCATAGGCGAGCAGGGATTCGGTTCATCTCGTGTGATTCGAATATCAATTACCGAGATTGTTACTCGCGGTGTGCCATAATTATTAGGTGCGCCACGTATTCCACGCGTTCCCTCAACAACTGGTATTGCTTTCCCAAGCTGTAATAATCGATTACTTGCAACGGTCTCTATCTCAAAACGAGCAGCCCCGGTCACCGGACGAGAGCGTTCTTCGTGCCCGGCTCTGTCGGCGTTTAATTGATTTTCCGAATGCTGCCGCTGCTCGACCAACTCTGCGGCAATCTTCTTCTGTGGATCTCTAAATAAATCCTGTACCGGCGACCTTTTTTCCCTTATCATAAAACGTGCGCGCGCGCGCGACCGTGTGGATATCACATTTCAGACAACCACGTTACGTGTCGACGATTTCTCTCGTGCCACTTTCACAATTTTATCGTATGTATTATTTATGAATAAGTACGACTCGTTGATACAGCCTTCCGACGCTAATTTTGATGAAATAAAGCACCGAGAAGATTTACGTTTCCTAACCGTCGTAACTCAGGTGCGAGGGATAAAATTATTCGCCAATTTCTCCAGCATGATGATGGTCTTATTGGTATTCAATAATAAACAGGGTTGTAGTGGAATCGTTACACAGTGAGAGTATTCCATTATTGTTAATTATCCTCTTGACGTTTCAGGCTCAGTTTTAAGCCCCACTCTGTAGCGATACAGGGTTGTCTAGTAATTGGACCGAACAATAATTTTGTTCTTATGCAAGATTGTAGAAAAAATCAGTATGTCGAGGCTCTGTTATTAATGTATATTCATGTATTTTCTTGTTAAAGGCCATAAAAACATTAGTCTAGAAAAGTTCTTTATATCTCCAACAGTTTCCGAGATAAAATCAGAGGGGTGAAAGTTCGAAGGCTAATTTAATCTATTAAACTTGAGTTACGGCTACCGAGAAAAATAAGAGACCCTTATTTCTGGCCACTCCACGAACTTGCAAAGTTTCATCAAAATCGATATGGAACGCTTCACGAATATTCCGTGTAAGTTAAATCAATATACGTTGCCGCTCAAAAGTTCGGACCACTCCTCGATCTTCATAAGAATGAAGACTTTTCGTGGACACGTACCTTGTATCGTTGAAATACTTGTATTAAAATCCACCATTGCATAATGTGTCCGATACGACCATGGTACCAGCGATTTTTATACACAGTATCTATAATTGTCAGCGATCGGTAGCGACCACTGTTAAATAATCGTGTTCTCGCAACAAACTGCATCCAGCAAGAAACCAACAGGTACTCAATTAAGCTTGTTAACCGGCGCGCTACAAGCAAGATAATCGAAGATCCAAAGACAATAAACCAACCCTCCTTATCGCGAGGTTGGTACACGCGTAGTCCAACCTGCAAAGATCTATACAACTGGGGGGGAATATCGGACACGCGTACTCGCGTGTACCCGCGTGATTACGGAGCGCGTGCGTCTTCGGTCGTACGGCGGACAAACGATCCTATCGGTAAGAACACGCCCTTCCGATTAGAATCTAGCGACTCTTTATCGCGACGAAACGACGCCACGACGATTTATTGCGTCGTGGGATTCTCTTCCCGACAAATAAATCTAATATTCGCGTGCTGCCGGACGGCCGAATAAACCAGCGACGTCGAATCGTTGATCCTGCTGCAGTCTTCGCCTTCAAGACCGAACTTTCGCCCCGGATTCAAGGCGTCGAGTCCTTCCCGCCGCTGTTCATTCTTTCTCAGTCGACTCGAACTTAACTTTTTAATAAAATTTAAATCTTTAAAGAGATTTCTGGCTCCACTGTTGCAATTCGAATAAAACCGTCGATCGTTTCGCGGTGGTCTACAAGTAAAAATGGTCGATCTAAACCGGTGACTTCCGTTGTCTGCCGATGTCTTCCCGAGGGCGACAACGATCTTCCTCTCGTCGTGAATGCTCCATTAATCATTCAGCCCGTTAATGGTCTGCGAGAGTCGAAGCGCGAAAGCGGGAAGCATCCAGGGTCTGTGGCGAACGACGCTTCAGAGGCGCAGCGTCGTATCGTAAAGGGTGGATCGGGAAAGGCTCCCTTTCAGGTCTCCGATTCTTTCACGGGCGGGCACGCAAGAACGGGGAGGTTAGCGCGTGCTAAGGCTTTGATCGAATTCCATTCGCACGGAACCCGAACCGATACACCGTTATCGCACGTGGGACGATAAAAGACGATAAAGACGGTGGAAGCTAATCGCGACTACTAGCGGGGGCGTCTGGAGGACATTGTGTCGTCGACCGTTGTCGAAAAGAGACGACGAGAGGGCAGAGAGGAGCCGACAGGAAGGAAGAGGGAGCCCTGGTGTTCGCGTGTCGGCGTTTACGTTTATTGCCAGCAGATAGGGTGATGCGTCTGATCGTTAGGGTGGATCCTTAAAGGGTTAAGCCACCCTTATGGGGAAAAGAAATCGAAATTACTAATCCTTTGAAATGTGGTGCAAGAAAGGCTTGCCAGAACACCCTTGGACTAAGCATCTGAAGGGTGGTATCGGAGTAATGTCTTCTCTGTTGAATATATCGCATGGTTTAGGTAAGAGAAAATCCGAAATATTGGCGATTTTTCGACACGAGACGCGGCCAAGCATCCTTGAATAGACTACAAGTTGAAGGGGTGGTATCGTGGCAACGTCGACGCGTGAAAAAGTCTCGGAGGGGAGGAACGAGGAGCAGAGAGGACTGCTAGAGAAGAAGGGTGGAGCCCAGGGAAGTTTTTGTCCCGCTGATAGGGGATGAAAAATGGAGAGTCACGGAGAGCTCGATTAGAAACAAGAATATGAATCGGCCGTCTCGATCGTCAATATTCATGGGACGCGATGCGCCGCGGCGTCGTTACTTAGGCGCGACGCAGGAAAGAAAGAGCCGGAACGAAGGATACCTCCGAGCTATTTCCCAGCCGTCGATAAAGCGTTTAACGACGCGGAAATGGAAAAGTCTGCGGGATTCGCGAATCGACACGCTGGATAATTAGTGAGGGATAATTACGACGCGTGGAAAAATGGTCCGATTCGGAAGAGTCGCGACAATGAGATGCAGAATTTTTTGATAATTAGAAGGAAACGCCTTTGTCTTTCGTTTGTTAGATTAAATCAAGCTGCCTGTAAACCTCGAATCCGCGACGAAAATTATTGAATCGACGTGTAACTTCGGGGACACTGGGAATTTGGATATTCGAAATATCTGACTTGAGCTTGAAGCGTGAAAAATATTACTTTCCTGCTGGTAATCAGTTTCCATGATTTAATAACGCAAAGTAACATTTTTTGATCCAAATACGGCGATGTTACTGCTCGTGCTGAAAAAATTTTTATTTCCTAAAAATATCGTGCCCATTTTAAAAAAATATCCATATCGTTATTATATATTTTTTAAATCCATATTGCAAGCAGTCTTTACAAGCTGGCGGATTAAAATGTTTTCCAACATGAAAATTTTGCTTCGCGCGATATGAATATACATTGAAATTCTGGTACATTTTTTTTTTGCGTATGAAAGGGACGAAGAATGCGAAAAATAAATATATAAATAATATAATACATAAAATGGGAGGGAAAAATATATACTTACGTAAAGAGGCTAATGTTTCGTTGAAAGTTGGTCGTTTTAAATGTATCGAGAAATTATATAAAAATACAGTTAAGACCTGTTAAATAATAATCGCGGGGCAACTTGGAACCCAGTCGAACGGCAATTAACACTTTCCAAATTGGTCGTTCGAACGAACATTATGGAGGAACCAACGAATTCGGAGCTTTTCGTTTGCTCCGTCATGCAAATAATTCGCTTCGGTTTGTTTGCACTTACAGACTGGTGAGCTGGACGATCCTAATTTTACACAAGCGTGAGCGCGTTTGCGTCATTATCGGCGCGGCTATCCGGATACTAACGGAACCGAGAGTCCCTCGCGTTCACTTTCCCGATTCGATCTCCCGAATTTCCCCAGCGATCTACGATTATCTGGATTTCGAGACTCGACGACCAAAAACGCGGTCCGTCGCAAAAATGATCGAACTTTTCGACCACTCGATGTACAGCGTTCTCCGAGAACATTCATCCCCCTTAAAAAATCAATTTCCATCTTCCGTAACGTTTACTATTTTCAACGGTTCGATTATTTGCGCGACAGACCCGAAAAGACCAGTCGTTTGCTTTCGTTACCGTTGCGAGGCTTCGGTAAACTTATACACGGTGTCGAATTACTGAAAGAATACTTCCGTGCGTGTAATTCAATTAGACTGGCCAACGTGAAAGGAATCCGAATTCACGAAAATTAACACTGGCGACGATTTTCGATACCTAAAATAAGGTGCACACGTCGCACAAATCGAATTGCTAAAACTACTAATTGGAGCTTATGCGGAGTGCACGAGACTTAAACTCAATAAACGCTGGGCAAAAGAAATTATTTGCCCCGTGACTATTACGGTCTTAGCGGGAAGTTGAAATCCGCTTTGCGCCAGGAAACAAAAGGATTTGAAAACTCGTAGGAAAATTCCAGTGTCCTTATTGTGTAAAAGTTCCGGACGAAGACTCCCATGTTCTCGTTCCAAAGTCGCGGTTTTTGTCGTCGTCGCGTTTCACACGCCTCGCGGAAGCCGCGGCAAACAACGACGATGAATTATCGTACATTAGGTCCGGGTACTCTTTGTCTGGAAATACACGGGCGAAAAGTTTTCAAGACCCTGGAACGTTCGTGAATATCGCGCGACCGGCCTGGAATTATGCGTAAAATAACAAGAGATTGCGAATGCCCCGGTTACGAACCAGAACCGAAGCAGGCAGTCCTTTAGATTTCCAAAACCCACGTTTCTGTTACATTATTACAAGAAACATCGTCGCGATTGTAAAGGTGAAATTAATTTCATTCGATTCCAATGGGAGCGGAAAGTAGCACGACGAAGGGACGCGGGATGAATATGATTCGCGGAATAAAATCCGTGCCAATTTTCAGTCGGATTTCCTAGCGGGGCTGTACGATATACCAAATGGTCGGCACGCGTTGATTGCATACCTTATAACCACAAGAAAGGATACAACGTTCGCACGGACGTGCACTTATCCCGGTGAAGTACGAGCGTAGTCACAAATAATCAACTATGCTCGGGCAGAGATTTCTCAGCGGAACCTCTTCCCGGCTTCGTTTCCCGCACGAGCATAAATCCTCGAATATTTTTCGCTTGTGCCCGCGAAAATGCACGAGTCGTTCCTGCGCCAGAAGCACGCGTGCTTTCGCGAAAACAATCAATGATGCACAATATCAATTCGAGGGGAATAACTCGCGTCGCTGTTCGAGCGTGGTTACGATACACGGCTACGTATTCTTAGAACATGTATATTTAAAGATATATTTCGAGAGCGAGTATCTTCGAAGGGGAAGGATCGCCGGGGAATCTCGGCAGAATCATAAACGACCCAGTTACGGGACAATTTTAATTCGATCTTACGTATTGGATTAGTTTTCGGTAAAACGTGTTTAATCTGCCAGCAGCCCGGCGGCGCGCCAGGGAATTTTACGAGTCCCGAGGCTGAATTTCCTTTCTTTGTTCCAGCACGGGTCCGTCGAGTCGGGCACGTGACCCACCTGAAAATGAACCTGGTGCGCCCGCCGGCGGAAAAATATCTGTGCACCGTGCGCGAGCTTAGTAAGCCTCGAGCGTAGCTTCCGTTCACCCTCTGACCCCGCCGATACAATTAAGGAAGCGCAATAGATCCACCGTGCAACTCGAAGAAATAAACTCTTTGACAGTGGAATCGCGCTTTCTTATCGTTCGGCTTCCGGTGACATCGAACTCGATGGGAACAGAGAAGGAACGGGGTGAGAAACTTCAACCCCTTCCCACATTCATCAAAAATATTTTTATCAATCGACAACGAAATCTAAAAATGTCTACAATTACTATTTGTATTTTCAAGGGTGGAATTCTCGGTTATTTTTTAAAACCAGAGTGGTTTCAATAGGGGATGGCGATAAACGTCGCTAAACCGATTCCTCGGATCGTTTCAGAACACGAACGAGAAAACATCCCCCCCCAGGATCGCGTGCTCATGAATACACTTCAAGATGAAGTATTGTGCCGTTTAATCGTCTTCGAAAATTTCCATAAATATGTATAGCACGAACTTAGTTTAACGATAAACGTTTCAATCGAACATTTTAGCTTTGGTATAGCAAGTTACATAAATATAACGTTTGACCTAAAAACCGTTTCCTCTATCATCCTGACGTTAGTTTCCTTTTCCTGCAAAAATTTACCACGAGTTCCTGACAGCGCAAGTTATAAATTTCGTTTCCCCTAATTGCTGGCCAAGACTTCTGTCTAACGTTAATTTCTTACGAGCTCGCGAGTACAAATTACAAATTTTGTTTCCCTTCTTGTTCGCCAGAAGTTTGGTACGGTTTCATCGATTCGCTCCTGCCGGATTAAAATTTATTTAATATCCCAGTTTAAAAATACCTTACTATAACACCGACCGTGGAGTAAGCGAAACGAGTGCTGGAGAACTCCGAAATAATTTCGACAAGAACGCGATAAATCTGTTCGGGAACACTCGATTCGCGTCCCACGCGAGTGGCGCGGGGTCATGCAAGCGAAACAAAAGTTACCTCACCGACGTAGAGGCGAACGCTTCGTCGGTGACACGCTGTCGCGGTATTTCGGGACGCTCGAGAAACTGCCGGGCTTAAAAATGACAACCCGAACACTCGTGCTCCCGTCCATGCATAACGGTTAAAAATATTCCCGACGAGTAAAAATACAAGCGCGTAGCACGCGACAACGGCTCGAGCCTTATTGACAACGCGACTCTGCACGATGCACACAAGTAACCTCTCGAGCGCGAAACCTGTGACTAATTGTGCTCGACCGAGACAGAGAGCGGGCGAAAAAGAGGAATAAAGGAAAAAAAAACGCTGGAAAGAACCGGTACCGAAGTTTTCGTCGGAATCGGAGACGGGCATTTTGCATCGTGTCGTGACCGGGGCGATTTGCATCGTAATGCAAGTCAATTACAGCGCGTTTCATAAATCACGAACGCGTGCACGCCAGCCAGCCCTGGATGGCTTTTGTACGTACACGGTTCCCTACTTCGAGGATTACCAGAAATTCGCGAACCGCGTCGCGCAACTTCCGCTCCGGCTGCCGCACACAACGACGAAATACGCGGCGCGTTCGAGCCCGGTCGAAATTCATTTCCATAAACGTTACGAGCCGCCGCGAGTCACCTGATCGCGACGAAACCCGGAGGGCGGAGGGCTCCTCCATTCAGAAACTTCGCGGGAGTATTAATCCGCGAACGAACGCGGACAAAGTTTCCCCGACAAGAATCCGCCGGGAACTTTTCGCGATTTTTACTTTACAGACAGTTATCGAATATAATAAAAGGGAAGTATCGCTGTCGGTCAAAAGCCGAGACAGCCCCCTTCGGTTTTTGCGTCTCGATCCAAATTTCCCGTTACAACGTTACCGGAAATAGTCTCGTTATTCTCCGCTGAAAAGAAGTACATTTGTGCGATTAACCACCGAAAGAAGCACGTTTCGTCTTTCGCCGCAAAAATGAACAGCTTTGAACGAACCGAGAGGGGAAAGAAATTATCTGTAAACATAGGATGAAATTTTTCGACTGGAGTTAATATACTAACTAGTTTATTCGACCATCGTCTCGCCTGGTGACCCTTGTTCCGTTTGGTGAGGCAACTTCCGGCTACGCTCGCAGCGGTGAATACGCGTCGCGTTCGGGCCCGCTGAAATTCATTTCCATAAACGTTGCGAGCCGTGAAGTCGGCTGATCGCGACTGGCGAAACGAGACTCCTCCATTCGGAAAGTTCGCGAAAGTATTAATCCGCGGACGAAGGGAGACAAAGTTTCCTGGTGCGCAAGAATTCGCGGAAACTTCACGCTGTCGTTTGTCATGGTGCGCGATTTTATTCCTGACCCGTTTTTCCCTCGATTCCCACCATCCCATTTGTTAACACTACGCAGAAAGTTTATCGAACGATCGGATTATTGCTCGACCGAGATTTAAATTGCGATTCCTCGTTCCCTGGACGACTCCCGGTCGAACAAAACGACGATCCACGTTGCTTTTAATCCGCAAGTTTAATATTCTCAACGACCGAGTATCTTTGTTGCTACCTGTCGACGCTTTTATTGCACAATATACAGGGTGTTCGGCCATCCCTGAGAAAAATAAGACGAAAATCAAGGATACTAATTTGTTGATTGAGGCTTCATTAAAAGGTTATAGAAACATTTCCGGCCACACAGTATACTTTCGGTAAAGAATTTTTTTCTCGAAAGCACGTAGGATTTCGGGGGTATGTCTATTCACCAAAAGTGGTTATAATTGACCCCCGCAACCGAAAATAATTTTTCTGTAAATGATTTGAAAATTTTAATTTAATTTTTTAATAACTTTTTAAGCTTGATTTTCGTCTTATTTTGGTCTCTAGAATCTCACATTAAAATTTTTTCCCAGGGGTGGCGGAACACCCTGTATGATTTAACGGTACGGTGGAACATCTGTGTATTCTCCAATTTTCGAAATATTTCAATCATTGTCCAATTTCTGGATGCCAAACACGAGGGGCGTTCGTCTCGAGAACGTGGTAGATTTGGAAAATAAATCAGCTACTTCTGGCGAGGCGCGAGAGGAGATCGCTTAAGAAGATTACTCGCTTCAAAGTAATCCAAATAAAAAGAAGAAACGGGCCAAATAGCGCCGCGATTAAATGCTTCAAGACGTTACATCGCTGTTCTTGCCCCCCTTCCGGGGGCTTCAACGGGATGAAATTAACCTCTCCAAGGCCTGCGAGAACTTTTTCTTTCGATTCATTAAAACTTCAAGGCTCGGGCGTGTTGTACGCCAACGCTGAGAAGCGACGTTTCAGGCGTATCTTCGTCGATGCAGAGAGAAGCTGAACGAGGAGCCACCTCTCTGTTTTCCAACCCTCCGGCGTCCATTGCACGAATTCACGAAACAAGACTCCCCGGGATAGAGAAACTAACTTTGATAAAAGACCCGCTCGATTCGTTCGATACGACGACTGTAAAGAGTAAATAATGTTTTTAATCGAACATGCATCGTCTGATGTTGAATTTTGTATACATAGAATTTCGAATAGTTGTACGTGTCTCGTTTTTGCCGACGTTCCAGAGTTCTTCGGCCGAATTCACGAAACAGGACGCGATAGCCCAGTTTGCCCGCCTCTTCGGGTGCTCTTTCCGCGCCTGGGAAAGGCGATTTAATAAAGGGAGCGGAAACATCGCAGTTCTTGTAAACCGGAACGGATTGAAGCTCAAGTGGCTTATTTCTCTTGCGAGCTAGACAGACGGCTTTATTCGAAATTTCCTCCTTTACGTGCCGAGTGGCCCGACTCCGCAGGGACAAGATACAAACGAGGCAATTAGCGAGCACAAGGTACACAATATTTTGACGGATTTTTGCGCGAGACGTACGTCAGCGACGTGTGGTTATGTAGCGTTCGCCCGCATCTTCATTGTAACTACGAAAATAACAGTTTACGCGACGACTGCGTTTATCTTTCAGCAATTCGTTGAATATTTCCGTGGAGAATTGTACGCGAAACCTACCTCGAGCTTCTAATTTTTAATCATTCGCAATGTACTTTGATCTATCGTTTCGACAACGATTTTTATTGCAATTTGCGTTCCGTAACACCTGTCGTTCCATTATAAATATCGCGACCCATTAAGAAACAATGATGACACGTACGAACGACGCAGCACTCAATATATTAAACAGTCCGCTCTGGTGAACGACCATTATCGTATTACTGTCGCCTGAGTCGAGCTTCTGGTTGGAAAAATATCGAATCGACGCGTCAAAGCAATGGATTTATAGACATCGTTCAAAATACAAAATCGTGGAATTGTTGTACGAAACCAGCGTAATCTATTTACAGAAACGGTAGAATGTTTCGAATAAGAATGCAATGAAAAGATCGATGGAAAAATAGAAGTCATTAGGAGGGAATCTTGAACTTAAATTTCATCTTTAGTTTTTCAAAGTTGAGCTTTTGTTTCCGAAACAAAAGCAAAATTCCGGCCGCGCGGTAATGGAAAAACTTTGAAAAAATAACAAGAGAGCGAGGTTCGTTATTTGGCTCGCGACTCCGTTCCGCGAAAATTAATAATAAATTTAAACGAAACCAACGGTTGACGTGCATTTTCGCCGCGACTAAAGAGCCAAGCGAGAAGCTTGGTACGATTTTTATTTTTAATTTGTCGTGAGAAGGCGCACCGGCGGAATTACCGCGACTCGCACACCGAAATCCTTAATTTCGCGCGCTTTCGACCGTGAATAATTAGCGTAGCCGTCCAACGGGCAGCGAAAAATTAATTTCTTCCAGAGTAACAATTACTGGTTACGCTTGATTTCCTCGTTGTAATGGTTGCTTTACGCGCGACAGTCGAAGGGCGTGGAAAATTTGACGGGAAACGCGAGCGAGGCATTATTACAGAGAACGAACTCCGGACGGGGTCAACTCGCGAACGATCCCCGGTGTTTGAACACCAGAAACGACTCAATCTTATCTCTGAATCGAGTCAAAGCACCTTTCTTTCAAGAACAGTGTCATTAGTCTACGGAAGTACGTCAACGGAGACACGGGTTCATTAATAATCTCTTCTCTTACCTTCAGAACGTGGCGTTTTATTTCCCTTGGAACCTGAAAGCAGAAAGAACAATGACATTAATTTCTGGAACAAAAAATATCTCAAGTTTTGCGATCGCAAGACATTCTATTAGGTAATTACTGTGCATAAAGATGTCTACAATCTCCATTACTATTAGAACGTTTCATTATCCAAACGCGGTCCACTACATCTGTTTTCTGAAGTTTTCTTTACAGTTCGTATACGTGGATTCAATTTCGAGGAAATCGATTTTCCAGACTGCAGTAGACGCGCGCATTTAATTAAGTTTCCATTTCTAGGATCTCGTTATAGATTATTATTTCTACGTTGACAATCGTTGGGCAATCTGGTCCGCGGTGATTGTACTTGAAAAAAGTGGGTCAAAATTCTAAATTAAGAATCTTCGATGCTACGAAATCAATTTTCCAACACAATGGCTTTGAACTCGATGAATGTGTTTACGTTCCATTGATAATTCTCTAACTAAAAATAATTCATGTTTGGCCCAAGTATTTACGTTCCAGTATTTCAAGTTCGCGAACCATTGGTTTTAAAGTTTCCAACGAATTCACGTAGTTCTCCAGTTGATATAATAAAAACAGTAGGTCAAACTTTCTTGAACTTTTTCTTGATCTTGTATCCTGTGCAACGGACGCCTGATACCGGTACTTGGGGCTCGATTAATTTATTAATTAATCCAGCGGATACGAAAGGAAAATTTCAATGGAAATTTATCTAAAAAAAATTTCAATTGCTCGTACAAATCCCTTACTCGCGAAACTGCGGTGACGTTGTAATCCCAAGTTAATAAATATCTGTCACGATATCCTTCTCCGATTTTCTACTTGTCGGGTCGCCAGAACTGCCCAGCGAAGGATGGAGAAAGAAGGGAAAGAAAAGCATAATGTAGGAGGGAAGGCTTGGCGGTCGAATCGCGTGTGGCGGGTTAATTATTGCAAACTCCTGCGTACAGAGTGGTAATCATCCAATCGTGGAGTGGCGCATTTATCACGCTTATGTGGGGGTTTGTTCTCGAAACGGGGCGCAACAACGGGCGCGTGTCCTGGAACTGCTTTCATTGCTACGCCCCCTTGACGGTGGCGCGTTCGCGCTTTTTGTTCGGTCGCTCGGTTTTATTGCGCGCACGTAGCTAAACTTTGCAAACCGGAAGTTACCCGTGAACAGGGACGCGCGCTCTGTGCCCGAACAAAGACACCGTGGGCCGTAACGAATGCTGAATATCGTGGGCGGCTTTCGTCTTTGTCCACGGCGTAAATGTAAACGCGGCAGCAAGACCGATCGAGAGAGATTGACGCGTGGTCGGACAAGAAACCAGCTCCGCGGCCGGTCGCCGGGCTAATTACGCCGAAAATTACGCCCGACGTGATTCGAGACAATTTCCACGCCTGGCCACGACTGGTAATTAGAGGTTCGTTAACGCGTTGCCCCCGAATCGTTTGCACCAACGAATCGCTCCGACAAACATCGCCAAAATAGACGTTTCTTAATCGGTCCGACGAACAGTTTACGGTCAAAAACTTTAAATCACAGTGACTAAAAATGTTTCAAATTTAAAAAAGCAATTTTGCAGGTATTAGTTTTGCACGAGAATCCAGCCTTAATCAACGCAGGCAGAAGAGCATCCAGCCGCGTTTAGCAAATAGATAAACTTGGTCGGAGTTCCTGGACGATTCGCTGTTGGAAAATGTTCAAATACGAAAGTCGTTACGCGTGTAACACGTGCGAAAAGCTGGCTACAGATTGGAGGTCTGGGCGGGCGAAAACTTTTCGAAACTCCTTCCGGACGACTTGGCCGCGGAGAGATTCTCGCCACAGGGTGTTCCTCGGTGTTGTTGTTCGGGCCCTCCCGCGGGTCTTCTTACCAAGCGATGACTTGTTTCTCACGTACACTTCATTAGGTACTCCTCTGCGGGGACATTGGACTTCTTTGGAGCTCGAGATTACTCCTTCTTGAAAACCAATTTTCCACCGGTACACAGACCCCGGCGTGCCAGGCTCGCGTTATCTTTACGGGATCCAGTTATCGCGCAAGCAACGCCCGTGGAGGAGATCCGACGAGTAATGGAATTAGAATCCTATTTCGCGACCGCTAATTGCATCCACGATCTCGCCTCTCGCTCGACCGAGAGGTTTTCATCGCGTTGCCGGAAGATTAACAGTTTGACGCTTGGTCTTTCGATTTTTTTATTAGATCGACATAGCTAGATTACCATTTTGATATCACTCGTAGAGTCGCGCAATTTACTCGAACAAAATACGATTCGACCGAATTAGACGAACGGTTGTCCGCGCATTTTTACGGGCCGCGTGTTTAACGCAAACGAGTTACTTTCGAGACGAAAGAATCTTCCGTTATGAAGACGTTAATTACGGCTCGGTTAATTGCTCGCATTATTTCGGGCAAGAGTGTGGCTAACTACGTAAATGCGAAACAATTACCACGACGGGATACGGTGATGAGATGATGAGCTTACACAACGGACACTGTCTACCCGGGGCCTGTGTAATGTCTAAATAATTCCGTGGCCACGGGGTAATTAACGCCCTTTATGAATTGCGCCGCTAGAAGGAAACATCGCTGTTTTCCTTTGGCGGTTAAGCGTGTAGAAGCACGCGATCGTTGAACAATGTTGCAGAGGTGCAAACCGCCGCACCGGGAAACTTGTTGCGGATTATAATTTCCGTTGAATAACGTATGAAAAGGCTGTCAAGATTCGTCGCGGAGAAAACACGCTCACGACAAAAATAACAAAAACCGGTGTGCTTAGTATTAGAAACGACGGAATATAATTTGCCACTGATAAGACACGCGAGAATTGTTTGAGAATTCTTATACGAAATTACTTAGAATTACTTTATGTACTCCCCTGTGCCGCGGGTCGAACAAAAGCTTCTATTACGACTTTATTAAATCGATAACAGCTGTCTACGAGGAACGCCAGTCATTTCGATCCTGCAGGGTGCAGCAATAATTTTGAAAGAAATTTGTAACGCGACGAAGATCACACGCGATCGTATCGATAGCCGTCCAACAATGCGAAACAGAAACAATCCCTACGCAATCGAATGAACAATAAAAAATGACGTCTATTGTCCGTTCGTCGATCACGTTGAATTGACTTCATCATTCGTTTCCATTAGGCGTACAGACAAACGGGACAAAAGAGTAGCGTTTCCATTCAAGTATTTCGCGTATTCGCGTTTAATTGTTTCGCCGTTGTCGCGCTCGCGTTCCCTCCCCCCGCGCTGTTAACTTTCCCAGGGTTTTCTTCTCCCCCACGCGACCGTTATCCGTCTCGAAATTTGATCTGCCGTACCCATTAACTCCCTAACGATTGTCCCTAGCGAACGGGCACGAAATTTATGACGCACGGAGTCGGAACGTCCTGGAAACCGGAGTAAAATTTAATCCGTTGGCCATAATTCTACCCTCAAATTTCCCCGACGGCATAGAATAATATTAACTGTTACGAATTTCGATCTGCTAACGGTTGCGCCGGTGCAAAAGTTCAACGAAACCGTGCCCCGCTAATGTAAACTGCACCGTCGAGGGAAAAGTTAAAACAAAATAAAAATACAACGCGTACACGCGAAACGTTCGTATCGAACAGTTTTCACGCGCGTGTCACGGCGAACGATTCCGTACAAATTTGTCACATTGACACCGTACGATTTGTCGCGACATGTCACGTGATCTCCTGTACTCCAGAACCCCCGCACGAAAAACACCGGTCACGATATCTCACGTTTCCCATCGTCGGGCGCACGCAATCGGCCGTGCTTGCGATGTTTGTACTTATTACGTACTACATAATATTTTTGCAAATTGCGATCGCCGAGATTACGACGTGATTGCGTCTTGACGCGGTCGCTCGACGTCAGGTTCCAACGGTTAATTTCACGTCCACGAGTAAATCAATTTGGTCGACGAAACGACAGACGAAAGAAGCAGATATTAATTCGAATATTCCGAATTCGGGAACGCATGTACGCGAAACGATTACTACTCTTGTGCGTTTGCGGGACTGCAAACGCGGCTCCAATATAGCCGTTTAGACGGATTACTTTGATCGGAAGAGCGTATTTGCCCGCCTCGTCGGTGTGTATTCGTCGATAAAACTCACCACGGTCGATAATTAAACGCGACAGCGAGTCGAACGAAAGAATGCACGATTACCAATTGTCACGGTGCGTTTTACAAATGTCGCATCGAGCGCCGAGTTTCGATACGGCGCGGTTGGATTACCTCTTTTTCCGCGAAATATTCCGGCAAAAACGACCGCGTCGCTTTTACGGAAAACTGTAAATCGAAGGAAAAAACGCAACGAAAGTTTGCTCGAATCCGGTAAATACAATATAATAATTACACAAAGAGCATATTTTATTTCGAGCGGAAATTCCCTTGCAACGTGGATGTTACCATGGCTACCGGTTAACGAACAAAAGACCATTTCATCGTCGTGACAAATATTTTGCGTTGATTAATCTGCTATGCAATAACCCTTCTGTTGGCTTTGCTCGTTCGGAAGTATTCGAAATTAAAACCGCTTCAAAATTAAAATTACGGACCGCCGAACGTTAAGAGCAACGCCGGTAAAAAGCACGAGAGTGGAAACGAATCTAAACCAAATTGATGGTTCAAAGGGTCGACTGACAAAAAAAAGAAAAATATGTAAAGAAAACTAAAACACTCTTGCATACGCTTAATTTGCATTCGGCTTAATTTCGTTGATCAAAGGCGAAGCGACGCTTTGCAAATGACGGAATCGTTGACTTTGTTTCGATGTGAGTCTTCCTGGATAGTCCGGGTGTCCTCTCACAGATTCGCGAATGATAATCAACCAATTAAGGTACTTTATAAACTTGAGAAAACAACACGAAACTAAATGGAGAACATTTTCGAAGACAAAGGGTCACATGCAAGTCAATGAACTGCAGTTATTTGGTTCAAAGGCTGAGAAACTGTGAAAGGTTTATGATGATAATCAGACTGTTGTCGTTGTTCTCGATGAAAAGTTTGTTTACGTTTTATTGTATTTTAGAGAGACTAAATTTATAAACTAATGCCCCTTTTCTTTCCGCTGCATTGTCTTTCCTCGAACAGTATCAACTTTGGCGATCGTTAAATAGAGGTTCTATAGTTTCAAGTGGAACCTGCTGCCAACAATACACGAAACTCCTGTATAGTCACCTACATAAGCACTGACCGAGCCAAACTCAACTTAACTTTGGCGATCAGACGGGAACTAAAATTTCCCTTGTTCAACAGTCTTGGCTATTCCTACTTCCAACGATAATTCTAACAGTTCACGAACATTGGAAATGCTTCTGCGTTGCAAAGTATTTTTAACATGTCACGCGTGTCATTCTTTGATACACTTTCTTAACTCTCGACACGCTTCGAAACGAATGCTTGAACTCGAATCAAGGATTATCTCGAACGAAGCGCCGCCGGGGCGAGATGCATCCACGGCAAGATTTATTCCGCGACGGGCGAAACGAAAAACGTTTCATTCGAATTCACGGCCGCCTGCGAGAAGACGATAATTCGCACGCGGCGTTAATGGAAACGGATCCAATTAAAGGCGGCGGAAACATTTCAAGGCGTAGATTCGGCGGCATTTTCACCCTTGGGCCGTTAAGTGCGTGTTTAAAATTCGTGCCGCGTACGCGCGGAATCGTCCACGGATCGAAACGAACCCGAGTATCGTTCAATTCGCCGTGGAAACCAATTTTTCATTTCGTTTCTGGCCAGCTGCGACGGGGGGTTTCAGCGCGAAGATTAGGCGCGTATCGTAGTCGCTCAGCGTCGCGTTAAAGCCACTCGTAACGGAATCGAGCGCTGGGAAAATAGAGATTTCGTCGAGTCGACGGGCACGGTAAAACCGACGATAACGGCAATCTTTCGTTTGTGAATCGTAAACTTGCTTAACCGTGAGCACGGTAAAAAAATGACGATGACTGGGGAAGCGGGGGGCGGCCTGGCGCGAGTGCCAGTCGAGACGGTGGTGCTTAAACCGACTATAAAACCGGATATCGGGTCGTACGAAGAATTTACACGAGCACCCCTATGTAGCGCGTAAAGCTTCCAGATTTCGAGGATCGTCCAACTGAGCTAACAGTATGCTCGTTTCGGGGCCCATAATTTCGACCAGGGATGTGGACTTTTCATACAGGTACTCTGCTAATTACGTGTACACCTCGTTTGTACAGAATTTCCCAGTTAGACGTCGATCATCCTACGGAAAGAATCTTGTCACTGCGATGGAAACTGGTATTCGAAACCGGAGGATAACAACACGATTCTATACAAATGGGAAAATAACTTCTTCAAGAGTCTTCCAACAAGTAGATCGAAAGAAAAATGAAGAAATAAGAAAGTAAAAGCGTCTCGGACCATTGTGTTATATCATCAGTGTCTTTCATGAACTCCTTGCTCTTTTCTGAAAGGAACTGTCTCCTGTGACGATGACCGTAATTTATGGTTTCATATTTCATGCCACGAGCTCAATATAATCAACTTCCTTGAACCTGAAATCGTAGGCAACATAGTCCTGTGAATAAACGAATTTTGAAACTAGTACAGTACTCCTAATTTAATGTACAAAGGTGTGCCAGCAATTCTGGTGCAATCAAGGACCTGTACAGAAGCTTGACCGAACGAGGAAATTCTGTCGTGCGTTTGCGAGAGAGGCACCGGTCGAGCGTGTCCCTCTGTTGGTGAGTGTAGGAAGTGTCGCCACAGAACGTATTGGTCAACGAAGAGGTCACGATACGCATCGCGATCCGCACAGTTTGCTGACAACCCGTAAACGCGTGGAATGGTAATCGAAAATCGTGCGGAAAATGAGGGGTGTATGCGATCGATGATTCCGGTTATCGGCGATAACTACGGGTCGACGATATATGCGCAATTATACGGTGACGGTGTTACGCTCGTTTTCACCGATGAGTGATAAATCGCGTCCTCCGTGCCCGGCCGACTGTCCTCCCATCCCTCTGACCCCGCTGTGAAGCCGACCCGAAATTATATCTGATCCAAACATCGACTTGCTGTTCGTTTAACGTCATCCGATACTGCATCAAACTCAGAGCGCATCCGACCGCGATTAAACCGTAGATCCTTTCTCTGGCGGAATTTGGAGAACGGCGAGACACTCGATAGCACCCACGTATCTGTGATCTGTGGATATCCTAGACGTTGCTCCTCGCGATGCCATATTTATGATACCAGCTAAAATTCTCCGCCCCTACGTTCCGCCCCCACATTACAGAATTATCGCCGACAAGTGATGGTTATTACTCCCACGAAATGGAATCGAAATTCTGTCGCTACGTTCGACAGTTTCGGCGTGCATTGCTCGTAACTTTTCCATAGGACACTGCATCGGAAAGCAACCGAAGAAAGAGGCGAAAGATAAAAAGGGGAAGAAAGATGCAGAATTCAATATTGAAAATGCACGTCGAAGGAAAAGGAAGAAGAATCGTGAACACGCGAGACACGCCGTTCATCTTCTCTTTCGTTCTTCGATATATTACGTAACTTGGTTTGACCAAAACTTGACTTATAACTCACCGAATAACTCGATGCGCGGACTATCGATCTCGCTATTTTCGCTGCTTTGGTTTACGTTTACAACTTAAAACGTGAAATAAAACCCGCTTGTCTAAAAGCAATCGTTCTAATCTCGCGCGAAAGACGTTCGATCAAGATTCCATCGCGTTAAGTTGCGAACAGCGAACAGAGTCCATCAATCTTCCGCTATTTTGGAATATCGAGGAACGAGAATACCGATCGGAGGTAACTCGTGCAACGTGGCATTTAGATTCCGTGGTATAATAAATTTTAAAACCGCCTGTTTCGGACGGAATCCGCTCAGCCTTCAAAACGCAAGTTCCAGAACGAGGGAAAATTAGGAACTTGGCCCTGTTGGCTGAGAGAAGCACAGTTGGCGGCAAAGAGGTCACCGTTTTCGGAGGTCTGATCTCCGATTCAGAAAGATATTGCTCACGGAGATAAATCCAAGTTTCGTCTTGGTTGGAGATTCACACGTACATACGTATACATATATATGTACATATAATATATATATATATAATAAGTACGCCGAAGATTCGCCGGAGAATCGTCTGAATAAATTAGCGAGAAGTTTCAGTCACGCCGTTGGGCACATTAATATCCAAGGATCTTCGCGTTGGCCCCGAGTGAAGCGCGAAATGAAAGAGTGGCCCCCAGGAAACGGCTTCCCCGGGGCCGACGTCCTCCGTTCTATCGCGTCGCGACGGCTTCGGAGGTATCAGGGTAAAAAATAGTCACATAAATCCCAAAGGAAATCGATCCAGGATTCCACTTTTTCTAGTTCCATCCGATGGTCGTCCCCATCCTGACGCGCGCGAGATTTACTCGCGGCCAAGAACCAATTTCACCCCCACCCATCAGTCATATATCTACTTGATTAGACGATTTGTTGCGCGCTTACGGATTCGTCTTTCGGGAAAAGGGTGCATCGAACCTCACCCGTCTGTCGTGTACACGATAGAACGCAACAATACCTTCGAATATGCTAGCAAATTTTCTGCGCCATTTGCCCCTCGTTACGTCGACGATTTTCACGCTTAATCGACAGGATTTAATACTTAGTAGATAACCGACGTTCAACGAGGAGGTAGAATGTGCACCTCGTCGGTGTAAATATTGAGTTTGTTCTACAGTTCTGTAAACTGAATCGAAGGTAACGAATGCAAATAGTTCGGTCGTAATTTCTAAAATTTTGTAATATGATATTTGCTCGCGGTATATTCATTGGAGTTCAACGGGCAGGAATTATCTTGTCAAAAGCACGAGTTTAACAGTCGACGCTTCATTAGTTATGAAATAGAAGCGAAAGGCGCCTAGACAACAGTTGCGAACCGAACCGTGCTCGCTGAAACTTTTATTCGTTAAATTTTTTTTACGAAGTTTCTCGTTAATGGCGGAGATCGTAATCGGTATTACAATTGGTATAAGGGGATAATTAATGTAGACCGGAACATCGAAATATAATTACTCGTAATGCCTCTTCTCCTTGTACCAAAACCGTTCGCTTTAATAAATCATTAATTACTTCAAGGAAAATGAAAATTAAAACTCTTTTATGCTTGAATATATTATTCCTGAGATTCCCTTTTAAATCCATTAAAAAATTTCCTGACGAGGAGCCGCGCCAAAGATGGAACCATTAAGTATTTCAAGTATTAAATATTATATTATCGACTTTTTTTTTTATTAGTAATATTTAATGAAGATGCTAATTCCGTACAAAAACTACAAGAGGTATTCTTCTTAAGAGGATTTTGCTGGAGGTCTGATCTTGTCTGGAAACGGGAATACAGAAATTAAATATGAAAGTCGAAAAATATTAAAACGAGAAGAATTTTGACAAATTGCCCGGTACTGTTCGTGATTAAGGTTGTGTGCTTTTAATAAATATAATCAGCAGGGCAGCTTTGGAAGAATGATACGGATTACTTTGGCTCCACCCCCCGAGTCTCGGGGATCGAAGCTTTATCGCGTCGGCGGTAAAGGCGAGTCACCTTTCATGTCGCTTGAAAATTTTTAACGTACCTTTCACATTGTTTATTTATTGGCTCCTTTAAGCTGACGCGGTGACATCGATGATATCGATCACACTTGCCTGCACGCAATTTATTATGCACGCTCTAAATTGTTTCTTTATCGCGCGGATCGATAACGTTTATAAAAACAACGATCGGCTCCTTAGGACGTGAGCACACAGGGTGTGTTCCAGTAATATCGATCGACCTGACAACCGAGCGCATTACCGCGCCATGGTCGCTATAAAATGGTTATAAATGTCAGAAACAATTCATACTATTATGCCTGGTCTTGCGAGAAAGTGGACAGCGCTTCGAGTCGACCGCAGAAAATCTCGCAAATCATATCCGCCGTCGAAAACGCTTGTTTCGTTCGATTTTGAAAATATTAAAGGATCCTGCGTTGAACATGATCCGAAAGGAAATTAAAAAAGTAACCATCGCTTCTGGATTTTTTAATGAAAAAAAAATGTGAATTCTATCAATAATCGTCAGTAGAGTTTCTGTCGTTTGAAATTTAACGAAAGCGAAACGCGGAATTCATCTGCTCTAACTTTCGCGAGGTCGGAAATTCCGAGCAGGGCGAAACATTTACAATTCGTATACGGGCTTCGGTAAACATAAAGTTTACGCGTTAAAAAATTACACCGAACGCGGACCAACGACGTGTTTGCTCTACTGCTTCATGGCGAATTAACAATAATTCAGCGACTGAAAATACAAGAGAGAAACGCGCCGCGCTGAATTACGACGGCCAAGAAAAACCAACGGGGGGCGGCTCTTCCTTAATGCCCCGTTCACTTTTTCGCCTAACTTTCGCGCGATTATTCGACAAGGACCATTTTTACTCTCGTCGAGACCGGCACACTTATTGAATAATTAAGTAACGTTAATACAGCCGTGATGAATTCACAAAGCTTGGAACTGACGCGCGGATCGATGGAACGAAATTACAGAGAATTCTTTAAATTCGTTTCAGCGGAAAGAACTTCCAGAAAGGTTAAAAAGTGACTAAGGGATCGAAAATAGAATAGAAAAATGCTATCCCTTTTTCAGCCCGATGAAATCACGGTTAATGGATTTGCAAAAAATATGTTCCGTTTGTTATTAGGAGATTCGTAAAAGGAAAATTAGATTGTTTTAAGTGCAAGAGTAAACATTATTATAGATGATAATGGAAGTAAAATGGAACTTTACGAAATGAGACTAAACGGTACGTGTTGGGGACTGTTTACGAAACTTAAATGAAAAGTGGGACATAAAAAGTAAAAGTTATCAAAGGCCTCTTTCATACCAGAGTGACGCGGGTGATGAACAGAAATAATCATTTAGGTCGTCAGATAAAGTGCATTCTAAGTAGAGATTACTTTCAAGATAAATGATTTATTAGTGGGAGAAGTATGATTAAAAATCCGTCAAAGATGGATACATTAGTAAATTATTTATTTATAAAATTGAAACTGAATGAAAACCTGTGGGGAATGGCTTCAAAATTGAATCTCCCGGAATAATTGAATCAAAAGAAAGCATTCGTCCAATACAACGGTGCAGGTTGGGCATTGTTTGCGCAACACAAACGAGAAACCGAAGCAATACAAAAGAAAGAGTATTTTTCGCGTTGAATGGCACTGTTACTTCATAAATTGACTACAACGAACGGTATTGTGGACCGTAAGGTTTGACACGTAATATTTTTCAATGCATCCAGTCAAACAATTCTTATTAAAATGTGGAGAACCGACGAACGAAGACACAACGAAAATTCGTTTACGATGCAACGTGTACGTAAAAACTGAATGCGTATTTCGTTAAAATAAAATATCTTAATAATGGCGCGTTCTTTTCGCCGTTAGTTATTCATACGTATCAAATTCCACAATTGTTCGCAACATGACGTGTAATTAACAACGCTCTTTACTGTTCGACGGTGGAAAAGTAATACGACCATCGTTATTTCTAATTTTCACGTAACAGTTACAAAAATAGTACACCATTCCGTTTAATAAACACATGGGTTTTGACACAACGGGTGCCGAATTTTTTGCTTGTCTCTTTCATTCGGGTGGAAATATGTATTTTGAAATAATGGACGCAATATTTATAAAAATTTAAATATCTGAATGCGGTTGTACTTTTCTTACGAAACCATTGAGAGTAGGACGAATATTCATATATTTTACACTCTATTGGACCAAGTTTGTATAGGTTTAGAAATTCAGAATCGAGGGAGAAGAAGGACGAAGACAAATGTATAGAATTAAAAATAAGTATACGTGATACAAAGGCGAGGTATCCCTTTCTCGTTCACCTCGCCCAACTTCTCCTATTCCATCACCATTAACAGTAACGATCGATCACAAGTTCCATAATACGAAGCTACCACTGACATCATTATTCACGAACCCGAACACAATGCGTCCGTTCGCCCGTTTGCCATTTTCATAAAAAAAGAAGAAGAATACAAGTTCGCGGAGACTTTTCCAATTCATCGGGTATACGAAAATGAATCACGGACCGGCAATGTATTAATTACTGGCGTTCAGTAGCAAAACCGAAGCAACATCGGAACAAATATTACAAACATTGCCTCGGGCGTACGGGAAACACGCTCATAGCGTATACTTGCCCCTCCATTTCGAGCGTGAATCGAAACACGCTCGAGGCAGCGTAGGATAGTAATGTATCCCTGAATGAGTATGGTAAGTCCCCGAAGATTCTGGGGAATTTGATATTTTAATTAACAGATAACACAGCCGTTGATGAAAAATATACACGAACGAGGCACGTTATTATATCTTGTCAAACCAACGCACGACCGTAATATCTCGTTTAATAAACTTAGATATTTGTGTGTCTGTACGTAAGGTTTACGAATTTCATTCGGAATTGCTCAATTTTCTATTGTTTTTAAAACTGACTCGGGATTTTATTTTTCTATTTCCATAAACAACCTTTGATCCTTTACGCGTTCAATAAAAATGGCAATCAAATTGTGTATCACGTTGAACGAATAAAAGCTTAGCCGAATAACCGTTCGATCGAATGAACGTTGCGTATAAATCAATATACAGAGTTTTTTATTCGTCATCTGTTATTGGAATAAAATTTTCTCTATATCTGTATCCAATTCTGCGACCCTGAACAAAAAAATAACGAACTAGGTATCGAAGTTCACCGTTCATCGTATACATTTTCCAGCCATCACTTTTCCGAGAGCCTGAATCGATTTGTCTCTTAGAAATTGTTGAAAGATTTCGCAAATTTAACTCGTCGCAAGGCTGACACAGCTAATCTTGCCTTGCATGTAATTCGATTTGACCTGACTCCGACTTCAGAGTAAAGTCAAATTACGTTTAAGGCGAGCTGGATCAGCCATACCGAAGGATCCACCAGCAAATCCTGGTCGAAACCTGTTAATTATCAAAAACTCGACTACGCCTATATTCGTTGTATTTCAAATATTTATCTCTCAAATAAAATTCGTCCGTGTCTGTGTGACAGCATTCCGCGATCCTTAACGCGTTATTCGAATTCAGCTATTACTCGGTCACGGTTAAAAAAACGTTACAGCGGCCGTACGAAATCCTATTCATCCGACACAATCGTCCGCTTGTCCCATTCGGAAGAGCACGGAGAAGCGTGAATCGAAACGGTCAAAGGGTTATCAACGAGCACGTGTTCCCCTATCGTTCCAGCAAAGAAAAGGGGAACTGGGCGAGCCTATTTTCGTGACTAGTGGCAAAGGAAGGCTCGAGCACCGGCAGGAATCTAACACAAAGCAACGAAGAACCGAGAAAGAGTCAAAGACAGGCGATTTCAGATCGCCCATATCGAGCCCGCGGTAAGTCGATTGCTAGTCGGGGCTATTCAAGCCTAGAACGTTTAAAAAATCCCTCCGTTTTGTTTTCTGTGGATATTTATAGACGATCATCCTCTATACGTTAAGTAACTAATATAATATGTATTGTGCTTGTGTTTGTCCAGCACCGTATATTGGGATCAGGACGCTTGGGGTTCCTGGCTACCCCGATTGTCCAACAACCGTGAACATTTTGGTTACACAAGGGTTAAATACGTACGTGAACCAGATAGAGTATCGATTGCTGAATACCGGCGAAACGGAGAACGTAGGGAACGGATCGAACGAGGAGGAAAAGTGTGGATTTCGTTTCGAGCACGTGTCTCGGAGTCAGAAGCGAAGCTATCTTGGAGTATTCGTGCCCGAGGCTAGGGAACCGCGACTCCTTCGAATATTCAGAGTACGAAGTACACTCGGAGCACAGTGGCTCCGAGTGGCAATTTCTGAATCGTAAAATTAACCTTCAAGGTATAAAGGGTTGACGGTAGCAGATTTTGGAATTTTCCGAGCCCGTCCTGAGTTGGTTAATAACATAGTTGCGCGCGATATCAGCGAACTGTGCTGTCGTAGGTGCAAACGACGAATGTATTTCATTAGGTTGACACAAATGGCTTGCCACTTTTCACATGAAAAAGATCAGTCTACTCGATAATTGCAGATTGATGATACAGAGGGAACAGACGAAGATAGCATGCACGCTTCGACCTGGAAGATTCATTAGTAAACGACCTAAATAGTAGACTTGTACTTCAAAGCTAGAAATATTGGACGTTAGGATGAAAGATGGAAACGAGTAATCGTCTGCTTAAGTATAAGAACTCGTAATATATATTTTCATCGTTTTCTTAAAGCTGCGGCGCAACTTATTCCTTAACCGACAAACTATTTTACTTAATACCAAAACGAAGATATTATATTGGGATGCTAACGAGTTCAGTTTTCGTTTCACGGAACAGTTAAAGCCAGAATGAATTGCGTTTGTACGATTGTAAAGCCAGCGAGTACTCTTTTTCCTTAAGATTTAAAACTCCTGGAGCGCTAAGTTGATAAACACGAACATTTCCGACACCTTCAGTTGTTCGACCTTAATCGAGGTTGTACAGCGTTCCAAGCTGCGCGAAACGTGCCGTTTATGGAGATTTTATTGCACGGAAAACAACTTGTAAATGGAGATTGTACGTTTCCAGAGCAGCAACATTTATGCCTCCCACGAAGTTTTAACTCCCAAGTATTATCACGACCGTCAACTTACGAGATATTTACCTAATTTCTCGGAAGATATTTCGGACTCATTAGGGCCCGTGGAAACATCCCCAAGTGCGAGGCCAACGTTTCAAGATCTCAAGCGTGACATCAACGAACGTTACGTAGGATGCATAATACACGCAACGCTTAGTCAATATAATCGCGGAGACTAAACTCTGTCGATTCGACGGTATCTCTTGACAATGACGCGCGAGGGTGGGCAAAACGACACAGGGGGTTTCAACCGTGGACAGGCCTGATCTATACGAAGGGATCGACGGTTGGACTGGAAGTCCCGGGGAATACGGATTGATGGAAAAGCCCTTTGGTGGCACGCTCGGAGAGTCCCGGCCGCAAATTCATCATCATTACGCACAATCACCATTATCGTGTCCGGGAGTCCGGTATCGGGGAAGACAGCCGCGACGCCACCGTCGGGCATTAGCACACCGATCCATTTTGAAGGGATCCGAGGATCGTACAGTGAAACTTGCGGCTGAAACGTGAATTGCATCGCGACGACGGCTGCCCTCGCTGCGACCAACCATGGAAAAAGCGTTTGTTAGAATGCAGGATCCGTCTTCCGACGTTCCAGTGTTTCGAGGTGCGAGTTGGGGACGGTAATTACGAGGAACTCGCGTCGTCTGTGGCCAGAATCTTCCAGCGGAGGCCACTGGGCACCTGTACACCGGCGCGCTAATCAAATTCCCCGAGCCAATCCCGACGGGCGTGGAGCGCGAGCACCTGACGGAGCCATTCCTGGCTCCTCGTACAACAATTTCCAAATATTCCGTGTCGACGATATTTTTTCTGGACGGCAGTCGCGTCGTACGCGGCCTGCGCCGCGCAATTTATAACGGCGCCCTTTGAATTTAGCGCCGCGCGACGAGTCGGCCGTGGAATTTTAAACGACCCGCCGACAATTCGGTACAATGCGTCACGTACCGCGCGATTTGTTCCCGCCCGACCGTACGAGATAATCGATACTCGCCGAGGGGGAAAAAGGACCGATCATCCGGATCCCGTGATCCCTTTGAGCGCGCGGATTCAAATAGGGAACCATTTTACCTCTGAAAGAACCGTCGTTGCACCCAGAAATTTCACCGACCGGACGAACGAGAAATCAGTCGTCGCGTTATCGATGTGACCGTCCGACTTATTTTTACAGCCTCGTTAAAACACGTCCCGCCAAGAAAGTGCCATTAGCGGCGTTATGGCGGCGCAATTTCGCGCGACACAAATCGAGCAACGTCGTAGCGTTCCTCGATTCGACGTGTCAGTCGGACAGCAACCGTTCCCTTTTATTGTTATTGCCATTAGTCTTCTTTGCCGTTCGAATGCAAATTATTACAGGCCCCTTCTGCTAATGCACCGTCGACGAAGCGCTGAGAGCACCGGGTAGCGTGAAACGGCGCGTTTGACGCATTTAAAGGAGACCTCGATTGATTCTGCGATTCTGAGAGTGCACAAACGTCGAACCATGATTGCGGCAGGTCAACGAGATATTCTCTCTCCCGCGCTGGTGCTTTCGCTCTACAAATTTCTGAATGGAAGCCCGCGCGCACTCGCATAACTCCGCGCAATTAACAACGCAACGTTCCACGGCGAAATGGTATCAAACGGATCGCGCAACTAACGGCGCACAGTGCTGGTAGCCTCTCTTCTTGCAATCAAATCGGGACAGCCAGATTTCGCGTGGAGAGCTTTTAGGCGAGGCTTTGTTCTCGGAACCGATCGACCTGCCGCTCGATCGACAGACACAAGGTGAAATTTTTATCGAGACAAAAACTTCCAACGACCACCGAATGATAATTTATCAGTTGCTTTTATCGGTATCGATTCCGGTCCAGATGTGGGTCAGCGTGCAGCCAATGCGCTAAAAATCCGTTCGAAGGAATCCTTTAAGTTCGCCCAGTTTCGAGAACAAAGTCTCGCCCAAACCTCTGTACGAACGCGAGAGGAAGAGGCGGCGGTAAAACACTGTCGTTTCGTTCTTTCTTTTCTGAAAATTACCGACAACGTTCGAATAAATACGCGCGCTTGCCTCGACGGCTCCATCGACGCGCGATTCAGCGATGGGAAAAGAAGAGATTCCATTTTCCATGAAATTGATGCGACGCTCCGGGTTCTCTTTTCAACGTCGACGCGATATGCAATTAAGCTTAACGACGTCGCGTTACTCTTACCGCTTCGCTCTTCTGTATCCCTTAATTAAGCTTCTAAGCAAAACAATCGTTATCTTTGTTCAACTGGGAACGCTCAACCAGCAGTTTCGCGACGATTAATCCCACCCCACCTTTCGAGAAGTTTCTGTTCCCATTTATTAAACCGTTTTCATTGCTATTTAGAACGCGGACCTAGACCTGGAACGCGAGCTCTCAAACCATCGAAGAACGTAGATTTCAGCTGCGTTGGAAGGGGTTGTAGATGCGGAAGTGTCGATCGTTGCTTATCCACAGAAGGGTTAAAGGACGTGAAAACTTTCGATTGCTAATAAAATGAGGAAGCTAATAAAGAAGCCCGAGAGAGAAGCGTCCGCGCATAAATTCGTCGAAACATACGCCGGAGGTTACTCGAGGCGAGCAGAATGTTCAGACGGTTCTCCGCGTACGGGATAAAATCGATTAGTCGAGACCCGAACATCGTTTCCCCCGAAGTTCGAGCTAATAATTCAGGTCTAAGTTCGGTGTTACATTACACTATCTAACACCGCATCCGTGTTATCGAACGGCCGACTCATCCTCCCCGAAACAGGAAATGCCAATCCTGGGCGGTTAAGAAGGACAGGGAGTGGGGAATCGTCGCGGGAACTTCGAGGCCGGGACGTCTAATTACTCCGAGGGCACGTCGAAGGAGTAAAAGGACAGCCGGTCGGTAATTATTACGAAAAATCGGGACCGTGGAAAGTATCCGTGGTCAGGTTCCGAGACGTTATTTATACGCGCGATGGCGGTTGCACCGTCTGCTTGGACTACGCCGCGAGTTTAATCCAATGTAAATAGAAGACCACTCTAATGAGGAACGTTCGTAACTAACGACAAATCGAAAAATCGGCCGTCAGAGTTTACGGAGTTTGGGCTGGTCTTTTTTATTATTTTCCCAGCCTCGTCCCTTTTACTCCGCGTCCTCGGCGTCTGTGCTTCTCGGGGCTTTTCCGCTTTATTCGCGGACGTCTAATGACGCTCTCGTTCAGTGGTCTGTACCATGCGCTTTTCTCTCTTTCCTCATCCACTCTGCCCCTCTCTCTCTCCCTCCCTCTTTCACTCTGTTGCTCACAATTTTCCTTGTCCTTTCCCTCCGCCCCTTCGTTGCCCATCTTTGTTCCCCGTTTTTCCTTATTTCACTGGCCGACATACTCTGTGTTCTCTAACCTTTTGAAGCTGTCCTTCCAATTAATCTCTGTAAGGAGGATAAAACGAGTACGCGCCGGGACTGCGGAACACGCGAGCAACCCCCGTTTTTTCGTCTACGTGATTCGCGAAAAGCGTTCCGCTCGCTCTCGTGCGCGTTTAAGGGGCCTTTCACGTCTCGAGCCCAAAAAAAAGCCACGGTTTACTCAAACAATTTTTCCCCGGGAAAATTGTAATGTCAATCAGCGTTAAACCTCACGCGTGAATTCCTGTTTGTTCAGCGACATTGTTCACCGAACGAAAACAAACTAGCAAAGTGTATAGCAGGGCTAGATTCAACGAATAACGCTGATTTTACAATATAAAATAATTTATAAGCTATTGTATTCCTCGTATATTCAAGAATATGTCAAAGAAATTCGTGGCGTACGCTAATATGAAAAACAAACTAAGGTTACAATTTTTATTGCGTAGCTATTGCCGCTGAGTCACTTTAAAATATTATTTTCCATGTAGCGTCAAAGTAAATTGCAAAATAAACATAGAAGGCAGAATAAATAATAATAGTTGTTAGGCTCATCGGATAGGGGATGAAATGCCCTTTAAAATGAGCGTTCGAACAAGTCGATAGCTCAATTAGTTCCGGAGATATAGCGATTTTAGTTTCAAGTCGATGCGGTGGCTAGTTTCGGAGATAAGGGTTTGTTTACGTTTCATTCTGATCAATGAACTCGCGCGCGCGTCAATAGTAAACAGTGCGTAGTAAATTCTTGGAAATACTACGACTTCCTGGTCACGTGACTGTCTCGACTCACGCGCGAGCGAGAGGTCCAATGCGACGCGTCAGACGGAGACAGAGATAGTCAAATTATGAAAAATACCCTTTTACATAAATTACGATATCTCGAAAACGGAAAGTCGGATCGACAAAAACCAAAAACCATTTTAAAGAGGAGGCTTTGCCGCTGCTAACGAGTGCTTAATAATTAACAAAACACTAGTAGTTTCGGAACAGCACGCGTCTAAAGTTTTAGTATTTTTAATACGCGTTGACAGTCTTTTCTAAGGCGGCGGACGGAATTTTAAAAATTACCTTTTACATAAATTACGATATCTCGAAAACGGAAAGTCCGACCGACAAAAACCAAAAGCCATTTTAAAGTAGAAGCTTTGCCGCTTCTAACAATGGTTCAATAATAAATAAATCACGAGTGGTTTCGGAACTGCACGCATCTAAACTTTCGGTGCTTTCAATACGCGTTGATGGACTTTTTATTAAAATATTGCGATCAGTAAGTGAATTGTTTACATAATTTGTTGCGGTAAAAAACCTCTATATCCTTACAATGTATGGCGTCTGGGTTTGTCGCCAGGTCGAGCGTTCCTGGAAACAAGTTGACTGTCGGTTTTTCGTTTTATGTTTGTAGGCTGCCGTGGTTCGGCAGTTGGAAGCAATACGTCGGCTAGGACAGGACGGATGTAAAGTCCTGGGTTATTTTTCCTTTTGTACACTCAAATATGTATATAATCAAATATACATAAGTTTTCTGGAGAACTGTGCCTGTCATTAAACTAAAACCTGCTTCCATGTGATTACAACAATACCCTCAACATAATTTAATTCGCAACAATTATCTCAAGTGTTTTTGGCGTTACCGACAATGATTATTTCATGAAATTTCGTTTACTTTGATAGTCCGTTAGCCTCTATTTAACAAGGCTAACGCGATTTCAATTAAGCCAGTTAAATGAGCTGTCGAAATTTGGATATACAGCAAACGAAAGCTAATCGGCTTTGCGGATGCGAATTGGGTACAATATACGATCGATTGGAAATCGAACGGTGGCTTTGTATTCCAATTTGCAAGAAACAAACAAAATATCGAAGGATCATCGAAAATAGTTTGGTGCTTGATTTAAACGTTTACAACGACTAGCATAATTCTAAATACGTAGGCATAGGGTTACAGTGGTAATGGAAGGATTAAGATTCGGTTTACGACTTCTCTTCGACCTGACCTCTTCGTCCGCGGCACGAAGGAATCCCAAGGAGCGCGGAAGACCGTAATTATTCGCTTTGCTCGTCGGTTTTAATTTCTTAAATGTTGTTTCACGCCGCGGCCCAGGGGCACTCGCATTCGCCTTTCAGTTTTTATTATATAAATTACGCGTTCTATTCATTGAAAGGAAGCAAGCTTGCCCGCTGGATAAAAGCGAGGCTCTCTCTCGCGATGTCGAACAGCTTAGAAACAGCTAAGTGAAAAGGACCACGTTAAATACGTACTCGTTAAACGCGCATCCGCGATGGCGGTCTATTCCGCGAATTCGCGTTGTTCGCTGCACGGAGTCGCGTATGAATGTTGCTCGATCCTTTCTCGCGGTGCATCTCTGCTCTTTTGAGAAATTAAAGTCGCAGGGACCGGTTGAATTGTGCAAAGCGCTATAATGGTAATTAACATCGGATGTAACGTTCCTACTTGCAACACGAATGCTTCAGTAAACTTCACGTTTGGCCAATAATAAGGAAGTAACGTAACAAACCAACGCAATTTTATTTTTGCAAGAGTAAAACTCTCTCCTGTGAAATTTAAGAATTTCTCCCTACATTATGAAGCCATTCGGGGAATGTAAAATTTTAAAAACACGCGGCGAAAAAAGATTCGATTCTCCAAAATCGTCAAGGTGTTGGAACATTCTGTAACAAAGAATTACGCGGTTGGCGGGGAAGAGACACGAAACGAGGATTCAGAAACCACGGAATTTTTCCATTTACCCCCAAGTATCGTGGAACTCGCTGTCCGTGGATTACAGCGTTTCTGAACAACGAGCCGTGCCCGCCTCTTTACTCTAAGTAATATTCGAGGATTTTCTCGGGAATGGCCGGACGAACACAAATATACGAACTCTCGAAAAATGCACGTAACGCTTGCGCGTAATTCTATGTGGCGTACGTACGTTTTTAAACTCCGTACGTACTTGAACCGTGCAACGCAAACTTCGCGATACGCCCGGGAAAGCCGGTTGGTCCAACTTTCAGCCAGCGCATCGTCGAAACCGCGGAAATGATCTTCGTTGCCGGCTCGTGTGCGCCTCATATCCCTAAAAGGGTCGAAATAAAAGACTTTTGATGCATCGATGTTCCGACGAGTATCAACGGATCGAAGAGACGAAATCTCTGGCATCGGCTGCCTCACGGTGACGAAATAAAACCTCCAAACACGGAAGTTCACGTGATACGAAAATGCCTCTCGCCGTTCGGCCATTTTCAATATTCTCTCGGTGAAAAAAATGTCCCCCCGTTGCGATCAATTATAAAGATGAAACGTGCTCGGTCGAGATCGATGGACGCGCAACTTTAATCGACACGACAAATTTTAATCTCGACTCGTAAAAAGATACGAGATGACAATCTGCGCGTCGGTGGAATATACGCGATAAAAGGTCGACGTTAATAAATGATATACTTCGCGATTCTCTGTTCCACGATATTCCTTCGATATTTCGTTAAAGTTTCAGTGACAACAAGACGGTGCACGACGTTTCGCTATCGTCTCTAAGGAGTTCGACGCTAGCTATGCTTTGTTGCCCTAATATTTCCTGACATTCGACGCTGCTTGTTCCGAAGATACGGGTACAGAAAAGATTAGAAACTTGTTGTATGACACGACCAAAATTTTTGATATCTCGCGTCGAGGACTTTTACTGAAATAAAATTTCGAAATACCGTTGGATGCAGTCGTAACAAGCCAATCGAGCTCGTCATTTTACCTCTTCGTGTGGTTTTCCAAGCTCGTAATTTAAAATTCTACGTGCATTTAATATGTGTGTCGCCGAGTATCGTAATTTCTGTGTGAAATATCTGAGAAGAAGAGTATTTTAATAATACTGTTTCGGGTTTTCGAAGCACTGTGCGTGACTTGGGATCGAGCAATCGTTTCGCGCTTCCGACAGACGCACGCGGAAATATTCGCGAACAAAAGACAATTCCTCCGTGATCTTTTTCGCCGTGACTTCGAGCCGCGAGACCGGCCTCACCTTTCGATCTTTTTCTCGAACACGAACTCGCCATTGTTGCGCGGCACGGACGTATTACGTTTCCCGTTACCGTTGCGGAATTAGAGCCCCCGCCAGCTGCAATAACTCTTAACATTGCGTACACGCCGTCCGCGTTGTATATTACGACGCGCGTCATCGCGACGAAGGCGAACGCACGGTGCCCAATATCGAATAACAGTGATAAACAACCGACGCGTCGTTTATCACGGGGCTTTTCACTCACTGCGGCCGCTGAAATACCGCGGTACGTTACCCTAGAAAATGCTCGCGCTCGATTGGCGCGTACGCGCCCACGGTAATAGCTTTATTCGGCTTCGAACACGATGCTCGCGAGAGCAACGTTAAAACGCCAGGTCGGATTTAATAAAGGTCCGACCTGCAAGCCGCGGGAACGAGTATGCGTGCCAGCATACGTCAGGATTTAGGACGATTACGGCGACCCCCGTTTGTGAGAAATCGAATTGGATTTGCTTTTTCATCTTGATCCGAAAAGGAAAGATTCCACCTGTCCGACTAGAACGCTCGAAGAACCTCGTCCATTCTGCCTTTAAACATTTTCTATCTACGTACACGTTTTAGAACTTAGAGATAAAACTACGAGTTACTATGTAAATCGTGAAACAAATGGTATCTAATTTGTTTGGGACAACCAAATCTTTGCCAAGACGGAACGTTCACGGATATAAAGTGCAGATGTGTGTTTGGTAGGATAAAAACCTCGTGTAGTGTACTACAATCTCGTTCTACCGGGTCATAGGTGAATACTATAGTCAGCTACTGAGTCGTTTGAAGACACGTGGGGATAAACGGCTGACTTGGTCCTCGAGTGAAGTCATTTTGCTTCACGAGGCCACGTGTTGCTGGTCAGGTCAGAAAAACGCTCTTTGATCCCGAATGGGAAGTCTTACAACACTCGACTTAGTTGCCAGACATCGTACTATCGAATTATCATCTTTACCGGCCAATGCAACGGGTTTCGTTAAAAATGGCTGACTGGATAAACAGAAAACAATTATTTCGAAACATCGCTGCCTTTTATTTTTCGAAATTTTCAAATACCCCAGGATGCCAGATACGTTCTGTGAATACGCGATACTAGGATTACACGATAGGGATTAACCTACATTCGTAGGATCGTCGATTACAGGCCCCTTGCAGAGACGGGCAACATTTTATTAAAATAATAGATAACAAATAAAACCCAACGTGCAGCAATTTATGCGTGACGTTCATTCGATTTAGATGTACTTAAAATTTGTAATACTTATGAGATTAAAGTTACACTTATCCTGCAGTATATACGAGATGAAGTAATACGAGCACGTACAATTTCGATTGTTCGCGTCCAGGTGTTGACCATTCAGGCAGCCATGGTTTGGTATTCAGCTGGCTCCACGACTTTGCATGGTCGTATTACAAGCATCGTTGTTGGGAAACAATATCTAGACTATACTATGAACCTGATCATCTAGATCCCAGACTATCCATGCACCAGGGATTACCCGGATAGGCAAAACATTGCTTCCCAACGCGGGACGTACACCCTACAGGAAAGCAATTACAAAATTGCGTTTCGATTTACAAACTTCGTTTTAAAGCTTGCACGTTCACGTAGAATTCCAAGGATTGTTCTTCTCGAAAACGAAACTTCTCACGAACGAAAATCATTCCGCAGTTTCGTCATGTTTTCCGCGAAAACGGATAATCCCGCGGTCGTTCGATCCGCGATCTTAACCAGCCAGTATATCGATGTACCGGGGGATAGAAACCCTATAAATCTGGAAGATGGTCGGAGGCGGACGTGACTCGGGGGAATAAAAGTGTTGGTAAAGGTGACAGCCCAGTGACGTCGAGAGTTGGATCACCGGGTGGGTGCGCGTTACGGTGGACGTTGCTAGATGGAAGATCGAAAATTCGATTCGGCGATCGTGTAAGTTTCCATGCGAACTAGCAATCTCCTCGTATTCGGTTCCATCCGCGCGAAGAGGCTCGGCTACTTTACGCGAGACCACGAATCTTATTGAAACTTTCCACTCGGTATAAGGTTCGTCTGTCACGAGATACGCTCGGCTCCGAACTTCTCAAGTCCGTGGTAAAGAAAACTGGAAAAATCTCGGCGACAATCCGATCCCGACGCTCTACGACGAATTGTGCTAAATAATTCGCTTCCGCTGAAACTTCCACGGCGAGTTGGGTCCTCGTATAAATTACAAAAATACCGATATCTCCCGATCTACGTTTTGTCGCGTCAAACACGAAACTGTCTACGGACACCGAAAAATCGTTTAATCTACACTTTATTCACGTATCGACCATGAACTGAATGCCACGAGCTGATCGCGCAGATTTTTTATCTAATCCTCTCGGGGCTGTAAGACGCAAGATTAATCGACGTGGACGTGATTAGGCAGGCTGCTATCCATCGATTTAAAAATGTGGTAAAACAGAGTGAAACTGTAGTTTTTCAAATAGTTTCGCAGAGATCGCGGACCAGGTATTTTCGAAACGCCAGTAAGACCTCGGGAACGCAATTATATCCGACGCGATCAACTCTAAGAAACGAATCCGGACAGGAAAATCCAGACTCACCCGGTTACTTTTATTTCAGATGCCAGGACGCGTGGAAGATTCGCGTAAAAGACGTCGACGGCAGGCGGCGACGGATAATCTCCGACAGGAAGTAATGTATCCGGGTGAAATCTGGCTGCAGTAAAGGGGAAGTACGCCACGGCATCGCGAGAAGAAAATGTGCGGGTTTATAGATGAGATCAATGGTATTGGAAATTTCTGGAATCCGACGTTCGGTAAAATCTCTACATTCCTCCTGCGTCAGTCGTTCCATCGAAGGAAATACCTCCGTTACTTATGCACGTAACAGATACGCCTTAAGCAGAACGCTGCATGATACGATGATACGTGCCTCGTGTTGAAAGATCAACGGAATCTTCCACTTTCGAATTTTCCAATAATGGGATGAACTCGTACTTTAATCCCATCCGCCTCGTACCAACGAATAACCAGAGTCATCTTCGTTGACGTACGGTATTATTTCGCTTCTTTATATTCGTATATACGAACAAATTCTTCGCTTCGAGTTTACATCTAATATTTTAAATTCCAGTTCCTTTGTTGCCTTTCGTTCTGCCTACCGAGCGAATAACTTCCCGTATTTTTCGCTTAGTTCTAAGTTAAACGCTTTGTTTTCTTTCACGGTTGAGTTTTGTAACAGCAATTTATGCGGCATTATCTCGTCACTGTGCCTTTTTATTTCTACCAGTTTATCCCGCTAAAAAAACCCTATTATTACACGCGAAAAGGATTTCACGTACACTGTCCCCGAGCTCCCAGTGCTTACACTCCTATACACTGTTAAAATTATCTCTTTAAGTTTACAAAAGCGTGTGCGTGTGCGCATGCTTTTGAGAGATGGCCTCCGCAGTGCACGGTTGCGAAAAAACGCAGTCAAAAGTAAATCGTGAAAGGGGGATGAGAAGATTGACCCGCAAAACCTCGGCCTTATGAACTCTAAAAAAGAGGGACATTGTGTACCGTTTCCTACGGACGTTTATTTCCATGATTCGCTCCTCGTCTTGCTTCGAAATACGCGGTCGTCGACGCGTTTAAATATTTACCGTACGTTCGCGTTTAAACGATATCGTTCGCGCGTTATTAGCATGATTAATTTGAAATACACACCATCTCGATCCTATTAGATTAAACGGACATTAGCCGTATCTTAGAGAGGATTTGTAGCAGTGGTAATTAGGAGAGAGAGGGAGACGGAGTGAGATAAGGGAAGAGGACACAGAAGATAAAGGATCAGACACCGAATATTAGTTTCTAACTACACATGTCAAGACCCCAGCCTTCTTACGGGGAGCGAGCGCGAGGGAACTTTGCGCGACGAAACTTTGCGCTAGCACATGCAGGGCTTACAAAATTTAAGCGTATTACAGATTAAGCGAACTTCCCGTGGCTTAATACCTAATTTCAAACTGGAAAATAACGCTTTGTCGATCATTTCGAGAAGTTTCAAACGGAACGTTATTACGCCGGGGACAGAGAACGAAAGTATCCGTAAGAACGTAAAAGGGATCCTACAATGTCGTAAAACGAATGACTTTTCGACGGGATTCGAGCGGAGAATCGCACACCGCGGGTTTAACGAGTGACGCAAGAGACAGAAAAGGGCGCGTAACGACGTAAATTCAATTAACATTACACGTAGCAGCTGTCGCTTGTAACGGAGATTGTCGTGTGCAAGCATCAGTCAAACAGAAAATTCCACGTTTCTGTCGCGAACTTCTGCTACCCAAACACCCACCAAGGTTTCGCGCGAAAAATCTCTCCGTACTCGAAACTCGTTTGAAAGACTGGCGAAACGGGCCGTGGCAGTTTTCGAAATTGTTCTCCCCAAACATTTTGAAATTTTTCACAAAACGAAAGTTCAAATTATTTAATTGAATCCAACGGTAACGAACAGCCACCGGACTTCGTTTCCCTTCCTGTCGGCGGTTCGTTACAATGACGTCAAAACTTCCCGACCAACTACGATGATATCCACATTGTCTCGAATTTTTTAAAAAAACAACGATTAATAACGCGGAGATAATTAGTTGGCCATAGTTTTTTAAACATTAAGCGATGGAAAAAATAGCCGTTCGAACAGGTGCAAGGTTTTTCCACAATTTTTTGCTAGCACCACCCTTTGTGCTCTTTTGGATTCACTACAGGATGGAGAGGAAAAAGTTTTTATCCGCTTCGAACTTAAATATAGAACGTCCGATACCATGTGCGAAGTACACGCTTCTCGATTAGCCCTGATCTATTTCTAGAAATCGGCTCTCGTAGGCAACGTTTCGAGATAATGTTTCTGTAGTCTACTCCAAATACTCGAAGCTTCGTATGAGAAAAATTTACCCGATATTCTCCAACTATTTTTGCTCGAAGAATCAATTCCTACCCGGATCTTTTACAGATTCCGACCCACCCAGTATATCTAGCTATTCTACAATCCAGCTGCACGCAGCTACGGTTTTGCACATCGACGCAATAAACAGCCATCGTGGACCTACTAGTATCGCAAAAGTACCTCACCTTACTCGGGCTCAGAAACATTACATAAATCTCCGAGCCGGCTGCATAAGCGGCAACACGCAATCTCCCACAGAAAACCACGCTTCGAGAGATCTCCGATATTCTTACCCTGCGGTTGAAAGATTTGGTCAGAAATAAATTCCCAACTTCTGTGTTTAAACTAGAAAATATCCCGCTTGGGCGCTGAAAAATTATCGTTACGCGCACGGAGTTCCTCGTGCGTCTTCGCTAAAGATCATCTCTCGGAAGACGACTAAATATAGCGAAGTAGATGTGGTCTGACCAGAGGAGTAATCGCACTTAAGAAATTCCTCGTCGATGTTCTCCGAGCCACTGAAATAAATCGAAGACAATAACCAGAACTTCCTCTCGTAGATCGAGCGTCTTGTTCGGAAATTACGTCCGGTCACTGCTCCTGGTATTTTAACAGCGTCTAATTATTGCTCAACGACCAGCTCTGATCTTAAGAGTTAAGAAGAGCACGTGGAAAGTCTAACCAAACTGTAATTAACTACCGAGGCCAAAGGTTTGATAAAGGAATACTCTTTCCAAAGTTAGTTTTGATAATTGAAAGTGATAAGTAACAATAAGAAATGGAATATGAGGGAGTATACACAAACTGGTGTTAAATGCTACCCTTTCATATTTCGCAGATCTTGCTGTCTGCCACCCTATCCCTATTTCTCAGAATCGAAATGAAACTAAGAGGGAGATTTGATGACCCTGACACAATTAAAGCGAACGTGACAGAGGAGCTCAACAGCCTCTTGCTGGAAGGTTTCTCTTGTTCCCAGAAGTGGCAAGAAGGTTGTAACAAGTGCATATTATCAGTAGGCGGCTACTTTGAAGGAGACTATTAGCGTTGAGCGTATACGTGCTAGAGATTTCATTCCGGGATTAAAATTTCTTGTATCTTTTTATTATAAGTGGCGAGGTACCCAAGAAACGGTTAAAAGTCACGATTTTTAACGATGCATGCTAACATAACCAACTTGATAAGCTAAGGCGTGCTTCTATCGTGCAATTTATAAAATGCCAAAGCGTATTTACACTTTTAAATAAATCGATAAATGAGACTGCTAAGTCACGCGTTTGGCTCTTCAGAAAATCGCATCGTCTTGCGGCACAAAGCATACGTGTCATGCAAGAACGATGCATGAGTCACGGTAATTTAAGAAACTCGACCCAGGGTACCACGTATCAAGTAAGGCCTCTTCGCGAACCTACTCTGAAACGAGTTTCTTAACTCGCAGGGGAACAGGAATCTCCAAGGTATACAAATCCTAATCAGTATTTTAAGTGTATCCGTTTATAAAGCGACATCATTAATATACAAACGCGTCCCTTACGATCCGATAAGTCGCTTTAATGGCAAACTAATTCTAAAATTATTCGATAGTCATCGCCAACCACCGACAGAACCGTTTAAACCAGTGATTTATTAAAAATTTAATTATACGGTATTATAGAATGATCTTTCGCGTACGCTACAATGTATAAGCAGACCCGAGGAGATTTATCTGAAAAATATCGAGGAAATCTTGCTCGTATCAATCCACTTTGACTCACATTGCCGGTATCTTCGACGCGCGAACCGGTCTCGGGATCCTTTCAATCCAGGATAAACAAGTGCGAGGCGCCGAGGAAGCGCGTGCAATCAGAAATTAATTAAACCGGCTCTGCGTGATGGAACTAAACGGCACGAAAGAATTTTCAAACCGCGATTTGTCTCGTCCCGCGACGCGCACCGACTTGGCCAACCAGCGAATTCCGATCCCCACGGAAACTTAATTAAACTAAGGGAAAGAAAGGAATTTCTGACAACATTTAATCGTGTGTCTGGAATATACAAGCTGCTTCATAATATGCGGTACCCGCTTCGGTGGAGGACAAAGAACACCACGCGATGAGAGAAATTCCTATAAACGCGTCTCGCTTTCTCAATGCTGCGCAGAGCTGAAAAGTTGGCATCTGCGACCGAGTGTCAACTTTTCAGCCTTGCACAGTAGATACCACACGTTATGAAACATCCTATACTCGCGCGTACGTATACTGCATACTCTCGCCTTTCCTCTTCGTCTTCCTCGTCACGGTTGAAATACCTTCAAAGGTCCGGCTACTCTCCTATTTCACGAAGATTACCGAAAACAGATGGGACACGTTTCAAAAAAGAACTGCGAAAACTCGCGAGCCGAGTCGAAAATATGTTAACGGAGGTTACCCGCTACGAGAACATGGCGGGAGTTCTTTGAAGTTTATCCTTTTTCGCCACCGACCGTCTTTCCTGCATTTTCTCCTTTCAGGCTCTCTCGCCAGCTAAATCCCTCACTGCGCGGTATGTCGATTATGCGAAATAATAGAGAGGCGAAACATTTCGAATAACAGATCGACGAGATCAAACGCGAGATACTTGCATCGAAATCTATAACTCACCCGGATTAACTCCAAGTTATAAATCATTGATTTGTCCAATAACATTATTTTATCGTTTGAGTTTCGTTGCAAAGACAATTTTTTAAAAATATTTTACAGCCCGAGAACACCGTCTAACAACGAGAAATTTATTTGCCATTCCATTTTATGGCACAGCGAACCATCCACCTGGGCGAGTCGGACAAAGGTGTTCTGTTTGCGAGAAAAAGTCTCCAATGGACACTAAAGCACGTAAAAAGAATTTTGCAGCTGTCCCTAATAATTCCCGAGAAAACAGCTTGTAACAGGTTACGTGACTCGCCCTGTACACAGGTCACGTGAAGCAGAGCACCTAAATATCTCTCTCTTGGATTTCAAGATACAAGAAAATTTCTACAGCAAGATTTATCTAGGTCGTTCGAATAAAACAAAGAAAAGCAAAAAAAAAATATAAATTAATCGTACATTAAAAATTGACAATATTACGATTTATTTTATGTGTCACATGCTGTGTAAAAATGGAGTAATAAATTGTTATATATCCAAAGCACATTAGAGATGTTTCTTACAATCTTTCGACCCTAACATAAACCCTGTTCACGAGGTAGGAGAAATGATTACCCTTCGAAATGAAAGACCACGAATTCGCGAGGATGCGTGCTGACGTATAGCACGCCATTGAGCGAAATCTGCTTGCGCGGTGTCTTGGCTCGTTTGGAAAATGTCAGTGGTCCGGCGACTGTTAACACGGCAACGCTTTCAAACTGATTCGCTCAGCGGTACAGCGAAAACCATCTCGAAAATGAAATCTTCGTCGGAAGAGCGACTCGAAGTTTGTCTGCTCGTTGGAACATCGACGTGTTTCAACGTTTCACGATAAAACCTCTAATAAGATTCAACCCTTTCAAACTTGAAGCATCAAACAGGTTTTATTGCCAACAAAATACAAGTGTAAGTAATTTCGCCTCGAGCAAACGTGTTTTAAATTTGAAAAAGTGTCAAGCGCGGTTGATAGCAGTAGTACGATCGACGTTTGTAACAACTGGGGAAAATATCGAATCTTGGAAGATGGGTACCGCATAAACTGTCAACGTCAAACCGCGTTCAGCGAGACCAGCAAAGCAACCGTCCATTTCTCGATCGGATTATTACCGGTGATAGGTTTTGGATCCAAACGTCAAAGGTTATCACCTGGTCGATCACCTTTGCCGCGACCCATATCAGGACTCCATCCTCGAAATGATGATACGAGAGTATCGTTCACTTTCGACGTTTATATCAAAATTCTGTTACTTGAATTCGAAGTAAACCCAAGTATTAATTTGTTGCAAATCAAGGTCAGAAATCGACGCGACCTAATGCGTAGGAAGTTGCCGCGATCGCGTGCAGGCCGAATGAAAAGAAAACCGTCCGGAAAAATTCGCGCGACACGCAAGCACGGGTGGAAAATTGTAAACAAAAAGAGAGGAGTAAGAGAGAGTCGCGTTATTTACTCGCGCGGCACCTGACACCGTCACTCCCGTATCGCTCGTCGCCGGAACACGGGGGATTCGATTTCGCCCCGGCATGGACGTAGACGCGCAAGTAAATTACGCCGGCGTAGTAATAAACTAGAGTGCACGGCAGAGGCGCGCGATGCACGCCGACACCCTTTCGCGCGGCGTTTCCTCCCGCGACATTTCGAACAAATATACGCGTCGTAAAACCCCGCGCTTATCCGTGCACGCGCGTATTTTTCGTTTCGAACAGTGTCTGTCAAGTTGCAGAGACGTTCGTCTGGAAAATTACGGATGGTCGTTCGTGAGATTTTCCCCAATGAAAATGAGCAAATAATGCCCGAACAACACCGGTGATACTTTCGTAAGCGACTGTATTTCGTCTGGTCGCGCGACGGTCCGCGTCCACTTTCTCTCCGCGCGTTATTTTCCGATCGAAGCACCCACGCGGGAATAGCTATACAATGCAAGAAGCAAAAAACACCGGTAGAGCCGGGACGGAGAAAAAAGGGGTATTTAGGAGAGAGTTTCCTTCTTGCCGTAAGCAGCTCGTTGCTCGGAACTTTGACCTTTGAACCGGAAGTAAACACCGAATGGTCCGCGCCCACGACCACCGGGGAACATAGACGCGCGGTTCCCAGTTATTCGATAGAAACCGGAGAGGGAGGCTGTTAGCGTCTGCGTGGGTCGGAACGAGCGGTGGTCGTATCGCGAAACTCCCCGGATAGAGGGAAAAATCCTTTGAAAACGGGAAGAGAAAAATTCATTTCGGCATTTCAAGTTGCAAATGGCACGCCGTATGCGAAAAGGAGTTTTCGGCATGTCGCTGGGTATATTGGTTCCCTTACGCGGCCGCGCGGAAGGAATACTCGCGTACCGAGTTGATATTGGTCGTACCTGCACACGGCTTGGTAAACCGCAAACAATTTGCAAACGTTTCCGTGCAGCCGTTGGCATAATCGCGCCGACCGGGGGGAAGGAGAGAAATAAAAGCCGTCGCGAACGGTCGTTATACGCGCGCAAACATTTGCCGGCGTTCAGCGGCGATTAAAATATGGACATCCGCGGGAACGTGAAAATTCATTACCGCGCCCGTAAGCTATGTTCTTGTCAACAAATTAATGCCGCCTGTTCAAGAGACGCATTCGCGGAACGTCAACGAGTCTCGGAGCCTTGCATCTTACATTGTACACCGGAGAGAAAAGACACGTTGGAAGAGATATTAAATGTCCACGGAGGAAAAGAGTTGTTAGAGGACTTTGGCAAGGAAAGGAGACTGTTTGAGCAAACTGACGTAGGACAGCAAACAGCGGACCGATCGCGATACTAGACCGAAACGTCAAGTCGGATAATACGGTCTGCCAGACCACCGTCTTAATCGAGCTGTCGAAGGCCCTGATATAGTAGAAGCTCGATTATTGGAGGAATTTCTAGCCTCGATTAACTGCAATAATCGAGATAATCGATCCAACGAGAAGTAGCCCCGTACGAGGTATCATTGGGTAACGGATAAATACAACCTGAGACGATGTTACCTATGACTTTAGCAATTTCTTGGAATTATTTTTCGAAAAACGCTGTGAAATCCTGAAGAGCCCTGGGCAGCGAAAGCTTACGAACGTAAAATACTGTTCTCGCAAACTGGAGTAATAGCCTATCCAAATGGCTACTTTCCCAGGACGTTTACGTAAATCCTCAGCGATGCTCGAAGAACCCTGTTCGAAATTTTTGAACTAGTCTCAGCCACTAAACGCTAACGGTAGCTTTGGTCTAAATACAATAGATGAAAACTGCGTTTCGGTATACGACTGCAGACACTCGGTGAACCCAGCTGCAATGCAGGGAAACTTGGAGTATTAAATACTGCTTGAGGAAACTGAAGCAGGTAATAACTAACCTAAGTGCCTATTTCCCCAGAGAGCTTAGCGAAATTCCCAGCTACATCGATACATATATGGTAGCTTGCTCTCAATTTTTTAACCGATCAACTAAAATAAATTCTGTTGGTAGATGAATAATAAATATTCGATTTTTACTTCGTAACCACCTAACAGCCTACTCAGATACCGTCCAAAGAAGTTTAGAATTCAGTACAAAACTGTAATTCTTTTTTAAACATTCAGCTTACGTAACCAAAGTATCGAGTATCGTACCGAGCGATAAAATCATCCGAGTGATCCTCTAATCGTCTCGAACGTTGTATGCACATAATTCGCTTGAATAATCACACGCTGTCACACAAGATACGATCGTGCCTGTCGGCCAATCGAACAAGAACAAGAATGCCCTTCGTTGTCCGTTCGAATAAGGCTCGAGGCTCCAGGATCAACTCCCACCCTTCCTGAACTGGCAAACCCTACGAGGGAAAGTCCTGGTTGTTTTCCCGCAGAATCAACATCTGCGGACCACTCGAAGGGGACGACGACGTCCAAGTCTACACACTCTGGGCTGGTACTCCGGAGCCTGATCTTCAGGAAGTTCTTCTCTCCGGCGTACATCCTGTTTTATCGTGGCAAACGATTCGCCTACTAGAAACATCCGATCGACTACTTTATTGATTAGAGACGGTGGTCGACCGGTGATTTCTACCATAAACACAAACGTCTCGTCTAAAAAAAGCTACGGCAGTCGCATTAATTGCAACAAGACCTCGAGAATATCGGAAGTTGTTACATAATCTTTAATGGGAGTTTCGAACGAGTCGGCGGATTAGATAATAAATACGAGACAACGATCGATGTCGGCGAGCATCGCGTCGATAATGATGACAAATCGTGCCTCGAACAAGCACCTAATCAATTAGTGATTCAACACGGCGGTAACAACGCCTCGCTCTGTTCGCGGAATAGCACGACGAGCGCGTGTCGGACATCATCAACATTACTCGCGAGGTTATCGCGATTGTCCAAACAGTGCATATCCGTGGAATAACTTCTAGCAATATATCACGTTGGGATCCTGATTTCCGAGCTTAAGTCGGGGAAAAAACCGCGTGGCAATAATTCAACGGCGTATCTCGTCTTCGGAGGTCCCTCGTGCAATTTGCTCTATTGGCAGGGAGAATGGAAAACTTAAGGCGGTCCACGGAACCGGGGGACGTAGAAAGAAACGAATTCGCCTAACAATATCGTATCTCTCTGATGTACGTGCTGAGAATATTGCAACCCACCGGACAGAGGCCACCGGATATCCGCGTTCGAGTGATTTTCATCGCTGCCACGACCGAAATATCCAATTCGTCCGCGGAAGATCTGTAAACTATAACCCGCGTGCACATCTTACAGCTCGGTCTGATTCGAGAAAATGTTCCTCGCGCGTCACTGAAACATTTATAGATAATATTTTTATAAAGGATTCGTATACACGCGATACACGTTTTACAGTTTCATTTTCTATGAAATCGATGCTGAAACGGTAACCGGTATCGATAAATTTACATTTTTCGATATTTTGAACTGTACTTTGTAACTGTTTCAAGAGCCGGGATCAATATTATAAGTATTTGAAATCCATGAATAAATACGGATTTTGCGGCGCCGATTACCAGCGAACAAACAATTATCGACGAACGTCGGGAACATTTTATGAAAATAACTGTGTTCGGCTTTCGAAAAGTTCGAAATTGAATAAAACGACGACGCGCGGCTGGATGCAAATATCAACGACCTAATATTTTCACCGAAATAAATTTTTCGTTATTCCCGCATGGCCGGTGTCATAAAAGCGTTAAAACGTGGCCTGTTTACTCTATCCACGCCCGGAATAAACATTTTTATTCCCGTTACCGCGTGCGCTACCTTCCATGCAACATTTTTACACGAAATTGCAGCTTTCGCGGAAATCGCGATTCCAGACTGGCGCAGCGCATGGACATGTTTTTTCGAAACGTGGTCCAAATTCAACAGAATAGACCCATCGTGCTCCGAACACAAACACGATTAATTGTTAAGAAAAGCAACGCAGTTACCATTCCGTATAGGAGTTTACAGGGAAATTGATTACCAGAGTGTGGCTTTCTTTTCGTCGGTCTTCAGGACCGACCTTTCGTTAAAAAATTAAAAATGTAAACAAAAAACAAGAGAACGTATTGACGAGTTATCTTTCATTTTTGTAAAAGCTTCAGTTGGACCACTTTAAATTCAAGTTAACGGAATTAAAATATTATCTTCGCGATCATTAACACGGTATAAATACAGCGTGGGCAATCAAGTGATATTTAAATAAATATCGAGTATCGTCCATCGGCCATAATCGGGGGTTTACTTTGACAATTTCATAATTACACATTTCAGCGAGATTCTGGGGGATTTTGTCCCGGCTGGCGTGAATTATCGACGTTGCGTCGACGCGCACAGAATGATTTGCGTTGGTTCGCGTGGCGACGTTTTTTGGCACCGGCTCAAAAGGCGCTCACAATCGAGGATCAAGTATTCCCGTTCCGTCTGGTCGCGCGCGAGACCGAGTAACCACCTGACAGATCATTCGTCATGGCTAGGCTCCCGCACGTCACACACCCTTCGTGTAAACGTCTCGCGGAATTGGCAGCGTCTTCTCGTCATCGTCAGTCACTTCCCACCCCCGCCTGCCGTGCGTCCTTCGTTCCGTGTGCACGCCACGTGGTGAACGCACCAGCCAACGCGGTGCAACCGACGAACGACTATTAAGCCGTCGTGGATATCCCAATTTAGTATCACGGAAGCACGCAGCGGCGGATATATCGCCCAGCCTTCAGTCCCACGCCATTTCGCGTTCCGGGGGGTTGATATCCTCGGTAGGAACTGTTATTTCCTACTCCTTAACGCGATTCGACGCGCTCGAGACTTTCGTTGATTTATTAAAAAATGACTCGAGCGAGTCGCTTGGACACCAAAAATGTCCTAAAAGTAACGCGACGCCCGCGGTTGGGATTCCGGGCGACAATGCGACATTTAAGCGTTCGCGATGACAAATATCGCGACATTCGTTGCCACGGTATTAAAAGTCGTGTCTCCGTGTCGCGTGAAAATGGACCTTTAATGCTCGCGATTCCTGACATTCGGTAGAAAACGGGGTTGCGCGATCCTGGCATTCCTCGCGAGAGCAACGCGTGTTCCCCGCTGAATCGGAGGGGCGAGACACGGCTGCAGGCGCCTGTTATTGGAGCAGGCTTATTTCAAGGATGGATTACTTTCGAGAGGATCTTCGGGAGCAGCTCGCGTCGGCTTCGTAAATTCCCTTGTACACGAGTTTCAGCGAGAAAAAGGAGGAAGGGATCACGGGGCGACGATTCTCCGACTGCTTTGTGCCGGAGTTGGGATTATTACGAAAATGCACTGTACCGCGGACTCTTTGCTTTTGCTCGCGTAGTCCTCAACCGGCACTGGCTAGACAAAGGCCCAGGAACCGTTCGACGGTGTGGAATTTTTAATGGACCCGGAAACGCTGCGACTTACCCTGAAACAGGAAAAGAGGAATCGCGTTAATTAATTGTAACCAGTATGCAGGCGGTGGAGATTATCAGGGTCGTTGTTCAACCCTCGAACGGCCATTTTAATCCACGATAAAACGTTCTGACGCTAGAAGTAAGAGGTACGCGTAAAATTAAGACTTCCGTTGCTCCCAATACACGCGTCGTCCAGGGATCATCGGAAATCGAGTAAAGGGAAGCTTTCACGATCATTTTTAGTGGTAATTCGGGGAAACAGCCACCGTGGTGGATTTTATTCTTAGATTTATTCCCGCCAGAGTCGATCGAGCCAGTGATAGAGCCGGGAAAATGAGCTACACCTGGCAGCCAGCGAGCTGTTAGCGCCGTAGCGAAACTATCGGTCGCGGTTAAATGTGACACGGGAGGAGATCGTAATTTCACGAAAAGGATTAAGTTCGCGGAACATTACGAGCGCGCAGACCGTCGGGGAGAAATTATGGGGCGCAGACACTATTGGAAATATAAAGCTTCCCTTGTCTCGTCGCGACAGGTGGCGCAGACTTCTCTTCCCCGTCGGAGATGACAATTAATTACTGCTAGGAAAGTAATGGCATCACGCACGCTGCCATCTTTTCGTGCTCATTTTTTTCCCCCCTTTTTTTTCTTACCCATTTTTTCCCTCTTCATTCCGTTCGGGGCCGCGCGACGGCTCGACGTTTCATTACCGGCGACTTCTAATTATCCAGAACAAATGCAAGGCAAATCTCTTTGAACGTGTAATGAAATCTGCCTGACGGAACGTGACACAAGTATGCAGGATATAGAAAATCCTTTCCTGAGCCTCCGGAGAGCCACAGACGCGGTATTCGGAACAACTTGTAGGGGTATTATTCGTAACAGAAATGGTTCGTTAACGTTACCAACAGTTCGGTGTCGGGATTACAAATAAAATTCCACGGTAAGCATTAACATGCACCAAGGGTTCATGGTAACAATTTAATCAATTCGAACGTAGAATGAAAGAACAATTTTACTCCGTCAGACACTGATGTAACTGAAAATTTTTCATTCATATCGTAACAAAAGTTCTGAAAAACAAACTCGGTTCGCCGTTTCGTACAATGTCGTCTATGAAAACTAAATTTATTGATCGAGGAGCGTGCACGCGCGCGGAATTAAAGGCTTAATTTACTATGCGACGAAAGCATTGTAGCTACTTGCACCGAACCACAGAAATGATGCATGGCGGCGTGCATTATCGACGGTATTTGAATACCTATTGATAATACGATCGAGTTTACAACGCAGCGCGCTTCAATTGAAACAATGCCCGATAACGCGAAAATAACGCGATCTTTGTTAACTTTTACGGCATCGTTCTTTGGGAATTCGTGTTTGATAACGAATCGACGATTCGATGTGTTGTATCATTTTCACTAGGCGGACCAAAGCGAGTAGCTACACCTTTCACCTTCCATATCGATTAATTTCAGTGGAAATATTTAAATTAAATCAGCAGAAAACAAGTAAACGTTTTCGACGTAAAAACTCAGAGTACCAACATCCGTAACCTGCGCGAATACATCTTACCGTGCTATTAAGTCCCTTGTTTTTAAACGGTATTCCTCCACTTCTGGTAAAGGGACCGTACGCAATTTATCACAACGCGGAAACTCTACCCGCCTTAAGTGTCTTTCGTATTTTTAACAACATAAGAAACAGCTTGTATAAAACTTCCGCGGGAAAGTATTATATCCAAGGGAGCCGTAACGCGTTGAAAATAATTTCATTGTCGGAAATGGCACCAGGGAGATTTTAAGGTGTAAATTCGCGCAACAACGGCACCCGGGGAACAAGAATGGCGAATTAAAAAAAAAACGAGTTACCGGTTCGCTCAGTTTCTAACATTATTTTGGACGTATTCCCGCCGACGCGACGTTGCGAATTTGTTGCAACGTTCGTAGCTTTTTTTCGCGAAAATTTAATGTTTGTTGGTACGCGCGTGACTCAGGTGAGTACGCAAGCTTACCGTGCTTAGGTGTCGCGGCGGAACAGCACCGTATCGCGACTAAATATCACGGGTGGCAGCATTTACGCGCGAGACAAGAGGAGGATAAAGAGTCACGCTTCGAAGCTCCCTCTCCATACGGGAGAACTATGCTCGAAGTATTTAAACGTCGAGCACATCGTCGAAAGAGATAAAGGGGAGCAGAGGCTTTGGTGAAAGAATTTCGAGGAAGTTGAATAGAGCGCGAAGAGATAGAAGAGGGTGAAGGATTAGGGAGCAAGCTGCAGGAGAAAAGGAGCTTACGAGCCCGGTTGAAAGTGCTGATCGTTTGGTGCCCTATTACTGGGAGAATAGAAAATTATCAGTGCCTCGAAAGGCGAACGAAACATTTCCAACGAAGAATAGTTCGTTTCTCTCTGTCCGAGACAATAATTCTGCCAAAAATATAAACAGATTACCCCCTGCTCCATTTTTCACGAAATCTCATAGGTATTTTACAGGAACCTCGAACGTTGATATTTTCACTCGCAACCCCGTTTGCATGCAACAAAATTATTATGGGTCTTTCACGTTTGGTTGTATTTTTTACCTTGACTAAATAAAGAACGTTCGAATTAATATTTTCGTTTCATAATTTAAAGTAATCAATGTTGTATGCGTTTCGCATTGGAATTAAAATAAACGATCGACATTCACTGTGAAGAATTCTGTTGTAAAAATTTTATCAATTGCATTCGATTAATATTGTACGAAGCGTTTTATCATTTTTCAGCCGCTATTATCAGATTACTCGTAGCGCCATTAAATTGTTAATGCTTTTCGTCTCAATTGGTATTTTTACCCGCATACCCGACTACTATTTATTCCACCTGAATAACTAATGACACCAAATTGAACACACGCTTCCTTCGTCTAACGTCCTGTACACGTCTTGCAATAAATTATGAATACCCCTATTTTACACTTTCGTACTGTTTCCAGGGCATTGTCTGCCCATACCTATTTATGTATCTATAGTATATTTAGTAGCCAGGTCGCTAATCAGGTCTAAAAATATTCCAGATCGAAGCATATCGGATCGATCGTAGTCGCAGGGCCGCGAATTACAGATAAATATACCGAATGGCGGTACTTTCGAACATTTCCCGATGGTTAGCTGCTAAAATGTGTCCAAGTATGTACTTTGATGCTTGATGTTCTCGAAGCCTTTGGGGAGAAGTGTCCACTTTCCGATGGCGTGCCTCACTTTCATGGGAGCGGAGTGGGAGTCGGAGGGTGTGCACCCTGCTTTTCTTCTTCGGGACGCTTTCAACGTTAAAAGCGACTACTGAATGGCCGCGAGCCCCTCTCATAGATCGAGTGGCCGCCGACAGTGGTACGGTCGAACTGTTGAAGTTTTCACGCCATTGACGCCCGTGGGGGGATTAAGGCGGGCATAGGAACCAGCGTTGCTTTGTCGTCGCTAGCCCAATAAAGCTGGATTACGCTCAAAACGTCGATTGAATTGGGCTCATCGGTGAGATTGAAAGAGCACGGACAACGCGACACGAGTCAACGCCTGCTAAGCATACAGTGTCGATTTGAAAGTGCCTGTATCACCCGCAGTGTTTGCATTTTCTGGACTGACGATCGTTTTCGGGGGTCTCGTTGATCATACGGAGGCGAGAAAAGTACCAGAAAAAATACGCGGCAGAGTACATGTTATGACTAAAATCGTACACCTATCTCTTATTTGTTCGCTTTGATAATTTATTCGACAGGAAGAACTCCGTCTTCAGAATTCGGTAGAACCCGGGAAGCACGATCGTTCTCTTGATAAATTGCACAATTCGTTCCGGGCTTGGAACTTTGAAATAAAAGAGCGAAAAGAATTAATTGGAGTTTCGTCTAGGTTTTGCTAGGGGGAGTGATAAATTTTGTGTAAAATATTCGGTCTTCGATGGTCTTTTATACTATTCCACGCAGAACGATGAAAACACTTAATGTATGGAGGAAAGACTTTCATTAGGACGAAAAATTATAATTATGTATCGTGCCGTTCCAGAAACAAATACTATCCAAGGGAGATGGATGTGATTTAATCATATGACTCGACTAATTTCTACCACGTTCGTTTGGAGAAAGAGCCGTACTTTGTTCTGCGTCCCGAACATCGCCCTAATTACCTCTGAATAAACGAAAACACTTTGCAAAGGTCTCTGCAAACCATATCCAAAAGAAAGCCCCCTGTTACAATTTCAAAATCGAGGAACTCGGTTGTTGTTAACGCAAACACTGTTAACAATCCACAGAGACCAACGATTATCATTCGTGCGTAACTTCGTCGTTATTTACACGATCTATTTGGTATCATTACCAGTACACAAATAATTGCAAAGTAAACAATTAGCTAGTTTCGCTGCGGAGTACTTCGAGCAAATCCAACCTAATCCCGAAACGTTAATATTCCGTCCAACAAACCTACGCGTTTTCAAATACTCGCAACAAAGGTTCGCTAATTACGTTAATTGAAAATTCCACTCATGATCCAGACGATTTTAACGCGCGTACACAGAGGAAAGAAAGACCCGCGTCCCTGCGACCATAAATCGCGATTGAATTTAATCCGCTAAGAGTACACCTAATTACACGGTCGTTCCGATTACCTTGTCCATCCGGGGGAGTAAAAATGGTCGGCGAACGAAACGAGGCGTGAGTGGTATTACCGTATAACGAGTACGATTACCTCGACGGGAAGGACTTCGTGATAGTATGCGCGACGCGTGCAGGTGTGCTGGATACAATTTCGTGGTTTTAAAAATTTCACGAGGCCTTCAACACGCGACTGCGCGGAAACTTGCACGATCTATGGCGCAACTAAGGTCCTAAACTCCGTCTGGTCTATGACAACCGTGCACGATAGTTGATAACAAATATTAATTAACGCCCCCTTCCAAATTCACTGTAGCGGATATATTTGTGCGAGTTGTGTACGTCGGGGGTGGTGGCGTAATCGCGGCACCGCCTAATAATAATTGACTTCCGAGCAACTGTTTGTCGTTGGAAGTCAATGCTTAGTTATTCTATCAAGCCTGCGGCTCGACCACCGCGGAACACCGCCATAGCTTACCGTTCGGCGAACGTCGAAACCAAAACCAGCCGTAGCAAGTTGCGCTATGCACCGTATGCACTGGTATCACTCAATTATTCCTTCGGTATTAGCGGATTATCAATGCGATAGTTGGCAGAGGCACTCGCCAAAAGCATCGGCCGTGCTTCCACTCGGGACAATCTACATCTACGCAAATCTACTTTGACCCCCGCCGGGCAACGCGCCCAATACGTATATCACTGTTTGGATCTCACTAATTACGACCGTCTACCGAAGATTACCCCCCGCATTAAGCACGCTGCGATTGTTACTTCACCCGGTAATGATGATTGCGGACGCTCAAAACCTGTTGGGGTTTCGCGATTACGGACGCTGGAATACCGTACGGTTACCGTGCCGTTTATTCTGGCTCGACTCGTTTTTTATTTCCGTCTTTTCGATTACTTTCTCCTCCGAGCACTTTCAAACGTCTCGTGACTCCCACGACGCGGGCTATCGACCGCTTCCGCTTCAATTTTGACCTTGGTATAAACCACTTCGATTTCTAAATTGTATAAATATACAGTGTTCATCCACCCTTGGACAAAATTATAATGGGAGATTCTAGAGACCCAGATAAGACGAAAATCAAGAATACCGATTTTGTTGATGGATTAAAGTTCCGCCAGAACTGAATTCTTTTTCTCGGGGTATGTATATTCACCGAAAATAATTGTAATCAACTCCCGCAACTCAAAATATTTTTTCCAGAATGATTTGAAACTTTTTAATTTAATTTTTTAATAACTTACTTTGACTTCTAGAATCTCCCATTAAAATTTTCCCCAGGGATTTTTTCCTGTATAATTATACTAGTATAACTAACCCAAAAATCCGTCGACGCGTAAAAGCACCGGCGCAAAAGTCTGAAACCGTGCATTCCAGAGTAATGAATCGCAGAAAGGTGACGGAACCGCGGAAGAATGGATCGAGACCAAGAAACGTGTTCTCGCTAGAAAAGGATCCACCGATGACTGTACTCTGATGCAGAGCTACGTGCATTGTTTTTTAAACGATGACTGAAGAACGATCGCGGAGTAGTATAGAGCGTGAGGACCGTTAGGGATGCAGGCAGGCGATCGCTAATCGACCATGATGTCCGTTTCCGTTTAATCGACGGACTCTGGGGCAGCCTTCGAGCACCACCGGTCTCTTAAACTGCGAGATGACCGTCAAGCCACATTGTCGTAAATTGGGATTACATGTTCCGAAACGTTTGAAAGTGTGGTGATTTGGTATCGACAGAACTGGTACCTTCGATCCCGAAGCCACCGCAGCTGTCGAGCATGCGGGTCATTGTTTCACGTTTTACGATCGAATCAAGTTCAGTTTCCACTCGAATGTTCCGCAATGCCGTGACCACACTCGGTGTTTCCACTTGCGAGCAACGCCCTCCCGGTACTCCCACAGCTTGGACATGCTGGCGAACTTTTGACGTTGCAACGACCAGCGCAATTTGCTTGAAGGGCTTTCTACTTCAAAGAAACCGTGCATGAAGCCCCCATTACATTTATGGCGACCGACGTATTTACTTCCACAAAGCTACGTCGTCAAATGCGCTAACAACATACACTCCTTGCCAAAATTAAAGGGGCACTTTATAATCGCCTGAAAAATACCGAACTATTCGAAACCCAGTATTTTTAGGGGACGCGAACGTACTACGATGCAAGAAAATCAATTTTTGGGGTCTCGAAACTTTGGTTTTCAAATTCTATCGAACGATATTTACGCAATAATGCGACGAAAGTTGAGGGTAACTTGTTAACTCGATAGAGCGTTTCAAATTAGAGGAATTTAAAAAAAATTGACATAGATAGGTTGGAAGTAGGGCTATATGGAAAAACACTATTATGGAAATTGCTAAATTTATTTAGTCGAGGCACCAAGCTTAAAAATATTTTGTTTCGATCGTTGTACAACTATGTTTTGTAAAAATACAGAATTTTGCTAGCCGTTTTTGGGTGTTTATAAAGTACTCTTTTAATTTTGTTGCGGAGTGTACTTATGGTCTCGGTGGAGCTTGCTTTCGGGGTCAGACGGTGTTACCTTGTCGTTGAAACTAGGTTTGTGATGCGACCACCTGAAAGGCTGCTGCAACCGAGGAACATCCTAAAGAGTGTGTTGACTCATCGAGTGACTTGTATATGGTGTTCTCTAAATGACGGTATAAACGTAAGCACCGATGATTTTACGTGGAACCAATAACTTGAAAACGTAGAGTAACGTGCTCTCACGGCATCTTTCAATCTCGAGTACCTTTGCAAATTCTATTTGAAAATCTACTACAAAGGCTACGATTGCGTATGAAATTGGAATTAGAGAAAAAGCTAACTATTTCTGGACCCGTTGATGAATCTCCACTATACACACCACAGAAATTCACAGACCTATACGTGGAAACGAGTTGTCTATAGCGAGATTCGTCAAGTGGAACTCAACTGCATGCGTACTCGACGAAAATCGAAAGTCACTTTTCTCAAAAGTGAAGCCTCGTACGAGGAAACGTTACACTACACGTTTGACTTACTTTCTCGTCTAGAGTCACCATGCTCTACTTCCTGCACATAAAGTCTTAACGAACTGTTTTCTCGGGAATAATTAGAGACTGTCGCAAGATCCAAACGTACACAAATTCCATATTTCCAGCTTCGATGTCCCGTTTATACACCGAGACGGAAACAGTTCCAAGAAATAGAACGACGAACAAACAAATACATCACGAATGCACAACGATCGATGGAAAACTGTTCTTCGGATTTTCTCTAGCATTCAGAGATTAGTGTTCTCCGCAACCACGATTTAGTCCCTGGACGATCGTACGACAGTCGCTGGCAAAAGACAGAAACGGAGGTGGATCGAAGATAATACACCAAGGTAGTCGAATTCAATCCGCAGCCGCGAATAACGATCGCGGTGGCGCCTGATTAGCAATTATAATACTCGATCGAGTACGGCTACCGTAAATGCTGCGAGGGCCACGGCTACCGAGCGACGATTCGCTGAAAATTTCAAAGCGTGTCCGGCAATCTTTTCTCTCCCTGCTCTTTCCCACGTTCGTTCTTTCGACAGCGATCTCTTTTCCTCCCCGTGGCTGTCTGTTCGCGCTGGTATTCCGTACCGTGCGCGAAAAACAACGGCGAATGGCCGATTGCCCGTGCATCGAACCCATCGACGTACAGTAAACAGCCAGCCCCGTATCCTCTAGCCGCGGCACAGAATTCAGTCTCGAGCCCAGAGAAACGGGAAGCGTGTTCCATTCAGTTTCAACGGCGGTTATTGCCGAGCCACTTTGCCAGGAGAAAAGGCAGCGGTTAAACGCTCGGAATCGAAGAAATTGGCGGCCGCGAACGCCCGTTTAAAACAACGCGCTCGCTTTAAATTGCGTTCCCTTTTACGCCCCTCGGAATTAAAGCGCACGCTGAAAGTGACTCCCATCAGACATGTTAAACGCATCGATTTCTCCTTTCCCTCGAAATATTTCCTGTGAATTTTAGGGTGTCATAACTATGGACGAGTACGGTCGGAGAGCAAGCTTGATATATAAAGTCAATAGTCTGGGTTTGTTTTGGACCCTCTGACTATGTTCCTTGAACGAAGTGCGGGAATATTAGCTGGTGGCTGATGTTTCAAGAGGCGAAAGTAACAAACGGGAACACGTGCTTCGATGGTTCGCACATGTTACAGATCCGACGAACGTGCGTGGAGAACGTACTGGGATACGAGGTAATGGAGGATACCGGTACCGTGAAAAATAGCAGCGGCCTCTAATACAACCGCTTATGATTTATGGCTCGAACATGATGCCGTTTGTAACGGCTATGCGATAAACCGAAAGTTCACGGGGAGGACTATCAATTCGAGAATCCCCCACGATAATGGTAAGACCGTTTTGCAAACTTCTGGGACACGGTAGATTTAATTGGATTTTCAAATTTCTGCACGATTACTTTACGAGTAATTACCATCCGAGACGAGCAATCTCTCCCCACCGATGCGACGTTTCCCTAAGTTTTACGCATTCATAATCATTTTGAACGCGAATGAAATTTAGCATAGCAATTATCATCGCGCTGCTAGCAAGATTTTTCTGAAGCAACCGATACCGTCGTTCTTATTTTTAATGCTCGAATTTAAGGTGATAATGTCAGGCGCTTTACCTTCTTATATTTTCAAGCAAAGTTAAGCGCGCCTTTAGCAAGCATTAGTCTTGGTAAATGTCCTGGAGTGCACGTTAAATATGGCGTTTAAAATTCTAAACACCCCCTTATCTTAATGACCGTCGATAAGGATAAAAACTCTTCAAGCTTGACTCTGGCAGCCCCTCGCATAATTGAATTACGTAATTTGAGCGAACAATATTGAGACTCCGAAATAGCCCAGCTGGGAATACAAGGCCATTAAGGGGGTTCAAGTATTTGATGCAACACGCCAGGCGAACGAGAACTTCCACATCCTTCGCAGAAACAAGGAAGTTCGCGGCAAACTTGGGCAAAATTTTGTTCAAGCAATGGATAACGAATGAAACCAACCCGTAACAATTTTTTCCCCGGGACGTTTACCCGATATCGTACAATAAATATTTCAGCTTTCATATCGAAAGTAAAAATATTGAAAAGGGTAGAAGAGAGGAAAAATCTGTAATACGAAAGATATACTTCGCCATCTATTTGGTCTTCTGTATATTTAAATGTGATTCATGGCTATTCATAGTCCACGGAGTCGTAACTTATTTACCATAGATGCGGCTTTACAAGAGTAAATATAGAGCCGGTGTACGATACTCCACTCAGTTTCTGTAGAACCACCGGATTCAATGAATTCGAATCTCACAAGTGCAGTCTTTGACATACATTGCGAATCTATTAGGTGTACGTAGCTCAGACCTCTGCCAGGATAGCACTTTGTTGATATTGCGAAAACTCAGGCGGAAGAGATTCTCCCGTGGAATTGAATCTTGCGCAATCCTTCTTCAGGCATCGACCTTGGATCGTCGCTAATAAGCGTGGAGTTTTAAACGCGTTATATGATTTACTTACAACGAAATTTCGGTTCAGTGGTTCGTGAAATTCAATCGAGCGGAAAGATAGAAGCGAAAAAGAAATTTAAAAAAATTTAATAAATCAAAGAATCGGGGTTTCGTGAAATTTCTCAGGTCCTGATTCTAGTTCCAATTCCAATTTTAATTAGCGCACGGGGAGAATCTGGTGTTCTAATTATCTTAAAAATGTTTCACGAACAATACTGTATCACCTAGTTTGAGAAATTATCGAGAAATCATATAAATTGCCTGCACATAGCGCGTTAATGGCAACGTTCTTACAGCGTCGTTTAGGAGGTAATTTTTCTGCAATCTAAATACCCGCAATAAAGATTCTGGTCTGCCACGTTCCGAGGGTTCCATTGTACCAAGTCAAAAGCACATACATTCTGAAGAGTAATTATGTTGTGCAACTAGCACAATAATACTTGGTCAAAGTGTTCACAGACGGTGGATGCATTCTCATACCAGGAAATAAAAGAGAAACGACAATTCAAATCCTTATTTACCTGTCAGCGCAAACTACGCGGTACTTGGTGTACGCTAATTCTTGCAACCCCATGCGTAACGCCAAGAAACCCTATTCTTGATCAAAACTTACCAGCAAAAATGTATTTTACAACACAATTATATTTAAAATAAGCACACGTATGCTCTGGGAGATCCAAACGCATTAATGATTCTATCGAGCAAAGTTTTTTAGTTATAGCGTCGGGAACTTCGGTCGAAGTGGAGAACAATGTTGTACGCGTGGAGAGAATTAATGCGATGTTTATCGTTAAACTTGGTAAAAAGTGGTTCGAGATTTGTGAAATACTGCATACTGTTTACGGTCGAGTCTGCTATGCAGAACACAGCTCTGTGCGAGCAGATAAAACATTTCCAGATAAGAAGAAAAGACGTGAATGATGATACACGCTTAGGTGGTTCTTTCACCTTCCGCAACGGTATGAAAATGTTGAACGCGTGCAAGAAATCATGGTTGATCGTCGTGTGACAACCAGAATGATCGCGGAGCATCTGACTACACCAGCTGTTTCCTTAACCCGGAGAAAGAACATGAGAAATACGTGCAATTTTGACTATTTTCAAGGAATTGGCCGATCGTTTTACGTCGAGTCGATTAAAAATCTTGTCACAATTTCTAACCGTAATCCATGTTGTGCAAACGTTTTTACCGCTGTAAAATAATTGTTTCGCGTATCCGTGCCATCGACAGAAGCGATCGCGACACGAAGACGGCGGGACGACTCGCTTCCTTCGATTCGGGCTTGGACAGAAGCAGTTGGTTGGGCGTTGAATGGGTTTCCATTCCGTCTCGATGTAATTTGAATGAATGGGACGTTCGTGCGAAGTGGCACGAAGAGAAAGCGGCGATTAATTGACGAAAATTCACGTTAGAACAATGACTTTCTCGAAAGGGTAGCAGCCGAATGGTCTTTGCAGACAGCGGGGGACTGTAATTCTCATCAGGAATGGCCCATTCTCCGCCAAGATATTCCAAGTTCTTCGAGAGGGAAGGGGTCGGGCCGTAAAGACAGCCAGCACTTTCCCACACAGACACTTATGTGCAATGAAGTTAGCGCCCGTTCCACATTTTTACCGCTCTACGTGACAACGACAACCTAAACTAGCCAACCCTTTTCGCTAATAAAATCTTACTTTCAGGAAAAATACACTCGACTGTAACAACGTAGTCTTCAAACGCGATCAAATTAGCTCCCGGCTACCTTAACGTCCTCAGACTCTACTCGCAATTTTTAATATCGTTACTTTATACTTCTCTAGAGTCGTTTCGATGTCTATTGTAGCTTTACGATTCGTTTATTTCGTAAGGAAAATATGTATGCGTAAGTACGAAAGTCCGGGGAAAAATTGAGATACGCTTTCCTGGCTTACGACGGTACTCTAGTCGTTCCAACTATTTTGGTCGGACAGATACATTTCCCCGCAGGCTAAGACCGTCCTATTTTACCTCCTCCGTTGCACTGTCGCAGTGAACCTCGTTCTTCTGTCGCACGGATGGACGCGTTTGGACTAATGGGAATGTAGTTCAAGCCTTTATCGGTCTCCGACTGCCAATGAAATCCAAAGGTCTTGGACGGTAAACCAGGAAGAATTTATCAGACCCCAGCTGCAAAAACGACCCAGGAGAAAACTTACTCGAGCTAATCCAAATTAGAATCTCCTCGGTCCTCCGAACTTTGTGCCCCAATTTTTAGCTTTACTATTTTGATAAATACGTCCAGTTGGTAACATGGATTTGTCGGTGGAAATAGTAAAGGGCAACGTATTTTGTTCCAAGTCAAAACACAGTTGTCAGCGCCAGTGAAAGAGCCCAGTAAAAGGATAGGATTAGGGTTAAAGTTCGACCAACAGGGTTTTAAATCCTGATCGTTCAGAGTTCGAGAAACATATAGTTATCTCGCTCGTTCTCGGTCTCGTATCCGAATCGCTGTCCTCTTTCAGCGGCCAGCTCGAGTTCGATCAGTTCCGAGAATATGTTCTCGACCTCTGCCTCTATTCGTGCAAACGGCCAACCCCGATTGCTTTCCCACCAAGCGAGGAACTACTGTATTTACAAACCGCCTAATGATGCGCGCCAGTATCCGTGAAACGCGCAACGCCCTCCATTAATTCGAAAAGCGACAGATATTTTCTCAGAGGGAAACGTAGTATGTTGTTTCGACAAGGTAATTTCAAGGCTTCAAAAATCCCGTCTTTAAAAATGTCTATTTTAGTGTGATAGTTTCCAATAATTTTGTCTAGCCAGATTTTGATTTTTTCTCCACCGCGCGTCGATATAACAACGAAGTTAGCTCGATCTCGCGACAACTCCAATTTCAAAAGACTCGACGAGCTCGTGAACATCACCCGTTAGCGAAACGGTTTTATTCTGTCAATAAAATTCGTTGTTTGCTTATCGCGTGGAATAAAACGCGACCGAGCTTCGTTTCGCTGGTGTATTTGATCTCCGGTAGGGAAAGGGCACGAACGCTTGGATAATTAATAACAGTTTCCTGCAGTTTTCCATAACCCCCTCCGCGTGATGGCTCTCGTTTCCCGCGAATTGCGACTCCGCCAGACGGAAGGAATATAAAACCGTCGTTTTCCAATAAAAAAAAATGCTCCGTGTCAGTAAATTTACACGGACGTAAACCAGCTACGTCGGGGATGGGGACGGGTGCCTCTCTTCGAGCGGCAAGTAACAGTAATTACCTTCGCGAGATTTGCCTTGTCACCGCGAATACGGCCGCTGGTATGACGCGAATGATGAACGAGCAAAATGATAACGTGACTTCGTTCGAGCCAACAACAGAGTCACCGAATTCGTGACGAACCGACCGCCACTCTATTTTGCATAAACGCACGGTTTATTAAATTTCGCTATCCGTTGCTCGCGAGTGTTTGGACCGCGATACGGTAACGCCATCAGCGATTATCATTCGCGTGTTTGAAGAACCAACGAAACGTTTCGGAAAATGCTTACATTCGTTCGTAACAGATAAGATTATTTGTTCTTTCACAGCTGTAGAGTGCAGCAGAACAGTTTCATCCCTGAGTGGAAAGTTTCATTCCAGTAATGGTCTAAATAAACGCGTTCCTAAGTGGAACTCTATACAAATTTATTGTGCAAAATTGCTTGCTGTTCTTTATAAGCGGGAAAGGAAAAATACCTATTTTATCCTCTCAGCCGTGGCGTCTTATATGAGGGATGATGCTGTAATGTAGCACTCAGCCCTCCCCCCCTCCCCCCTCCTATAGGTAACAAAATCATATGAGATTTGATACACGGGACGTCGCTTATAGGGAACGATATCTTTAAGCGATTTGATCAGTTCTGAACGTTTCCACGATACAAAGATTATGGATTTTATAGCTGCTTGAAAAATAGGGTCAAAATTTCAAAATTATTTTCTTCGGCCAAAATAAATCGAGACTAATGTTACTTGTAAGAGGTAAGACCGACAAATATAATGTTTTGACAGAATTCAGATAATTCCGGGATAAAGTAAAATACAGTGTGTTCTACAAGCCCGGTAGAAGCTTGTTGATTCCAAGTAATGCCCATTGAGACATACCAAAGCCACCAGGATTTCTCTTGATTGAAGTACGTTGATTTTCGGTGACTGCCGATAACTCGAAATTTCAAGAAATTCTGCTTTACGTTTCTTAAAAAAGAAAACTCCTAACGAGGGTTTCTCCCTGCCAGAATATCCTCCAGGAGCACGATTCACGATGAGAGGATTTAAAAACGAATCAAGTTCGTCGGGTAGGATGAGGCGATTTCTCGAAAATTACAACGTTTCCGCCTATCCTGTAGCGCGAGTAAGACTTCCGGACGTGAGCCACGACCCAGAAGGAAAGCGTCCAGAAGTTTTACCAGCATTACATCTAACTTCTCCAAAGGTCAAATATTCCAGACTTTAGTCAAGTCAAAATTATCTCCAAACATTCTCAGTCCAGATGGAAGCGCATTCTTTTGTAGGATCGTGTCGTCGTTCCCGAGGATACGACAGATTTTATCTAATCTCGTCGGTGCATATTGTAAACAAACCATAGATAAGTACAAAAGATAAACGGAAATCGAAGAAGTCACGTAGACCGCGTTAGTTCAATTAATTCATTATATAGGAAAATATCGTAAAGCATCCGCCTCTATTATTTGTTTATTAATCTTGTCACGCAATTGCAAGAAGTCCCGCTCGGCTGACACGCAAGAAATACCGCGTTTTTAACGGCAGCGAAATTTACACGTTATCGAAACCGCGGAAAATATTCCCCGTGAAACTTAGAATGTGATATCGTACCGCGGAAGTTTTTCAAATATTGAGCGTAGAATCACGCGGCCCAGACGCTGCTATGAATTTATGCGCCAGTTTCGACGCGAAAAACACTCGAGCCCAGCGTCCGAAGTCTCGGGACGCACTTGGGTAACCGGTGGCCCGCGAGGAAGCTGCTCGTCGTCGAGATTACGTATAGGTTTTTCCATCGCGGCAAGAAAGACACGATGGATCGGCAATTGCGAACGACGACGCACAACAGCTGCTGCGTAAAATGGGTAGAAAGGAGACCGTGGGGCACGCGAGGCAGTAAATATCGGAATCCTCGTGAAACTTCGGAGTCATATACGCCCTCGAATAATGTTGGGTTGCCACGGGTCGTTACGGAACTGGGCAGACCCGTCTGCCAAATAAATCATCGGAAATACCTTCCGACACGTGATGGCGGAAGATTCGAGCTTGATGTGGCTCGCGAGCACCAGATATAAGTAGCTCCGTGTCCACCGCCTCGTTGTAAACGCGCCACGCACCCCCTATTCATGTCGACGCGATGCATGTAAGTCGGTAATAGGACGAGAGGAAAATCCTGTCAGGGAATTTCGATCAATCATTTTTCGAACGATCGCTGGTAATAATCTTTTCGTTGATTCAACGACCGTGTTCGCCGAATAAAAACAAAAGCAGAATGTAGAGGATCGAAGGCGTATTCTATATCTTTGGATCGATGGGGATCTGTCGGGAAAAGATCCTGTAAAATTGACAAGAATGGGATTAAATGAACATGTTGTTGACAATATAAATGCGACGAGCGAGAGGAGATGAAAGGACGAACACACAAGGGGATAAACTCTTTAAGCAGGATGGAAAATTATGTGCTTAATATTCTATGTCGTTCTATAATTTATGCGTACAAGATTAACAACGCGTCGCTAATAACATTGCTGGAACGCTGACACGAACAACGGATATAAACGGTATTTGTCTGGTTAATTTTGCAACGAACGATTTCCCTATTCAAACAAATGAACGCACACGGCGAAACCATATGCAAACGGTAATAAAATATTTTTGTAATTGATAAAGAAGACCGTTTGAAAAATTGTAAATTGAAAATATACAAAAATCGTTTTACATGTTTCTTTATAACTTTAACGGGGACAATACTGTTGAACGAATAAAGAAATTATGAGATTATTCGAAGCTTTCAAAAGCTCGAGGAATTTAATGAACTTTCATTTAGTAGAAGAAAATTCACCGGGTAGCAAAATTTGCTTCTCTTTTGACAACGAGAACTGTCAGAATGGAATTAATTTCATTGTCCTTAAAAATTATAAAGGTTCGTCGTCTCCCGAATGCTTGGGCTGGCTAAAACGTGGATTTGCTACGCGTCACAGGTCAGAGTGATCAACAAAGCACGTCAAAGACGATAGCAGCTATTAAACGTTTTCAATTTTACCCAGCTGATGTACAATTTCCTCCATAAAGTTTCCAATAGAGTTCCCCGTTTTCCTAACAAAAGGACGCAGCGAGATGTGTAATTCCCGAATCAATCTCGTACTTTTACCTTGGTAATATTTTTGCGCGAATAACGATTATCGAAACAAAGAAATTCGCAGCTTCTACTGTCCGTGAACTTGCAAGATGCAATGGCTGCGCGTAATTTTCCGCTATTTAGGGCAAACCACTTTGGCTCAAACTTGGCATTCGCTCACGCTATTCCTCGGAATTGTAACTCTGCCAATGCAACGTGTAATAATGCAGACTTTTCCGTAGCTCCTTATATTCACTTAAACGCTCAATTGTGTCTGCAATTAGGCAGCACGCGTTTCATCTTTCTCTTCGTTTCACTTAATACGAGACAGCGTCCATTACAGCATCGCCAGGTTTAAAAAATAAGACAAAAATAAACGACCTCGGTGTGTTCGTTTCCACGTATTAAATCGGAAACGATTGCTACGATCCAGATAAACAATTTCACATATCGTTATAAATGTTGCTTTCTGTATGTAGAACAGAGACTCTGTTCCCGCGAACAAGGCAAAGAAATATTGCGAAAACACAATACAAAACTCGTTCTTGCGAGCGACGTAGCCGGTTTTCAAGCACCTAGATGCTTACAAAAACCGGTGACTTATGGGGAAAAATTCTATGCCCCACTTTGCAAAGAAAACTGCAATTGTCCCGGTGCATCGTTGCACTCGCAGAAGATGCACAGTCGCGGAAAGTTACACCTCGTTAAACCATTGAACCATTTCCCTCCGTCGTTTGTTTCAATCTTCAGCGAAACGAAACGAGATACGCTCGTTCTCAATTGCGTGACTCGCCCTACGTATAACTCGCGAAATAATTCAAAAACTTTTTCGACGCATCCGCGATGCTCTTACTCCCGCGTGCATCCCAACTTTTCCGTCAAGTTTCATGTTTTTCAAACAGGAACAAACGCGAGTGACCGCGCGCTCAACAGATTTCAACGCGACCGCAAGATTACCTTGTTCTTCGCGTTTCAGGTAAAAGAATGGAAGGAAAAAAAAAACAAAACGCCGTCCAGTGGATTCCTACTGTTTTAATCACCGCACTGCCGTTTCTTTTCTCTGTTCGTACTTTGTGCACCGCGTAAGCAACCGAGGGGACCCCGGACCTTTTTATTACAACTCAGCCGCGGAAAATAGTTCGTTGCGCTTCTCCAGTTGCGGCCAGAACCAGCTCCGTTTGCTGAATTTTTCTCTATTACAATTTTTGTACACCTCGGTGGTCCAAACATTCCAGGAATACAATCTCCAACAAAGGAAATATTCGAATAATAATTTCCAAACTAGTTAAGTTCTGAACGACGGATGAGTCGCGAAGAAAATGCGGGAAATGCAGTCGATAAACAATGGGGATAGGATCCCCTTTGGAAAGAAAGCAAGCTCGGTTATTTACCCGCGTATACGCGAAACGCATAGCGAAGCAAGAGACACAAGCGCGAAAAGAAAGTCTAGCCGCTATAAACAATCGTGAATGTTTCCTTACGCCGGGGGCCGCATAAATTCATTCGTGTCGACGTAGAAATATCGCGACCCGTCGTTTTAGTTTGCCAGCCTCCATAAATCCTGAACGTTGATTTAACGTCGCAATTTTCGGATTTCGTCCGGGGGAGGGGGCGAACGTTCGGCAATAACGAGCGCATTCTGGCCAACCGTCGGGGATGCAAATAATAATCTAGTTGACGGAAAGAGCAACGGGAGCGGAAGAAAATTATAATAATACGCAGGGCGCGAGCAGGGCGAGCGACAAACTTTTTCAGGGCGTTCGACAGGTCGGTTTTCGAGCAGAAGGGTGATCGATACGCCGTGCATTTATTTTCAATCGTCGAGTTACGAGAGCGAGCAGAGTTATTAACAGAAACAGAACATTTTCGATAAACGAATGTTTGCAGAATCGATTAGCGGGGTGAGAAACGGGAGTTTTAATATTTTAAGCACACCTTGTGCCTTCATTTTCTACGCTTTTGAAATGTAAAATATTGCGAAGATAAAAATTTCCTGCGACGAAATTGCTCTACAAAAACAAAAAGGATTGAAAAAAATATGACAGAAATTCAACTTCGAGACAGTTCCGTGACTTCGTTCTGGTATCTCAATTTAAACTTTAATTTGATTTTTCGTTTACAAACAGAATGTAACAGCATCGTCAACTGGTATGCGTTTTGTTCCTATTGCTATTTTGTAAGCTGGATTTTCCGAGATTTAATGAAATTTGTGGTGGAAGAACAGGGGAGACAACGTTGAAATATTTAAAGAATATTTTCTAAACAGCAGAATTTAAATTCGTCATCTATCTCCACAAATTCGTTAAAAATAAAAATACTGTTACCGCTAATTCTCTACTGCGTCGGTTAAATGAAGGAAGTGCTTTTTACGTTTACGCGCGACAATAATAGCATACATTAAATAATAACTGAGCGCGTGTATTTTGTATGAAGCGCAAAAAGCGCGTTATAACGAAACTGCGTTAAACGGGGGAGCATTAAGCGAGGTCATACTGTACATAAATAATAAACGACAGGAACGTTTGGGCAACTTTTGCGTCTAAAATATCAATATAACCGTTAATGAACAATCAAATATCAATAAAACCGCGAATAAACGATCATTACTATCGATTTAACTACAGTTGACTGGGCTTTATAACCGAATGAGACACGCGCCAAATTGCACGAAAGCTTCCAAAAACTGGCGCCGTGCATTATTCGTCGATCCAAATTGTTGAAGACAACGCTATCATAAAATATTTAACCTTTACCTAAAAGTACATATATTAAACTACAATTAGATAGATCTTTTTATTTATTAAAACATAATACGAGTAATCAAGGGGTTACTATTCGTACGCTAAACATTTTTATCAAAATTTGGAATTATATTTACATGCGAACGAAACAGTGATGCTTGCCGACTCGTCCATTGGAAATTGATTGAACGAACAGCAATATAGATCGCACATCGATTTGTCCCCGTCACGGTTTTTTTTTTTCATTCTTCCGGAATAATTGGTTGCATGTAAAGCACATGCACCAAAGAGACAGGCAGACACTTCCTTCCGCTCGATATCGTACGGTTTCAATTTCATTGAATATTTATCGAATCGAGCATTTTTCCGATGTCCGTCTCCCCCAAAAAAGAGGAAATTGTTAACAGTGATAATGATCTCTACCGAAAGAAGCAGCACGAATATACAGGCTCGAATCATTTCGCTTTGACCGCGAAAACGGTTTCAGCGTTGTGGTATTACGAATACCAAGTAAAAGCTGAGTCCCCTTTGGCTCTTTTATTCAAAAGATGGAACGATTTGCAACGTTTGCGTTAACGACGTTGAATGAAAATTTTATGGGAAATGTGCGAAATTTTACGTTTCAAATCTGTTTGGGAGATAAAGCTGAGCTTAGCGTACACAGAATGCCCTGTGGAGCTGGAACAAGAGATTTGAGACTCGAATGGAAGGTACACGGCAACACGAAGTGGCTTTGCATGCTCTAAATTTTTGTCATTTCTATGTATTTACGTGCGTCCATGCAGTTGCAGTTTAAGTCTCTACCTAGTTTGGGGATAAAAAAAATATCAATGTAAAGAAAGTCAAACGTCACCCAATTTCTAAGGTTCAAAGCTAGAGGGAGCCCATAATTCAATCGTGTTCGCAGAGGTGGATCTACAAAAGAGAGATCATTTTTCAATCCATCGGGCTGTGTCATAAATTTGGCGAAAGCGCCGCTTAAAAGTGCCGATGCAACGAACAAACGAGCTCCGAATGCTTTCAGCAGACAATGCTTCTTTCCGCCCCGCCCGCACAATTCACTCTATAATAAAATTGAGTGCTGATTATCTTCGACTATTTTACGTTATAGATACCCAGCGGGGGTAGAATTTTTCTAATTTACGCTGGATCGTGACCACTGGCCCGAATCAAAGAAATAAGGCCATCCACGGAGACTCGTCTTTTTGTTCGATTATACTTGGATCTACGAAAGATCTTCCCAGTCACGATCTAATGAGATACAGTCGTTCCCGATTCAGAACTGATTGCTCCGCGTACTGTTCGTTCGTTCTCCTGAATATTTTACACGATAATGTAATCGAATATTAACGTCGTCCGTATTTGCATTTTTAAAATCATGGAAATTACACGTTACATTTCGCTTCGCAGAACCGTAGAATGTTCCGTGATTAGTGTCGTAGACGAGGGTCCTAGTCATTATGCAATCTTTTCAATAGCTCCCATTTGAAAAAGTTGTACGATCCATAAATAAAAGTTCTCGTGCTTTAAGTTCCGATGAGAATAAATAAAAGCTTTTTGTTTGGGACGTAACCGATGAAAAGTGGAAATGAACGTTCCCGTGTAACAAGTGTGGATATGTCGTTCATTGTCCCGCATTTTTATTGTACACTCCAACAAAGAACATAATACTATTCAGCGACTTGTTGGGTCACCGAGAGTAAATCTAATTTTTCACGATGTTACACATATCATATCTTTGTTTTCGCGAATATAATAAAATAAATCGTATCGAATCGTAACCAAGACTATCTCCGCCTCGTCTTCTAAATTGGAATCGCGCCAATTGAAAATCCCCCTCGTCGGACGGCTTCATTCGAGAAGCGATTTACCCTTTCGCCTTGACCTTCGACGTCTCTCAATTACCTCTCGAGAATCAAACAACGTTACACGCACCCCTTTGTCCGAATCGAGCCCCTGCGGCGAATGCGACCCCTCCCTCGAACCTCCCACAGCATCCCTTTTTATGGTTAACCAGATTCACGCAATTCACCGCGACCAGAAAGCACCGCTTAATACGCTCGAGCGACTCATATATCTCGTGACATGACACCCTCGGCTGAGATGCATGTTGCTGGGGTACAATGCGCGTGCAATCGTACGGAATATGTACAAGAGCATATGCGGGAACAGAGGAACCAGCTGCAGCATTCGGGAACAATGGAATGAAGCGTTTCGTACAAGCCGCCTGTCCGTCTTTCAGACCAAGAGTCGACCAAGGAAAGAGGAAGAGAACCCAAACGGCTGCCGAACCATTCTACAGCTATTAGGCCACAGTCCCCAGCGGCAAGAAATCAGCAGACACTTTTACTTTATTTTTATCACCGTTTAAGTTCAACTATAAAACGCCACGTCTCCGATTTCATTCGTCGCAGACACAGAATCCCATTTTTTTTTAAACAAAAGAATTCGAATCGAAATAGGATGAAATTATTTTTAAACTCTATCCTTGTTTTATCCTTGCGTTCGCGAGCGAAAGATTACCACTTATATCATCACTGTGCCGTAGAAGTTAATCCGCAAACCTTCGATTTGAGGCTTTGACCAACCGTTCAGAAACGCCCTTTGCATTCCCCGTTTCGTTGGCGTCTCATTTCTGCAAACAGGCGAGGGGCAATAGTCGCCATAGCTAGCTCGAAAATGAACCTTGCCTGGGAGAGGCCCCGCCGGTGTATCCTTGATCAGGTAAGTCCGACCGGACTGGAATCGGGCTATTCAATCGACACGATTGGGGAATTCTCGCGAGACTGGGAAAACTAAATTGAAATCGGCTTGTATAAACGCGGCCGAATGAGAGGCTCAAGGTGAGACGAACCTAACCCCCGAAGGCTGTATACTTGTGACCGCACACATCGGCAATGATCAATACAACCCGGAAATCGAATTAAATTCGGGCGACGTAATTAAGCACGAGAGACGGGAAATCGTCGCAACGACGCCAACTGTAACGCACCAACCCCTATTATTTACTTTATCGGGGTTACAATTAGCAGAAAGTATAACTCACACGATCTTTGTTGTCTCACCCGATTCACTCGCTTTTATAGAAAATATTGAAACGATCCTCTACTGGAACACGGTTCGCTTTTAACTCGCGAATATCTCCATTAACATATTGAATAGCATATCATACATATATACATCACACTAATATTGAGATTACGACAGCTATTTTTAGAGACGGGATATTTAAATATTGCGTAACGTTAAGCAGAAATCCAATGGGTGTCCGACAGTGTAAATTATGGAAAATTTTTAATCAGCACCCAGGTACTCTTTGAACTTGGCTGTCGACGCGTTAAAAAAATTCTGGTACGGATTTGGCGATAAGTTTCATGAATATATTCATTTACTTCGTAGATTTTCAAACGATTGCAATAATATATTCTCGTAAGGTACGATTGAGTGATTATAAATAATCCCTTCATGCTTGACCGAAGAACGAATAAGGATATTGTTAGAACACGCGAAAGGTTAGATTAGGGAAACGGGGTCATATTGATCATAAGTTAATACGAACTTTCTTAGCTTTTGATCCTGAATCTATTCTCGTTATATTTCCTATATATGTAATAAGAAACACCGTGTATAGATACGTAGTCTTGCCCGACCTCGTCTCGATTATTGCTTGCTCATATTCAATGACCTTACAGAGATACTGAATATTAAACTCTAAAGAACAGGTAATAGTTGCATAAGACTTATTCCTGAGCTCACAAAGGATACATGTATTTCCGAATACAGATTACATCCGAAATGGCTGGCTCCTTGGGAATAGAAGACTCGTAATACACGATAGATTTATATACGTACGATATACTATTACATCCTTTCGGATCATTTTATCTTTTTGAAAAAGTTTCATTACCGAATGGAGGCGTACTCAAATATGTGTAGAAAGGTAGAGTGCCTCGTAAACTCTACATCGATCTTTCGACGTTCTTTAAGGCTTTGCTTATTCACAGAATTTAATATTATTACTTGTACTTGGATCGATTTATCCATTTTCTTGCAAAGGAAACATTCCACAAGTCATTTTTTGCGAACCCCGTGTCACCTTAAACCTTCATTATCCTGCCCAACATGAGCTCCAAAGCTTCTCCTACGCTCCGGTTACTGTAGTGCAAAAACACTGGATGATGTCGCGTTATGTATACATACTATGACACGTAGGGTGTAAGAAAACCACTACTTGGTAGCAACACTGTTCGACAAAAAGGTACTACTGTTATGACAACAATCTCCAAAAACCTGCGAATTCTTTGTTTTTGCTTACGTAAACTTCGGTCAGAGGAGCTCCAAGAATTGCCAAGCGGGATGGAATTTGTTGCCAAAAATCCTGTGTGCTTACCCTGGAACAGAGAAGAAAACCAATACGTAAGTAAGTTGCAATTGAAATCAACACACTATAAAGATTACAAGACAAAATTTTCCATGCACGTCGAACACCATCGATATCTTCTCATAGTCTAATCGGCTTCTTTAGCCTGCTGCTCGGGCCACTGCGTGGGGAATCTTATTAAACTTGTTGTGCCGTACCACGAAATTTTCGACTAGCCAACGCGATACGCGGAGAGCCTAGCGTTAACACACTGGCCGGTCCTACTAATACGCCGGAACGAACATTGGACCGGACCTTGCTCGACGCGTCCACGTAAATGGGAGAAAATGACCTGCCACCGGTATCCTGGCCGTCCGGCGACCTCCGCGTGGAATTGGCAATTATTTATCCGGGACCGGTTCCGTGTTGCCGCGGACCAACGCGAAGACAGGATAACCGGCTAATTGGCAATTTCGTGGCTGGACCTGCGTGCAAAACTAAGGTCGCGTTTAAATTCGTCAGGTCGCGACGCTGTTCGATCGTCGCACGGTCCGGCGATGAGTGTATCTTATCGACCCTTCCGGTTTACCTAACGATAACCATGCGTGAGATCACCCCTTATCGGGGCCGTCGAGTCACCATCTTGCAATCACCAAACGCGTGGACGAATAAAACGGCAAAGGTAAAAACATTAGACGACACCACGATTATAGCAGAGTTTTTCTACGCGGGAATCACGCTGTAGGGAAAAGAAAGAAAGGGGCTAATGTCTCTCGTCGAGACTCCATTTTGCAGTATATAACCTCGACGCAGCTCGTCGGGCAAAGCCATACGGAAGCCACATTACCCGAGATTAAACACCCAGGTGACCACGAAAACAATTTCAGCGAACTCCCGCGGAAGCAACGAGGAGTTAAGGTGTTTCTTTATTTCGTCCGCGAAGTCGTGTTAAATTTAAGCAACGCCAGATGCCCTCGCACGGTCGCGATTACGAGTCCTCGGTGGTCGACGCGATCATTCGGCCATTGCACATACATACTTTCCGTTTCTTCAATTTCCTTCGACGTATACGTCCACCCTGGCGCAGAAAGCCAGTCTCGACCGACGCGAACGTGCCTCGCGTGTGCCTCGAGCTGTAAAAGGGAGTCCGGGGAAGAGCAAGAGAGACTTTGGAGAAAGGAACGGGCAAGAAAGAGACAAACACGGCGTTTCCCATCCACGAGACACCGAAATCACGACTTCCATCGGGTTTCGAACTCCGGCGTGCTCGAAGCGCGTACGTGCCTATACGTTCCCAACGGTGACCTTAGTGCTCTTTTGAATCTATACCTCGGGACGATGATGCCTGCAAACCCGACCGAGATACACCTTTCTCGGTTTCAAAAGTCGACGTGCAATCTTCTATTTATGCGGCGTTCTTTGGAACGTATTTACCGTGCTAAAATTGTCGTTCGAAAGAGGGAATTACTCTGCGGAACGATTTTTCAGGCGCGAAGGTCTCGTAGCTTCTAAATGTTTGACTTGGGTGCGCGCACGCGACGATCCCGACTGCAAAGGGCCGCGATGGATCAAGATCAAGTGGACGGTAATTCCCCTCGCATCTGCAAAATACTGAAATTCAGCCCGATGCATTATTCGCGACACGCGATGCAGTCGGGCAGATGCACGAAGTTCGTAAAACAAGTAGCAAGTTCCATAGAGCCCTAAGGTCAACGTACTATCGATCTCGCGATTCGATATTCGAATGGAGCGAATGAGCCTGAATGACAAAGGGCGATGTATCGACTCGTGGTTGACGTTTCAGAAATTTCGCGACGAATTTCAGATTTCATTAGTGTTTTCCTCGAATATAATGGAATTTATTCCTTCCTTATTGCTCGTCGTTTCTGCGGGCTGAGCAAAAGACACTTTTGGCTTCACGAGAAGCAATATGACCCGCGAGGAAAAGCTATTTTTCATAGCGCGCGAAGGGGGACGTAAACTACTTATGATAGCGTCTGACGAAGTATGTATGCACCGCGTGTAACAGATCCTAGTCCGTAACCGTTCTTGACTGTTTTCCGAGTGAAATTTCAGCGAAAACTTTCCAAGCCTTTGCTTCTGACTTTTTGAACTTGGTTAATTAATAATAAATTAATATGTACGAGAGTTTACGATACAATAGCAGCTTCGTGAATGAGAACTTTGCGAACAGTGTTTCGAATATAGATTGGTTCTTTAGCTGTAACGAACCGCAGCTCGATTTTTCACAGATTATTTTTTCAAATATCTAGTCGCGAGTTCGTGATCGAGTCAATTCGAAGAAATTTCGTAACTTCCGATTTTGACAGTGTTTTGAAATACTGTCACACGTGGGTCGATGGGGAATTACACGGACTGGCATCTGAACTTCTGATGGTCGAGTCGTACCGGGAAATCGCCGGTGGACCGAGGTCCCCCAAGTAAACCGATATCACGCGAATAACTGCGGGCGCAAATCACAAGCGTCCGAAAGTTTGCTAGTAAATCGTCCGAGTTATCACGCGACGGCCAGTTTGCAAGTTTCCCCCTCAAATTGAGAACAGAAACGTAGAGTGCGTTCGACTAACTGAGAATAACAAGTATGGTACAGGTGTGCACGGCGAAACTAGTTCGAAAAGGTATACGATGCTCCAAAAATAAGTTACAACCGTGTGCCGCGACCTTTTTTCGCGTAGGATACCACTTCCTTTGAGAAAACTGACTTTGAAATCTGTTGGGTATACGCGCAATCGACAGAAATGCCATTGCTCGATACGTCAGTGCATATTGCCCAAGTGCATCGGGGTTTCCAAATAATCTAATGCATCTTCTTGCTCTACAGTCGAGAGAAAATCAAGTGTCCAACTTTATAATTTCATTCTTCCACGATCGTTCCGTAACTTTTGCTTTTTAGTTATAATAAAATATGTCTCCTAGGGAGGAACTACGATCGTCCAAAGCAGAGGGCTCACTGTGAACGAATTATGGCGATAGTGAGTCTCTGGAACGCAAACATTACCGTGACAGCCTACACATACAGTCAGTCCCAAAAATCAACACGTATCCTATAAATTGTAATATTATCGACGATTATATCACTGTTTGCTCAACAACATGGTAATGTCCCATTACGGCAACGGCGATGTTTAATCGGACTCTGGCATAGTGAAAAGGTCGAAATTCAACCAACACTTATTGCAGAGTCATTCAGGGGTGACAGATGGTATTCAATCGTTGCACCGATTCATTTTTACATCGAATAACGAGCCTTTGCTGGCTCGTTTCAGCATCGACGCTGTATAATCCCACAGATATATAGAATAAAGATCCATCTTTTGTAAAGAATCGACAGGGTGTTAATTCGAGATATTCAACCGCTACGATCAGGCTGTATTGATTATTCAGTGACCTACCAGGCACCCTACACTCTCCAACTCATGATCTTTCGTTCGTTACAAGCTAAATCGAGATATAAATTTATGTGGGATCCCAGATTCCAGTCGCTGTCTTTATTGTAACAAATTAATATCTTCGGAGCCAACGCAGGGAAGCGCGAAGCGCCGTATGAGTTTGACCAAAGTCGATTCTTTAGCAATTAGTCAAAGGGAGAGTTAACGCTAAAATAATTTTGCATAAGAAGTCTACATCATATCTGGTAACCACTGGAGGCTTTTACTCTGAAGACTCTTCAGTGGACACATCGTTGAAAGCAAGGGCTCTTCCGTACAAACAACGAGGATACTTCCAGCACGAAGGCTCTTTCAGTTGCTCCTGCGAAAGGGCTTTTATCCTCGATACCGTTTCTCAAGAGTAATCTGAAGTGGACACCGAGCAATTGGTCCGCCATTTATTTTCGCAAAACACATGTACATGGGAGAAAAAAATAAAATGAAACGCGATGCTCCAATAGACAATAAAAAGCCAGAATGCACGAATGAGGTCGACAACTATAGACAAAGCGACTTTCTATTCGTGTAACTGGACCTTCAAAATAATCTAGTATCGATTGCGATCGTGCGTTAGCTATCGATAGCGCTTTTACCTTGAATTCTCAAGTGGATTTCGCTTATCAAAGTTAACCGTACTCTTGTACATTGTTATCTGCTTCAATTTGTGATTTAACTCGATCGAACATTCTGGTTCATATGTTACGTAGATAAAGGGACGTATACTGTTTTCCTATAATCCAGAGACGGTGACTATCCGCGAAAGCTTAAAAGCAGTTTACGGCGCTGCTGGTAAAGAATTGACAGATTTTCGACACAACGACCGCACCAGATGCGAAATTCAGCCGAAGTTCAGGGAACAACTGTACGAGAATAGTATTGATCGTTTAATAGGTGCCCTAGAACAGCGGCCGCTGCGAGGGCCCCCGTCCGTTTCATGTAACGCGCGCTGTAACCTCGCCGCAGGACGTTGGAGAAATAACTTTCGGTTTCCTAGTTGTAACTTGGCGTTTACGAGAGTACGCACGGTTGCGCAAACGAAACGTTAAAAAGGGAATCGGCCTTGAATCGGCGCAGCGTAACTTGGAGCGTAATTTTATACAGGAACGTATACGGCCAACCCGTTGAATCGCTGTATCTAATCTTCGTCGATAACGCCCCGGCCGCACGAACGCAAGAGCCGCTATGTAATTTCAGACATTGGGGTTCGCATCGCCCTCAACTGAAATTCCATACGCGTCGCCAATTAGGAATAAGTCGAGAGGTTTTCGTATTATGGCTTATAAAGTCCACCGAGAGCGCATCCTCCGCGATCGCGTACGACCCTTGTCCCCGCACGTGGCCACCCTGCTCCGAACCGAGCTAATTAACGCTCGTTTGCTACACGAAACCTGCGATCACGATACAATTTTGTCTGAGAAAATGCTAAAATATTCAGATATATTTCCGATCGAAGCTGTTCGAAGCAGTTAGCAGGGATCAAACTAAAAAAAGGAACATCGACTCTTTCGCTGCTGTATCGTTCAGAAATACGTTCGAGCGTGGAAAAATTCGCAGCGCCGAGAGAGCCACGCGATCGCATGTTCTGGATGCTTTGCGTTTCCACGGACGGGAGGGCAATTTTTCCGTCGCTCGATCCGATCCAGTCGATCGTGGGAAGAGAGTCCAGCCGGAGCCTCGAATCCCTTCCGAGCGACGAAATATTCAAATTACACAGAGACGATGCAATTCTGCGCCCCCGACCCCTGAATTTCGGATATCCCGTGCCAATCTCTCTGTATCCACCCACACCTCGGCGCGATGCAGGCGTGATTATGATACAACGGGGACGAAACAGAGAGGAGCAGGCGACGTTGAAACGGACCATGGAATCGTCCACCATCAATGAGTTTACAGGGGGCGACCATCGCAAACGGTGGCCGGTTTACAAATCCGATAATGCCGAATGCCGTCGACGACGTCGCTTGTTTATAGATTATTGTCACAATGGATGTACTGTGACGCTTAAACTGACATGCTAGCTTGATACGAGCGCGTTGAGTGCCTTGTTAGTTGGAACAATTTCTCGCTTAAAGATCGAAAATGAATACTTATTATGCTGGGTTATCTTTAACCGAGGGACGATAGAGAATTTTGTCTCACAACCAGAACAACCTTAAATAGAATGATAATTAATTTTCGTCGACATACGAACCGTAACTAAATAGAGTTTTATTTGTACCTGATAAAAATAGCAAGAGTTAAATCACCCTCACGGCGAAAGAATAAAGAATATAAAAGTTTTTAGTTTGGATTAGTCGCTTTGATGTTCCCCCAGTAGATGTTTAATTCCGCGGCTGCTCGCGCTGCTCGTTTCCAACAGAAAAACAATTGTGGATATTATTCTGCTCTTTTAATTCCATATTAAAATTCCATCTTTAAATGAACAATTACCGTAGACCATGTGTAGCGAAACACTTTATTCACAGATATTTTCTAGACTACATTAACCAGGGTAGTTGTTGTGCAAGTAATCGGATATGCCCTAGCGAACGAACACTTGGCCAAGTATTTTCTTTGATATTAAAAAAGAAAGGAGCATTTGACAATATCTCCGAGCTTTATGGGGTAATATAATATAATTAATTTGATACGTAATCACTCTTTCCAAGCGTTATTGACGTTGTTAACCTAAGTGCCTCGGTTTAGAACGCATTATCGTAAGTATCGATCGATTACCCGCGACGCTTAGCAACGTGGTTGGTAATAACTTCTACAGTTTCTTAGTTTTAATCCGATTTTCACCTGACATACAATCACCAAACGTATCTGTTACACTTTTGCTTGAACCATATTTTGCTTTATGTTCTAAAATATAACTCGTATATTATTCAAACTTCGCGTCAATATTTCCCTTATTTTTTAATTTTACTAGCAATTAAACGTCTTCGTCAGAATATTTCCTCTATTGTAACGAACTATACGAACGTATTTCTGTAGAGTTTGACTAATTCGATACGTATTGTGATTTATCCAAGAGCGTCGCTTGGTTGCATTGTCACGGACGCGGATAAATCACGGCGGTGCATTGAACTTGGCGTCCGTGATAATGTTTCTTATACAGTATGCAATATCTATAGTTGCCAGCGTCTCTTGGCACTGTTTTGACACGCCCGTCGATGTAATTTCCTCTCTGTCGTAATAAATGTTTCCCTGTGATTGATTTATTACCCCGACTCTTAGTTTTATTGTGAATTTCGCGTTGCCGGATCCTTTTCGCAGGTTGATCCACGGTAACAATAAATCGTTACAGTCACCAGATTTCAGATGCAAGGTGGAGGCGCAACAATGCGTTGTTTGACGACCATCGTTGACTTCAAGCACGGTGTTATGGGAGCCAAAGTCATCATGATTTATTATACCAAGAGTCAATATTAGGTGACTCTCTCCATATATGTTCTTACTCCAAATTTCAAGCTACTGTAGATACAAATTGCACCCACTGTCTCTAATAGCGCTAACAAGATTATTAGCATCGAAGTGCTAACAGATCGCGAGCACATTGACCATTGAGGCCATTGCCTTTAATCGTCAGTTACCGTTTACGTAATTTTATAACGTTTACAAGAGTTTAATAGTAATAAAATAGAAATACTATGACGCACAATCTAAATGAGATAATACGCGAGTCACTCTGTTAATAGACGATTCTGCCTTTGCACAACGCTTTATCGTTAAATCAAACAACAAACAGTCGATTACCAATGGTAGCTAGAAATAACAATTCTCGATTAAAATTCGCCAAGATCACGTTTCTGCCGTGCGTCCGAGGTCAGGCTTAAATATCCTCGAAATTTAGAAATACAAAATTCTGTTGAATCGCGCTAGATTTTCTCACCACCACGGACGCGTACCTTTCGCGTGTAGAAGTAAATTCGAATGTACGATTCATTCTTGGATAGTGACTGCAGGCAGCGTCCGTTTCAAGCGGGATTATGCAAAACCGATTTAGTAAGCGCTATAATAGCGAGGAAACTTACGAGGCGAGAAGATAATGCGAGGAACGAGGGTGGAAGTGCATTGTCTTGTTCCGGCCAAAAGGGTTTCGCCAGTTTAGTTTTCGCGCCATCGTTCTTTCGGATATCTAGGACTGATAGGACGTACTTTACGACGCCCTGGAATTTAAAAGTCTGCCTCGAAGGTAGCTGACGAACGACCTGATATTCCCTTTTCTTTTTTCATAGCTACGCGCACGGGACGAGGCACGAAATCACCTTTATAGTCTCAAAAATATTGACTTCAACAAAAATTCATTCCGACGAATATTGCTTACATTAAACGAGATTGTACTGACCGTCCGTGAGAAGAAGGCTAACGAGGGTTTTCATCCCCATTCTAGTTGACAGTCTGCTAGCACCCCTAGCATCGCACACATTGTCGCTATTGCTCGAGGTGCCAAAGATCGACAGGGAGCGACAATGTGTGCGATGCTAGGGGAGCTAGCAGACTATAAACCAGAGTGGGAATATAAAATACTATCAATTTTGTTTTTTACCTATATAACGTTGTGAATATGTGAGACCACGTGTAAACGAACCTCCAATCGTCTCTATATAAACGCTGTTGGAATTCTAGAGGTTTCCCGGAAGTCCCAAGCGTTCAAAGAGTTACTAAAGACTATCAATGATCCCAGAGGCGTCAGAAATTTAAGATGATCCAAAAATACCAATGGTGGTTACTACTGGCCCCGAGAATTCAGGAACACCAGAAGTCTCGGGGGACCCTGAAAGTGTTTCCGGTTAATCCTGAGGAATCTTAGCTGAACTTCAACAAGATTATCAAAACGTCCGAGAACCCTTGTGGTCGCGGAATCCTTTGATTTCTAGAGCCTGAGAGTCCGGGATTTTAGGACCTCGGTAATTATGTACCTAGATCCCTCAGGAGGTCCTATATCTGAACCTGTGTACCGTTTACGTAAACTCCCCACGGACTATCAGGCCCAAGATCTCTATCCAGAATCGTCTTTATAAATAATTACCCTATGCTAATAGTCCGCAATTGTTTAAATTATATTAAATTTCTAGTCGGTTGGATTTCAAATATATAAGCTCAAAGTTATCTCTATGCAATTCTACGAATTTAGGGTAGCCTGGAGAGTCATTCTAGAAACGCAGAATTATTTATATATTGCGTTATGAATTTTAAGTTGTCCGGCAAGTAGTCCCACGTGTCTAATATTATCAACAATCCTACAAGTTTGGGGTTATCTGGGGTCAGTGTTTCTACAAGTTTACAGTTATCTATATGTAGACCAACTAGTTTGGGGTCACCTGAATAGTGGTCTGACGTGCTACGAAATACGCATGTATCACGGTTTCTAAAATTTCATCGGATTACGGTGCGTTACAAAACAAAGTCTATCTACTTCGAAACTATTCACAAGTGTTCCCATAAATTACTCTTATCTCCGTAAACTTGGTCCGAAACTTCGAACGTCTTAAAATTTAAATCGTTCTACCGTGAAACAGATTATATCACTGGCAAACGATAAATCGATCAGATAAGAAGTGCTCGGCGAGTGAATTCAATTTCGAGGCTATACTTTGCAGCAAACACTGCTTCCGGATAGCACCGTCAAACTTCACCGTGGCTAAACTTAACATCCTGCTGTCGGTAGCCAACGTTATTGGCATGAATGGAGCAAAGCAACAATGCTACCTCTTTTTTTCCAGTTCAATTCATCTGGTACCCTTTGTTCGTTCAACGCCGTGGTTCGATCCAAAGCAATCTCGTTTCATTGTTAACTACGCTTCAAAGAAAACCGCTGTGCTTACGCCAGCACCAGTTCCTTATTTTTGTTTTCGCGTAACTGTAAGTGACTGTTACGTTGCACGTTCCGATAGTTCCGAGAAAAACAGAAGCTCCGTGCTTTCCTGAATTTGTTAGTATTTTCATTCCTTTATTATCGTATTGCCCGTCCGCTGACCCATATGTGGGTCAGGTCGATCTTCACCCGGGAATCCGGTTGAATGCGGAATAAATAAATCGATCGTATCTGTAATTCGCAATACTCCTTAAACTAAAAAGTGTAGATGCACGAGTATTGTACTATTGTTCGATCGTTGCAATATAATTATCTCGGCGCAAACAATTCTCCCCGAAATAGTTACTGCTGTTTTCTCTGCGCGGAAAGCTTTTAAAGATCAGTCATCCAGATCGACGAAGTTAAACAGAATCGAATTCCCGCCGCGGTGCCTCGACGAATTATTCAGAAAAAAAAATGTCTGTTGCGAATGGTCGCGTTGCACCGTGGAACTCGATCGCGCAAGCAATGAATCACTTGATAAAACATCCTGCGATCGTAGATAAATACGGCTGGACACGTTATTATTTGGTCTTGACGAGCAGAATTAACACGCGGATAATCGTGTTATTTACGATCGACATTAATGAGTTTCTCTTCGGCTCAGGATGACACAACGCGTGGAGATTGAAGCGTACTTATTGATTGCCGCATAGGAAACTTTATCGGACGAAAAGCTGTTTATCATAAGTACACACACGCGAGGGTGCATGTGTGTGTTTGTGGCTTGTTCGAAAGGCGCGCCAGCGCTTTTATCTCGTCGACTACATACACGGTATACGTGAAAAGATAAATATACACAGGTCACCTACGTGCAACGAATTGATTCCGCAGGCTTATCGGATTTGGTTCGCGTTCGACTTACCTTACTGTTTACTTATCTTTTATAGCCGATACTCTCTCGTTTCACGGCGGAAACTTCGTCGACTGCGTGCACGCGTTAAAAATTTTATCCTATAATAATACAGTCTGTCTGCTTTATTGCGACGATGAGAATTTCAGAACAGTAAAGATATTCAACGAAGGAAAATTTATATTTTCGATTCTGCCTGTTCGCGTAGAATCACCCCTCGCTTATGCAATCGACACTGGAACACTCTCTATATCGCTTCGCCACAGAGACTTGCTACATTTTCACAAGCAGACTTCGATCTACATAGCCCTCGAGATTGAATAATCCACGGTGGATTCTACATTTGACGCAGACTCTTGGGATCCAACGCCTCGAAGAGCAATAAACACGAATCATGCTTCGGATCAGGGCTTTTAGAACCAGAATTTGGCATGGAAAACAATTTTGAGTCGGTGGTCCCGTACAATGCCTCTTAGATATATGTCACGGGCTACCATTTTATGGAACGTAGTAAAAAGAGAATCATCAAATTATTTTTTATTTTTTAGAGCTCACCAAAAGAAGCTATAGATACGGTGGATTAATGTTAGAGCTTCATTTAAACTAACTATATAGTTGGAATTATTATCAATTCAAAGATTTATTAGAATACGTTTGAATCATGCGCGTGTGTGTCCCGAAGGACTAAATAGGAATATTACTCTGAACTTTGGTATGCCTGTGAGGCACACTGTTCCGCAAAAGATTAAACCTAGGACGGTAGGAGCTGGGTCAACTTTGAACTATACTGAAGTTTCTCTGTGATATGATTCTAGTTAAAGTTGGCTAACATAATTTAGACCATTAATATTTCCATGTCATTTTCATTGCGGAAACTCACCATCTGACTATACTAATCTTCCAAAAAAAGTCCTCTTGCTATCGGTAACCTTAATATCACGATACGTTTCCTCGGAGAGTTTCGTAAATAGAGAGCAGCCAAATAATTAATAGCGTCTAAGACAGGATCTAGTATACACAAAGAATTACTGATGAATGCTCCCAGATCAAAAACGAAGCGCAAAAGAGACTAACGGTTTTATGTTCTTGAGAAGTGCTTCTAGAGTTCATAAAATTCTTTTTGATTTTATTATTTAGCTAACCCCTTTACGGCGTACAGAAAGAATGCTAAATTCATGTATTTTATACACGCTTTATAAATAAAAAAATATAAAAGGCCGGAAAATTCTGGGAAAATGGCTACAAAACAATATTGTAAAACGAATCTCTTGAATTAAAGCCTGTTAAAGCCATTAACTACAATTAAATTAACCAATGATGCGGGAAAAAACAAATGGAAGATAATTGGCTTAGCAAAACCATTATCATTGTCGGATGTATAAAAATAAAAACGTACGGTACAATAAAATTCGCGTAACACGTGTTATTGGAGGAACCCAACTGTTATTAATTATTGTTGGTCAATTGATCTGTATTTCTTTATTAAAAATGATATTGGAAAATTATATTAATTGTCATATTGGTTCTAACAGAGTTGACGTTTCGTTTAAAATTTGGACAAATATCCTCCACATTGTCTGTTTTCATTCTATTTTATTTCGAACCAAAAGACCACGGTTAAATTGTTTTGTGAATAATTTTGCTTTTCCCAATGCATGACCGACTAATTACACAGAACAAGAATCATCATCTACTGAAACTGCATTTAAAAAGGATTTCTATTCGTTCTACAAGTTCCCTCGGAAGAATCTCCATCGTTTAAAAAATTTTAAACGGAATAACTTATTCTTCGAACATGGTCGGGCAACGAGCCAAGATTTTAATCCAATTGAAAAGTGTTGGAAGATAGTTGGGAGTGCCATTGCGAAAAAAGAAACCCAGGAACGAAACAGAATTAAACGAAGCCATTCAGAGAGCGTAGTTCGAAGAACTCTTTACGCGAGTACTTCAGAAATTAATATCTTCCATGGCTAGGGGGTGCAAAGCTGCGATACCGGCCTCCGGAGAAAGTACAAAATATTAATAATATTTATTGTTTGCACTTATGTAACAAGTGGCTGCAAAAACGTTAAAACTGATACGTAACGAGTTTTCATTAGCGTTCAAGTGACGCTATAAATTTGCCCGGCAGTGCATCGTCGCAAGTGTTTGAACCGACTATAATCGATGCTCCTTCGGTACTCGAAACACCATCTAAGCTCGACGTTAAAGCTCGGTAGTCGCCCATTTTGCCTCACAATGTAAGAACACCGGCTTGTCACACAACACGTGCACACACACAGTGACAAACAAGTGCAATCAGAGAGCGGATAGTAACTCTCACGCTAACTTGTTAACCCGGGACATAAATAACACTCGAGCCTTGACGAAGGCACTCGGCGTCAACACCTACGACAGACACACAGCCTATCGGTTTTGCGGCACGTCTTCCGTTCCAAGATTTAGCGACTGCTTAATATAACCTCCGCGGAAGTTACATCCAGATCGCGAGTAAACTAGTTTCGCGAAAGTTTCTCCAGGCCGAGATGGAATCGGGGGTATAGGAGCGCAGGACACGTCCCAAGTTCCACGCGGATCATAAATACAGCGCCGGGACGCGATGGTTCGATGGAAAATCAGATTACAAGGAACAGTTTTGGATCGTAGAAAATTCCGATTACATTCTGCAGAGACTCGCGCCACCCTTACAGCAAATAATTCATGAAAGAGTGCGAACCCAATCTGCACGCAAATCTTTTTCGCCCAAGTTCGATGTACATTCAACGTCAAAACTATACTAACTCGACGAATTTTATCGTTTACTACGCAGAGAAGTACAGTTTTACTAATTACTCTGCGTATCAGCTTTTTACAGCTTTTTGTTCCGTGAATTTTTTATATGAAATTCTTCGTTTTGAAACTATCCCCGTTTTCCGTGGTTTTCGGTTTTTCACAGAGGGCTTTTTCGTTGAAAAGGACTGCGAACAAACCGAAATTCACGTGGGATAAATTAGAACGTTTGGATTTGACCGAAGCGAGCGCCAGTAAATTTTTCGACTACGTTTCGACGGACATTTTTTGAAATTATCTTCTTTTATGAATACTAATTGAAAATTTCTCGTGCTAAAGAAATTAACTCCAATATCCAATATTTTATAGTTCTTGTATTTCAAATCCAATATCTCTTCGTTACAATTTGCGACATAAAATGTATCCTATTTCAGCTCTACGAGATCCTGCCAAGATTAATTCGCTACGTTTCCAGCGTCTTCTATTCGATCAATTTGCGTGAGAGCAAGGAAACCCGATCTTATCGATTTCAGCAAGAAATAGAAAAAAGGACACACACAACGAGGAAAATCTGTTCACATAGAGTTCGCGTAAAGGGAAGTTAACCGGATACTTCTTTCCCCGAGATATCCTGTGTCCGGATTCATGTGTCTGATTCGAAAGTTTCCAGGAAGTTTATCCAGGCAGTAAGAGTGGAAGTAGATTCGACGTTTCGGTACACAGAATCGTGCATTTACTTGCACACACGCGTACGTCTAGGAATAAGTAACAACTTCCCGAAAGTTTAATGACGTGCATGAAGGGTGGAATCAGCAAAGCGCTTTTCCCAAAACAAATTTCCCAACCACGCCTGTTCAAAGGACCGTACAGATTATGATGCGAGTGGTGTTATGTGTGTCAAGTTATATTCCGTAAATTGCAATTTTCCATCGCGGCAGAGTAGAATTTATCGCTTCTGGGGCAATTAGTTTCAACATTTATTACTTCTCTGCTCTGAAAAATTTTGATTTCTTCGGATACACGAGAAACGTCGAACTAAATTAATTTCGAACCTCGTGAACTACTGCAGTAGAGATATTTTAATAAGACAATATATTTTTTGGAATTAACGAGCGACTGACGCTTAAGAAATTCGTGTATATAATGCAGCAACGTTCCGGTAGAAAGAAATCATTAAAATTCTCTACGACATAATCTCAGCTTCCATAAATTCATTAAATTTGTGCTGAATTCCTTGGAGAAATAGCTTGTTTAGTCGGAAGAGGTGACTGTAAACGAAAGCATGCTTTGCCTAAGATCCAGACAGAACAGAGTACATCAACGCAAAGAATATTGATCCTTAAAGGCGGTCGAGAATTATGAAGAAAACTTCAATAATTTTAGAATTCTATTAGCGGCACGAGATATGTTAAAATATCTTGATGAAAAACTAAGCTAATTTCTGGGAGCGTGAGGTCATGAACCTCGAAACCCCAAGAGAAATAGATTGACAGTTATTCCTATGATATTTCAAATTGTAAGTTAAGGTCATAATTTCTTCGTTTTCTTGTGCTCTCGAATCAAATGATTGACGCATTAGTATAAATTTATTTGATGCCTGACCAGGTATTCATAATGATACATAGATATACGTGAATGAGTCATAGAAACGCAACTGTGTTTTGATTGCTCTCATTAATGTGAGTAATTATGTGGCTATTATTCAGTAATTATGTAACCATTATGGACACATTGTGTTTCTATTGGACATATAAATAATTTCCCTTTTGAGGTTAATCTATGTTATCGGAGGGTTGAATCCAGATTTCATCGTGATACATTTCAACAGTGACCTATATCGAAGCATCTCTTATTCAAACACCCTTTCTCAAATTATAATAAAACATCTGTTTCTGTCTCTGAAATCAATTCACGTTCGTAGAGTTGTCTATTTACTAACAAAGTTTGCACATGATATAATTTGTCTTTGAAGCTGACGATAGCAAACTACTTTGGTACAGATCGGTTTACAACGTTTTCATTCTCAAAGTCCAAAAAGCCAGATCTGCTTGATGCATTCTCCGCTTAGTCATACATTATGATAACTAGCACAATCTTGTCAAAACGAGCAAGGAAAACCTTAAGTCGATCTCTGTAACGTTATGATACTTGGTAAGCCACAAAGGAACGCTTTTAGGAAATCTCCACTTTGTTTGGATTTCTTTTCACATTCGTTGGACCGAACATTCTTCTTTGAAAGTAGACTGACGTTAGATCGATCAAATTTTTTATTGGAACAAGAAACTCGCCGACCGTTTAAACGGTCTCCGTGAATTTTGCTTCGCTCTGTACAGCCACGATCAACATTTCGACGGCGTTGTGAATAATCGCGACGATAAATTCTGGACCCTTCGAAGAAGCAACAATTATCGAGCCCGTGAACCAGCTTCGCGTCGCTTGGAGCCTCGTGCTGTTCTGGTGAGATATATTCCGTAGATTATCGGAAACCTCCGTCGCCCAGCCCTTGATTTACATCGTTTCGCAAAACTCACCGCGCATTGCAACGCGCGGCTTCGTTAAAGAATGCTAACCGCGATATCGAGTTTTTGTCCCCCACGGTCGGGCCCCCGGGTAATTGCAAAAATAAAATCATAGCACCTCGTAATCGCGTCGAGTGTTTTAAGTGCGAGCGAACCGCATTGTTATCTCTCAATTTACTGCTTCGATAAATCGCGTCGGTACGAATTTCTGCTTACCGTACGCGTAGAAAGCTTGCTATAACAAAATATTCAAACGTTGTGCAAGCTGTGTACGTATCGCGGAGAAATTACGTTTCCGACAACAACGATAAACGAAGGAAACTTGCTGAACGCGTCTAAATGCTCGCGAAATAAGTCGTAAAGCCTTGTGGAATTCGTTCACCGTGTTTCGCAACGAAATTTTCTCCAATTCCCTTGTACACGAATGAAATTTAATAATTTGTCATATTGATAACTTCTGCCATTTTTTTGTATTAAACTACGAAACCCACGTTATCTGTTTAAATACGTCATTTGGGTCCACAGGATGAACGTACTTTCGAAACGAAGATAGAAAAAATTAATAAATGAAAATGTTCCGCGATTTAATAAAATCTGCCTTCGAAATATAGTTTTTATAGAAACGAAATGCTGCATTTACAAGACCCGACTTCAATATATTTTTAAAATGAAACCGCGTAATTTGTTCTTGCATAAACGGATTCTACTCGTTATCTTGCGTGTAAATTCGACCAAGGATTTGAAAAACCTCGCCAGATATTCCGACGTAGAATATTTTTATAATGACTCGGATAAATTCTAGTCGGGGAAGGGGTTCGTTAAATTTTTTATTCGTATAACTTTCTCAATCAGTTCACAGAGCCTCGTAGATTCGAAAACGAAGAATCCGTGGTAACAATACATCACGTTTGAATATTCTCGACCTATCCAGAAACGATATTAAAGCATTCGCTGCTAGGTACGTGTGTCACGTTTATCGAGAATCCCGAAAATCTAACAAACAGACGCACCACTGTTCGTTGTAGCTGTAGTTTCTGGTGCAATCAGGAACACAATGTTGGAAACTCCATTCCCGGAAGAGAATCGTAATTACAACATTAAATTGACCGTGTTTCGAGCACATCAATATTACATACATCAGCCACTATTGCGCGTAGCGAGGCGTTCCATAAACGAAAAAATAACGAGATGGAACGGTAATTACAACTTAAATACCTCCAAGAGTTTTTCACGATTTAGAACGAGCTAACTTTGCGTTTCGAAGCGTCGTCTCGTAAGTGTGCTATAAAACAAGTCGTAACGTTCTAGCAATAACGAGGGAATTACTGAAATTTTAACGTCTGGTTATTGGGACTCGCGAAATCTTCGGTCGAAAAAAGTCGCGAAAGAATATTGGTTCGACGAAACTGGGTGACACGAGCGACGATTAGCACCGCCTATTGGACCGAGGGCGTAATAAAACCGAAGGTTTGCATGTAAAATCCAGTAAAAAGAAAGGGAACGACCGTTCTCGCATCGCGAGGTGCTCTACGGCCGGGAACGAAATCAGTTTCAAAGAATCGAGACTGCATGCGGCACGTTTATGTATGCAAAACGACGCGCGAAACTCTAAACTCGAACGAATATCGACGATAAGAATGGAGTATTCCTTAACTATTTAAGTTCTTCCTGCGAAATTACCGGAAACCGGTCCACTAGCGAAATTACGATAGTCGTTTCATGCATATTACCACGTGCTTTTCATAATCCGTGTGGCAATCTTTTTTTAACGACTCGACTGGTCTTTACAATCTGCGAATTGGAATTGGAATAAGTAAATTGGATGATGGAACAAGAGTGGAGGAACAAGATAATCGGTTTAAATAATTTCAAATGGCTGTGTGGACTCTTCAACGAGAAATGTTAGAAAGCTAAACGACAAACGATATGGTGCATTTAATATAAAATGTAATGTTGTCGACTGCAATCTCCGTATCAAGTTTGTATCGGTTAACTTACAATTAGCACACCCCCAGAACTGAATTCCTTTAGTTCAGGCACAGTTTTAAAGTGATTTTATACAGGAGCAATTTGTTTTCAATCAAAAGTTTTAATCAACGACCCACTGTCCAGCACATTTTTCTAAACTTTATTTCTATCCCTTCCCCGTTACAAAATGAAACATTTCACAATAAATAAATGAAAATTTAACCGTTCGATCGAATAATGTGTTTGTTGCCTATTATTCCAGTAAAATTTTTTAGCATCTTTTCCCTAGAGTACGGCAAAGCTGATTTCATCGTATTTCGAAACTGTTGTACTTGACTTGAAAGAATCTTACCCGAAGAAAGGATTTCGTTCGAAGGTAGAGCTGTTTGGAAAGTAAATTTTGGAGTTTATACAGAAGCTCCACGTGCCCGATACTGTCAAAAGCTTGACTGATATCGACGAGGCCGAGCTTCTTTCGGTCTTTTATTCCAATATTACTATTATAGTCCGTTCTCAAATAATTTACTCCCAGCAGAAGAAATAATTCAGGAAGTTATCTTCTATAATGTTCATCGATATTTACAGACAGCGGAAATAATTTGAATGCATCTATAAAATGCTTGGCAAATGGGTCTGCTTTTTCTACATTTGATCTAACGCCGCCTTCGAACGAGTTTGCAGCCGTCTTTAATAATTTTTTGTAGCCTTCCAGATGAAATAACCATCCTTGGCCAAGGTATTTACTCACTGTTGTATTTCAGGTTTCTTGCAATATGTTTCGTAATTTGCGGTTGAATCGGTTGAAACTGCATTCGACCATTGGTTTTTGCGATATTTGCCGCCGTGTATAGCAATCTGTAGTGTAAAACGAGTCTTTGGTACCTTTAGGCGGCCCATACGCAGTCTGAGTTTAAAGGTGGTTTAGCCGCAGGTTTCATCGACCATCTTTCTTGTGAAAGAGACTTCCGAGAAAGACAGTCGGTTAAATTTGCTAGCAACCCAGCCATACACCTTTGCGTGTATGAACCACTCCAAAAAGTTCTTTATCGTTCCAAAGTTTTGCTCTTCCCGAGGTCATGCTTTACCAGTTTCGAAGATTATCGATGTAGATCCGATACGGAGACCAGTTTAACGACTTACGAAATAGCCTTTCTATCATTTTCTGTATCTTGTTATTACCCAGTATTTTTCTTGTAAACGAACGATGTAAAAGAACTCAAAAAATTTAACGATCAATTTGTCCGAGAAGTTTTTTAAATTTGTATCGAAACCTCGTTCCCAAACATCTCCCTTGTATTCGTGTTCACTAAACTCTCCCTCCCACGCGATTACAAGAGAAGCGTCAACCAAGCTCCAGTAGAGTGGAACCGTTCTACAGTAGCTTTCGCGCGTAATACACAAAGTTCGGGAACTTTACCGTGCACACCACCTGTTCAACCTTTTCTTCCTTAAAGTTTCCAGAAATGGGATTCCTCCTCGCGGTTTTACATTTTCTTTTCACGATGCTTTGAATTTTATACGAAGACGACAGTGTCTTTAGTGCATCGGGCTAAGAGAAAAGAAGGAATCTGTTGATGGTTTGAATAAATACCGGGTTGCACCAACTTATGCCATTTTTTAAGACACAGACACTGGCCTCCGGGTTCAAACTCACGGAAGAGAAATGGCGAGAGCTTCCGTTTTAGTGGAATAACGACGTTACATTGAGTTGCGAATGCGTTCTTTGCAGCAACAGCGCAGCAACGTATAATCTTCTCATAACAGAAGAACGCTCGGAATGGCTCGATTTCTTGTTTGCCAAGACAAAACATATAGCACGATAAAAATAATTGCAACGTAACTCGTGTTTGCCCTGTTCTGATATTCAATCCGTCTGAAAGCCGAGCGGGAGTTGTACGCGCGAAATACGACGCGTCTGAAAATTCCAGAGGAGTTTCGAATTATACGCGACTGCGACTCGAAAATTCATTGTACGTTGCGATTTCAGATTTAAATGTCGCGTTTCTGTGTCACGTATGACCAATCAATTACGTTGATTTCAGCGGGAATAACCGCCGCGTATGCAATTTCGACTTGGAACTCCGTTTCGGGGACAACGCCCTCGCGAGACATTCTAGGACAGCGTTTCGCAAAGTGGGCCCCTTAAATTCTGAATAATCCACAATCGTTTCTGAAATGTTTGCACTCGTCTTACAAAATTCGAAAAGCCAACGAAAATTAAAGGACGTCAGACCGTTGGTCCGCGCGCGATAAACTATTCGAACGGATTAATATTAGAGAGATCCGTACGCAGTCTCGCGCGCATAATAAATTTGGACATTCCAGCAATTACAAAATTAAACGAATACGTAACTACGTGGTAATGGTGTTACCGACTGGCAGATAGAAATTCACGCAATAATCCAAGGTTTTGTGCCGTGATAAAGGGAATTCGTGATAAAGGTCGCATATTTCGCGGGCACACCGTGAGCCGAGTATGGCAATCCAACAGCTGATTAAACGGTTTTACGAATAGTTAACCGATAACCCGTCCAACTTTATCGTTTCGTGCTTTGGTCGTGTTGAATCGAAATGGAAAAACATCGTTTCTCGCGTTCGAATTCACCGTAGTTGCGAATATGCGCGACAACGCGAAATTAAACCGAAATAGTACCGGATTGGAGCACCATCGGCAAAACAAATTTGAACAAAATTGAATTTGGATTACTATTAACGTTCAAAGTATAATTAACGCAATCATCGCCAGTCGGTAGAATGCACCCCAAAAAGGTGATTCTAGGTTAGGAGAGTATGCGGCGCGAGCAGCAACGGTCGTTCACAATATTATTGGCAGTTCCGTTCTGGTAGGTAGTGAAACCCACGGAATGGAATAGCTTATGGAACGTGTTTCTTCTTTTCCCGAATTCCGCGTCAGGTGATTGCACGCCGAGGTAAAATTGCATGGTCGAACATCGCGCGGCCCGTTGGCTGCATTGAGTCTAGGGCAGCGTTTCCCAACCTCTCTGCAACCCCCTTTTATAATACTCGAATAACGAGGGCACGAGGGTACTTCAAAGTACAAGCGTTAATACTTTCGAAACCTTCCTTTCGTTTAGCAGCAATCGGTGTTCTATTAAAATAAGACATCCTACAAAAATAATTGCTACCGAAGACAGCCTGACTCGCTGGAAAACTTTTTGCAACCCTCTTAGCGACTCAGAGGTTGGGAACCGGTGGTGTAGAGGCTAACACTCGCATAGGAACACGAATTTCTGGGTCATTCACCGCACGTTGCCGCAGAGCTTACCAAGACGGGTCCCAAAGGCGAGCATTAAGTGAATACCACGGAACAACAGCATCCAATTCGACGGAACGGGGGTCGGGGATACCGCGATGTGTGCGTGTATTAACGTTAACCGATGGAGCCGGAGTTTCTACATCGCGTCGATGGCTTCGGATGCGTCGCGACGCGAAAGGGGCCCCCCACGGTCGTCCCCGGGGAAATTCGTCATATTGGCATTCCTGAAATGGCGCGTCCCCGTGCAACATGTAATGAGGGGACCTTGCGAATCTTCGGTTTCCTTCTAGAAAACTTTTTACATTTATCAGACGCCTGGACGGTCAAGCAATCTACCCGACCACTCTAAAAGGTTCGACTTACTTTTCAAATCCAATAAATTCGACGACATTTGAGATTTCTTGGAGCAAAACTAGTGGACGTATCGATTTCGAACTTTGCGGGTACGTGTATTCGTGTTCCAACGCGTTAGCAACAGGAGAACCGTCGAGCAATAATTTCGAATCGATGAAAAGTTAATTCTAGCAGTTTATTCTTCGATAAAAGCATGTATTTACACGTCTATTGAATTTCCGTATTATAATATTAGCCAAGGTAGGATAGGGGAGCGATGGAAGATGCAGTTACTGCGATGTAAAGAGGATAAAATGACGAGTGCGGCGCAACCTTTGCCGAGATACCTTGTTTGAAATTCTGATGTAACTAATAAAATTTCCTGTGCCCCGCGGTTCGGATATCGGCGGTTTTACCTTATCGTTTCTCAGCGTGTTATTACGCTCCGACCGGCTAATGCCATTTACCCTCCCGACGATCGACTGGCGAACAAAATTATTTTAGTCGAATGCGTATTAAAATCAAATTAAACCTCCGCCAGTCAATCTCTACCGGTAAGCACATTTACGAGTGAATTCACGGTAAGTGAGCTGGATTTAAATATCTGTTTAAACGTATCGTGACACGACGCGTATTTTCAGCGTCATGCGCCGTGTACTACGTGTGACCAAATAACTCAATTTAGCGATAAATTTCCGACCAGTCGCCAATCGTTCGATGGGGGAATAGTAAACGACTGCGATAAATAATATTTCGTGCAGACAGTGACCGTCAAAACGTTCGCCAAGTACATTCGAAAAAAGTAAATTGTATAAAATTTATTATAACATCCAGTTTCGCGAAGGAAGCCCGCGAAAGTTGCAGCTATTGATATCAAAGCAGACTGAATACAACGCCCGAAGAAGAAAGACTAGTGGGCCAAGATCGCAGGTAACTAACAACACCCAGTGTTCGGTGCAGCAGCGAGTTCACTCCGATGAGCCAGGAAACAACCGAACGTTTCAACAACTTGAGCTTTGCGACGAACTTAGAAGGTTTCCACCTTTTAGCGGTTGGTGCGCGAATCTCCGGGAGCCGGTGTACACAGAATCGTTATCACACCGGGTCCAGGAACCGCTGCGAAACTTGGTGATGCTCGAGATTAACTTCGTCCTCTCGTGAATTTGCCAAAGGATGCCCCTCGATATCCTGGATCATACATGGATTTCACCGACCGCAGACTCCCGTTTACCCCGCCTCCTCGGACCCCTCTTATGAACGATGAATATTTCAGATAGTGCATCCTTAACATCGGCCACGCCCCAACAAAGACGACACCCATTGCGACCACTTGCATCGATCATTCTCTTTCCTTTCGTTAAACGTTCGATACCAGACGAGGAATAAAATCGTTGACTTGAAAAATATAATGCACCGTTAAGTAACAAAGTGCACCAGGAAGATGAAACGATTCGTTCGAGACTCTAATTCCATTTTATAATTGTAATTCCGCGTCGCTTTGATTTCGTTTGGACTGCACCGCTGTCAAAGAATGTTACCTTAAATGCACGCGACACGATTGCGCTTGTAGCAGAGAGTTTTTGTTTGTTGTAAAGGCTCGTTTGTTCCGAACTAGTTTCAAACAAATTTGTAGGAAGAGAATGCTCTGATACGGGCGAGAGTGACGCTTCAATAGCGTTTTCCCGTTTAGTGAGCCGAAACGAATGAATCCAAATGCATGCCACGCTCGCGTGTCCGCATGAAAAATAAAACGGACGGAAAATTCGTTACGGTTACGGACCTTTTGACTCCTCTCGAATTTTCCTGATACCGTTACCTAAACGAGAACTATGAAAACCGTTCAGAGAAACCGTTGCACGCTAATCTATGGAGTAGTTGCCCCGAGCGCGTGCAACTGTTAAACCATGTTAAAATATTTGCTAACGGTAACGGAAACGCGACGTAATATTATGCTTTGACATATATGGTAAATGTGTTTCACGTTTGAGGAGTAGCCGGATGTTTCCCACGAAAAAAAAACCCTGTTGACGGTTTATTTACAGACCACACGTAATTTAGTTTTTACTTTTATGTGCCCGTATGCTTTCTCGTTTACCATCATTTATCCTTTTTTTCGTACACTGCGCAAAATATGAGCATGACTTCTTCCATTCCAAGCATATTCCCTTCACTCGTAGCTCTCTTTATAATATCAAAGGATAAATAATTCTCATTTCGACCTATAATATTCTTCTGACTGCTTATTTTATTCGTACTGAAACCAAGCAACGTATTATTACGAAGAAACTTCTGTTTAATTTAAATTACTGCATAAATGGAACACATCCTTTAGGATATATGTTTGCAAAAGGAAACCTGAACATAACGTGTGTGGTAGTAACCGTGATGAAACTCGGCACGCGGATGGAGTAATTAAAAATATTGAACACGCTTCTCTTTTAGCAACGGAAATTCATGCTTCGATTTTACCTTTTCCAGAAATTTCCCAAAATTGCAGAAAATTTAGTAATACATGTACTGCATTTTAATCGAATGTAAAATTTGTGTATCGTAATTCAAGATACTAGAAACAGCATTAAAAACTGCACTCATTGAAATTTATGATCCGTTACTTAAACTCTAGAGATTGAGGGATCGGTGCGAACGAGTTTTACCTCATTTTGGAGCATTAATGTTTAAAGTGTGGTATTCAGTACAAAGAATATAGAGGTAACCGAATGTTTCCAATTTTCTCCCTCTGCACCACTTTCATTCTCGAGAGCCCAATTAATTTAAACAGTGCTTAATAAAACTGTTTCAGCGAAGGCACAGTATAAATTGCGATTCTTTTTATTTTATCATGATATAAAAAAGTATAGAAATTAAAAATTCACATTACAAATAACGTGGAAAATATAAATTAAGTTGTTCGTTCTGTGCAATATTGTGAATATTATTTCGAAAACAAGCTTTCAAATTTATAATTGGAATAAAATATCACGTTACACGATATGTAAATCTTTTGAATATTAATTATAATAATTTTCCCTGGGGAGGAAGCTCAACATGGACAGAAATACAGCACGTACAGGTTGCTTCGTAAAACACTTCTGTAAATACTTTTTCTATCTGGGTATATCTTTATTTTGTTAACGTCGTCTGTAAATATTCTCATAGTATCGTTTAACACACAGTATTTCTGTCGTACTTATTTAAAGATTCGATACTTACTGCTGCAAAAATTATTACAGAATCTTTCATCCCGTTTCAATTTTAATTATTCCGTTGCTACAGTTCCCTGAATGTCCCTCACGGATGATCAATCGGATAAAATAAATTTGTTATTGAACGTCGCAATTATTGGTACCGAAATTGCGTTTACTCGGCCAAACGAAATTCCTCTGCAGAAAAATTTCAACAGAAAATTGGATCGAACAAATCCGAAATATTGGCTCGAGGATTTATAAAATACCAAGCTTTGTACATCCTGATAAGCCTCATTTTTTCATTGACGCTGCTAACGAACGTTTTCGCCATTCAACGGTCTTCTGCGTGTATGGAAAATTCACCGAATAAAATGATGCACTAAGTATTATTATTATTACGATAACGTGAGACGAGTATGTTTGTTTGGGATATAGAGAGCTCCCTTTATAACTGTAACGACTCTTAGAAAATCGTGTTCCGAGGTGAAACGTTATTTTAGGTGCCAGTCTATTTTATGAAGTTTGAGAAAATTGAATCGCGTGGAAGCGGAAACGATTCCCTATCGTCGCCGACGATGACAAAAGACATTCGCCCCCGGAAGGGCGCGCTTACACATGTACTTAGGTACCCTTTTAACCCATTAACCCGTACGCTCGATCGAAAATGGGGTTAAGCCCAAAGGTGTTTCTTGGTGCGCGCGCTGAACCCGTGAGAGCACACCTCGCCTTGAATTTCAAGCAGATGTGGCCATCCCCCTAGACCGCGCGATTCTGCATTTCAGCGTGTTAAATGTTTATCGTTGCCACTTCGTAATTCTCCCACCCTTTCCGCGCGGTTCATAATTCCGACGAAACAGGCCGATTTAACACTTTGCGGACGATGCCTGAATATATGAAACACGATGTTTCTACTATTTTCGAGGTCTACCGGAAAATGATCTGCAAACTCGTGGCCACAACTCGACAAAAATTGAGGACTCGATATACGATATTGGATAATGTAATTTTTAGATAGGCGTTAGTTTTTCATTATGAGGATGTGAACGTCGAAGATTCTCGGAAGGGATGAAATACGTCGAAAATCGGAGATTAATTCTTCCAACCGGTAAAATAAATCCTTGCCACTCGGAAAATGTTGAAAATGTGAAGCACGCGGAAATGGAGCTTCGACGTCAATTCAACCCGCGGGTTATTACAAACGTTACGTCGATCTGCCAGCGAACAGTAGCAAAAACTGGCCCGTAACCTGATTACCGTCGAATCCACGATATTAAAAGTCGAGCGATATCATCTCTAGTAACTGATATAGCACCGACGAATTTAACCCGACACCGTAACGTTTAATCGAATGTCAATTAACCTTTCGACCGTAGACGCTATTAGCATAGACGACCCATTTCTTAGCACTATCTTATTGCAGAGGTACTATGTATTCAGATTCAAACATCTAAGCGGATAAGTAGGTGGCTGGAAGCAGTCGAGCAAAAGAAGAAAGTTTGTTGGTCGGCGGGACACTCGGGCTCGTTTCCGGCCCTCCGAGCGAAACGATATCGATATAGATCAAAGTATTTAATAAACCTGGCTGAGAAGAAAATCCGCGCGTCGCGAGCAAATCTAATTTTTGAGCAAATACACGTAACTCTCTCGTCCAATCAAAGCTCAGCCGCTCGTCTTCGCGCGTTTGGTCCCACTTCGTCGCGTTCTTTCGTCGAGTAAATTGCATCCTTCTCCGCGTGTGTCACCCACTGGCTGAAAGGTATTCGTTGCTCCGCACATTCGAGGTAACTTTCGAGGTAACTTTTCAGGCAGTACGAGCCCCGACTGGATGCTTTAATTCATGATATTAACCCATTTAGGCCTCGAGTTCTGCACAGGATGCTTCATAATACATGTCACCTACTCCGATGATGAACAGGTGAGTAAAGAAACAATGAAAAAAATCTATTTCATTTTTTAAATAAAACTGGACGCGAGGCTATCTCTTTTAAAGTAATCCTCTCCAGATTGTATCAGATCATCACATTTCTGAAAGTCATTTCCCACTATCTGGTTTAATATCCGCCTCGCGTTACTTTGAAGTTCGGAAACTAACTGAAAATGCGTTTCGTTCGTGTCTCTTTTTATTAAAGGAAGTAAAAAGAAAGTGACAAATCAAGTTGGAAACTCTTTCGTGAGAATCGTACATAAATAGTCGAGTCGCGAAAGAACTAGGATCTTCGACGGAATCGCGTCAGATTCGAGGCTGTTTTGTGTAATCGAAAACACGTGGTTTCCACATAAACTCTGGTTAACTTTTCATAAATGTTCACCGTCAGCTTTTACGTAATGGTCAGCTGTGAGCGCGTGTGTACATATACGCTCAGGAGACGTTCTACGTGTTTCGTCGTCCACTCGACATTCGTCTTCGCGATAGTAATTTCGCTCGAGCACAAAGAACCGAAATTAACCACATTTTTCTCTGAATTTCGCTATATTAAAGGGCACGCGGGAAGGAGAACGGAATAGACCTTATTATAAATTGTCGTCGACGATCTTTCTCTGCCGACACAAAAGGAAAGAAACTTTGACTTCGTGTGAAAATTGCAACGTCTGCTTTCTATTATTGCATTCTGTCCGCTATGAACTTCGTCGCGCCAGTGGAAACTTTATTCATTTATTTTCGGTTATTAACGGATTAGTACCTCTTACAAGGAACGCCAGTAATTAATTATCGTTGATTGTCATGAAACTTGAAACAATATTATTTTAACTGTATTATTAATACTGTAGTGCATTACTATAACTGTACGAAAATTAATGGTTTTAACGAACCCAGAGCGAACAAAATGTTTGTTTAAATCTTAACTATTTCACAATGTCTTCAGCCATCCGAGCGAGCAGAAAACACCGACCAATTATAATATCATTGTGCATTCGCATTAACGTTGAAATGCTTTTGTCGGATGGTAATATTGTTTTTACAACTTTTTAACGAAGCACGCCCACTTCAAAGCACACTCACATCATGTCAAACTACTTTTATTCGCTGAACATGCTGTAAAGTTTCAACAAGTGCCTGTACACATACGTGTGAACAAAATTTTAACGTTGTAAAAGTATAAAACAGGCTAGGATTCGGAAGCAAAGTATTTCACCGAACGCATACAGATTATTAATTAAATTTAAATTAGTATGTGGGTCAATAGTTCGTAACTAGGGTATAAATCTAGAAATAAATCGAGGTACTAGAAATAAACTTGATTGCAAAAGTGGGTAATGCGTACGACGGTTTACGAAATCGCGGAATACAGGCACCAATAAACGGAACGGCATTCCCGTAAATGGTTATAAAATTTGCAGTGGGTCGGCGAATAAATTTCGCGAACGAGCGCTATCTTTCTCCGACAGTCGACAAAACAGCCAGACGAGATAAAGTGCAATTTCTATCGAGTCGGAAAAGGCACTCTGCTTCGGGTTTCGGTTTATCTTTAATTTAACTTTCTCGCAGAATTCTCCATATTTTAATCATTTTCATACTAGAGGCTGACGAAGTAACGGCCAATGTATTTCCAATACCAGCGCTGGCAGAGAGTAGCCGAGGTTGAAGAAAAGTTTCAAGTTACTCGTATACCGAGGACGAGGTTGCTTCATGTAATCACGATCAGCCAACCTCGACAAAACGCATATACCCAACCGTAATGTCTGCTATTCTGAGCAACCCGTGTACGACACACGTCCGACGAACGGAAGAGGGAAATTATTAAAGAATGTAACGCCTGTCGTACGAACGGTAATTAATTTTTATCCTTCCTTGATACAGAAGCGTTACCGCACTTCGTTTTATTTCATTCGTTACGCAATAGCAATCTCGCTGACCGTAGTTCTCAAGTATTCTGATCGAAAAAGCGAAACAACGGGCACGAATATTTTACGAGACGTTTCAAATTCCTTAGTTCGGTTCCTCGGTATTCCACGTCGAAGAAAAAATATCTAGCAAAGAAAAACGAATGAAAATAAATCGCGAAGAGTCTGCAATGAAAAATACGAAGAAATATTCGAAAGCAATCGACTTTCTTGGAAGAAATTTGAAAAAGGCACTTGTACTTGTGACAAATAAAATGTAAATTATTATCGTTAGTTTCTATAGACTGATTCGACTTGACCAAATGCGACGACACCTTGGGAACGAGTCCAGCTGTTCCGAGATGAAATTAAAAGGTATGAAAAGGCACACGAAGGTGACCGTAATCAGATAGCATTCTGAACTTGATCGAGAATGCTTGTCGCGAGAAAAACGGGTTGCAGATCAGATTACAAAGCGGGCGAAGGATTTCTTTACGCTGCAGAATTGGAGACTGAGCACAACACGATGTGTCATACAAATGGAAATGTGCTGTACTTTGCGACGACGTCTGCTTTCAACTAATTCCTCGCTGCTCTTACCGTGGATTGGTATGAACTCCACTGTTCATCCGTTGCTACATACTCGTTAAATGTATTCAACGTTAATCTGGATCACGTTTTCATGATATACGCGAGTAGCGAAACACGATACTATTCAAAATAATCGTCGAATCATCGACTCGGAGAAACTTGCACGTTGCAAAAACTAAGACTGGAGGTTGCAGGACAATGAAAACGTATGCACAAAAACGATTACCGAGTGTAAATTTATTTAATCCTTGACACCCGGCTATCTCCTCTGAATTACCCAAGAAACGTGATCCCCTAATTGTCCGTGTTACCTACCTTCGACTACCATATCACGATATCACGAATCTCCGACCACCATCGTGACGTTGAATATATTATTACGAGCAGTCGTAACTGCCACCCACGTAGCCGCGTATCGGAGTAAAGTAAAAAGAAGAAAATGAGCGCCGGCGCGTCCCGATTGCGCTGATATAAACAGACAACGAACGCACTTGCCTCGAATGCACGTTCAACGGCAAGGCCATCGATATAAAAGGCTGTCGCTTGCACGAAGGCCAGTATTATGTGGGAAAACTTGAGACGGACCGGTCGACCTACTACGACAAGCGCACGCCACCGAGTGGTTTTTACGAAACCACAGGGATATATGCTGATTAAGAACGCTCGCGTGTATTATCCAAGATCGCATCGAATTGCGCGAGGGATCTTTCCGACCCACGGTTGCAACAGATACCGCGAACGCGATGCGTTAACCTGACAAATAAGGCGAAACGCTCCGACGCTTCGCTGCTTCAACCTCGACGTATCTCGCCGGGGGATAAAAGTCAGAATAATTGGCCAGAAAACCGTTCCTTGGACGAAATAATTTCCCGAAACAAGATAAAGAAATTTAGCTTGCTCCCTCAACGATGATATACCAGAACATACTGTTAGAGTAACACGAGAAAGAGCGTGAAACGACGCTAAGAGAAAATAAAACATAACGCACGATAAAATTCAGCATATGGAATCGCGTGTACGAGTATACAATTTATGGTCGAACTAAGTACTTAATAGGATTGAATTGCAGGGCTTACACGCTATTAAGGGACCGGAGTAGTGAACGTAAACGGATGTAAAAGTTACGGACAATGATCGAGACCGAGAGTTTACCTATATAATAAAAACGACTCGTAAAATATTAAAAGTAAGGCGGACTTTAATCGTGGCTTATCTGTTCTAGCAAAAAGTCAGATAACGTCAGTCGTACTAGTAATAATTATTACTAAACTACTTTGTTGCACACTTTAACGACGATCGCGAAAGCTTGGAAGTCTAAAAGGGTAACAAATTTAATACGCGCTATTGTTCGCTATGATGTGAATAATTAAAATAAATTGTGTACACCGACATTTAATTTAAAACTCCATATTTACTTTACTCCGGAGCCATAACCAACGCTGAAACATTAGATTATAATTATGATTATACGCTTTCAGCGATCAACTATTATGTAATATAAATTTAAGTAACTAGAGGATAAAGAGTGAAATATTAAAGACGAAGAACGCGATCCTTTGAGACTTCAAAGGCCGGGCGCATTAGTTAAACAGGGAAAACACAGACAAAGCGGAGGGCAGAATTTATTACGGCGCTCATTACAGTAAATTTGATTAATTTTCACGGCTCAATACAGAACCGGTACAAACAAAAATAACAAACAAATACCACCGCGCATGACGAAGCATTCCAAGCCTCGTTGCACTCGTTATTCGGCAATATTTCATATGAACTCGATACATATAATAATTGCTCGAGCAAGATTGTTATTAAGCGCGATCCCAAAGGAATGCTGAGGCTCGATTATAATCACCGTCAAATGATATTTTAACGTCGGAACAATTTGCTGTTTTAGAACGTTCCATGATTTTAATTGTGAACATTTGTTGTGAACAGAGAGCAATTTTACACGGTACGATAAATTGTAGATTTCTGAGCGCCGAAAAGGCAGAAATTTATGTGCAATATTTATGAACGCTGATAAACAGATCACGGTTCGCAATTAAATCTCTGTGCGAATAAATGTACCGAGAATTGATGAAAGAAAATGTCGAACATTCGAACAATACAGTGCCCGTTTCATGCCGCGCAACTAAATTATTTTCGTACAACGTCGATGCACCGACAAAATGCAATTCTGAACTCTATCGCGCGATGAGTCGCCATTTTATGCAACGAACGAACCCATAAATTCCCCCATTATTTCCACACGGAACCGCGATTTTTTGTTTGACGGGTATCATTTATAATCCATTTGAAAGAAAACCCGAAGTCACCTGCATTTTTATAAGGCTGGCCATTATCATGCGCGGCACGCCGAGTGCTCGTAATTCTTCTTATTACGCATGCACGAGGAAAAGTGTAAATCGTGTTGACAGGGCATAATGATTTGGACGTGACAATATTGAAAATTCATGGTAATCCTATCGGGTCGACATCTTTACGGCAAGAAACGAGGCTTTCTCGTCCATCCATTTCGCTCCAGTCGCATTTAATAACACCGCATTCAGACACGTTACAAATTAATTGAATCACGCTCATCGAAAGAAATGGAAGATTCTACTGTCGTTATTTGTAGTAATATTGTCATCATTATTACTCTTTGACTATTGAACCGTAAAAAAATCGGATAATTTTCATCCAAAAGATCGCTGTCGATCTCTATCTGCGTGTTGCGTTAGAACAAGATCAAGACACACTCTGCACCGAGATATATTGGCGCTTAAATTTCGTCGCTTGGAGGAAAAGAAAAGGCAGAGAAAACGAAAGGAGAACGAAAACGTGCAACGTAGCCGCGGTTGCGACAGGCGAAACCGGCCCTGCCTTTATCTCGCGAGAACGTACCGAGCAATTTCTGTAAAAAATAATACATTTTTCGTGTCACGAAAAATTTCTAGTTTCCCTTATCGAGCATGTGGATCGCCGTTGCGTGCCACACTTACATCCCATACCCACGAGTCAACGAACTGCTACACTTAGAGTGGACCTTAAATCAGATTACCGTGTGCATTTTCCTACCTGGCCGAGTCATAGTGCAAGGAATATGCGAATCGTGTACATGCGCGCGAGCGCGCTGCTTTCAAGAACAATGGCACACTCTCGACCGCTTCTTTAAACTGCATTCAACCGCCAAGTATTAGGGTTATCCGTGGACATAGCTATTTTGTTCCGAATATACACGGTGATCCAAGAGAAAATACTTTATCGATGAAGTTTAGTAAAGCCCCAAACGAATTTCTTTTCCATCCAAAAAGATTTTTAAATCTACGACGCGAAGGATGTTGCCGTACTAGATACGTTCTTGCGTACAAAGTACGTGCCTGCGCTGCATTTTTATGACATTCACCGTAATTATAGTCGTATCTGCTTTTTCAGCGACTGAGAATCCCGTTTTTCTTATTATGATAAGTAGTTATCGTCCCTGCTCGAGCAATACAAACGGAATGCACGTTAATACTCGAGTTCGCTTATACTCGAGTTCGTTGATAAGCACACTCAATGTCCTCAACATTGTTCGCTGCAACTTAAGCTATTGCTCCTTAACCCCTTAACGTTCATACCCGAGTCTAACTGCATTGAAAAACAATATTTGTTTAATCCAACGGTTTAAGGGATGATAATATTTGTTTTCCTTCAAATTATATGTTGGATACAACATTGTAATTAACAAAAACCGTATTTCTAGAAACAAATTCAATAATAAAAACTGATCACTGTTGGTTAACCCGAAAAATATGAGCGTTAAGGGGTTAAAGTCTCTACAGCACGCGTATATTGTTCATTGTGTGCTCGAATACTCGAAGGTGGGATTCCATTTAAAAAATTGAAGATGAATTACGAAATTAATTAGTAACTACGGAATTTTTGCGTACTCGTGCAGAATATTTTTCACCGTATTTTATAAAATACCTTACGTTATTAAATTTTCAGATACAGCTATACCAGTAGTAATTTACACCTACATTACTTTGTACAATTGGAAAGCATAAGGAATAAATGAAAATATTCGTGGAAATATACAAATTGCATTTTCATATAAAGCTGCTGCTGTTCATTTCGCTATAAGCTTATGACGAGTCGACCTCTTATTGAGGTACGAAAATCAGATCTCTCCCATTCAAAACGAATACGATGAGTCCGCGCAGAGAAAAAAAGTTCATTTTGCAGATAAATAAACGCATCGAATTAGAGTAATATGCAGGGCACGTGCGTAAGCATTTGAAATGACTAGAATTTAATCTAAAATATTCGCAAGCTAGTTCTATATTTCTATATTAGTTGATTCTAACATATTTCGCATAAAAATTGGATACAGATGATACAGAGAAATATGGTATACAAAGAATTTGCTATCTATCGGATCAAATTAAAGTTAAAAATCACCGAACACCCGCGACTAGATTTGGAATCGAAACGCGTGGGGAAATTAATTTGAATCACTGTCAAATTGTCTCGAGCTGGTCGTTGAGTATTATAATTAATTTCCATGAGCCTAACGGATCCAGAATTACATGCTCGGACCATTCTATTCAAGAAGCCATTCTCTGTTCCCCGTATCTCATTATCCCTTATCACATGATGCACAGGGAGACTATCGACTTAATAAGCATAAGTGCTCCAAGTGCACGGGAATACCAAAAGCCATCCCGCACGATTTCTTACATAATTAGTAATACTTTTATACCTTCTCGTTCTTTAATATCGCGGTCGTGCACTTAACGTTGAACCAGTTACGTATACCAATTTAGTATTTTGTTCGATCGCCAGATTCGTGAAAGATATATGTACTTCGCGAGCGTGGCGGAACGTAAAAAAATATCGGGAATCGTTATCGCGGAGCGCTCTAAGGTACCGAAAACAGAGTTCTACCGATAAGCATTCAATATCTCGGAGATAACCGGGCGTAAAAGAAATGGGACGTTTCATTGTCACCATATGCACCAATAAAACGAAAGACGGGCCATTAGCCGGCGCACATGTGGCGTGCGGCCAGCCGGCGGTAGTGCGTGGTGTGCATGGGCATTCGTCACTTTCTGAATGGATTTCAAAAGCGCGTGAGTCAGCCCCTTCCTGGAAAGTTGATGCTATTTCAGCGTGTACGGAAAACTAAAGCGAAATAAAGCATGACTAACGACTCAACGGCAGATTTACGTGCGTGGCGAGGAACTCGGGGAAGCCAGCCAGTATGTGCCCGGCTATTCGACCTGTTTTTCGTTTACTGTCTTTCTTTTATTTCCATCTTCCTTTCCTTTTCTATTTTTCATTTTTCTTTTTTTTTTATTTTCGTTCTCCCGTTACCCCAAAAACGCTCATCCACGCGCCTCGCACGGTGTGCATATGTACGATATCACCTACGGCTCTTCTCGGCGTCGCGGCTACACGTACCACCTAGAGTCGCCTTGAAACACGAGCATGGCTTTCGAGGAGCCTGCATCGCGTGTGTGGATTTCGTATCTTACAGTGATTCGCGTTTCCACGCCGCGTCGGTGTATCTCGCCAGAGACGGCTAAGCTGTCCGGAAACATTGCCGACACCCATGAATTTTTGCGGTGGATATAAACGCTCGTGCCTCTCCAATTTTTGGACCTTTCCAGGAAAATGAAATCGTGCTCGTTCGAACCGCAAACCACGATTTATTCCAAAAAAGCCCTAACGACGATAATATTCTTGGAAATATATACCTGAAACGTTTTGAAGCAGAAACCAAGACCGGGATTAGCTTGTAAACATCTACTTTATTTGAAGAGTACCGAACATAATATATTTACCTGCTCTCCCAATTGATTTGCTGGTTCAGTAATAAAGTGAAATATTACAAAATAGACCGGAGTTAAAATATGTTTAACAATGACCTACGGCAATAGTCTCTAAACCAGAAATACACTGTTGGAAAAAGTACTGAAAAATCCATCGTTGAACCAGTGTTTATCAACATGATATTATCGAAGCGAAGCTGTTCCTGAAAATTGGAGTACCCAGAATTAATGTAATAATCTACTCTCGTTTCTAAGCTACTTCAGTTACTTAATTACTAAAATGAACTAAATATCAGGCATACAAGAGGCAGTGTTCAACACGCTTATAAATTAACCAAACGTTGGCGATTAGATAAAGAATTCGAAGTATTTAATTGCACACCGCGATCACTGAATCTAATTGCGATAGAGCATCTTTGAGATTTATTTAAAAATACTATTCATCGATTTTAACGTAAAATTTGAAAACATCGACGACTTTGTGGAAGAAAATAAAGAGGAAATATCCCTCGACGTAAAAGAATCTTTGTTTTCGATCATAAAAGCGTCACTATATTTGAAGTACTGATAAAAAAAACTGGCTATATAATCTGAATAAGAGACTATAACGTTTCAACTCGAACAAATATGTCAGTTATTATTTCCATTTATCGAAAAAGAGCTTGAGTTCGCGGTCCTCAAATTATTTTCAACGATACGATCGTAGAAAATATCTTTAAGCCTCTTAAAATTCTCTGTAAAGACTGCACCCTTTGACAAACGGACGCTTACTGGTACTTAACAATGACCTGGTCGTAAGAACGTTTTCTAAATTCTAAGGAAAAGATTAGGATTTTACGCGTCTCGCTAGCGTCTTCCCGTCGAGCACCAGGTTCGAAAACCGACAAGGTTACGAGCGACCGTGTTTGTAAAGGATCGAACACAAAGGGAATACTTGGCCGTGTGGGTACGGAACGGCCTAGAATCGGCAGTGATTTCGGTTGGCTGACCTGCCGTTGAATACCTGCGAACTACAGGTCGTTGCTGCAAACGTCGGTGGACGAAGCACAAGTAGAATCATTCAAACTTCACGGCTACGGGTTTTAAGTACCGACCAAAGAGAAACCATACCAAGACGATGACGAGAAAAGGGAGGTCAGAGGGTTGGCAACCTTTTCTTGTCGTCGCTCGCCAAAGTTCAGACAACAAGATCTCGGGGGAGATCAACGTTCAAGTTCTTCGTACAGAGGTTCGTTCCCGAGGCAAGATTCCATTCCGAGCGAGTCCACGTTACTCGAAGGAAGAGCGTGTTTGACTGTCCTGTCGGCCTCGTGTGCCACGGACACAAGGGAGGTTAAGGTAAGATCGACTCCGTTTATTCGCGTGCATCCCAACAAGGTATTACAGAGACGCGGTGCACAAATGATCCGGCGCGCGAATAAGAGAATGAACCGCGATATAAAGAAGATATAGTAATATTAAACTCACTCACTGCCCGTACAAGGTGGCCCTTCCAGTCCGTGCGGAGTCTCGTATCCGTCAATCGTAACCACCACAGCAACCTCTCGATTCTTCTCCCTTTCCTTCTGCTTCGCGGCGGGAGACGGAGACGCTGCTGCAGCCGCTGCACACACAGAGAGATCCTCGAAACTTTTCAGAACGCAACGCCACTCCCGCTCAAATTCTTTCACCGTAACGCGCGAACATCGTATTTACCCGAAATACGACTGGGCTCGGTCGGCTCGCACTTCGAACATTATTAACACACACTAACTGACATGGAAAAATCACGTGGTGACGCGTTCATCCGTGAGAAGAACCGAAAGCGGCGGGCACTCGGCGATTTATCACGTCGGATATTGTCGCGTACCAGTCGCGGATCGATTTACGCGTGTACACCGATCGTCGCGTGACGTCACAAAAGGATATCGTCGATTCACCAGTAAACGCGCGATTAAATCCCACACGGACCCGGTAAGACACACGATACGCGTCACGCGTACAACTTTCGCGCGCTGCAGACTCCGGCTGACTGAGTGCCGAGAAAGTCTTGAGGCTAGCGTACGCGATTGCTGCGCTCCTGGCGGCCGGTACCCGACCTATCGCGTCACGCGTCTTTGGCCGGTCCCTCTTGTGCTCCGATTCCTTAGAAACTGGAGTATACAAGTTCGCCTTACGGGTCGCGCACATGCTAAATCAAATCCCACTTGGTTCGTCGATGCAGAAAATGCTGCCCGGAAATAACAATCTCAATTTTCGTAAACGCAACGAGAGTACGTACTATGACCAGGACCATGTGCAATTTAGGCAGCACGATAACGCTGAATGGAACTACACGAGACGTCGAGGAACGCGTTCTATGGGTTTTTTAAAGGGGCATACACATGTAACAGCATTATGATAGCGGACAGTATTGCCAATATTTTATCGTAAAATTAAGCGCAGACCGAGAACCAATAATATTATTTGCTTAATTGTTTTTAGAAAATATAATTTAAAAATGTAAATACTGAATCAACAAATTATATGCATAGTTCAATATTTGACCACTCGAATTTTGTATAGTAATAAACTATATCTAATTTGTAAATAAAGTTAATACATAATTAACAAAATACACGTAAACGTCACACCGAAATCCCCAAAATCTATTACCATTAATCGATTACTGAAATTAATCACTCGCGATGATTGATGATTAAATTAATCGCAAATCGCTTATGAAGATGAAATTAATCGATCGTTCACGGTTGGCTATGAAATTAATGATTATATTTCGATGGTGTATAGAAAACACCTAAATCTTCTTGCTTAGATTCAAGAAAGTATTGCTGACTGTATGGTAGGATTCCAAAACTGTTTTTAACGTAAACAATGACCATAAATCAAAATTAACTCAGTGAAAGGTGGCAATGGAAGAAACGAAACCATCGTTAGCCAGGAGGAAAGGAATTGCCTTTCACTACAACGCTAAACCGCAAGTTTCTTTGGCGGTAATTGCAATTTATATGAAGCATATTAATCGATCTATTCATTGGTCTATGCGTCGATCTATTCATCGGTTCGTGCTTCGTCAGATTTCTATTTATACCAGCTTTTGTAAAAATCGTTTAATAGAAAGTTGATTAAGAACATGATTAAGAACATTTTCTATGAAAAATACAAACTATCAAAAAGCTTATGAACATTTATGTATCGTTAATTAGGACTCGTATTTCCTCCACACGAGCTGACTTTCACTCTAAATCAACGTGGATGAACCGATATCTTTATTTTATATCAAATTCTTCAGATTTACAAGTTGCTAGGTTTACTTAATATTCGGTGTAACTAGTGTGTGTCGTGTATAAACATTTATCCTGACTCAGTTTATTTATCGCTTTTACCTCTTTTCTGAGAACAAATTCTGAAATTCTCTCGGTAAATACGGTCGACATTCACACCGGGTCGTGTACACGACGGTAAACAATTTTTTTCAAATGCCGTGTACACATTTACGCATTTGTTGCGCACGTGGCGCGTTATCCTGGAGCGAGTAAAATCCTACGTCTTGCACTGGACACAGTTTATTCTATTTTCACACAGCTGAACCAACCTTTCGTAGCTAGAAGTTGAATCTGACCCTATTATTAACTTGAGAATCTTTAAATCGTGTCACGGAGGCCCTACTAATTCAAACGTAAGATTTCGTTTAATTCATATCAACGAGAGGTACAGTTACGAACAAAAGTGTGCCGCTATCAAACTTTACATTGTAGCTTGCTGTACGTGGAACCGTTGCATCGATTCATTCGATCTATTCCAATGACGTTTCGTCCTATTTAAATCAATTTAGATTAATCATGTTAGATCAGATTATATACAATCGTCGATAAATAATTTGTTGTACTTAATAATTCGAAAGAGAGTTTAAAGAATTCATACCCTTCTCCTGTAATTCTCTATTTAGGTCAGTTACGTCAGACCAGATTATGAACAATCGTAAGTAATTCATTTTTACTAATTCACTGGACGGTTTTACGAATTTATATCATTACCATTCTTTTCTCACTTAACCCAATTTACATTTACATTTTCATTATACTAAATTACTAATGTTTCTAAAATATTACGTGAAATTTCTCTAAAATATTTGAAGTTAAAAATTAAGGCTATACGAATATTTCTGCGACTGTATGCCCCAGATTCGCTTCGAATTGACTGCAAAGTAACACGAATCAATTGTACGACACATTGTTCGATATACTATTTTGCAAGTAGGTCAGAGCGCCAAGTTCTGGAATTTTATACACCTTTGTCACCTTCGAAATCGTTAAAAATCTGATTGACGTTCCTGGAACGATATTCCAGTGCTGTATTGTCTCGAGCAGTTGATAATCGAGGCATGGAGCAAACATAAACGCTGGAAAAACAATACATTGTTGGAAATGAATAAGCTATTATAGAAATGAAAAGATTATTCATGTTCAATTTACGATACGCTCGAATGTTAATGTTTCGGTTCTGAAGACACGATTGATTGGCATTGAATCAGTATTCCCGACGTTTATGCGAGGCATTCTCTCGGACAACAGGGTGCGGCGTCGGCGGCAGACAAATTTTTCGTTACGCGCACCTACCCGTGCTTCGTTGTGTACCATTTATTAGAACCAATTGAATAAATTACGTTTCATTCACCGTAACCCCCCTCGTTCGCGTGTTCCGTCCATCGTTCCTCGACCTCTTCTCATTCAAAATAACAATATCTTTTCATGGTAATAATATTTCGAGATTCATCGGCCAGTTTAACGAATCAACTGCAAACTCACAATTTATAAAAATGTTCCGACTATCGCCAAAAATATCAACGTGGCAAACCCGTCGAGTTTCGATACACCAACGTCGAAACATACATACATTTGTTAATTACTAAATGAAGTTACAAGGGAGACTAAACAATTTTGCTTTTAGGATCCCATTAAAAATCACTACGGACATTTCACGCGACCCAATGTTTTTTTCACGAGGAAACCCCACGTTGTCCAGCGTGCAGCGCCATCGAATCGCGTGCACATGTGCAATGAGGAGTTATTATGATAACGACGTTCCGTGTTTCACGTTTCGAAATCCGGCTGTTGCAGACGGCAACGAAACACAGACTCGCGCGAATGTGACAAATTTTTGAATCTGCAATATTGACAGGTTAAACGTATGCGCGCGCCGTGGCTGTGGCAAATCGGCTGAATAGCATCGCATTTGATATTCCTCCGCTTCTCTCATTTCCCTTCCACCCTCGTCTACCCTCTTTTTTGACCGCCCAGAGGGGAAAAGCCATTTTGATATGTACCCGACTACACACACACACAGACACGCAGAACGCCGTTAAATATTTAATATTCGAACCGTTTCGAAAAGCTCAATGTCCGTCATTGGCAGTTTCATCGAATAAACGGATCGATCAGCATGGCTGAATGCGATGGCACGAAGAATGCGCGCGTATCTGCACGCCGCGCGAGCTCTCGTATCGAAGGGATGCATGTGTGGAGAGATGTAAGTCGGAAGTCACATTGTGGAAACTATTCCAGACGAAGGCATTCGATTAAGATGTTCTAATTGATAGTAAAGACGCTTCGATTTTACCTTCGTCCTGGTTCGTTGCGTTTACATCAGGGATAGGGAACCTTTTACCATTGCATGATCGTGTGTCGCGTAGCGAATTCCTCGTTAAACCGTTAATAAAGTATTTCACCACTGTCAGGTGATTAATAAGCGGTCATCGATCACTTAGTAGAAACAATTATATTCGTTTAGTTTGTTATTAAGAATTACCGAGGTACAAAAATAGCTATAAGAATATCTTATGCCCTGAACAAACCGAGGAACCGTAATTGAAAAAATGATGTTATGTTCTATGGCATTAGTAAGCCGCAGCTTTCCCACCTCCGGTTTATACAATTTTATATAACTGGACAGAGAAATAGACCCGGAACGAAGAAAAGGACGACCGTGAGTTTCGCCGAGACGAAAAATTATCTTTCATGAATATTCCCGAGTGTCTCGTTCGTGAAATGGGGATCGACGGTTCTCCTAGAACTCTTCCCGGGACGGTTGTTTGATTCTGATTACCGCTGTTCGAGAACAGAGGAGACAAGATGCAGGTGCGAAAATAAATTACGAACCGTTTCTTAATTAAACTTTGCAGCAGACGCAGGGCTGCGGTAATTTTTCAGGACTGTCTCATACTTGTCCTGTTCTCTGAGGAAGGAGGATGGCCTGGAACAGAAACGTGAAGAGTGAAAGACATTTATGTTCTGTGGCGGGAAACACTGTGTTAAATTGGAACTCGCTAATAAAATCTGATCTAATTGAAACGAAGTAACCGGTTCTATGAAGCGATGCCGCGTGCTTCCTCTATGTATAACGGGGGTTCTGCTAGAAGCAGGCCATCTTACTGTCTTAGCCAATTTAAATAAAAGGAAGAAAACATCGGAGAAATTTGCACTGCCTTGGTACGAACATAATAATGTGGGAATAATTTCTTAATACGAAATTATGACGAGAAAAACTTTCTTTTAAAATACAGTTATCTTCGATAATTCAAGAACATTAATATTTTAATTGTATGAAAAGATTTTTATTACCAAAAATGTCATGATCGATGAAAACATGAATTTAGCTACGTATAATATATCGACGTTCTGATAATCTTGCATGAAATAATTGAAGAGTAAGGGGATATAACAGGAAATGTCTATTTTCATTGATTTTATGACGTATTTTATTGGTAATAACTGGGAGTGCCGAACTGTAAAATCACAAAGGTTTACAAAGCACAAAGATAATGATTTTATGTACATACTGGTTATAAATTTTTCACTAAGAAATATAAGGGAATCATTTTTTTCTACGTGTATTATAAATTCTCGAATGTCATAATGGACGTAAATATTTGTGTTCTTTTCTGTAAAATGTTTAAAATATGCTATGAACCATAAAAAACAGGGGAAAAAATGTCCTTCGAACGGAAGAGTCTTCCCTTGTAATCCCCTTGAAACACAATTTCTTCCTTGTACAGTTTATCTTGCCTTTAAAAGCAACTGAGATATTAAGGTGCTCAGGATAAACGAAAGAACCCATATAAATATGAATTTATTATATTATAAGTAAACTTTGTGTTTTGGAAGTATATATTTCACGGCAGTAATAAGGTAATTGTGTTAAGCTATGTCGTACCTAATTCAGCGTTCGTTATTTCATAACGCGATTAGTTAGTCCTATAAAGTATGAAAAATGCACGAAGTATCTAACAGGCATTTTTCTCTCGTAGTTGGCAAACTTTCATTACTTCGATTAATTTCAGTGTCCACCCAAGTTTTCTTTCATTAACGTACTCGCCTGAGTATAGAACTCTGTGACGCGCAAGTTTTCCTTATTTTGCTAAATTTTGTTTCTGCTGCGCTATTTTCTCCTCGCGAAAAAATTTGCATACTTCCTAAATATCTATTCCACAGTTTTTCGACTGTCTCGGTTTAGTTTAGAAAATTATCGAAGAATGAATTATTAAACAGCGAATTAGGGTTTCACGAACGTTTTTAGCGCTTACGTAGGATGTAGTTTCTTAATTTCAGGTAAGTCGAGTGGCAGTTTACTTGGAACTGTTACAAACTATTAAGAGAATGTAATTAAGCGGAGAATGTGGATAATGCCACGTATATTAAGCCTGAGGTACTTGGAATATCTACCACAGTATTTAACGATCCACGTGTCTAAAATATTTACGTAAAAACGACTATTAACATGCTTGTTGAAATAAAAACAATTGGTGAATCTCCTTATATCTCGTCCCAAAATTGTTTGTTGTTGGAAGTTTAGTTAAAATTCTAATTAAGCGAGTTTCATTCTTTCTATTTCCACAGACAGAAACGAAGCTGAAATCCTGTGTAATTGTTCGTGATATCGATATTTTCGGTGATATTCGAAATATTGTCAAATAATATTGTCGCGCTTTTAGCGGCAAAAATTAAAACAAATAGCTTCAAAAAACATTGTATAATCAATCGATCAAGACTGTTTCATAAAATATTCCAACAATAAGTTCCAGCAATTCTCACAAACTTCGTGTGAGAACAGATAGAACTTTAAACATTTCAGAGATGTGAGAACAGGTGGAACTTGGAATACTTTCGCAAGCTGACGGAGCACATGGAACTAAGAATATTTTTAAAGTTACATTTACTCTAGCAATCTAGTAATAATTTCCAACTCCCATCTATTCTCAGACCATACTCTATATCTCATATTTTAGGGTAGGAGTGATCAAACGATACTTAAAAGTTTGATAACTCTTTCATTGCTTCATAATTCCGGATAGCGTGAAATGGGAAGAAGGAAAGAAAAAAATTCATGCTATCAAGTAAAATCGAACAATTAGAAAAAGGAAATTTGTAGAAACAGGTACTCTAGGAAGTTAGAAAGGTTAGATGAGAGGATCAATAGTATTCACTAGTACTCAGCAGGTGTCACTAGGGATTGGATGGTGCCAGAGGGTATCAAGGGTGGGTTTTGGGGGTGAGAGACATTGCTATTAAAATATACTAATTACTTACTAAATTCGTACGTCAATAAACGTTAACACAATCCTTATGGGTGACAAAATATTCTTCGACGATGTTGTATTTTCATCGGAGTAATTTTGGTTCTAAATTCCCACCAATTTGTCCTTAGATCAGTCAGGATTAGTGCATAATGCACGTGTCGTCGTAGGTCCGCCAGAGGACTGGTTTCCGTCGGTAAGATTACCTGGCGATCTCTGCTTTATTATTAAACGTGGAACGAGCAGGTTCGTTTCGAATTTGTGTATGTAAAAATGAAGATAAGATCAAGTAAGAATAGAGGACCTCCGTCGACATCGCGGCAAGCTACTGACGGATCTCACGTCCGCGAACGTGACAAGAAAAACTATTGCTTGATTCTAAATTATGAGACAAAGAAGAAGGTATTTCACGAGATATTTTATATTTTTACCATTACTTCCACGGATCAGCATCGATACTATTTGTCTACTATCCAGGGCAGCTTTAACTTTGAAAATATTCTTAATTCTTATAACACAGAAGGAGCAAGAGAGATCCGAACAACTCCTCCCCTATATTGTAGGACAAAAAGTTCCATTGAATGTCCGGTCTATTCTATACTTCGTCGGCAGTTATACCTTTGTACATATATGCTACTTCCATGCATAAGCGTACGACTAGCTATCTATTGCAAGGAGCTTCTGGCGTACGAACAATGTATTCATTGAAACGGAATAATGTATATATTTCGAGTGTAAAGCAGAGATACTGTAAACTTCAATGCGTTATATGTTTACCAAATTCGCGTTGTTCAGAATCATGACTCCGAACAAAGAAATTATCGCTTGATTGCGATTTTCGGTCTATTGGACTCGTGCCTCCATTCATTCACGAGAATTCTATAGTGGGCAGAGATGAAAAAAATTCTTATGCGGATCAAAATTTCGCGACAAACAATTCCTTACCCGTTGCTCATTAAATATAGGTTAACATTTCAATTATAAAGTGAACTATTTCTATGGAAACTAAAATTTCTATACGTTATTACTGTTGATTACCTGTTAATAATTGGTTGTCGATTTCAAATTGATGAAGTCCTTGTTGAAGCGTGAGTTGATTAAATATTGTTCAAACGACTGGAACAGGTGGTAAGCGCATGGTGCTGTGCCTGGAGAAAATGTCGTTCGTGGTGGAAGTTCCAAGCATAAGCTGAAGATGACGCCCTTTGTCGATGCATGCAACGCGTGACAGCGCGTGTCATGCATTAGTTTCACACACGAGATACGCAACTAAACCTTATGGACTTTCGTGGCTCAAGTTGACTGTCATACCGACTAAAAATCTGAAAGGCGATTTTAGCGTCCTCTTCTCATGGAAAGCGGTCAGTTAAGAAATTATTCACTGAATCAATGTGGTGGGCAAACAGGCTGTAGTGGCTGTGTATAGCAATCGTCATCGTTTCAGTAAGAAATCGCGGTTTTGCATTAAATTCTTAAACACTGATTCGTATACTTCGTTTATGGTATAGAATAGACGTTGTGTACAATATATTTTTCTATCGCGCGGACAAGGAATTCGTGAGCCCAGCTTCAAGGTGAAGTCGAACGGCCGGCGACCGAGAATATAAACACAACCCAACCGAGCGTTCAAAAGATAGCAAGCAAGCGTATCAGATTAGTGGTTTTGACTTACGAATGCTAGAAGAGTAAGAATAAAATTACTTTTAAGAAATATTATAGAATATACAAGAATACTATAAAACAATATTTATATAAATTAATGTTTCTGTGTATTATATACATATTTTTTGCTTGTTGTTGCTGCATTCATAAAATTTATATAAAAAATTAATATATAATTAATATATATTTCGATCGATCTAGTTACGTGTCGTGTAATATATCGATATTATCGATGTTCAAGCAGCGCCACTGATTGGCTGTTTGACATCGTGACGTCACAAGGGTATAAAGATAATAAATCATTGATTAATTGTTTATCTGATATCATTTTATATTTATTATATTTATTTTATATATTTCCTTTATTTATTTTCAGTTATTCGAGATATAAGGTTTAACCTTTCTTTCGAAGATACACATCGAGAGTCGAGACGGACTACGTGACTCCCTCACCCCACTCCCCACTCCTCGCGCGATAGACACGTCCGATCCTGTTCGTCATTCTTCGTCTGGAAAGCGGTGTGATAAGTGCGTTGACAGCTTCGCGTCTAATTAGGTACGTATTTTTTATTTTTAACCGTTTCAATTCTCCTCGTCATTCTCCATTGATGCATTTATACAACATTAATAAGTGTGTGTTAACAAATTTGTGTTTTATTTCTGTTAGAGACAGTAATTACAATTCGAACACATGAAACGCTCAAGTATGGTCAAACTACGGTCACTCAATCGACGCCATAATGCTTTGAGAGTTTGTGAACACGTTTCGTCAGGAAACCTGTATCTATGCAAAAAGGAGTAATTGGCGATGCCCACGTGTGAAAAATGTAAGTATCCTTCGTATTTTCTTCCGAGTACGATTAAAAAAAGTTGTTTAATTCAAATTTTCCTACATCAAGTTTTCGAATGCGGTAGAAACCTCTCGTTAAAACAATTACTTTTTCTTTCTACAGGATGCTGACATCCCATCATCGTACTTGTGGATCCAGAGAAACTCGACGATGATTTTGCTGCTGACATTGATGCTGACTTCGTTGCTGACTTCGCTGATGACTCCTACTAACCAACATCGTCGTCCGAGTGCTTGTATTCTACAATTGGTGAGTCGCATGCTATTTTGTTTCCTCTGGTCCCCAATCATGTTGTAGGATGAAAGATCCGAATCAACACGGGTGACCAGTTGTATACTTAGTATTTTTGGTGAATTTAGTGACCGCGGGTATAAATCATACCCGTGAATAGTAACATTTACTGTTATATTTTCTATTTCAGGATAGGGTTTTCTTGTACGCCGCGATTTTTAATGTGATAAATGACTTTGAATAAGAATATTTATGTTATGTGTAATGTTTATAATATAGATTGAATATTGATTGTCTTTTATATTATTCAATAATTACATTCACTTTGCAATGAGAAATGTAAGATATAATTTCCAATATTGATTGCTTTTCAAATTGTTTATGTTTCATTCATATTATAATTTGATGACTTTGTATCGAAAATACCAATCTTTCCTTACTTATTAAAATGTACAAGAAGACATTTCGCGACGGATAGATTCTAGAATCAAAGTAATATGCATTACACTATTTTCACGTTTTCAAAATATGCTTTGACGACAGAATCGTCCGAGGGTTACATATTCTGATTAATTTGCTTTAATAATTTATCTTAAATCCTCAAAGTAATTTACTTATTATAAAATCTGGATTAAAATCTTTTCTCTTATATAATTAAATTTTAGTCAGTATACTTTTTTTATGGAATAACATCTTTTAAATATTAACTCAAATATTAAAATTAAATGAGAAAAAATAGAGAAACTAGTTCGTTACACGCTATTATTCATAATAACCATTTTTGCTAGCTCAGGATTTTCAGGATATCTTTCCGTGTTCCTTGCCTAAATTCACTCAAGTGCTCAGGTGCTACTTGGGTGAGTGAAGGCAATGGGCACGATGACTTATAATTACTAATCATACACATATGCGACTGACATTGGTTAGTGTATCGTGCGCGACGCAATTTCCACATGTGTGTGTGTGTGTGTGGTTAGGCTGTGGAATTGCGTCGTTTTAAAAGTTTATTATAATTTACAATAAAAATTCTATTTCATCTTTTACATATTCTTTTGCATACAATATAATCATGGTACAACATATTTAATGAAATATAAATGACTTAGCTTTTAAACATAGAATGAAAATCGATTACAATCATTCATATACTAACATATTTTCAATAAAAATTCTATTAATGAAAATAATGTAATATACATAATAGAAATACGCAATGGCCACTAGCCTTTGTCAGTTGATTTCAGGAAATTGGTACGTACTTTAGAGAGTGAATGTTACAATGTTCGGGTGTCGGAGGAACCCCGGGGAATCCTCTCTAGTTTAGGCTTTTGCGCCCGGACATTATGTGTGAGAATCGTGGAGTGGTTGTTTGCGAGAATGCGTTTTGTAATTTTTTAAATATAGCGTTAGGTAGGTAGGTAACTTAACTTTCTGGTATGTGTGTTGTAAGTAGGTAGGGTCAGGATAGAGCTGTTACAGATTTTATTTCTGTGGCAGACCTATTCCTGTAGTTCGATTTTAAGAGTTGGAAAGTTAGCCGATACAAGCGGATTGTACCGTTTGTTTTGGTTTTAGTTTCGACTCTTGGAATCGCGCGACTTTACAGTCGCTCTTCGCGGTCGTGTTCGATCGCGGTAAGTTCCTCGAAACGCTCGTCCCGCTCGAGTTTCTCCACACCTGTTCTGATAGCGATTCCTAGAATTGTTAGAGGACTGTGTATTGCACGGAATCTCGAGCCTAGGTTTAAGTTTCAGGCTTGGGCAGGACCGTCCGAAGAAAGAAAAGGCAATGTGCCGAAGAGGCCTTGACAAACTGTCGCAAGAATGGGCTACAACAAATGGCAATTCATTTTCATCTTCGGATGAGAATGGAGAGTCATTCACTGTTACTATTTTTGTCACTGAATTCACCTGTAATTGTAGAGTATTTAGTATTATTTCACATTAATCGCGTTTGCTTCTAGGATAGTGTTGCGACTAATATAAATATATTATAATCACTGTTAGAGTTGCGAACGATAAATATTTTCGTGTTTTTTTTTCAGAGTATTGTCGCGAATAAGAATTAATATCGGTTTGCTATTATCCATTTAGAGTTGCGAACGATTTTTCGTGTTTGCTTTTCAGGGTAGCGTTGCGTGTAAACATTAATTCCGGTTTGTTGTAGTGTTGCGAAATATGAATACTGATCGCGTTGCAAGTTGCAAATAATATGAATTTAATCGCGATTGTTTTTAGTGTTGCGATTATTTTTTCGCGTTCGCTTTTCAGGGTAGGGCCCAGGAACCACGAAGCAGCTGAATCAGGTACATCAGCCTCGATCGATTAAAATTAATCGATTGGTGCTCAATTCTGGACCGTACATCTTTCATTTCGTTAAAAAACAAAAGATTTCCTGTAATTGCATTTCCTACCATAATCAGCGCTATGATTCGTTTCTATAGCCTGTTGGTAATGTTGCGAGTGACACTGAAATGGTTTTCGAGCGACCTCCTCGCTTAAAGAACGGTGATCTTAGGAACTATTGTCAATTGAACTACTGAAATCGGTAAAGTTTATAAAAGCAAGTTTTTTTTACTTACGTGATGCACAGGGTTGCTATTATTAACAATTGTATTCGATATTTAAAAAAATCTATTTTAAATTCGCAGTCATTACCTCGATGTTTGTTTTAATCACATAAAAGTTAATCCGACGATGCGGAAAAGTGCGTCAGAGCCCTTCGTTTTGCAATTCTTATCCTTGCTTTGAACATTAAGGCGACTTGACAACCTTCTCAAATACTGTCTGGTCTGTGCTCTAAATGGGTGTCATCGCGTAAAGCTTCACAGAAGAGATTACCCAAATTGCCGCTTCGATCGACGTAATCCGAGTAATTTTCCTTTCAGTGGCCACGGCAACTTAGCTTTTTACCTTCGACCTCGCTTTCCGTAAACGTTCCTCCGACACGGCCATCTTCCGTTTCGACCCAGTACCTCCTTCTGTCCACTTTGTGCCATTAGGTGTAATTCTGTTGAGAGACGGTCCATACTTCGAGTTACAGACATTTCTTTCACTACGTTGCAAATTCTCTCTTTTACTATTTCACGGAGTTATCTCCATCAGTTCCTGAAATTGCTAGCTCGAGCTTTAGAATTATCTCCGACACACGACCGTCGATCCATCAGGTTACTAATGAGTTACCCGAGCAGAAAAGTATATACGATCCTATCGTAAGCCCATAGATTATAAAACCAAACCTCGAATCCACCAAGGATGATTTGTCTCGAGTCAGTGACACGGCAAAAGGAATTATTGTAGATTCAGTCGAGAACGTCCGACGATGTCGAGCCACGTAAACGGAAGACGTTCCGTTTCCTTCGTTTCTTCTTCGTCTTCCAACTCGCCGCGCGCGTGTACTTTTCATTGCACGTCATCTAAGTTATTATTCCGGTATGGCGGCGTTCTCTCTCCTTCCGGCCCTGCACCTTGTGTTTTGATATCAGCGAGAGTCTGTCCCTTTCCGCGGCTGCTTCGTTAGTTTCGCCCGGCGTTTGATTACGCGGCGTAGCCGGAAGGCCCAATGTTTAATTTCTTTCTTTCTCTTTGCCCGGCCGCGGGTCTCGGCGCGGATGAATGGCAGTATAAGAAATAGGCAAGGTAGGTTTGCACAGGCGAGCGTAGCGCGAGAAAGCACGCGACCGACCGTCGACACAAGTACGAACGCACACCGGGACCCGGGGAACGGTGTTGGTCTTTTGTGATTCCTTTTCCGTGGCTTTTTAGTTTTACGGCCGAGCTCTCCTTCTGTGTCCATTTTCCGCCTACGGTTAAATAATGCGCGCACGATGCCGCAAAGAACGAAGGCCCGCGATACCCCTCGCCATTTGAGTCCCACGTAACGCGTCAACGATCGGCCGTTTTCGAAATATCGATGATCATCGATCCGTTATCATTGCAATCGTTTGAAAAGATTCTCCTCCTCGAAGAGTTCATGAATTTAATTTGAATTGAGAATTATTTCTTGGACGACATTCAATCAAATTTTCAATCAAAGCAACTGTACATTTAGTAGCAATTCGAGAAAATGTAAAGCAAATGTACGTACTCAATATCACGGAACAAGATACAATCGCGAAGCAATGCATTTCTTTAATTTGCGTAGTAATATACATATCGAAGCGAATGTATTACATAATGCCAATATTTTCATGTAATTAATGTTTACGGGAATTCACTGAAAGGAAACTCCAGGAAGGAACCCTAGCCTGTAATTTCGCATTGAGAAGCAACATTTATAAAAGGAGATTTCCTCGAACGATGAAAGCAATATTGAAACGTATACTTTATTCGATTTTACCTGGACATAAATGTAACTTTTAGAATCAGCTTGCTTCATTAATATTATAAAACCTATTCTTTTATTCTGTAAGAAATCATTCTTCACCACGGTGAATCAGTTAATTATCGATTCAGCTATTACCGACTCGGTTATTTTACCACAGACGACGTACACGTGTAGATCTTACACCTTATGAACTTTCGTGGTCCAATCTAACTTCTATACCGACAGGAAAATATTTCGGCGAAAAAAAAATTTCACATCGTTCTGAAAAAATTATTTTTAGTTACAGGGGTCGATTACAATTATTTTTGGTGAATAGACATACCCCCGAAATCCTACGCAGTTTCGAGAAAAAAATTCTTTACCGAAAATATACTGTATGGCCAGGAATGTTTGCCCGAAATTTCATGCGTATGTTTAAAAAATCATAACTTTCGGACGGTCTGAAGGATTTTAATACTATTCGTATACCTCAGGCTGTTGTCGATTCTTTCGTACCGGCGGAGCTTACATAAACGAATCGATGTCTCGAACGTCGCGGCTAAACAGCAGAAATCAAGTAAAATTGTCGAGTGGAAAGCGGAACGGACGCGTTCGCGGGAATGTAACGTTCCCCGGTAAATAAGTAATGCCGCAAGTAGAGTGCACCGATGGAGTTTTATCTCAGTCGCGGAAAGGAAGAAAAAGCAAGTCGAGTAGCGCCCGTTGAAACCGTAGCGATAGTCGGGCGTAGTTCGGTAAAGAATACAAATAGTTCTATTATTTCGCGAACAAAGACCGGCTCGGTATGAGATACGTATCTGGAACGAGCCTTATCAAAAATAAAAGCCGCCTGCCGGCTTCAAAGGGACGCGGGATAGTAAGGAACTAGGAAAAGAATGATACTGTGTAGAGTTCCTAGTAGCCACTTCGGGATATTAATGGGCTTCGTATTCTGTTCGTGGAATGGAATTTTTACTTCGGGAAACCAATTATCAGGAGAATATTATAGAGCCATGGCAGTATACAGAGACGCGGGAACAATTTGTTGCCAAATTGTATGGACTGTTCTCGTTAGTAGAGAACAAGAGAGGTTTTATTGAATCGCTGACTACCATTGTCACTTGGTGAATGCGTGAATTTTTAAATCAGAGTCGTTAAAAATATTATAAAATAATAAATACACCATTGAAAGGCAGAACTGTAGGTTCGGAGTAGCGTACGAGGTATACAATGAAGTTGTTGCCGTTAATACGATCAGTACTTAATAATAGAGTATAAAAGATGTAAATGAAGCATGAATCTAAAAATTATACATTCCTGACGAGGGGATCTCATGTCTTAGCGTAGTTAACTATAAGTCTCTGCAGGTTGAGACTAGCATGTGAGTAAGTAGTTTCCATTTTTAGCGACAGTATTTACTAGCAGAAAACGAAAAAGATTTATTAAATATCGATTTGAAAATTACTCGCTTCGTACACCGTGAACTTAGGACTGAAAGGACTACTGAATAATAAACACATTTTAGTGCATTGACTTTTAATGACTAGTGATCGAATACAAATATTAAATAATTTTTGTTAAACTAATAAAATTGGCTAAATACGTAATTAAACGTCGTTTACGTAAAAAATAAATAATATTGATTGTTCTCTAAAACAAACAACTTTACAGCATTTCTATTTAATTTCAATTATTGTATTTTAAAATTCCAATCCACGTTACAGATTCTAGGTCAGTTTCGAGCATTAAATATAGGCATCAGAATGCGTTAGGTTGATCTAGAAATAAATGTAATTAAATGGTACTTTATCATACAGATTTATTTGCTCATATGGTCATAAGTATATAATAATTGTAATCTAAAACTCTGCGTATAAATATTATCGGCTCGCGGGCCGCCGCCAGGCTGGTAGAATTAGCGTCGTTACACGGTGCCGGTTTTGTGAATTCATAGATGTTGCCGAAATTATTGTGATTACGGACAGTAGCAATTGGTACAGCGACAATTCACGAACGACTCGTCGGGATAGTTTTGTATCGAATATCTACATGCTGGCGCCGAGTCCCCATTCTCTGGTCGCGTTTTGTATGTGAAGATCCAACGGAAGGTTTACATCGACGTTCTTGTGCTTGTAATCGTTGAGAAAATACGAGGGTCCTTCTATGTTAGCTGAAAATTCCTTCGGTAACTCTTTGCTTCGTGGTTCCAGGTCGAATCCTGATTCCGGGTATTTCAATAGACTGAAACGAACGAACGTCGATGTGAGCATCGTGAAATATAATTTATAACACAAACGTGTCAACGAATATCGAGGCGACCAGGTCGTTATTTGTTTTATCGTCGGTTATTAAAATAATACGTTCGTTTGCTTACACGTGTGTCGTCGGGCTAACGTGGATACGAAGTGGTTCGCTCAAGGATTCGAATTTGTTCGCTAAAGTAACATTGTGCCCGAAAAGACAGTACCTCGGCATCTTCTTTCCAACAACCCCTGCCAGCACCATTCCAGTATGAATGCCGATGCGCATCTAATAAAATAATATACAATAAACGAAAGATGCAATCGACGCTCTCAATCTTCCGGATAAGATTTATTTGTCAGTTGTTCGAGATAATTTGAATTCAATATAAATGCTTCCCTACCCTTATTGGTTTACCCTTGTGAGTCAAATGATTCGAGCATGCTTGTATCATCTTCAGGGCCATCCATGCAATCTGTTGTGCATGCGTGTAGGTATCGCGATGTAGGCCACACGCAACACAATAGGCATCTCCGATTGTTTCCACCTGTAATTTTTATTTTGATTAACAAATAGTGTTGCAACCCGTTAACGAGCGCAGAGCATATTTTCGTTTATAGTACCTTGTAAACGTCCAATTGACCGCAGAACGAGTCGAATTGTTCGTAAAGATTTTGAAGCATGTTGATGACCATCATCGGTGTCGCGGTGGAGCAAATCTCCGTGAAGCCGACGATGTCGCTGAAAAGCATCGTCACTTCAGGGTAGGTTTTCGCCTCGATACTTTCTCCTGAAAGAATAAATACGTGTTACTTTACAAAATCTAATAACTAAAATTCAAGATAGAGAATTGAATCCTAGAATCGAATTTAAAATGCTTACCCAGCCACAAGCGTTTTGCTATATCTGGAGGGAATATAAGATGAAGCAAGCTGACATTCTTTTCTCGTTCTGCGGACACGGCGAGGTTTGCTTCCTCTATGGAGCTTTTTAGTTTGTCCATTCGCCTCCTTAGACCATCCTGCATCAAGAAATATTTTAATCAGTACATGTAAAAGGGATTTAAAACGAAATAACTCGTAGAAATGATCGTAGGTATTGAGAATATTCGAATTAGCCCGCCGTATTCAATGATAGTGCCATCTGAAATGCTGGATCCGTCAGCTGGCGCCCTCTGCGCTACAAAAACAAGTCTCGGAAACAAATATCTTTTTTAAAATATACGATTGAAAATGTCGATGAATATTGCAATACGGTCGTTAAAATTTTTCGCTATCGAATTTTTCTGGAAAGATTAATCCGCGCAATTAGAATCTTCGTCGCATCGATCGTATACGTCGAATACATCATCGAACGAACTGCACTGATATGCAACTCGTATGAATTTCATAAACATAAATGTAACGATACTCTAATGGGATGCAAATTTTATTATACCTGGGCTCTGGCTTGTTCTCCCACTAATATCACGTCTCTCGTAGCGTCGTGTAATGGAATATCGGATATAAAAAGTCCTCTGCCAGTCAGCCCTTCCAGACCGTTCAGGAATGGCGAGCTCACGAATAGGATGGAATCCGATTCGGGACAATGGATCATTTGACCTTTCATCTCTAAGCCCTGGAATGATTGAAATCCTATCAGTATAAAAATTCAGAAAACGTCGTCCAATAAGGATAATGTATATGCTATTCGAGCGGGGATCTCAAACAAGGGTTTCGAAAGTACATCCAACGAAATATGATTTTCATGCCGACGCAGAAAAATTTTGCTTTATTATGAAATTTCTTTTTCGTTTTCTCGGCCTGTTTGCGTTGCGTACAATTTCCGTACGTTGCCTTAATTAAAATTACTCGTTTGCACATATTATTTTACTTCAGTTTCTGATTATTTTCAAAATTAAAATTAGCTACCGCGCAGAAACATCTGTTTGCCGCTCGCGTAATGAAACGATATTTCCGATCTCCATACGAATAATGCATTCATGTACCTCGGCGGGGTATTTATCGACGCCCTGCGGTCTCTGTAGGGTCAGCACAAAAGGCGTGTTCGCGCGCTTCAGTATCTCGTGGAAGGTCAGAGTAACCCCGCGTGGTCGTGTGAAAACGAAGTACGTCGATATTTCTCTCCCCAATCGGTTCAGATGATGGCCGAAGATCCTCATGTATCCGACCCCTAGCTGCACGAGCTCGAATTGCCGATCGACGACAAAGTGCCATGGGAACGCTTTGCAGAAACTTCCGACACCCATGCGAAGGTCCGAGGCCTCTGTTGAGAGTGGACGGAAAGGAGTCGCGACCGTGTCGAGGTTGTCGATCTCCGAATCGACTAATAAATGACCGCTGTAACGTTCTGGGATGATACAATACCTGCGAAACAAAAATCTCTTTTTAGTTCCGAAGTCTTTAGAGCGTGGTTGTTCGTCACAGTCACTGTGCTCGTCTGCTCGTTGGAAATTACTTAAAACGGCTTGGAAAATATCGTCGTTATACCTCCTCGCGAATCTGCAGCATCAGGAAAGAAAGTGCAACGTAATAGAAAGTAATATATTATTGAAATAGTAAGACGTTCGGCTAATGGAGATTCTATTACATTTCACAAAAACGGTGCTTCGTTGGAACGGTTGAAAGTTCCACTATGGAAATTCATCGAATCAATTTTTTGATGAGGTTCGACACTATTTTATTATTTCCATAATGTGGCCATCGACCGTTCTCTGTTTTTCTCAGTCGCGATAGGGGAATTGCAAACAGGTTGCTCGAGTTCCTACCATTCGATTCGAAAGATTCGTTTTAGGAAAACTTTTAATTGAATCGTACCGCGCACCAATTACGAAACTTGCCTCGAAATACTTTGCAGAACGATACTCTGCACGCGTAAATAGAGGAAAATCTGCACTTGAACGTATTTCTTTCCGCGCCAACGTATAATGAGACGCTCGGAATCAGAAGCGTTGCAGTGTGTGTTCGATGCACTTGCCTGTGAACATCGCCGTCCAATATTTGTTCACTTTATAGTCCCACGATTCCCGGAACATTTTCCGTGCTCGTGTAAATTGAATTCCTCTCGTGTAACACAATGTCGGCGTATGTGGTATCGATCGCGAGCGCAAACACTAAATATTGTTCTTTTCGGAGCAACATCAAAGTACACCGACGCGTATGTATAATATTTCCATCGAATCGATGATCAATCGTCGAACGGTCTGTTTGTAAAATAACGTTAAACAGTCCTTCGGATCAAATATCATTGTTTTTTCGTTCCTGTGCGCGAATTTTGTTCGAATAAAAGGATCGCGTTTGAAGCGAAATAGTAAAATTGCACTCAAGCTGTAAAAAGGGATATAAAAATAAAAATAACGTCGGCAGAGATGATACGAATCTCGAAACATGGAAAATCCATCAAAAAATAAGGCAAGAAGGAAACGAAATAAAACTCGTATGGATCTCTGAACATGCAGAGGTCCCGGGAAATGGAAAGGCCGATCGGGTTACAAAGGAGGTCGCACACATCTGACAAACCTCCAGAACAACTCCGTGGAGAATCTAATTAAGGACTCAAGAGATAGATTAATGCTTGGATGGGAAACCGTCTCAAGTATTGAGTATAAAAGAGGACGGCAAAAAACTAATTTCAAACAAAATAGAAACACCAGTCTGGATTTATCGAGCTCGATAAATTTAACGCGAGCAAAGCGTGTTCGGCTTACCTAAAAAATTTCGTATTATAAGGGTCAGGTTGAATGTAAACGTTCGCATTGTCGTTATAAAACTGCCTGGCGATGCCCTTCAAGCTGCCAACCAGCAAATGGGCGACTGACGGGTGGTCGGTTGTAAAGTGCAGTTCTATCGCTTCCGGCGTAGCGATGCACACGAACTCTGCCTCCGCTTCTGATCCGGACTGGTGTTGTACAACGTCGTTTACGCCGTCGAGTGTGGTCAGGAAGGCTGTCAGATCGTTCCCGAGGCAACGGAACGCTCGTTCGAGAAGACCAACGCAAGCGGTATAGATCAGCTCCTGGCCGAGGCGATCGAAAAACGTGCTCACGTCTATGTCTGAAAAAGTTACGCTGAATTAGCTTCCATCGCGTGGATTCCATCGAATCGCGATTATAAACGAAATTGATCTTTTTTCGGGAGAGGGATCGGGCAGGAGTCGACAAATTGCGGCGGAGATGTTGTTCTTCCATTTCACATCACAGTAAGATATCCGTTTTCGATGTTGAAACACTGCAATTTACTCTGACAGGGTTAGTTAGAGAACCTATGTTAATTAAGTACCTTCCCTTTTTTTGTTAAAGAGCACTATACGGTTTTAGAAGCTTGACAATTACGAATCTAGTAATAATATTGATACTGGGTCATAAAGCACCAAATGATCGGTTCCAGATAGTCTTGTAATATTTATATCCATGGGCAAACGGTTTGTCTACACTGTTTCTGTTTACGTAGAATTAAGGTTCATCTTGTATTTCACCGTTGACACAGAAAGTGTCCTATATTTCTTCATGGTCAATATGCTTACCCACCCGTTTCACATTTAACGCTGCAGAACCTGAACGAGGTTAGATCTATAGACTCATCAGCACTCCCATCCTCGCGGAATCTTCTACAGATGAGTATGTGTTTGGAAAGAGAGCTCGGGCATAGGTCAGACTGAATGAGATTTTGTCATGTTCACAACACACCTGTGATTTGTCATTTCCCGATCATCGCTTTTGCCACTTAGATCATTTTCTAAATTAGATTTTTCTGGATTTTTAAAGGCCTCGTTTCATTGTCGTGTCAAGCACTGTACGTTTTTTCTCTGTTAATTTTACCACCGGCGCGTTTACAGCGTTCAAAATCAGAGAAGACGCACAATTTAATACCTGTCATGTTACCATTAATGTACGACTTTTCACTCTCCTGTAGAATAGTTTGACTCTAGCTGCTACAACTAATTTAACTTCAAAAATATGTTCGCTACGAAGTTACACCAGTTAGTCTAAACTGATCAAACTGATGTAACTATTAGTTTAAAAGTTTAAATCGATCAGCTAGTTCAATTTACATCAATTTAGTTGCGTCAGTTATTCTGACTATTCTGTTTTCACAATATTTCGTCTAGTACGACTGTATATGTTACAGTAACAAGTTTGCGTACGTTCGAAGAGACGTTAAATATTTCAGAAATTGGAAAATGTTAGAAACTTTCGGGCATCGGTAAAAGAGAAATAAATTTAAGAAAGTCGTAACGATATACATCTTGAATTCTGTATCATAAAAATGAACAATTTCGAAAGCTAGTCTCGTAAATTGCAACCGTTTCTTCGTCCGTAAAACTGTTTCGTTTTCTAAATAAGAAAAATCAAGGCGCCTCTATAGGCTTTAGTTTGTTGATTACTGCTGCAGGGTCTCAATGTAGCTTTCAGCATTCATTTACGACCGAGCAAACGAATCCCTGGGACACGTAAGGAAACGTATCACAGCTTTTTATAGACGTCTAGAATGATATTTTTCTTCGGCGTGTGAAATTGCTTTACGAGAGATTACGTCCGATACGAGTTGGTCGAAGTTCCTTCGCCAACAGTTGCCTCCAGTCAGGATTTTCTAGTTTACACTTCGCCCGTTCGTGTTCCACGTTCACCATTTTATTTCGAACATTCAAAAACTCTCGGGTTCCGATAACTTAGTTACGAACGTTGTTACGTCCCGGTTGAACCATAGAACAATTTATTTATGGTATAATGAAGTCTGGAGAACACTGTTCCAGCATTTTCATTACTATTTGTGAGTCTCTACTATTGACTAGTGCAACGTAATAAAGCTGTCAATGTTAAATGCCTGTTGGGGAGAATATATTGGCCAAAGTCAATTCATTCGGAAAATATAGTCGAACTGACAGAAAACAGAATCGATCCTATAATAGATCTTGCTAAGTCGGTGGGAGGAACAGGTTTTGATGATATTACTATCGAAGACGTTGAAAAATTGCCGATAGAGAAAGAGCCAGATGAAACGGATTTAGTGGAAATGGCATCCGGAGTAATCCAAATAAATCCAGGACGAAAATTTTACGCTAAATCCTTTTAGGAAAAGCGTAAACTCTTTTTAATATAAACCAACAGTCTGTATGACTGAAAGTTTTATATTAATTTTTCATTAAATTTCTATTGATACTACGGAATTCATTTCCCTTCCGTTTAATTTTGTCTTTAATATAGTTTTTGTTATAGTACTACGTCATGGTAAACTTCCTATTCAAATCTATATTCGTGTTGAGGTAGTTCTAACAGGGTGATGATTGGTAACTTCCGAACCGGACGCGAGGGGAATTTCGAACCCCAAAAACGCACAATACACGACCTTTCGAACGATACCTAACTGGTCCATTCTAGGACACGTGCTCAGGATTTTTATTCTCATAATTGACACACAGAGTTTTATAGAATTATAAAATTGTTTAGTTCACTGACTCGGTACAACAATCCAATAAGAAACAAAAGAAACGTAGGAACGTCCTAGTCTTTCTAAAGAAAGAAGCCCTGGAAACCGTATTCTACGAGGGTTGCGTACATTCTTAAAATTTGACGGTCTCTAATGCTTTTTTCTAAAATAGAATCCGAAAGATTATTCAATTTTCAGGGTCGGTAACTCGCCCCTCGAGCGGAAGAAAATTTAATATCTTCGAATCAGGAAGCCCGTCTAATACTTCCCGATAGGGAAAAACAAGAAGAGAACGACGAACATAATACCGTTTCAGTTTCTCGATCGATGGACCCGTTCGTTTCAGTGCTCTGAATGGGATCCGTAATTCCGCTGACGAGGCAACCAGCGACGAATTACTCGAGTCCCTCTGGTCTCAGGAACGAAACAAGAAACCGAATGCAAATTTCGATCGTTACGTGTACGAGTGTTTCTAATCTCGCGAGGTTCGAAAGTCTTTTCTTTCTGGACAGAGTCCATATTTTCATTCAGCGACTCGTCCAGGATCAAGATCCGGAAGACGTTCGATAACCGACCGAAACGCGATTTCTAACTGTGTAGTTCCTCGTTCTTGTTCCGCCTAACCGCCCAGAGATTCCAACATCGAAAATCACCAACGTGCACGCTAAACGTCCTCCGACCCGGCGACGAAAGTTTACGCGGACGAGCTCGTCCGCGGTCGATAAACCGATGGATTCCAATCGTGATAAAGCAGCGGTTAGCTCCCTTGCAAATCCGGAAATCGACGCAGTCTGGCCTGGGTCGTTCTAATGTCCGCGCGTATTATTTCCCACCGAGTGTCACTGCCAGGACGCGATAATCGATAACCGTTGACATTTGGCTGTATAGCTGTATCCTAATGCGTGGAACCTACCTAACCCTCGCGCAATATTCGGGTCAATTTGACCCGAAATCGAGCTTCGATATTAACGCGTTGGCTTTGATTCATAGCGGACGAAGACCGAGTAATCCGGATATCGTATCGAGACCAAACAGAACTATACACGCTCGAGAAGTATTTTTCGCAGATCATTGTTATCTGAACATAAATAACCAGCAATAAGGATCGATGATTCGAGCCGATATTCCATAAAGAGAAGAAAAACTGAACGAACGCATTACTCGATCTAACACGAACAGGGGTAAACGTGCGTAAACACAGAAGATAAGGCGGCGAGAACGAAACGCCCATGAGTACGTAGTCGTTCGATCGTCTCCCGCGGAAAAAGGTTGCACGATTCTGCGTCCCGATTACTCGCATGATTTCGATGAAGCCGCTTGGTACAACCGATTCGAGAGAAAATTGATATTCACGCCTGATTAGATTGGGACAATGCGTCGGGATGGAACACTTTGGGAATCGATGCACCGTGCTCCTACCTACGGTTACATACATCGATGCACATTCATAGCGAGGATCCTGGCCGTGATAACTCGAACGAAATAAAACCAGAGTAGAAAGGATGCGAGTCTGAATAACTGGAATGAATAAGAAAAGTGCGTTGACAAATCCTGCTTCTAACTTAATAGATTGACACCCAAAAAGGATTCATTGGAAGATTTATATCCCGCGTTGGACAGCGACAATGATCTTGGGACGGATTTCTTTTTCTCGTACGGTACAATATATTGGACGTACAATCACGATTGTGTGCGATGCCCTTGCAAGTCAATAGTAGAAATGGTATAACACGCGCGCCTTTTCGAAGCGAAGTAACTCAGAGCACTCTCAGAGGCTCCATCATCGTCCCACGAGAAGTCCTTTTTGCGCTTGGTCGAATCCGAAGGACGATCTCGTGCTACTCTCGTGATACGATTCCTTTTTTCTTCTGATCGTTGGCCGTAATGGCAAGTGATCACGCTACGGGAGGCAAGACGTATCGCGAAGGTCCTCTTTTTCGAATATTTCGCATCTATCCATCGGCGAAAATGGTTGCTTCGACCACCTTGGTCTCGATTTGTTTTAAACAATGTTCGCGGAAGCTGGAAGAAATATTTCTGATGTACTCGAGTCCTTTTGTCGAAGCGTCGTATCGAGTAATGGTTTGTTAGGCCATCCGACGCAGATGATTCCACTTATAATTAAATATAGAGGAGTCGGATGCTGCGGGCAATATTGCAGTTAAATTCATTCCGGATTCTAACGCCTCGCGTATATAAAATAATTCGCTCAAAATGTATGATCAAAGTTTGAAACAAATGTCCGCGGGGATTCCTCAGACATAGGAGCACGTGCAAACTAGTTTAAATGCAGTTATGATATATCGTTCGCTTGAATTTTAAAGGATTCGGATGAACATTATTCGCCGTACGCTTCTATCCACGGTCGAGCAATAATTAATCGAAAACGTGGTAATTGTTTCTACTAACGATCACGTCCCAGTAATTAGCCGGTTGTTCTAATATTTTAGCAAATTTGATAAGTAAATTTTGTTGGGAATAACGGTGAATACGGAAAATTAAAAACATGTTCTCCCGTTTGTGTATTCATTATTTAATTCGTTAATAACTTCAGCGAGTATGAAATTACGAGATTATTTAATAACGCGAGAATAAACTGATTTTAACGGGATCGTCTGAAAGATATATTATAACATATTTTTCGCGACGTCGTGTTTAATATCATTAATTCATTATGCTGTAAAATAATTGAATACAATTATTATTACGGAAGATTCGAATAATAACATCCGTATTTTTTAAAATAAGCTTCGAGAGGTTTTTATTCGATGGCCAGGATTTTATATAGGAGTAGAATCTGAAAATTCTTCGAAGCAAAGAACATTTTATGGTTAACACCAAGTTGTATATAACAATATTAGCCTTGAACGTGAAACGTGATTAGAGCAGGTCGGAGAGGCATCTTTAACGGTGGTTGAAGAGGGCGTTCCATCTAATTGAGAGAGAGCAAGCTGCGTCATCGCGTTGTAGCGTGCTTACAAAGGGTCGAGCAGCTTTATTGCATTAACGTATGGTTTGTCGCTGTAATGAGCAATAAATTCTTATCGTCGAATATCCGAAGTGTGCGCAACCACTTTGCGGATGAAGAAACACCGTAGAATGTGCACGCTTACATCAAGAATTCGCAGATAAATTGCATCTGTCGTCGCGTCTGCGTTGGACTGTGCTGACGGAAATCGTTGATAAGTTCCGACGTGGAAGTCGAATCTGAATACGTTATCGTGCATATTGATTGTCCATGATGATTAATGGGACGTTCCCTGAGCATGCTCCACTGTAACTACACTACTCGACAACCAAATGCAAATTAGGTTAACATGCCCTCGAAGATGAAGGATCGTGCGGAACCACCTGACAACGTATATTGCATCTCGTCGAATATGGTAGCCAGAAATCTCGGCGTACCATTAAGATCCGTTGTTGGAGCGATGGCGGGATCTATTATCGCGCAGCTGTTCAGGTTTCTGATCGTCATCGCGGCGACTTTATCAACAGGAAATAGTCATTTTGTCGAGGAAAAACGTTGAAAAATTCTTCCCCATTTTTCAGAAATCGTTTTCGTGTTCGTAGTTTTTGTTAGATCGCTGGACAAAGTAGAAAATTCATGCCATAAGAAGGAATTCGTTAGTGTGTACCTTTTTTACCATTGATGTTCCAATTCATTTGGCTCGGTTATTCATAAATTTTATTATTCATAATTTAATTAATGAATTTGTCTATTATTATCAACCGAAGTTTTCGTTTCGAACCGTAATTGAATAATGAGGAACGCAAAAAGCAAGAATTAGGTCGCTCCATTATAGCGTCGATTTCCACCATCGACCTATAGGTACCACTGTAGTAAGTTTACGAATGAACTGTAAATTAGATCGTACTCTGGTTCATGCTTCGCGTTCACAGAATTATGGTTTTAAAAGTTCTGTTTGCTCAACTTACGACCACCGTTCAGAAACAATAAATGTCTATCACGGTTAAATGGAAACGATAATTGCAGTAGTTTCGAAATATCCTTAAACAATATTGGCTTATTTTACAAGTCGTTTCAGCATTTTAATTAATATTGCTATAGATCATTGGGAATGCGTAACGGCTACTCGATGTTTGCGGAAACATAAAATTGGAAAATAGACGGTTGTAAATACGTTTAAACGAATTTTAAACGGTGCAATTGATCGAACTCATTTTTTCATGGAATTGCATAATCGTAATTAAGGTCGTGCAACTTCGATACGACCTGTTTTAATTGAAATACTTAACGGATCTTTCAATCAATATTAGTTCTTCTCTTTTTGCAGAAATTGCTCTAATTAGATAGAATCCTTGGACACAATCAATGTTTGCATTGTAAATGATTACATCAACTGGAACATCAAATGGAACAATCCATTATTTATTCATTGGTTGGCATGGCATTGTGAAGGTAAAATAAAGTTACACTGATCCTCTTATTAGCTCTGATAAACTTTTTCCTGAACGACGACTTATGTTTTCGCTAATAGAGGAAAGTTTCTAACTTGGAAATTTAATTACGAAACTTTGGTAATACATGGATAGTATCATGATAAATAATACGTGCTTTCCTTTGCTGTTCGAATTCACTTCAAGAGGGTAAAATCAACCCTGACAGATTCGGTTGCTTTTTGTTTTTATTAGAGCGAGAGGAAATTTTCCGTAAAACGATAGAAGGCACAAACAAATTTCTAGAGGAAAATTACTTCTTTTCAGCAAATTTACCGCTTTATTAAAGTTTTATTAAAGTTAAATGCAGAATTTAATTTTAGATCAGTTCAATCGAATCAGTCATGCCTAAAATTTTTAAAATTCAATTTTCGATAAAATGTCCAACCTCCTCGATCCAGAATTTTTGCATTTAAAAGCACATTCTTCGCGCTTCTCGAGTTATTTGACGTTCAATGTAATTGAATGAAGAAATTACTATATACGTGGTTCGATCAAGTAGTATCTGACGTTAGATCCGGAAGAAAATAGCTTCCCTTTTTCGGCTCCAAGTCTAATCTCCTTCGAAGTAGGTCGCTTGTGACTTTACACACTTAACCTTGCGCTTCTTCCATTGCTGGAAACGTTTCTAAAAGTCTTGGTTGGGTATTGCTACCAGCTGTGGCATCGCATGCTGCATAATATCCTCTCGACTCTCAAATCGTGACCCTTTCAGCGGCGTCTTTAGCTTCGAGGACAACCAACAATCACAAGAAGCCCTGTCTGAAGGTTAGAGAACTTGACGAACCTAGGAAATCCCGTGCTTAGTCAAAAACCTTTGGATCAAGTACGAAGAATGATCACGAAACTAGTTAAACGAGGAGTAAATTGTTTAGAATAGAACAGGGACTATTCGATCATTTTAATAAACAAATATTTTGTATTGTTGCTTCATGCACTATCTGTAAAATTTGAAAAACGGAATTGTAAACGCGGGTAGACAAGATTCACTCTGTTAGTTCTCCTATCTGTCGCGCCTTTCGATGTTTCGTCGATGAAATATTCAGTTTCGTCGGACGCGCATTCGTCCTACTTTTCGTTGAAGGAGGCGGAGGTCTTGGTCGAATTCGTAGTCGCACTTCGTGCACTTTCTGCGCAAAGATGACAGTAAGGTCGACGGGAGGAGGTATCCTCGAATCGAAACGGTGAAATGTGTCGAGAACTGAAACGTTCGAGGCTGTTGGACAATGCGAGGCCTCTTTAGCTGCAACTTCATGAAATATTTGACAGTTGGAACACTTCTACGTAATGAACCTGTAAGGCATATTTTTAGATAGTGTATGTTTCAAAAATATAAGATAAAACATCGGTTCATCTATTAAACAGTGAGTTAGCTAGATTAACTTTATTAGAGAGTTTACGAGCAACCCTAGACTAAATTCCAACTTTTTTATATGACGCCTATTAGTTATCTTCCCAGTGGACGCGTATGCGTAAATTTTACGAGAAAGTCGTTTATTCAACATTTTTCTTCTGAAAAAAGGCAGTCGACGTTTTACTTTATTTCTGGAACAAGATTTCCCCCGTAAAACAAGCCGGATTAGTCGGTTAAATAGCTCCATCAACAGTCGTTGCGAGCTTACCACGGCCCCGTTGGACCGTATGCAAATTCCAACGCCCAAATGAATACAGTAAGACCAGTTTCCCTAAATGAAAATTCAAGTTACAGCTGGACTACTAACTATCGTACATCTATTTTTACTGAATATTTACTACCGTGGAAAATGATCGTAGAAAGAAAACGCGAGAGGAGTCGTACCAGAATTCCTACCCTTAAAGTCGGGGGCACACGAGCTTCGAAACGACGTGCGTTTCTATGTTCTTCCTTGTTTTGAAGACTGACAAGATCGGCGTACCTATGTCTTTTCGATTGTAAAACAAGGAAGGCCATAAAAACGGACGTCATTTCGCTCGTGTGTCTTCGGCCTAAATCGATCGTGTGAAATGTGACTGGCGCCACCTCGTCGGCAGACGATCCGATAACGCCAAACGCGATTTTCTCACGCAAGTTCGTTAATCTTGGACGTTAGAAATTATGTCTAGCCCCTAGTTACCGCATAGCGAGAACTTTCTTGCGCGATCGTGTGTTGCACGCCTTGCTACGGGCGATCTCGTTAGAAGTGCATCATCGAGATACCGTCGCGCGTGTCTGGCATAGTTGCCCGGTGTTTTCGCGCTATCGCGAATTTGCATTTCTGCGTGTAATTGCGAGCCAGGTGGTTACACTTCGAATATCGCGGCACGTAAATCGCACCGGTCGTTTCGGGCAATTCCCCCCCTGCGCGCGCATCGTTCGGGGATGCTATCGCCACTTCCGGAGAAACACCAGGAATCGTCAGACACCAATTTCAACTAAATTTTGCTCGAACGTTTATTGGCCCCACCTGGGAACTATGCTGTATTTTGTTACTGCTGCTTTTTGATTTTAACTGGGGGTTGCAAGCGATCGATACGTTGCAAATTAAATTTCGTGTAAAAGAATTGTAAGATCAACCTGTAAATGTGAAGTTGACGAGTAAATGTCTCGTAGGAACTTTGAAGGGAAAGGTAATATTAGAGTATATGATTTAGAAAAAAAAAAACGTAATATCTGCAATTTCTCTACGTTGTTCAAGTGTCTGAAGAGCGAATTGAAGAACGCGAATAATCGTGATTATGTCTTGAAATGTCGGTGTCTAACAGTTCGCGACGTCTCCTTGTTAGCGACGTCGTAGTCGAAGAACACCTTGAATCGACTGCGATTAAACTTCGTTTCCCAGTATACGCGTGTAATTTGCATGTAGTTGCCGGTGACTGTACGAAGTAAGAGACGATTAAGCTTAGAGTACTCTAGTGAAGTTTGGTACCCATTCGACGAATATTGCTTTAAAATTAACGAATGCATGACTGGCGGTGCTCGAGCTTGTACTTTTCAAAAAATTCACTGCTTTGTAAAATTTATATACGTGTATAGCATCAAAAGAATTTCTAACGAACGTTAAGGCGAGAGAACCTTATCGAGGGGACGAATAAAGTAGAACTACGTTGAGACGTATGCAAAATAGCTACCTGCGAAGCGCACGTCATAAAAGTATGTAAATATATGCGCGAGAGCAGGTGTTCAAAGCAACGACGGTAAAGAGAACTAATGTCGGGATGGAGTCAAAAGTATATAATTTTCATATTTTTTACGTTTTAATTTTAATTCCTGAAAGTTTCGTGTTAAAATATGTGTTACGAGAGACCAAAGTGTCTGGAAACGGACATGTCACGACAAAGTAATCTATTCTTATTATACAAATGCTCTGCAATGTAAGAAAACCGCATTTTCGCAGTGGGAATCCCTCATAAAGGTTCCTGTCTCCTTTTGACAGATGCACGACTCTTTCTTCAGCCGTTCGGGTAATTACCCGTAAAATCATCATTTTTAATATTCCCTCTCGCGCGTTGCACACCGTTTCAGTAAGATTAAAAAGCCAACCCGAGAGAAGCTGCGATGTACATTCTTACACGGGGTGGTCCAATAACTTTGTTCGCCCGAATACCCCTTTGCCGCTTGAAATAGTAGGAGGAATGGATTCTCGCGAAAGTTGTATGCCTTTGAGGCAAAAATTTCAAGGAAAAGTTAGATTGTTTCGCGGTTTCGTTCAAGTTACATTCGGACTTGCGACGCGCGATTCAACGGTATTGTTCCCGCTAGAACCGGATGTTGACACAGGGATCGAGAGTTTTCAAGTTAGGGGCTCTATAAAATCGCTGACAGGCAACCACACTCGACCCTCTACTTTGAGAGAATCCCTTCTTAAAATAAATTGTGGGTAAGGGTGGTCCACTTTGCATTTTTGGTTGGTCAGTAACACGATTCGGCTCGACTTTGTCATGTAAATCAGTATGAGATTTTTAACTCGAAGACCATTAAATCATTAAGTCACTACTTCAACGCAAAATACACCTTCACGGTATCGTAGTTTGCCAGTGCTCTATTGTGATGTTTGCGAATCACCGCGTAGATGCTGTTTTCATCAGGAAAGTTAGGCGCTGCGTGTCGTCGATAACACACGTGTGAAGGATCATCGTCCGATAAAGTCTAAAACCGTGGCGCACAATAACCTTATCTGCGACGTCCTTAGCATGTCAGAACTTCATCCTATAATAGCATCGTAAACTTCGTTATTGTACACCGCCGCTAAGCAAAGTTTAATTTAAAATATACGGTGAAGGAAAATTTGCGAGGGGTCTTGACTTTGATGAAACGTCCGTAGGTTTATAGGGTGGCCAAAAATAAGGACTACGTATTTTTTTATATCTGTGGCAATTTAAGTTTAAAACAATGAAATTACCCTTCAAAGTTTCAGTCTGCATTATTGCAAAAGTGTAATGTTAGTATATACTCGACTGGTATACTCGATTGCGTGGCGTTAACAGGTCGCTCGCACTGAATAAATATAAATAGTGCCATCTTCTATGCTTATTCAGCGCGAGCAAGCTACCGATTCGAATAATGCTGCAATTCTTGGCTTTCGAGCGACAACTTCTCGCTCGAAATCATCTCGCGATTATACATTAATTCCCGTTTCAACGCGACAGCCGCTTTCAGTACTTTGACAGCCAAAATCTCAAAAGAGAACACAGGAACTTTTTCCTTAAATCGAGTGTAAAAATTGTCATAAACAGGATAACAAGTCCTGTTGGTGCGAGAGCTAATTATCCGGAAATCAAATCAGTTTTTTTCTAATCTTGAATACATTTCATCGATGACTGACGAAAATGAGAGGATACGATAAAAGGGGATTACACATTGTGCCCCTGTTACCGAGATGGAGCGCCTCTGAATATTTTATATCCGCGAGGCTACGTATCGATTGGTTTTCGCGCTATTCTGCGGTCATTCAATTAAAAACTCGGTCAAGCTCGTATTAACGAATCCCGCGTTATCAACGCCCGTGTGAAAGAATAAAGCGTTCGAAGACGCTTAAAGGAGAATCGCGGAGGCTACAGAGGCTCGACGAAATTAACTCGAGATTCTTAGAACGAATAGTCGATGCTCTATTCATCGGTTTCCAATATTTGCCCTCCCGTCGCCGGAGGCGTTTGGAAGATAACTCCTCGAAAAAAAAGAAATTGTATTCCATTCAGTTTTGGTCGAGTCAAGGAACGATGCAATTGCTGCTTCGTTGCTACGTCTGCCGAGACGATAAAAATGTCTTTGTGGATATGATCGCTGTTATAAAGAACGTCGATTTTGTTTTACGACGCGCTTCTCGCGTCGTAACTCGGTGTCGTAAACAGTTTGCCTCGGAGAAATACGCGAGAGATTGTTTTCTGTATCAATCTTGTTCGCGGCGTCGAACGATAGCAGACACAACTGGGGGAGAATAATGACGAATGAGACAAATTGTCATTTTTATTTTTCCCCGGCACGTTCGCGAGATTATAATACGATGAGTCGATTCTATATTTGCAAATAAACCTCAGAATTGGGCCACGAGACGTAAACGGTCGAGGAGCACTGGCGTAAAGCAATAGCGAGCGCGATCTATAAGCATTGCTATTTCGTCTTATTGCCTTCGAGCACGGAACACGAAGCCCGCGAAGTATCGCATAACTGTTCAACTCTAGACAAGAGAAGATTTGCCGCGTACGGCTTCGGAAAACGATGAAACGCCAATAATCATCACGCGTTCTTGATTTGCCGCTGCAACGCTCCAAACAATGGTAAATAAAAGAACGATAAGGGAGTCCAGTTTGTTTGCCAATGTATCGTTTGATGCAGATGGCCCTTTTCGAGTGAAACAATAGGAGAGTAATTAATGCATTTTTACTAGTTGACTAAGTAGTATTACAATCAACGTTTACTTCGACGCAAGTAGAAATGACTAGTAATAGACAGACGCGTGTTCGATGGCAGGCAAAAGTTCTTTGGGAAACAGAGCCTCGAATAAAACTTTATTTTTCCATATAGAATTACCCTTTTCCTAATTCTACCATCAGTAATAAGTATTTGACAAGTCTGGTAAATTTATGGGCTTACGTTTCACGCAATAGACGCGTTCCCGCCGTAGAACTCGAAGAACTTTCGCCAACATCTAACGTATACAGATACTTTGTTAAGCAGTAACAAATCTTCTTACCGCAGTGATAATTTAACGTCTCGTAAATGTCCTCCAGTAAGTTATAGTTCTCCTCGGCATCGACGTTGTACAGGAGTTTCTCGCTGAAACATCGAGCAAAACAGTTCACGGTTAGCGGCGGAAGTTTCATCGTGGTTTCCACTGGGCATTTATAAGGGATTGCACCTATATAGAGCTCGATGAAGAAAGCAATATCGGTGACTTCTTGTAGAAGTACATGTAATTATTAGTTAACGCATTAATAATAGACTAGTTAATAATACAATGCCTAGTCCCTGGAAATTCAATCGATTTTAATATACTTAAATTATAACAGAACTCATTTTACATTTTGCGGTTCTTCTTTTGCGTAATTCGCGAAACATTAAACGTTTTCTCTGCTCGTACTAATGGAATTCCACTTGCAAGTGCTTTTAGGGCATCTTTCATGTTTTCTATCAAATAATCCTTTCTATATATGTACTCCGATTTTTCTGTTACATATTTTAAGAAAACCTTAGATGATTTGTAGCTTTTGAATCCATTAAAATAGAATGAAATGGAAAAATATTGAAATTTGGTAAATGAAATATCTTCTGGGTCATTTAATTTTTCATGCTGGTTACCCTCGAAGTGCTCTTTCAAGCGTATTAATACACTGGTTCCAGAATTTCCTCCACTGTTAGAAACAGTTCTAAAACTCTTCAACGGGAATACTGTTTACGACTTCCGGCGATTTTTCTTTCACTTCGTCTACAGTAACGAATCGCTTCCTTCTTAAAGTTTTCTACATCTGCGGAAATAAGAAAAAGTCGTAGAAGATTGGGCGAGAGTGGAAGATGTTTTTCGCCAAAAACCGTGGTGTAGACGATGCCATGTGGAGAAAAGAAGATTGGTAGCCACAGTACAAGTTTTCGGCGAGAAACAGCACGATGCATATTTTCCATTTTCCACGTTCGCCCGATCTCGTATCGTGCGACATTTTTTTTATTCCTACGGACGAAGAAAACCATAAAATGAAAGCGATTCGTCGTTGCTCGCGGTGGATGGTTACATTTACAAGACAGAAATACTTACAGAGACCTCGCGAATAAAAGCTGCTCCTCGCCTTTGACCAAAAGGGCCCCCAGAGCCACGGCAACCACCTCGTTCTGTAATAAAAACGAAAGCAGGGGATGTATACGTCTACGTAGAAGAAGGTACCTTTCGTAGATTAATTCTGACAGTGCGCGTACTGAATACACACGCACGTCGTGGCAGAGTGGTATTGGGGAATTACGGTGACTCCAAGTTATAAAGAACCGAGACGGTTGCGCTAGTTTTTGTGGAATGGAAGACAGTGGCATTTCGAATCGTACTCCCATTTTCAAATAACAAATTTGTTAAACTAGATTAAAAGAAATTATTCCTGAAGAGGTTAAACATTGATAACAAGAAAATACCAAAGTAATTAAGGATGCTCGGAAAACTGTTCCAGATATCAAGATTTAAGCTTCTCCGATATTTTCAATTACATAAGTTAATTCTTTGACAGTCGTATTAATTATCGTAGTCCTCGCTTATTAAATTCCGTTTCCAGCAATTGATATTCACCGAGAATAAATTGCTCCAACGGGCGACGGCGTAAAGCTTGCAAATGCTCTACGCGAAGCAGATTTTTCGAAATATATGCATAAACTGCGTCCGTCGCCGTAGAGCGCGAAGCGTGAAGCGTAAAGAATGTGCCTCCAAACTCTTCCACAGAACTTGTGCATAAACCGAACCTGTTTCCTGAAACTACAGTACAGGGAAAAGTTCTTTCGTCTTCTTTTCCATGAAAATGTTGCCCGTTGTTAGATAAGTCACGAACAAATCGAATGAGCTCGGCTCGACAACGGGCGTATATATCAGCTCTGACGTAACAGTATTTCACAAACAAGTGTAAGAATACTTCAGGTTGGACCCTCGTGCGAACTTTCGGTTCGGTTTGTTCCATTTTATAAATCCGGGGAAAGTAATACTTCTTTCTTGGAATCGATGAGGAGAGGATTTGTTGATCGTCCTGTGGCCTCATTGATTCTCGCAAAGTTTTACATGGCAGAGGTGCCGAGGTGACAATTACCCACGGTCCAAGGTGCAAGTCTAGCAACTTTGAGGATTCTGCAGAGTCTATTCTCTAGTCAATTTGGGTAGCCATTATTCCTTTGCCTTTTAAAGCAATCGCAACTTTTTCCACGAAGAATCGTTCCCTTTCGAGTTGTACTATGATTACTGGGGAGGCCTTGTACGGTTGAAAGATTGTTACTGCTATGGTACTGTCGGAACCATCCGTTTGTCGGTACTTGTCATAAACTTGACAAACTCTCCGAGGGTTTAACAATCGGTTCGTACCCAATCCAGCTTTTAATCGTAAATTATAACCGCGCGTTTCGTAGTGGAGAATTTATCGTTCCACTTGGTACACAGCTACGGGCAACTATTCTCGAGGGAATTCCTATCCGAAGCGGTTATGTGGGACATTACTTTGCCTACGCAACCTTCGGTGCTCGCCGGGGTTAAATGTGGAATCATTTTCTGACCAGTTCCTCGCGTCGAGCCAGATTGAATTACGATCTGCATTATCCGTCCTCGAGGAGGAATTTTGCTCCTAATTTCGTTCTCTCACCGCCTTCGTTAGCCATCGAGTCGTAAACTATGTTCTCGTTAGAATAAACCGGAATGTGTCCTAATCAACTATATCATTCTCGCTATTATTTACGATCTCTTCGTCGTGTCGTCTTTTCGCGAAAAAGAATGTCAGGTATCTGTCCCGAAGCATTTCCTTTCTCGGTTGGAAACACCTTTTGTCTCTATAGCACCTGTCATATGACCTTTTAATATTTAAGTTCAATAAAAGAACCTCTCAAAGTTCAAGCAGTTATTTTTGGAACACGCTCTGGACACGAAAAACTCACCGGTTAAAGGGGTAGTCTGGTATATTGGCTCGAAAGTTGAAGTTGTCGAATCTACGTTAAAGATGTACGAACCAATATGAATTATTCCAGATTAAGAACGCGTATATTTCGGAATGAATTGTCCTATTGTCGCATTGAGACTGTTAATTCGAGAGAATCTTCCAAGATAAGTATAATGTCCCGAATCGTTTGAGTAAGTCGCCCGTAAATGGATCTAATTACATTCTCCATTCTTGCGTCTAAAGTGGTATTACTTTCGAAATTTCGAAGAGCTTAAGCCCTGCAATATTCATGAACGTTCGTTCTGCTCGTTTAAATATTTTCCAGAATTCTAGTTTCCCGAAATTTCCAATAGAATTTATACGATACATTCCCGAGACGACGTGCTTTAGGAAAATGCGAAAAATATCGATCTTTCGAACGAAGTTTCCAGACTGCCCCTTAAGTGTCGACGACGAAGCAGGGAAATAAGTTCCGTAGAGGGTGCACTTTGGAACCGGTCGTAAGCGAACAAGCAAGGAAACAGTCCTCGAATTTCGCAGAATCGTAAACGCGAGGGATTGCATTCGCAAGCTACTCGAGGAAGGGAAGAATGAATCGCGACGAAGAAAAGGCGGTAAAGTGAAAATACGCGATCGTGCAGACGCCCTGACATTCTGCGAGGGTGGATCGATCGCCCTCCCTTTGTGCCTCGTTCGCAGCAATTGAATAGAAAAGTACGAGCACCTCCTGCACGGTACGAAAGTCGAGGCTACGGAAGAAATATTCACGATAGTTATCGATAATATAATCTTCATTGTCGCTGGGAACCCGTAACTTTTGTTTGACTTTTGAGCAGCTGCCTCCATCCCCGACTCGAGTGGAACGCTAACGGGGGAGTATTTACTCTAGCATCGGACTGATTAAATTTCTTTACAAACGAGCTAGTTTGAAAAGCAGGGCAAACGTCCGAAGAATATGGCAAGTGGGTGAAAATTTTATTTCCATCTACTTTGGTTTCGGTTTGCCCGGCAATCGAATTTTAAGAGGAAATTTTCGCTCGGGAACGAGGACCTCTTCGCGAAACAAAATTTGTTGCCGCGCAAACTGAGCGCGCCAAAGTACTCGAAGTCTCCTCAGACTACATATTAGTACCTACGAAAGATCGTAAACCGGAATGCCTGTAAAATCAGATGCCACGCGTATTTAGATTAGACCGTATCGCTTCAGGAGTCTGTTTAGTTTCGTAGATAAAAAGGATTTGATTTTCTTCGTTTTACGGTTTCTTAAAGTATCGAGTCTGTGGGACGTTATGGTGGAACTCGAAATATCAGCAGCGTTAGAGGGCTTGAACAGGGCTGTCATGTGCCCTACTTTCGGCAGGACTGTTCTACGATCACACGTTTGGTGCTTGTGTCCTACTTTTTTAACACTATGCCCTTATATCTCCGAAACGAAGCCTTAGACTGCTAAATTGTAGGAATTATTTCTTGTTTAGCTAAGAAGTTACGATAGGGGAAATATAGTTTGTTATCAGACATAAAAAATTTCTACTAACCACCTAATTTATCGCGTAGGTAGCGGTCTATTGTGACATGGATCGTCTAGCATCGGATCGAGATTGGGTTTTATAATAGAATTCGTGTCATCAAAGACTCGGATGAGCGAAAATGGTAAACGATCGCGCGTCGACAAAGGATAACTCGCCATTGTGGGAAGAAACACCTTTTTCCGCGTTGTGAATTTTATACACCTGGAGCGACGACCTGTTCGCTTGTCCATCAGCCGCGATATATGGAACGGTTATCAAATTTATTATATTCTATGCTCGCCGTCATCTTTTACAATATCGCGGGAACGTGACAGTTTTTCTATGCTGTCCATGACGGCGACGGTTTCGTATGATTGATGGGGGCCATTTGTATCGCCGCGCCTTGTTCGTTTCTGCGTCCAGCGTTTCGCGAACCGATCGAAGTTTTCACGGGTTTCTACTGTAACGAGCCGCGTTATTAATTGCTCGATATCAAACGTCGTATAATTAATCGAACGGCTACTTGGTCCTGAGTCTCAATCGATATGGATTTAGAGACCGAGAGTTTAATCGGAGACATCGAGTCGAGTGGCATTAGATCTCTTAATAACTTGGAGGTATTACGATAACTTCCCACACAAATATTTATTCAATTTTAATGTTCTATAATATGTAAATCTTTTCGCAAATTTTTGTTAGCCGCTCACCCCTTTCAGTTCTTCTAGATCTGTAATTTTCATTTGTTTTCGACAAAATAAAAGGCACGACCAGTTTCAATTAACTTACTTTGCATGGGGCGACGGCATTATCTACGAGTTAGGAATACCAATGCGAGTGGAACTACTCAAAAATTGCTCTCGGTCCATGGAAACGTAGGATTAGTTGGGTATGCCACGTTAAATCGAATTTGGCAGCCGCAAGGATTGTTCGAGAGCACAGTGTCTGGATAGTCGTGTTCCAATTGTAGCCAAAATCGATAGAGGTTCCTTTAGGATGATAGCGGAAGGTCGGTCAAACTATTTGCGAAAAGTATCCCACTTCGTGAAACTATGTTTGTACCATTTGCTCCTCATAACAAGTCGAAGTTTGATAACATATCGGGGGAATTTTTTGTAAAGATGGGATCATTGGAATTTTATACACAAGCATCGGTAATTGCGAGAGTCAAGGATATTTTAAAGTCAACTTCTTCGTTTCTTTAAAGAAGGCGATAAAATTTTATCTCGGAAGAGCTTACATCTTACACCTTGTCGATAAGTCGAAGGTCGGAACTTCTACTATCTATGCGAAGAATAACGGTACTAGATATGCTTTCAGAATCTCATCTCTGCAGGCTCGTTCATGATCGTGGACGACCGTGCCTCATAGACCATTGATCTCGTCTTAAAAGTGCTTATCACTCTACGTTCTACTTGCAACACTTTTTAAAGGCGCAAGACGTTTATGTTATCTTTTGAAAATTTATCTTTAATTTTTTATCAGGATGTCGAAAAGTCCTAATATTCATTTTTCGTTGGTGCATATACCTTAAAGTCGGAATAAAATAGCTAACGTTGAAATTGCTACCAACTACCCGAGTTACATTTCATCAAAATGTTCCGGCTGTCGAGTTGTTGAGTTCAGTCTATTCTAGTTTGAAGGCTACAGTGTACAAATCTCTGTACTCGGCCATGCAATTACTGCATAAGTAGCTTCATTGTTTGCTCGGCCTCTTGTTCCTCACCCCGGTCACCGCTGCTTCTTGTATGAAACAAGTGCCTGGTCGTGTAGCTGAATCGAACGGTCAGTTGCTCTCCTCTGGTGGTCCGATTCAAGGGAAAGACGCTTAGGTCACAGAAGGGCGCGTGGCAACGTGCACCTATTCGTGGAACTTACAAATTAAGTATCTATCCTCCAAATTAAGCTAATTCTATCGTGGCCAATGAAAGGACTTTAAAAGAACGACAAACGAAATAATTAGTGTTCTATATCTCTTTAGAATTGTAATTTCAGTTGTAACAATAATACGTGTAATACAAAGGGCGATCGATGGAAGTTTGATTTCATCTGTCCTCTCGTCAGGTCTCTGTTCGCATAAAGCTACTCATGGTGAGGCCTGGTAATCGATATTACTCGTAACGGAGCTATACCAGAGTAATACCGAGGTAATCGACTGTGAAATTAGCATGGTTTCTCAAGATACAGGAATAAATGAAATATTGCAATACGGGAAATTTTTTGTAATTAAACGGTTCCAAAATGGTAAATTATTTTCATAAATTGATTCTATGTCAACTAATAAACACGACAACACAGGTAAATAACTTTCCCTTTGATTTTTTAATGATTTGGGAATGACAGAGTTAATTATGTGCAAATAGAATGCATTAAATGGGTCAACTGAATATTCTGAATTATATGTCACACGTAATAGAGCTCCGTTCTACCGGTCGCGCTTAATTTGTTTATAGGAACATGAAATAGAAAATGATAGCTGCCACGCATATGTGACGTTGGCCTCTCTCGAGAATCGACATGTGACACATATGTGACGCGCGGTAGCGAACCTGTTAATAGCATTTTCTTTCGAGAAGCTGTCATCTCTGCTATAAATGCAATGCATTGCTGCTTCTCTTTAATCTAATAAATATATTCACTAGCATAGAATGCGCGAATTATATAAACATTATTTCGACGTGTAAGTCGCCAGAAGTTTTTTGACTGCAAAGTTTTAAAAACAAAAATTGAATCCGATCCAAGATAGACGTGAAGTTTCTTATGTCCTTGGGTGTTACTATGTTACGATTTTACATGGATTTCGAAATAGAGTTATCCTCTCAGAGATGATAAAACGAACCGTTTAGCCATTACTGAATATCTCGTAATAGATCGTTCATCGCTTACCATAAAAACAGACATTTTTTTCATGAGAGAACTTTCGAAAAATGTTTGATAACAGTTGATGTAATTCATCGCGGAGACCTGCCTTTTGAAATTCGTTGACCGTGTCCGGAGCGCGTAAAACGTCCAGACGAACAATCGAATTGGATTTATCGACGTCGCCGTCCGCATTGAAAAATACGTGGATCGCGCCACCTCGAATTTCGGAAACGCGTCGAACGGTGACGCGAAACTAATTGTCGAACGATGCGAAGACAGTGGTACACTTTACGCACCGTGGGGCGACGTGCGAATTAACCGTGGCTTCGTTCCGTTCTATCCGTCGAATTGGATGGACGGGGGACAAAACTTCGTTACTTAGTCAAATTGGCAGAAATCAAGTTTTCCGCGCGCGTACACTTAAAAAATCGCTCTACGAAACGCCGTTGCGCGCCAAAAACCGTGCCCGGCAAATTTTAATCGAAGCAACGATCAACCGTTATAATTAAAACGGTCTGCGGGAAAAAGGAGAGAACGTCGAGCTTCTGGATTTCACATTTATTTAAATTCGTGATCGCGTCGCGTAAATTTAGGAAAAAGGATTTTCACATTCGGTTCGTTGTTAAACGAGATTACGCGGAGTCGAGGATACGAGCGCGCCGAAGCGGCGGAATTCCATTTCTTATCAATATCGACTGCGCCACGTAATTCAATGTGGATGGATGTATCAGATTTATTTACAAAGCATATGCATCCTGCTTGAATAGTCAAATATGGGATGCATGTAGTTTATGCTAGTAGAGCCCCGCGGGTAAAAGTCATTTCCTTCCGGAAAAGCTGCCCGATATTTCATCTGTACTGCAGATAACTTCATTGGAAGTGTTTCATGATAGCCACGCGAAGTGCAATGATCCGTACTGTGGCGAAACTTTGTAAAACAAATTTTGACGGTATGAAAAAACATTCGTTCGAAACATATTTTTATTAAAATGATAATGTCGAGGAAGATTTCGTAAAATATGCGGTGAACTTTGATGAAAGTTCGCAGATTTGTACAGCAGCCAAAAAACAAGGGACACGTAATATTTTCAGCTACGGTAGCCCAAGTTTAAGGGGTGTAACTACCCTTCAAACTTTCATCCCTCCAATGCTATCTTAAAAATGATTAGGAATACAAATTTTTTATGGTACCCGGGGGAAGAGTAAGGTAGGATATATCGGGCAAAAAAATGAATAAGAAAGTCAGAGTATTACTTTCACCGCTTCTATTTTAAACATTGAGATGACGAACTGTTTTAAAATTCAGTTCTACACTTATTTAGTACAAATAGTGTAAACATTAGTAACGCCGCTTATTACTGTTTTACGCTATTTAGTATGGTGGACGTTAGTTTCTACTGAATAAGCGTGACAGAAATCCGTGCCAATGAAAACTTTGAAATAGAAAGCAAAAACTGTAATGAATAATGCTTCAGGAGAGTAGCCGTTGAACAGAAGTTATTAGTCGGTCTCTTTAGTACTTCAGGACTAACTGAAGGCTCGTCGTTGAATAATAGAAACAGGAACATTTCCGCCATTCTATTTTAAAAACAAATCAGGTTTACTTGGACGTCAAACAATAGTCGTTACTGGGAAGTGACAACTGTACGTGGTAACAGCAGCTCGCAAAGAGCTTTGGTTTCGAGAGAAAGGAGCAGTGAATCCTAATTTAAAATATAAGTGAACGTTTATTAGAATTTCACAAAGAAAAGTCGGCAACTGGAGGTGTAAAGAATATTTGCATACATGAATATATGCATCGTTGCGTCGGAAATACATCAAAGTGCTTTCTAGAACGTTTCGAGCGTGCATTTTTGAGGGTGTAACGGAATCCGTGCATGTAGATCCCGGATTAATACGATTACTTGATGTGTGACGCGCAGAGTCGAGCAACTGAAAACGAATCCTTGATAACTGCTATATTTATTACTAGTAATTACAGAGTATTAATTTAAAATTTATTTTTTTATTGGAATTTAAATCCTTTGACGATTGTTGAGCATTTGCCAACGAATGAGAAAATTGTTAGGAGAGATTAAAGTTTAAATTATTAATGGTACTGTCGTAGAATTCTCTCCGTAAGTCGAAAATTATTTAGGTTAAATTAATATTCTAACAAGGACGGCTGGTAACTGTTTTCGCGTACTTCTCTCGGCACAAGCGTCCTATGCTACTGCAAAAGAGCAAATATTGGTACAGTTAGACTCAGACAAGTTTTGCTATGCGCAACAAGAAACGAATGAACGTCGGAACGAAAGAGAGCAAACGTGCAAGACAAACATCAGCCGGGCAAAAAATGTAATTCAAAAGCTAGGTTAATTCTGTAGAACTGCGAAAGAGAATCGCAGTTATGAAAGGACAATGTATCGCAGTAACAATTGTCTACGGGGAAATCATTGTGCGTCGTGGAATTTCTTGTCCTCCAGTGCTTAACTGCAGTGAAGATTCATTTTTGAAATTAAAGAAGGAGATAAATCTAAAAGAGGCGTTTCTCTTGGCGCACGAATGGGCGATTTTATCGTATGATCTGTGATTCACGAAAGCTACTGGAATGTACGGTAGATTTTCCCGGCTGTTCCATTCTTCCCGATGCGGGAACGGTGCCGTTCCACGAAAATATTGCCGCGCATTATGGTACTCCGAGCTGAAGAAACCTTTGTGATGGCCAGGTTTCGAAAGTGAATCGCTGGAAAAGCAGTGAAACGCAATCGAAATCAGGTCGAGACGATGGAATTACGATGAAAAGGGATCTCGTTCGTACGTCGAATAATACATACATATTTATTCGACCGTTGATTCCTTTCTCCTTTTTCCCTTTCGGTCGAGCACCAAATGGGAAAAGGGACATCTTAAAGCTTGCACCGTTCCTAAGTATGCATTATGTAGGTTCGGTAACAAATTCTGTTTGAATATTTTACAAGGGTGTCGTGTCAAGTTTTAAATCGTACAAAGGTATTTTAGTTTGTCTTAGTTTAGGGAGTGTCAGTAATTAACAGGGCGGAGTAGGACGATCGTCTGCCCGGTATTTAACAGAATCGATCCCTAACTGGTACACAGTTAGTCATCCTGTGGTGTGTTAGGCTGTTTTGAAGATTCAGGAGAGGGGATGAACCCAATCACTCGTAGGTATGTCGGTCGATTGAATTCTACTGGTGTATGATGTGTGCGTAATCGTATTCTATAGCGTTTCACCATATTTCGGGTCATTTATTAGCCGTGAACGCATCAATTTTCGTATACTGTGACCTGCAAGAATTTCCGGACAATTATATTTCACTTATTATACAAAGGGACAGGTGTACCGTAAAAAAGAAGTAAATGCATTTGGTACATACTTTTATCTTCCACCTCGTTATACTTTGATACTGTTATTCAAAATTCAACTTTGTTTCCTCGTGTCAAAGCAAACCTAGAAAAGCAACTGTCTGAAAACTTTCGCATGCCACTTAGAATTCTAACGGAATTAAGAAAGAAAGTTAACTGTTTCTTTTGATCCCCGACTTAAACCATTTACTCGTTTAAATATCACGGCCCTGTAATATATTTTTCACGAACGTTTACCAAGAAAATGTTTATTATCACAACCGATAAAAATGAATATTCATCGTGGTCGGTTTATCTCCCACTGCTTCGTACCTAAATTTGATCTGACTGAAGGAGCATGCAGAATACCCTGTCACCGGCAGCGACTCTATCTGTTTACAGAAATCATGTCTCGTAAGCAACGTCTCGGGATAATCCCCCTGAGACCGTACGCGTTCTCGAAATCCGAACGACTTTGTCACCCCCATGTAATACACGATGTAACGCCCTTGGAAACGCGATAGAATACGAGCCATACCGACGCAACGATTAATTAACAAATATCCATGCAACGGATATGGCGAGTTGCCCCGATTTCAATGTATTTCCATATCAGTTTATAACGGGGGAATCGGATTTGATAGGAACGACGTTATTTAGCGCGCCCTGCAATTGAAATAGTCGTCGATAATAACGCGCGACGGGAACGGGATACACGAAAGAAACGTAACAAATGACGCGTGCTTTAATCACTCGATCCCCATCGCGTCGTACAATGGTATCCATTTTCATCCCTTTTGCCGGCATATTAAAATCCTATTTTCAGTTGACGCGGCGTCCAATATTCTCGTCGCCGACGCGCAGTTGCACGGCGCCGTAGAAATTAGTCACGGAGAAACGCGAAAAGTAAAAAGTTTATCGGGTAGGTAAAGAGCATCCACGAGACGAGGCACGCCGCGATAAACTTAATTGAAACGACGCTGCGCGAAAAATAACGAGTCTTGTCACGGCCAGACGGCTCGTTCTTGCGTTTTATCGTTCCAAATTTTTCTAGCCATTTCGATAGTATACCAAAGACTTTGTCAATGTAGAAGAACCATCATCGGAGGATTTACTCCGTGTAACAAAGTTAGCACTAGATGAGGGCGAAATTTGTGTACCCGAAGAAGGGTGGACTCGTGGATATCGGATATAAAAGAAAAGTAATATAGTGGAGGCTGTGTGTAAAATAACAGAAAAATCATTTTCTTTATAAATAACGAGGAGGAGAGAACAAACTTTAAGGAGTACCCTTTTCAGAATGAATTATGGGTATTCTATCGTGCAAAATATCGATACTCGCGTAAATAAGTAGAAAAGATCAATAATGGTCAGACGCGTCGGAGCACTCATATTTCTTTAGAGAACAGAGACTCGAACGAAAAAATTTTATTTCACATTTTCGATTCTTGGTTAGATTCTTCCTCAGTTCGTTTATTTATCAAAGTATAAAAAATAAATCCATTTATCCGAACGTGAACTCCATTCGTTTTTCGAATGGAAACGATGAAGGTAGGATAATCAGTGCATTTCTAGTATATAATTCTATCCGATTCTATTCATATAAATGGAGCTTCACTGTACATATTCACCAGTCCAAGTACCGAAGATAAATACTCACTGTCAAGTGCACATATTCACTGATCCTTCGCTTTTACGATAACGCCTACACCGCCAGAGTCGACGCTGCACTATTGTCCGAATATTTTTGTTAGTCGTTGAAGCTCCGTGCAATAGGTACGCGTTCGATCGGTTCGTCGAGCGCCGGGGGATGCGCGTTTCGTTCCGTGACTCGATAAAGCTCTGTATCTCTTTTCGATTCAATCCGCTGTTTACGATTCCCGTCAGGAACGGACGGCGACGGAATTATGAACGCCTCGACGCAGAAATTCGCCCCGGCCGAGAGATTGCGTTCTTATTTCGCGTCCACCGTGACGAAATTAGATTCTCGTCCCTTCGTCGATGAAACGTGGCACCCCCAAATCGGGGGAGGGTAGCTTTTTGTCGACGGGGAGGAAAAAGGTACAGAACTCATCCGAATTTGAATATTATCGTACGCAAACGTTTCCAATATCGTTTGCAGAACACGTTCTATGATTCCAGAACACGCACGAAATAAATTTCGTAATGGAATCATATTTTTTGTGGGAACTCTTTATTCTGCGTATAAATGGTACAGGTTAACGCATTCGATAAATAAGTAATAACGAGGCGTTTCAGATAGGTATGATGAAACGGTTCGGACAATTGTTGCAGTACAGCGATCGTTGAGTGTTTATACACATAGGGGATAAAATATTCGAGCATCGTTCGAAATACATGGAATACGTAATCGACCAATTTGAATTATCTCGCAAAATATTTTGCATTTTTCAAATAAAACATAGTAATGTTCATGTAGATTTGCAATATACATTGTTCTCGAGTTGTAGAGAGTCTTGTGTGATCCTGCAGACGTCATATCATTGATTTCCTTACCCTTTCGACACGTCTAGATGTTAATCAGATTTGCCGGAAATCTTGTTCAATTCTCTGACCGAGTATTTCAATATTGTCATGGGACGTTCTGTAGACAATGGATTTCAGATGAACCCGCAAGTAAGCATTCATCGTTCTTGTACCTGTAGATAGTGTTTGCCGAATAGCCAACATATCGAGCATAACTCGTAAACAATTGATTGGAATCAATAATATCAGCTCAGTTAACACAAGATTTGCTACAACTCTTAAACAATACGAGAAAGTTGAGAAATTCATAAAATTACTTAATTTAATTAACTGCTTCCTTGATTAATATTAGCCGACAAAATATCGCAAGAACGAGCGTCAGTTTCAGTTTTACATAAATTCTGAGAAAATTAGCACGGTTGAATCGTGTTTCGGGCGTATAAAATCTCGACCGAAGCGTTCAGCGCACGAACCAGGTATCCCCACATTTTTATAAAATTAGGTTAAATACACGGAGATACGTTATTCATCTTGCGATAAAACGAAATCTGTTGGAATACTAAACAGAATAGCACACTTCGTTGCACTTAAGGCAACTATATAAATTTATTTTGGTCTGTATCGATTATAGAATGAAACGGGATCTTTTTTCTGTCGTCCAATAACATTGGAAAAGCTAGAGATACTCTGCTATTGCACTGACTCTATCAATTGTATGCGTTACATATACATACAAGTCGTTCAGAGTTTGAAACAAATATTCGTCCTGGTTTTTCGGATAAATCTATGCATCGGGGCCGATGGAAATTCTGTTGAAACTTTTATAGAACCTGTTGTTCTCTCTTTTTATACGTAGCTTCACAAATCCAAATGCATAGGCTCGGATGAAAATTGTCTTGCATGTTTGGAATACGATTTAAACAGACTAACTTTGACATCCAAACGAACGAAGCCACAGTCAACAGCTAGTTCATAATACGTAGAATTGAGAGAACTTTGATCCACGAATTGTTCCACGCCCTTTTTGATGAAACTTTTCAGACTCGCAGAGCAGTGGAAAATAAGAGATACCTACGTATTACTTTCAGCTGCGATAACTCAAGTTTACGGGGTGGAACAACCATTCTAAATTTTACTCTTCTTTGTTATCTTGGATATGAAACTTTGGAGGATAACAATCTTCGCTGTTGTGATACCGTCTTGAAAACTGCTGGAGATACGCGTAAACAGAAGATTTATGGTCTTGCTCGGGAAATAATGTGCCGTTGTTGGTAAAACGAAAATTAATGAGAAAGTCGGAATGTTACCTTTGGCCACTGTCGCAAATGTTAAGTATTTGAGACATGCTAATTTTTACTCCTTATCTTGCTTTTAGTTAAAAAAAACTTTTCGGTAAAAAGTTTGTTGAACAAACTTTCTTGCATCTGTAATAATTTCCAAGATAACGCGAAAGGAGTGAAACTTTATAGGGTAGTTTCACCCTGTAAACTTGAGTTATTGCAGCCGAGAAAAAACGTTTTCCTCATTTTTGGCCGCTTTACGAATCTGTAAAGTTTCCTTGAAATCTGCTATGGATTTTGTGGATGTACCTTGTCGTACAAGGTTGTATAAACCAGCAGAGATTCGTTGGAAGATTAATTCAAAGGCTTCTAACTGACCAGGGCTTAACTTTTTCGTCGAGTATAAACCAAATGCCTCGAATGACAATTTGTTTAAATGTTTCTCTACCTTTTCCAGCGCTCGATAAATCACACTCTTCTTCGAGAATAGATATAATACATTAATAAATTCCACATTTGCTTCGTCCGGGTTTATCACCGTGGTAATTCGTGCACGTGTAGATAGGGGGCAACCCCATACCCTAATCTAGAAATACACTGGGTCATTTGTGGTCGGAGCAGTCCTTCTATGGTTAACGCATTTGCCAGGAATGTTATGCCTTTGTAGCAGCCGTAACCCGCAATGCCGAATCGATCACGAGGTTTCCACAGGTTCGCGGTGGGGCCACAATAGTCGCTCCGGCATCCTGTTCGAAACGCATCACGACCCCCGCGATTATTCCGAGACGCGGAAGCACCGTAAAAGCCGCGTATCGATCGCTAGTATCGTGTGTTTTCCATTTACACTTACTCAGACACTGGCTGCGGTGGTGAAACCACTGGCCCATATTTTCTGACGACTTCGACGCTCGTTCTCCTATCTCGTTCCAGTAATCGAGACACCTACGTTCATACCTTTCGTGGGCAAGAAGTGTTAAAAACCGATAAAAAACGAAGCGAAAGTGGTGAAACACGCCGGTAGTTAAGAAAATAAAGACTCGATGTCCACGGTGATATAGCATTTAATTAACATCGAAGAAAGAAATGACGTTTACCATATGAAAATGAACTCGGTTACGGAGCTATTTCCTCCATCTTATTATCCAGTCCTCCGTGCATACCGTTAAGTGTTTGATCATCGCGCTGTGTCGACACCATTCATAAATATGCATATCTTCTCGTTTGATACATTTCCCGGCTCAAATACCACGCTAATTTTATACGGTTCGGGTTCTCAGATTTTTTTGATTTTTTTTATCGATACATTCTCCGATACACCGATTGACAATTCAACCTTTCTGTAAGGTCTTCTTTCGTATCGAAAAAACAATACAGGAATATGGAAGGGGGAATGAAAAGTGTTCGATCACGCAAGATATAATCTGCGAAACCAGGATAAAACAAATGACTGCAGACAGCCATCAGCAATAAATTTCATATATACAATAGAAGTTTGGACAATCAATTACTCGCGAAGTAACGCTGACTTTTCGATGAATTTTGCACAACGATGGAGCTTGAAAAACCAAAGCTAATGGTTTGCGAAATATTTAATGTTTAAGTAACGGTTTTCCACTTCTTTGCATTATGGTTTCATCGAACGTGGAACGTGCTATGATTTTTTATGCATTGAGGTTGGCTGCAGTGATACGTCAGAGATCTTCATTTTAATACTTAATGCTCGGGCGACAAGTAGTATTGGCCTGACTCAAACATTAAATATACAAGCAGCAAGGTACCTAAGTGGCGGTTTTCACGACAGGAGGGTCTACGAGAGGGTCCACGACGAATTAATGTCGTTTCCGAAGCGAAATTTCCATAAACTACCATAACTATTTTACGCGAAGCTGCCGAACCTATATTCCAGCGACGTTTCCTTGGCCAAATTATCATAAATTGAAGTTAATGCACCAGCAACGGGCTACCGAAGTGCCAGTAGGTGTTTCTAGATTTAGATTATACACGGTAACCCGTGCACGTGCTGCTTAATCTAACCATCGCTTTCACGTTTTAACTCGACTCGATAAGTCTAGATTCACGTCTCTCCATTCAAAATCTATAAAGCGTAAATTTCTTTCAAACCCAAGCAACAAGTGGTTAAGAGCGGAATATTACGATGCAATTCTTATCGTTTTCATTCTCGTTCGAAAATTGGGCGCCCGCGGGAATTTATAGATTTTTATAAATTGCACGCGGCTCCGCGGATTTTAGGTCGCGCGCCAGAATCGTCTGCTGCGGGTGTGTTTAGCGTCGTTATCGAAATAAGATCGCCGTTTTCGACGATCGGAAAATTCCACGAAGCTTCGATAGGAACGATAACGTCGAAATTCGCATTCGTCGCGGATCTGCGCGAAATAGCAACGAAGCCGTTTCCTCCGCGGTGAAATCGGGACAATCGTCGGCGATAAAGAAGAGCGTCGCCATTCAATTCGCTCGTGATTAGCAGCCGGTTGAATCCTCCGTTAGTCGACGGCATTGTTCTTTTATGCGTATCAAATGGATTGTAAAATTCAATTTATCTCGGTTCGAATAATGGTAAGTTCTCATCCACGCGATATCCACCCCCGATATCCACCTTGGGCGGTTATCTCGTTAATGGTCGGATCTCATGCTGCCGTTCTATTTATCCGTTCACCGCTTATTAATTGAACGGGGAGCCCGTTTCTCTTTTAATCCGGCAGGTAACTCGCGCGCGTCGTTTGATATCGTCGACGACAAACCGGAAAATAAATGAAAACGATGTAAACGATGTATTTCGACGCAACTCGATACTCGCCCTTTTCCCGTCGAATAAACTGTATTTATTTCGGATTTTATCAGCAACGAGGGCTGGAAATTTATTAGATGCTGCCGTCCCATTGAACTGTTTTGTTAAACCTTTGCTTTACAATATTGAGTAGTACTCGTGGTCCGTGCTACAGGTCAAACATGGCAAACACGTGTCGCACTCGCGATGCTAATTATTACGTCAACGTGACAAAACCAAGTGACACTGGTAGTTAAATTAATTGCATTCTATATCGTTGCATAATGGTTGACGTTTTTCGAGGAAAATTCCACCTAAAGAGTAATTAATACGTATGAGTGTTTAAAGGATTACGATACGAAATACAAAGCACGAATTGTGCAGCAATACTTGCTTCATCATTGTCCGAAAATATATATCCGTCTCCGCTGTCTTCAGACGTAAATCCCATCGAGAATTTATGGAATAATTTGAATCGCAGAATACGGATGACACCAATACATTCGAAAGGGAACTTATTATAAAAACAGATTGGAAGACGAATGGGAACGAATAATTTCAGAATATTCGAACAAAATAGAAAGCAATTATAGGCTTCTTATGGTGTTCGAATATTTCTGAAACATCGTAACATCGTTACAAAGATATGAAAATTTTGTTATCCTGTGCTTGTAGGAATTTGCTAATTATTTCTAATAGTTTGGTGCTCCATATTAGTTTGCAGTTAGCTATTCAATATAGAAGGCAAACTGATTTCAGTTTGGTACGCGAATTACAAACGGTGTAACCGCTTCGGGATGAAGTGCCGGAAATGCGGGAACTGTTTCTCGAGGACAATGTAAGAGTGCTGTAAATTGAATGTTGCTCGGTAAACCTCTTGGGCTTCCTTCCCCGTTTGCTTTGGTCTCAAGTTTATATTCAAAAGGCAAACACGCGGGAATAACGAGTGTTAACAACGAACATTTCGAACTGACTTTGAGCGAAGAAAACGGGGGAAGTAAAGAGAACAAACTTGTGGAATAAATTAGCTTACTTTCGTTCATCTCGGTATTATCAAGCAGTACCGCATAAACTTTCGGACCACTTAATAATGTATGTCTACGAGGATTAATAAAGTGATAGCTCTGCTTGTAGAGACAAAAGAATCGACCTATCCAGTCACCGTCTTCTTTCAATTGTCAGAAGACTCTCGTAATTGATTAAAATAGTCTGGTCGTCGACAGACATTGTTCTCTTTCAAGAACAATATTCTCTGGTACAAACGATACTAGAAATTTCAGGCAAGAAACGAGGTAAATAGAAAGGGCAATTCCAGTTCTGAAAGTCGTAGGAAGAAAAAGATCAATCTATCAGGCTACTGATTCGGGATTGGAACTTGGATCGTTCCTTTGCGGGGCAGTCTTAATTAATTACGCTATCTAGGTCGTCCTCCGGAGTATTTCTAAACCTAAAAGTCGAAATGATTGCGGTCTGTACAGGGCGTGCCATATCGACACACATTTATAGTGGAAAAACTTCTTTAGATTCGATCGGTAAAAACTTATTCAGGGGGGAATAAAAGTTTATCCATTATTCTTACTCGTTATTCATTTTCTGAATGAGTTGCACCGAACGTTCATACCACTTTCGTTCCCAGAATTAGGAGCGTCCGAATCGCTTGAAGTATCGGAACTCCCGAACTTGGAAACATTTGAACTCTTGCCAGAGAAATTCCTAAACTTTCCAACTGTACTACAGGACCACTTGAACTCTCGCGAATTCCCAAGCTTTCGAACGCTCGAGGTTTATCAAAATTCCGATTTCTCGAAATTAACAAACGTTTAATTACATCCACACCTCGGCCTTCAGCGAAACGGTACGGTCAGGTGTCGGCAAATTCGAAGCAGCGTTTGAAATATCGCTTCGAATTGTAATGAGAAAATTGGTCACGAATTTATGGGATGACCCGTGATAATTGGTGTTCCAAACTTTTATGTCGGTCAATGCGGAGATTTTTCCTGGAGAAACTTTGAGTGTTCGCAGAACTGTCGCTAAATTAAAGCGGCCCCTCGAGCAATCTCCGCGAGATAAATTGTAATTGTAAAAAAAACATCGAGAATTCGAATGCTGTCTGCGAGCAGGGCGCGATTCGAGGGTGCTCGAAATCTTTTTACACGTTCGGCTCGGTATGAAATTTCGATGGGACATTAACAGAGGCCGAGGTTCGAACGTCACTTCCAATTGCATTTGCATCGAACGGTCATTAGCGATTGCGCGACGAAACTGTGCTCGCGAACGGCCTCGCAGCCAAGGAATCTAAGTAGGCGATGTAAAAGCTACTCGGTTTAATTTGCCGCGCTTTCGGGATTAGGCGGCGTAATCCGTTTAATTCCCGTTTACGAGGGCACTTTTTTCAGCCGCCACAAAGGAAGTGCTCCCGTTGAAAAATTCAACGCGACGTCCCTTCCCGACCCCTCTCTTGGAAAGTAATATCCAACCGTGGTATTGACAAGTCAATTTCTCAGCCGCATTTTTCCGACCGACAGTTAACTTTTTGCTACGGTCCGCGCGTCCCTGCGGAATCACAGCTCGTTTTCCGTTAATTTTTGACGCGTTTCATTCTCCAGGGAGGGACTCGGAACGAATGCTGCGGAAAGTCCAGCCGCGTGTCGCTTATCCATGTTTCCGACTTGTACTGCTTGCAGCCTGAATAACACGAGCCTCGGTAACGAGACCAAACCGATGACATCCTCGTTAAGGCGAATGTCCCAATTATCGACACATTTTACTTACAATCGTAATTTTGCCATCGAGTTGTCGTTCAGAATTATATCGTAACCCCTGCGTTCCCAGTCAAGTCGACGCGCCGTTTAATAAACTTTGAGACGTTTATGACCATCAGGGACCGTAAAACGTTTGTACCGAACGAACATAATGAGACGTACGGTTACTCTTCAACCTAAATGTTGAGATACAATTCCGCTTCTATTAATAGTTCCAGGTCGTTTTACCGTCTGTGCTTCGTTTTCTCTAATGGCAATTGTTTTTTGAAACAATGCTTTCGTTTTCTATTGAAATCTTACAATACACCAAGCCTCTTTTACTCCATTTTACGCGTTAACAATACATTTTCATTCACGGTGTACAACGCGTTTCCTTTATCACGCCTTCGTTAATATTTCTGACATTTCTGTAACGGTACAACGTTCTCAAAACTGAGCTCACTTTACAAGTAATGCCGTATGCGATAAACCTAGAAAATCCTCGACTCGATTTGGAGTTTGCTCGTTTGGTAGGGCTGGAGCGAACGTTGCGCGAAAGAAAGGCAAAGTTTTTCGTCCGAGCTGATATTTCATCGTTCGGGATCGATGTTGATGCGAAGTCCGTGCCACTTTGGGCAAAACCAACGTCGTAAATATCGTTTAATAATGGGTCACGGTCCTGCGAGCGAGCAGACTGCCGTTACCTTTTTAAGGTAAGGGCTGATTGAATTAACGCGCCCGTAAATCCGACAAATTAAACGGTTAAGGCGGCGAAGAATACGACGTTTTCTGGCGCGATGAAATTAAAAGCGGAACCTGACGGGCACAAAAATAATATCTCACCACACTCGCCACTTCCTAGGTTAATTGCACTCGACCCTTTTCGGTCGAGGCAAGCTACTTCACGCTCCTCTTTAAAACCGTTCGATAAGACCATTCGGCTTCAAGGATTTCGACAAAGGAATTAAATGTATTATGAATTCCCTCCCCCAACAGGGAGGTGATCTAAGGAAATTTGGTCCTTTGTTGTTTATCTTGCTTTCTACGATGGTGAGATAATGGCACCAGTAGTTGACCATTCGAGAGAACATCGTGACGAAAAGGGTCTGTTGAAACTTCGATCAGCAACTCGGCTATTAGATGGCGGATCTTCTTTAGGAGTGAGTTTATGCAGTCTTCTCTCGCGACAAATTATGCCGAATAATTTGCGTTTCGCGTACTTTCAGACAGAGAAAACTCGGGAAACAATTTTACAGCCCTGTAGCTAAAGGCCACCCTAATGTAAATACGAGAACATCCTTATGACTGGTCAGTGCTTTATGGAAACAGTGGTATGGCACTATAACGCGAATAGCGAGTACACCGAGCATCCAGGGTGTGTTTAGAGCAAGCATTTAGAGAGCAATTAGTCCAAGAATGCAGCAGGGGTATGTTAATTGTGAGGAGAACGAGCATTCTGTTTGTAATTATTCCAGCCAATCTACCGCACTAGACGTTCAATTAAAGTAAATAGAGTATTTTACCGGACATAGTAAATTTATTTATTTACGTTAAAAAATTTATATTCAAATGAAAATATTGAACGTCGAATAAAGAATAAACCACCATTTATTTATCGCCGAACAACAATAGCGGAATAAAAATAAATACATATAGAATACCAATACCATAAATTTGTTCTCTCTCCGTACAACTTCCAATTACGTATATTGATATGTTTCGTCGAATGTATCCAAACGATTGGCTTAATTCATGAAATATGAAAATTGCACTGTTTTTTGTGGCACCTCAAATTGCTTGCTCCGCGTGATCAAAAACGGGGAATGCTATTTGGTATAACGCACGTAAAACTGCAACGTGTTCTTCAGAGTGCACGGTTCCCCGGTGTTTGTATCCAACCAATTTCGAGTATGCATGCAATCCTGAAATACATCCACCGCGCCACTACAAGCCCCTGACACGAACCGTCCGACAAATCTCGAAAAGTTAATAAACCACCGCAGAAAGCGCCGTTAATGAAAACCCGACGCGGCGAATTACCTTTTCCATGGAATTCAAACTTTAGGAACGTATAGGATAAAGGACATATCGAATGGACATCGCGCATCTGAACTTTGACCCTCGAATTCGATATCGAATTTCTCATAATAGCGTCATCGAAACTTTCGTTGAATTTATAAATACGTAACTCGAATAACTTTGAATTTAGATACGAAATAAGTATCGTTAACCGTGATGCCAGGGGTGACAGTATCCTTCTGACGTTCGTCGAAAAATTACAACGAAGCACAAAGCTATGCCACCAGCGTGTGCCATTTTTTAGCTTGAAAAGATGTCATAGCGCTCATCCAACCACGATAATAGCCAGATTTCACTCGTCGCGACTATCATTTATTTCCTGCCTTGCAAAAAAGGCAATTCGACGCGATAACGAACCTTCAAAAGGCTGAGGATTGCTTCTCTCAAGAGCTTTCACAAACGTGTTTTGTTCAGAAGGGACGTATTTTCAATAGTTGATAATAAGTATGTTGGTCGATCCAAGTTCCAATGGATAACCAAGTGCTTTGCAAACGTGGCAACAGACACTCTATCGCAGTATTAACGGTCTTGGAATTGTTTACTGCACACAAACAGAAATTACAGTGGCTAATCAGATTAGGTAAACTAAGCAGATTGCGGTCAATTAAGTGTACGCGAACTTAACAAACATTGAAGCTCGATTTCGACGCAGCTTCGCACGAACAAATTTTGTTCTGTATTTTTTGTTTGCTTTTATACGTATTCTGACTGCACGACAATTCTGGAGAAAATAATAGAATCAATAGAGTATGGAAAACAGTACGCTTGGGTCACATTTTACACAGTCCTTTTTCAACGGGTTCCATTTATTTTTACACGGTTTTTTAAAAACGTTCTACGTGCTAAAACGCACACGCTGTTTTTATGCCCTTCCTTTATTTTACGTAGACCTTTTCCGTTTGTTTTTTAAGTTACACGATATGCATCCGTGTAAAAAGAGAACCAGGTGTATTGTTACAATATATCGGGACATCTATGGTTGGTGGGTCATGAAAAAACGGTATTTCAGTGTTCACAAATGTGACATTATTAATATCTTACGCTTACCATTTCTGATAACATTTGCCCAAATATAACGAAGTCATTTCATTAATTTAAGAGTAACTTTGTGCAAGCGTTCAACCTGGTTTCTCCTCTTTGAGTAGCTTGTTAAATAAAATATATAAAAATAAATTAATTACAAATCTTTCTGCGAAGCGCCCACTCGTTCCGGCACACCTGTTGGGAAACGTCATAACTTTTGTGCTCGTAAAACCAGCAAATTTCACTTTTCTTTGTTGGGTTAAATCCTGGTAAAGTTTGCCGGCGAAGTTTTACAGGATTTACGCGTCGTTTCTTGCGAAGACATTTAGTAGTTCCGCAGGTTTGCCCACTTATTGTTTACTTTGAGGATTCATTAATTAACGGACGTACGACTGGCTAGGATATAATTTCGTCCAACGATCTATGAAATTTTTAATTAAATTCGTGCGATGAACGTTTAAAATTCTGTTAATTTACGGGAATTGGAGCGATTAATTCGAGAAAAGGCCGCACGGTATATTATTCCGCGTCGTTTAAGTGTCACCGACGCGACGTTAAAGGTGTCGACGATCAGAATCTACGATCGCAAATTAAAATTCCATTCGAACCGCGGAGTTTTATCGCGCGCGACGCCGCTTCGATATTTCATTCGTTCTCCAGGAACCATTTTCCCCGTGGCGGGCTCTTTGACGCGGAAGCATAAACGAACCAATTGACTAATGGACGACCGTGTACAACAGCCTCGACCGGTACGCGTCATTTTCTGCGGCCCTCGAGAGAAATAAATTGCACTAGAATCGTACAACCAAAATGAAAATATTTTCCGAAAGAATTTTTCTGCTCATCTCTTTCCCCGAGAGAAAACTCACCGTTCTATTCAACGTTTTCTATCAAACTCTGGCCAAATAATTGTTCGAGTATTTATTTGTATTGGCAAATCCTGGAATAAAAGATCACCCAGGAATCGCGATACATGGATTCGCAGTTATTTGTACCTGCGGTTGTTCAAATTGAGGTGATGTGGTAACCGCACAACCCTTTGAAAACGCAGCGTTAGATCAAAGCTGCATTATCCGTTCGATTAAACAACGCGTTGTCGAACCACTTCGTTCCACGAGGTAACGAAGGGCTACCTGTACCGAGAGCCAAGAATTCATAGAATTTTCCTCAACATCGCCACGATTCCATCTATGTTTATGCCTATGGAATATCGTCTGTTCAACAGGTTACACTCGTGAACGACTGTTAACCATCGAACGACGATGGATTTTGTTTCCTCGGAGTAGAAGTGACTTCTTTGAAGTGGTTCTTTGGAGAAAATGCTCGGCGGGGAAAGTAGATTACACTTCCGAGTGGAATATGCGGGATAACGGTGCCGTTATTGGTTTCTCCTCGAAACTGAGTTCGTGGCTGAGTGGATTCACGGATAAGGTTATTGTTTTAATTGTAGTGTTTTAACTTTGTTAATTAACAGGATTAATTTGTTCGATCGATTGAGAGCGGAATCAGCCACTAGCAGCCTTTATTCTGTAATGAAGAAAGCGTAGAGCCGCCGAGGGTCTTTCTAGCGATAAAGGGCGACTTTAAACTCACTTTTTAAAATTAATTAGAAGCCTCGGTGCTAAAGAAAGATCTCCCATTCGATCGATTAGAGTTTGCAATTTATGATATATCATGGTTCTCGACTCTGCGTGTAACGTATAGGTTTTTCGGTAGTCGAAGCAAAAAATTGTGTCGTTTCGTCTCGAATCCGTTAGGGGGACTCATCAGTACGGCTTAGCAGACCTTGCTTCCGACACGCCTAGTCGTTGAAGGCAGTCTCTCTACGAATAAAGTTTTTAGATCAAACTTAGCTGCAAGAAAGATATTAATAGCTATCCAGTAGCTGAAAGGGACAATTTTGAAATTTGTTACACAAAATAGTTTTTTTATATATTCATACCAAATATAGGAAGAGCGTATCTACCAATAAACACCTTTCGCTTGCATAGTGGTGAAATAATTTAAATGCATAAGATTACACGGTCAAAGAATATCAAAGTTCAAAGTTGGAAAATGCAAGTATGAATATGAATCCTGCTCGTTTGGGAACATTTCGTCGCGACAAGTGGCGACGCTGGAAATGTAAATAGTGGGGTTGTAAGTTCCGGGTATCAAATTCGAATTAAGCGGGTGTAGCTGAAACGTATCGGGCAATATGCACAGTTTTAGCAAACGGGTCGCTACTAATTTGAAATTCATATTACGTGTTAGCCCGTACTGTTCCCTGCCCGAATAGACGAACAGCCGAAACACCGGGGATCGCCAGGCGAATGTTAAATGTTCCAACATTATTCGAGATTTCCGCGCGCATGGAATCGATAACACCCCGGACACGACGGATTGATGCAAAACTAATGGGAGTTTCACGACGAGGCGAGAAAAGGAAACGAAACGCAGTTCGAACGACAATACCTTTTTCGCTCTTGCCAGCGATTTTATTCGAGTTTGAACGACGTCCTCGTTAAAAGCTCCGCCGGTTTTAGGGCGAATCTTTCAACGTGACGCCCATTAATTTTCGATCAATCCTGTACGACCATTAGCGAGGATTACTCTCTATATAAATTCGTATACAAACTTTGCATCGAAAGTTTGACGACGTCTCCTTTGCTTCGTACTTATTCCGAAACGTATAGAAGATGATGAACGGACTCGGTATTTTTTTAGACGCGAAACGGAGTCAAAAACTTCTGGTTCTGGTTATTTGTGAATTTTTTTTTATGAAGCGAAAGGAGGTATTGAATTAAAATTTCTTCCATTAAATTTATTAATATTCCTACCGAAGGATTTAAATTTTGCCATCCTATTGTAGTTTAGGCAGCTTTGGATAAGAGGATTGGCTAATTGGTTTCGAATTAGGTTTGCACGCCAATCGGACTGCGTTTTCTTCCCGTGCAGCGTTCTATCAAAGACTCCTGACTTTGCAAATTTTTCGAATTTCGAAGAATCCGTTCGCTGGCATATTTTACACGCCTAAACTAGGCAAAGGATTAAAAAAAGTTCGTAGTTTATGACCCTCTTAACCCGTTTCGGCCAACTTCGGGAGTATAAACTTCATGAATATGTATAGGCGCAGTACTTACGACTTTAATATTGGTTAATTAAATGGTTATAAAGTACTTCGAAAAATAAAATTCTCTAATAAAAGCGTCTCGCGTAACTGTAACGCTTTTCATTATGGTCGCAAACATTTGTTTCCGTCAAACGAGAACACGGATGGTCCTACCTTTGTTTTATCAGAATGTACAAGGATTATTTTCACTTATTTTTGTAACGACGATGAATCATGCTTTTGCGCAAGTTTCTTGGCAATGATTCAAGAGAAGACAGTGCACGAGGAGCAGAAACGCGAAAGTAAATGATAACTTTCTCGGAAATATATGTGACTTCGTTTCACAGAGTAACTCCGTTTACTCTAACAAACAACAGAATGTGGCACAGCCTGAAAAAGGAATTTATGAGCATAAAAAGTGCTGACAGATCGTAACATACCATCAGAAGTTTAATATAAAGTTAAAATATTATTGCGAGGAAAAGAATTTTTCAAAAAAATTGTTTTCGGAGTCTTCTCATCCGATTAAAAACAGTATGGCTAACGATCAAAGCAAATCATAGAAGATTAGATTCCATTTTCCATAGTTTGTGCAAAATCTGAAAATCAAATATTGCCGTCATTATAATTACAAAGTGGATCGCAGGAAACAATGGATCCTAAGGTTATATTGCGATCAGGGTTTGAAATATAGTCGAAAAGTCAACGAGACGGAAAATTTCCGTTAAAATATAGTTTTACGAATCATTTTAAAAATAAACCATCGCGTATACCAAGTTTCGTTGAACGTGGCACATTTTAGATTAAGTGTTCAATTGTAACGTTCCTGATAGTCAACAAATAAACCAAGCTTCGTACGAGTTTAAAACAGAGGCTAGAAATCGTATCGAATACTTGTTTGTCTGCAGATAGCGGCACTATTGTTGCCAGATGATATTAGACCAAGCAAATATTTATATTACACATAGCCGCCACACGTTTTCATTTGGGTCATCATTTGCTTTTCTTCTTTCCATATTTACTTTTCCTTTGTGTACTTTCTATTCCGCAGTCCCTGGATTCGTTTTAAATTACACAAGCAAAAGCTCGTACGGGAAAGTTCATACAGTTTTCAACGAAAAAAGGAAAATGAAAACAACAAAAGCCTTCGTGTCTTTCAAAAAAATACAGAAAAGTATCGAAACGTATCTAACGATATTCAGCAGGCGCGAAGGAAATGTTTGATATCGTTTTTTTTAAAATATTCACAAAGGGAAACCTGACTTCTTTGTAATTTCTATTGGTCTCGTTGTAAGCATCCAGGCTGCGAAACACGCAAAATCGTAAAACACGTCGAGCGCGAAGCCATTGATCATCCGTGAGCTCGCGAACGCATAAAAGAGTCAAGAACTTTTCGCCACGTGGCGGGAAAAGATTTCTTTTCACATTAAGATGTAACGTATGAAATGTTGCATTCTTCGTGTACATTGTAACAAGAAACATATCGTTTGTAAATACGAGACACGTAAAATCGAGAATCGTGGCACGCTCAACATTTAAGTTGAATCGTGCATTCACAAAACATGCGAACAATGTGGATATTTAATGTTACATCCTAACATTATTAGGACCACTGACACATTATATTACTCTTTTCTTTATTCTAGTTCAGCGCCCATTTAATTTGATACGATCCGCGAGTATTTCAATCTTCTCAACTTTTCTCCACGCAACGTGGTCTCTAACTTTTTAAGTCGTATATTTGATTTGGTTCTACCTGCAGTTTTATAAATATCATTCCTGCTCTTGACATGTTATTACCTTGCGATTCTTATTATTCCGCCTTCGCCTTTCTTATTTAGCGTGCATCTAAAGCTTCCACAGTTTTAAAGCACGCCAAGAAAAGAAACTTTAAATTCGTCGACTATTTTAATTCATTATTCGAACCTTATCGATCGAGATTAACTTTTTTCGATTTACCAATTAATAGTAATGTTAATATTCTGTATTCTCATTCGAATTATATTATAAATGCACAGGTTCCCTGTCACATATGTATTGTATATCATACCGCCTGTTTGGTTCTCACCGAATTAATTTCCCTAATTAGATGCATGAGAGGTGCACTACGTTGCTTTCCATGCACGAACTTTTATTCTGATATCCTTGCTTTGTCGTGTCTAAAAATCTGTGAAGGCTGATGCGTTTCCAGTATCTTGGAAAATATGTTAAGTCTCCCCTATACTTAAGGGTGGCGATAAATCTCTGGCCTTATCTTGTGGACTCATCATAAGTTCTAACAAGTTATCATCTTTATGTAAAAGTTTAGTAATCAGTGAGCACAATGGCTTCATATCTGAGCGGTTCGTTCTGACAAACTTGCCAGTTTACCAGCGGTTCGTGCATAACAGTATTGAGAGCGGTTTCCAAGTAGAGAGATTTCGACCCCTTGAATCATCCCTTTCCTTTATCGAACCTTCAAGCACTTGGATGCATGGTTGCCTCTTCTCCTGGTTATCTAGTTTTATAGCTGACAGAACTCATATCGTAAGATTTAATGATTGCTGTTTCAAAAGGATTAGGGCGCTCTCAGGTGTTTCAACCCACTTGTGTCTCCTGATCTATAACTTATTTATTCATGATATTCTTGATGATATTGTAAATAGAGAATTTTTAGAATGCCATATTATTCTTTCAGTCATTCTATTATCCGACCCTCGTAATTCTTCGACTAGTTTTCTAGCTGAATAGACCTACGTCCGATTATTACCATAATGATGGTCCTATACAGTAGCAACTAGGGTTATTGACTCTCGAGCAACGTCGTATCAAGGCTGACCTGCTCTTTGTATATAAACTAATCCATCAGCAGGTTATCTTCCCCGATATTCTGCAGCAAATGCATTTTCGTATTCCCTCTAGAGTTTAGCTCTTTGAAGTCATACACTGTGGTTTCGATCCCTTGTTTTACTGGTTCTCCCCTGATAATTAAACATTTGGTTTTCACTTGCATGTGTGATTTGTAACTTTTTCTATTCCCGTTCTCTCCTCTCGTATGTTTGCACTGTTTTTCTTCCTTTCCACGATCTCTCAACCGCATTTCTTTTTTGTCAAAGCGCTCGTGCCCGTATAAACACATCGAATGAATAAAATAAACGAATCAAATTAAGTGAACCAACAGCGGTGGCACACCGTTAATTGATACCGTGTTGCGTTAACGTGTAGTGCGTTCAATTAAATTTTTGAATGGTATTTTCGCGAGCAAGAACAAAATAAAAACAACCCTCGACGCGTTTCCGACCTGACTCTCGTCGGGGAAGAATTCTAATTTGTATTAGACGCGGAATGTTGTTCGTGTTTCTGATGGGAAGTGGGCCGACGATCTTATCGCGTTTAATAACGACGTGGCCACAACGACCGCGAAGCATCGTGGTTATTTTGTCGTATTGCGCGTCGAGATGATCCCATGAATACGAAACTTTCCAAGAGTCAATTCTATTCCATGTTTGCCCTCGGTAAGAACCGAACGTCAACGATAATCACATTTTTAGTACGTGAATTTTTCAATATTCACGCACTGTTCGTTATTATCTCCAATGTTTTGTTATTTCAACTGCAACTTTGTTATATCGTCCTCATATAATCATACTAGGTTTGAAATAGAATATTCAAGAAATTTAATCCACTCTGCAGACTCTAGAATAGAAACAATTGGTAAACATGGATGTTAAAATTACCAAACTAGGTTCGAAACGTTCGAATATTAATTGTTCAAATTATGATTATGTTGGTCATTATCATTTCCCTATTAATATTCAGCATGACAAACAACATTCGTATGAATAATATTAATATTCATGTTGGTAGATTATCTTTCACCAATATCTGCTAATATTGGTGAAATATAATAATTCATAAAGTTATATACGTATTATAATTAACAAACATTTGTTAAAATCTATCCGTGTTTCATTTTTACTTCAAACGTGAAATAAGGTGACTCCTTAATTAGTGATTGCGATCCCAAGTATGTAGATATGCTTGACAGTCCGAGAGAGTTGCTAATGAATATTTTTAATATAGAATTCAGTGGGCTACATAAGCATGTTTTTCGTACAATTTTAAATAATAATGCAGATAATACTGCATATTTCAGTACTTTAATTTATTAGATAGTAACTACAATAGAACGTGATGTCATGCATGACGACTCATGGCTCTCTGCCATGGTTTTCAAAGCAATTCCATTCCTCTTGCAATGCCATATAGGCTCTTTGGATGCAAAATGCACATTCACGTTTGACATTGTCACCATCGTAGAGTCACGCGACGTTCTAAAAATGTGTCATTGATGGAAAAAGGCTATTCCAACTCTGAATTGTACACCCCTGGGAAAAATTTTAATGGGAGATTCTAGAGGCCAAAATAAGACGAAACTCAGGGATACTAATTTGTTGATTTGAGATAATATACTTTTTTTTAGGTATCTATGAGCTCTACTTCAGAAAAAAGTTTCACTGCTATTCACTTGGTCCACTTTTATGGGGTTTTTCTTATTTTGCGGGGTCAAGGATCAACTTTTCGAATATTTTTGCGATTTCTACATATTCTTCGCCTAAATACGCGTTGTTTGCCGTTTGAAACATTAAAATCGTCCAATCCGTTCAGGAGTTATGACGTAGTAAAGATACGCATGAAATTTCAGTGAAACATATCAATGCTTGGTCAGACAATTCGGTAAGGAATTTTTTCCTCGAATGTGCGCAGGATTTCGGGGGTATGTGTATTGACTAAACATGATTGTAATTGACCCCTGCAGCCGAAAATAATTTTTCTGTGAATGATTTGAAATTTTTTAATTTAATTTTTTAATAACTTTTTAACGATGCCTCAATCAAGAAATTAGTATCCTTGATTTTCGTCTTATTTTAGCCTCTAGAATCTCTTACTAAAATTGTTTCCAGGGGTGGCCGAACATCCTGTATACTGGGCGTATTATAGACTTGTTTTTGCAAGTTATCTTTTTCGTCCAGTAGTGTTTTGTCTATCAGTTCAGAAAACGGAGGTTCTACCCAATTTTCGAACCCGGTGACACTCCGGTGCACGATAAATAGAGGGTATTTTGTTTAATCAGACGTTGATCGATAACCGAGGAAGGGACTCCGAGTACGGGTTCTATCCGAAGGGACGACACGCGATATCTCTTGATTCTTATTCTCGAGGAGCTCTAAGAGGATCCCTGAGGCTGGACGTATCGGAGACGAACAGCGACCTCATCATTTATATAGCTTTTGCTCTTTACAGCCGTATCCTTCAGGCAACAATCGCGCCTAGTCGACGAAGAAAGCTAGGGAAAATTGAATCGTAGAGTCGCATGAAAAATTTTAAGAAATATGACGAACTCGGGACAGGGAAGTCGCATAAATTTTCGTCCTTGTTCCCTAACTCGAAACTTCGCCTCTGTTCCAGCGTATTTCGAGTTTCCAGAGTCGCGTTCTTGTTCTCGCGCCGATAGAACCAATCGCGAGCTTCACCCGACTTCTGGCGCGCAAGGTGTCCCTATTCTAGTCTCGTGTGCGAGTCGTTGGTTCTGGTGACAGCGACGACGGTGTCTCTGTTCATTCTGATTTATGCTAATTTCATTATTATACCTCGGAAGTAGGACTGGAATCTTAACGAAAGTTTCTGTACTTTGATTATCGAACGCTCAAATGGATCGAGTATTCTTAAAGGGCTTGACGGTTGAAAAAGAATTTATTTGAATTTCGTTAAGTTTCATGGAGCGTCCAGAAAGGTTGGGACCAAACTTACTTTGTAAATATTTTTGAAAGCTTATCCTTTCAATAAAGTATTTTTCATCTACTTGGTCTCGGTAATACGTCCCAACTTTTTTGGGCATCCTGTATGAGGAGAGAGCGCGGTAAATAAAGAAACGTCCATCATACCGATGGATTGGTCAGCACGAGAACGGCAGCTCTGAGATGCTTCAGGTTGAGCGTCTGCGTGTCCTCGGGGTCCTCGATCTCCTCTCGCATCATCAACGACGTGACGTCGAAGGACGCTTGCCTGAACTTGCCGCCGTCGTCCCGTCCGAACCTGGCGATCCTCCGGCTGTTGCCCTGGGTGCCACTTCCTTCGTCGCATTCGGCTTTGAAGCGTTCCCGTGAAAAAGGACATGCCATTTTGCTATCAGCGTTTCTCAGAGGTCAGAGGCTGGCGGGAACCGGCGATCCAAAGCACTAACGAGGAACGGCGCGGCGCCTCGCGTTTACGGCAGTCTCATGTTTATCAGCGATCAGCTGTACGGTTGACACAGAGAGCTCCTCTGTCCCTCTCTGTTTTTCCCAGCCCGTTTACTGCTGGGGGATCTAGCGATGTGTGCGCGTTCGTTCGCTTCTCTCTGTCCTGTTTTTGCCCGGTGTCGGGCGATCCTCTTGCATCGTTGCCTCACAGCACGCGCCGGACCGGACACCTGCCGCGGCTACCATCAGCCCTCGTGCTCCGGGCCACGGCTAACGACGCTATCATTTCACTTATTACTGGCGCGCGCTTATCGCTGTTCGTGCCACCGCAATGCAATCAGCGCTTACCACCCGGCGTCCTCGTCGATCCTCCTCGGGGTGTACGCGGTTAAACGCTTGGCCCCTGACTCGCGCTCGTCCCGTCCCCGTCGGTTGGTCACTCTCTCTGTCTGGCGAAGCTGCACTTCAAAAACAACCACCCCCGCGGGGTTTCCCTCTCGCTTTCGTTCGTTTACTTTTTAGCCGCGCGAAACGTCGACTGCCGTCGCTGTCGTTCGCCGATCAATCGGTACGCCAGGTACTCGGTGAACGGCGATCGTTCGCGCGCGTTTCCGATATTGTCGTGCAGGATCGGTCAAAGTGCACGATCCGCAATCGAACGACGAGCAACGCTACGTACGATGCCGTGTCGGAGCGCGTAGCGCCATACTAGTCGCGGATTGACCGAGGCGCAGCGAGCAGCGCCGAGTCGACGTTTCGTCGACGAAGGGTGCACGGGGTTAGGGGTGGGAATCGCTGATAGGCGCTCGGGCCGCGGGGTGTAACGGGGAACCGTCGAGGCGCCACGATGGACGGTGCTGGAAACGCCTGCGCGAATTTTCAGCCCCTCTCGACCTACCCTCCAACCCCCGAGAGAGAGAGACCGGCTTTTTCTCTTAACTCGAAGCTCTTTCAACCGCAAACGAAAACCCGCTCTGCCCTACTTGCCCGTCAGATTCGGTCGCGCTGCGCGCCGTGTATTTCGCGATCATCCCCGGCCCTGTTCCTCTCCTAACATTTAGGGCGAATCAGTCGGACGTCTCAGGTGATAATTGTCATCGGTTAATGTGTCACGCTTGGTCTCGAAAGGGTACATCGTCAACCGCCAAACACCGAGTTTCATGGAACGTTGTATACTTGTTTGTAGATCTAAGAACTATGACATATTTCTTCTTTGGTACGCCTGGACCACAAGGGGGAAACCAACCTTTGTGTCAGAGTCCGTTTATTCGTGTCTACATAACTTTGACATCGTATCTCCATTATTAATTAGTTTGTTTCTTTCCTCTTTCGCACAATCGTAATGGAAGAGTGTTCCTTTCGAGTAAAAGGAAACTCATTTCATATTGATGTGCGGTTCTCGTTTGATCTACCTCTCAAGTTGCTCTTAGATTACGTCATTCGACTCATATGTAATCCCTTAAGTCGTAGCTCTTTCAACCGCAAACGAAAACCCTGTCTGCCCTACTTGCTCGCCAGATTCCGCCCTGTTCATCCGGCAATATTCACGACACAAACGCGTTGCTGTAGATTATTAAGACTTCCGAAGTGATATTTGCAGTTGGTTATGGAGTTTCACCATCCCAAAGAACTTTTTGATTCGTCAACTTTTGATTTGAAGAAGCTACAGGCTATATAAATATAGAAATTTACCAAATTAAAATATCATTTCAACCCGGTGCATACAATCCTTGCAAAAACTTTGTAAGGCTATTCGTTTTGGTCCTATTAGGATGGTGCAAGCTCTTAATACATCTTGTTGGATTCTCGAGTAGTTAGAGGAGTTCTCCCATTGTTGGACGCTTAAGATTCTTGCCAAATTAATTGGGCACTTACACAACCAGGATGTCTTCGTTGAAAACTTCATTTGAAAATAAAGAACGCGAAGGGATTGAAACAAAAAGTAACGCGAGGTATCGGAGAAAAGTTCGGACCTTAACGCTGGAGAATGTCATAAAATCGTAGATCTATCGTAAATATATCAATCAGAACGCTCGAGAGCATCAGCATAATCCAACCGCAAACAAAAACCCACTCTGCCCTACTTGCCAGCCAGATCGTAGCTCGTATTTCGCGAGTATCCCCGACCTCCGGGTTGTTTCGCGCCAGATTCTGCGGAACACCCCCAAACCCTTTACGTCGGAACACACTTTTCCTGGCCCCGTTCCGAATACGTACGATCAACGAAGCGATTGACAGCCTCCAGCCCGCCTGTCGATGAAGTTTGCCATCGAGTCGTTCCTTCCTCAGCGAGAACTCCGGTTGGTTATCCCTTCCCGGCAAAGCTTTGACGTTGGCACAAAGTAGACCGCAGGCCGTAGCTACTTTGACAGCTTTTGGAACAGTTGTAGTGGCGCCAGACTTATTGACTTGTGATCCAAGTCGTGGACTTTGGAAAGGGGTTCGAGATGTCTTTTGGAGAAAAGCATGATTTAGTTATACGTTGACTCGGGGGGGGCCGGCGGTTCTCAATCGTGGGCTACGACACACTGACGAACCACAGCACGTTTCTCTTGTCTTCTTTTTCGACAGAGATTAAGGGAAAGATCGATATCTCGACAGTTCAACGTGTCAGGACTGATATACGACCGTAGTCTGTGTACGTCTGTTATGAATTACTTTAGCTTTCCTTCGAGCATGCTTGCTATGGAACACGTGTAGTGTAATTTACAGCGGGTGAAATATGAATTTGTAAATCTCAAAGTTGAATAATTCTGACGCTGTTTTTGTTTATTATTTGTTTCAATGAACTCTAATCGATCGTTAAAGTTTACAGAGATAATACGTGCAAAAGTAAATGTAGAATAAATTGTTTTTACATAATGGTTCGTTTAGAGATAATGCAATTTGTAGATTTGTCGAGTACGCGTGCTATCGAATACGATTTGGCTGGCGCGTCTGTTCAATACTCACTATTTCTATTTGCGCCGATGTCCAAGTCGTATTCTACTGCATTCGTACCCGATAAATTCTCGAAAACGGACCATTATACTAACAAATTTTATTCCGTATTTTCGACTTGTGCCACCCGTGATGCAGTAAAATTTGTACACTCGCACCCTTTAAAGGCTGCATAATTTAAGTATTAATAAATTCTTGGTTTTAAACCAGGACTTAATTTGAACAAAAATACAAAGCATCTCCATCTACGGAGAAATCCTGACAAGCCACGTGTCTAGATAGATCCATCTACAGAAAGATTTCCATACGATGGCGAATTCTTCGAGCGTGCAATATTGCCCCGAGAAATTCTTCTACGTATTTGTCAACCGGGTTGCATTTTGTCAAGAAATACTTCCCCAATTTCGAGAATAATACCGGAGAATATCATCGATCATCAAAGTTCGTCGAATTCTTGGGAACTTTCGACCGCGAACAGTTGGAGGGTAATAACACTTTCATCCTTCGACCTTTGTTCCGCGGAATCTTGGAATTTCGCTGGATTTCCCCGGTGCTTCGGAAGACATATATACTTTCTTCGGATTGTACATATTTAACAGCGAGTCTGTGAACTGGAAACCTATTCTCTTCGAAAGTATCGTCTCGAAAGGACCGTCTCTTTGTGACTCTAATAACTACAACTAGTAAAAGAAAAAGTGGAGCTTTTCTTTTAATTCCTTCCTCGTTCTACAAAGGTAAACGACACAATAATAAGCATTTCTTTTACGTTTCGGTCGTTTGTACTCGACCCTTTTTAGAAATTAACGACTTAAGAAGAATTTAACGCGACCGCGGCTATGAAACGTACTTGGACATTATTGATTATATAATGCAAACAAACGTAGCTTGTTTATTTCTATTATTAATATTTATGGGTTTATTATGGACCGTGAATATCTTTTTTAATGTACGTATTTTCAAGAGGAATGCAAACGATTGAGACGCAGAAGTATTTCGAAGTAGACGTATGCTTTTCCATTTTGCTCTAATAACTCTGTTCCGTCGCCGCCTTCGGCATCGTGAAATCTTTATCTTCGGTGAGTTGAAGGGGTTGCTGCAAGGGAGGAGGGTAACTTCGCTGTTACCAGCCCTGCACTTACTTTCCACTATTTTTCCCGGCGTTCTCAGAGTAAAGCTCCCGCGTTATCCAAACCCGTCGCTGCTTTTTCTGCGGGACCTCCCGCAGAGGTTCGCAATTTGAGCTAATTTTATGAGAGTGGCTCGAAGTCTGCAATCGACGCGGACATATCTAAATATCGCCGGAGGAATTCCCCTGCGAGCGAGAAAATGAAATATCTCGCGAAGTGGGTGTACCTAATGCTTCAGACCTGCTAATGGAATCTTCTGATGGTCAGACCATTCTTAGTATGCGGTACGAAACGCTTCGTTTGCACGCGACTCGTCCCTACCAATTAATTCATTATTATCTAATAACGATGCTCGAGCACTGTTTTCAAAGATTGCAGAAATTTGCAAGTAACTCTGTCATTTATTCGTCATCGTGATTTAATCGTGTTATTCCAATAAAAATAAAATTATTTCTGGTACTTTATTAATCTTTGGTTTCACCTTTTATGTCTTCTGATTTTTGAGAAATTAATTCTTTCGCCTCCATACGGTTGCGCTTGAATACTCTGTAATATTAAATGTTGCATCCTGTCGACAGCAAATACGAAATATATGTCAACGAATGGATTAACCCGTAATTAAATTGTGCAATAATCCAACAGTGACAGGACATTCTCATCCTGCTAGAATCACGGGGTCGTGTTAATAAAATGGATGTAACGTTGTTTCGCGAGATATTGTTACTTTTTACAATATATGATGAACAGAAAAAAACAATACGTACGCGTACAGTTGCGTAACTATAGCATCATCCTCATTTCCGAATAGTTCACATTTTGAAACGAGAATACAGAGCAAAAATAATTGCTTGGAATAACAGAGCACGATTGACAATGGGTTCGTGAGAAAAATGCATTGAAGTAAAAAATAGCGAGTTGAATTTTAACAGATCTGATTGCCTCGTTTGTGATTTTATAACATTTTCCTACCAATTGTAACGTGTACCCTGTGCTTCGAAGCTCGTTAATTTCTCTGTTTATCTTTCTCAACTAATAACTAGTTTCTTAATTTTGAAGTCCCCATAAACACACTAATTTTCATCGGTAATTTCCGCGTCGAGCTGCACGCTACGCCACGCTCAAATCGATGGTACCACGGATGGACGTTACTGTTCGATTCAGTGAACTCATTAAAAGTGGCTTGTAAACGTTGAACAGCTTTCGATATCCCTAAGTCTCCAGTTAAAAGTTTACTTTTCCTGGAGAAAGAAGGTAGCTATCCGAAAACTTACGAACCCTTCCATGACGACAAACTTCGTAACTGTGAAAATACGCTTGCGTTTATCAACAGTTAGAAGCAATTTGAAGATAGCTGAGCGTAAATAATAGAAAACAACAGAACTATTGTAGCTCCACGTCCATTTTCTACTTTGATACCATGTCAGGAATTTGCACATTTTCTAGCGTGCCTCCTGCAAATTAGAATGCATCGTGCATAACCCAGAAAATAATTATAACGTCCTCGATCGGATTAATACGTAACCATCGAAAGTTGGATGCCTTCCTTAATAAAGTTAGTAATGGCCGAATAAATTGTCCTACAATCCCCGTGCTAATAAAATTTAATGCTTGCTCTAGACTCCTCCGTGCTACTTCCTCATTTACTACCTGGTAGAACTACGCAGATTCTGCAACGACAATTTCACGAGAAACGCAGAAATTTTGATAACCTTATCAGTACCTTCTCGCGTTTTTGTCTCACGTATGCCGGCCACTAATTTTCCCTTTCGTTTTCTTCCCCAACAATCTGCGCAATTAGACGGTCGTGCTTTGTGCCTCGCGCTCGAACAAAGTGCCAAAAGAAGCTTATCGAAGACACAGAAAAGCCAAAGGGGACAACAGGAGAACAGTTTTTATGGCTTGTTATGCTCAGCCGACACGACATTAGATAGCCACGCTGACGATAGCTTCGCACGATCGATAACGTTGATGCGAGCAATGAAAATAAATCGCTGCAGTCAATTTTAAGGAATAAAATTGACACGTCATGGAAAATTGTTAAAAAAAAAGTAAAATTCTCGGTGAAGAAGCTGCCTTTGCCGCAGAAGATATATCGTGTGGCGGCCGGAACGGATGGGTTATGAGAAGCTGATTTTGAACATTATTCATACAAAGATCGATATCGAAACTTTGCAGACATTTTTCTGGGAAGGGATATGCATCTAGGAAAAAAAAAGAGAAATATGTTTTCATCGGATGGGTCTCGATTTACCCAAGCTATCTGTCCACCGATTAAGTACCGTGCGTACTTGTAAAATGAAACGCAATTCGAGGCGGTTGCACAAAGCTGCGGCGAACCGTTTAATTTTTCTTCGGCAGAACGGGGACTCGCGTTGCATAGAGAACAGTGGCTGGTATTAGTTTAATTAAGAATCCAATATTTCACGAGCAACCGGAGCGGAAAGGGCACGGGGAGGCTGTAGGGCACTCGTTCGTAGTAAACAGCAGCCAGTACAATAATCTCTCACCAGAATGGAGCAACGAGAGCGTACCCAACGTGCTGGCGGATCGTAGAAGTTTGCGGCCAACTAAATAGCGACTCGCGAGCGAGAGAGGCTTTAATTGCGCGAGGCGTCCCGCTTGTAATAGCAGTCCATTGTCCGTACGATCTATAAACAAGTCGCTGTACGTTGAAATACCTGATGTTCCTCGTCGATGCTGCATTGGGTAGGGCATTTAACACGGCTCACCCGCATAATCCATTTAATTTTCAAAGTAAAACGGAACATTGCGGGCCAAACTTGTTTAATTTTACGGGGAACATAGAGCAATGTTATCTTTTTGCTTTCTGGTCGTCATTTGTTTCGGCACGGAACGATATAATTTCTTACGATACATGGTTTAAAAGAGCTTCACATGGATTTAAGAAAATGATTAATGATCGAAATGTTTTTAAGAAAATCGACGGTAGAACGTTTCCGTCGTGAAATTTTGTTTCGAAAGGATTTCTTATCGTCTCGGAAGTACCCTTCCTCCTTTGACATCGATAATACGTTGGTATTGTGAAGTTCCAGCAGGAGTTCCTGGAAGTTGTAGGAAACAGCATGTGGGCACGCGAGCGAGCACTGCCCCGAAGAATTATTAGCCATCGGGCAAATCCTCCAACTCGACCATCGGTGGGACGTGGAGAAATGGGAATCGCGAAAGCAAATGTTCTGTGAAAGTTCGTACGGCGCAACAGTAGAGGTTTCGATCGAAATGGTAGCATTGAAACGGTGAAAATGGTTTTATGTTTCGGGAGAATGAAAAATTCCGAGGGACTTGAGATACGAGTTGTAGAATTTAGGGCTGCATAGTGGCCAGACAAATGGGCAAATTTATCCAGTTGTTTGTATTCGTCCAGTGTTTTAACGAGATCTGTTGCCGCAGAGCAAGACTAGAATGCGGCCCTCAGAAGTTTGAAATTGATTTTATTAAAATTTTATGTTTGATAGAACATACCTATATGGACTATTATTTTCTCTTTTAAAGACTGATACAAATTCGTGCAGAGATTAACAAGCAAGAGCGAAGAACTGGATTTTATGTGAAATTGCAAACCAAGAGGTTATCATATCATCTTATGGCGGTGAACGTTGACAAGAATATAACACATGGGAGAGAATGAAAAAGTTATTAGCTAAGAAAGTCAGTTTAGTCTTAACTACACTATGCGTTGTAAGAGTCCAGTATTAAATCTTAGGAAGTGGAGCAGTTCTCAAGAGTACATAACATGAAAACAGTCCTGTGTTTTATCACAAGCTCTTGGGACCCATCGTTTCGAAGAGCAATAAAACGGAAGGAGACTTTGGCACCCAGTGTGGCGTAAAACAGAATTTCGACTTGGTGGTCCACGTACAGAGTAAACCATATAACTTGTCTACCATGATGCCGAGAAAATAATAATGGAATGCAAGCCCAAGACTTAAATAAAAATATTCTTCTAACCAGTATCATCAAAGTCATGACATAGTATGGAGACATCTTCTGTGAAGAAAAATAATATTGTCCAAGATATTTTCTGTATCTCGTGTTAAAAAATACGCATGATTCGGAAGTTGAACATGCATTTTAATCAAAACTTGGAAATAAAAAAATAATTTGTAGTGTAAGACGCTGCGCGGCTAGAAACAAAATGTTTCTCAGCTAGTCTCGCAGCTTTTCTCCCTACTCGTATCTGTCCTCCTACACGTGAGTGCCACGGTCGGGAACTTTGACAACGCCAAGGGCAAAACTTCTGGTCGTGGTTCGTTTCACTTGCAACGCTTCAGAACTTCGAAGTTCTGATTGGCTGCGAGACGCGTTGCAAGTTTATCTCCGTATAAGACTTGACGAAATATCATAGAGTGCGACAGGGATAAAAATGATGATAGTGCATTGAAAATATCTTCTGAAAATATACTGTATGTGAAGATGTAACATTGCTATTGTGATACGCGATGCGTGACAAAGCGGTATTGTTCAGTAGTACGAGTCCATACCTATTAATCGATGCAAGTTGATCGTGGATCAGTTTCGGACACCTACCTTCAATTTGTTGACAATATGATACTGTTATTGTTTGGCTCAAGTTTAACAGAGGATAGTGAATTATACCTTTCACAAACCGATAGAAGGACTGGTTTTGGTAGCGATGATGGTTTCGTCGTATGGTTGGGAGCTTTGCCAACATCCAACCATACTTCCGATAGTTTTCGATCGTCATACGGTAACCATTTTCCATCTCAGGCAACGATCCCTTTCAAAAATAGGTCTCTGCTGTTTCGAATCTCAAGCAACAAACACACCCCCAATTGCCTCACTTGTTGATCACGCGTAAATTTTCACAGTACACGCTTGCTCTATTCACTTATCGTAAGACTATTTCCAAATAACAGTGTTAGAGTCTACAGCAATCGGATAATAATTTTTTACTTAATACAATACGGTCTCCAGTACTTTTTAGGTTCGATCTTCCGTTCTCCCTGGAATGTAACCGTAGGGATTTGTTTGGCGCGAGTTCGACGACAGTCGCATCCGGCGATGAATCGAAGCTCACTTAAGAGACGATCGATGCCTCGTGTTGATTCGTCGATGGTAGGCAGTCAGGCGAGCAGCTTAAATAATAGACAATTTCTGGCGAGTTTCCAGAAATACGGAGCATTGAATTTTCGGCTACTTGGAACGTCGATGAATTCTTCCTCGGAAAGCGGGAAAAGAACGCTGTTGTTGTGTATCATGTATTGATAGTCGCTCACTTGGAGCAAGGATAGGTTGATGCGTTATGCAACAGCCCGGAGTCGATTTCTAAAGCATAAATTCCGAACGGAAACGTAGATTAAATTGGATTTTTCCTTTAAGATGTCGGTAGCCTAAAATGCTCGTTTGATTGATCCGTATGAAACTCGGTTGAAATAAGATTATGTTTCTGTTACGGAAAATATCCCAGTCGATACTGTTATTTGACACTATAATGGCCATCGGCGTCGCTGCGGCGGCATCTTAGCAAATTCAGAATTAAATAGAGTTAATGCATTCTTCGTATCGCAGCCTTAATGTGCGAATATGGTTACGTCGCTTGTTTGACGCTAGATTGGCAGACGTCGATCATCTTTAATTTTAAAATATGTTTGGGGTATCGGTTCTAATACGAATGTCATTGAATTGGACGTAGAACAGATCTGAGTTACACTCGACTTTAAGGAACTTCTTGTATCCACAGAATCAATTAGGGAATATAGTCGAGCGTTTAGTTAATAAGTAGTCTCGTAACTTGACGAGACCTTTGACTTAAAACGCATGTTTATGCAGAAGGGCCGACAGCGGGACACAATTTATCTAAATGTCCTGAACCAACTTAGTCCTTCATTGACTTTGCTGGACACGCCTCGAGCCATTTCGACCCACCCCTATTTATCCGTAACGGTGCAGGCAAGTTTCCATCGTCTCGACCTGTGTCTATACTTCCGGAACTTGCGCTGATTAGCTTCGACCTCGTCGAACCGATCTCTGATAAACCCGAACCAAACTCAATCCGCACAGCCTGGTCCTAGCTCGACTCGCTTCTACACGCTCTAACACTCTCCGACCGGCTCGAATTAGATCCCATCTATTCTCGTAACTTTGGAACGAGGTTCCATACGGAAAGGACCACTTTCGCACGTCTGGATACGTTCAAGACATTGAAAAAAATCGGTGTTACACACATACTTCGATTTATAAATTTTCCATTTATTTCTAGTAATATTAATCTCGCTATAAATCGGGGTTTGATAGTTCTGTGACCATTTTATGGATGTTCAGAACGCTTCGAGTCACCTTCGTCCTTACGCCACTGATTCAATTAATTATTGCGCGAACCAAACTTGTGTATCCTCCGGAAATTCAGCCACACTCGCCGAGAATTTTTCTAGTTTGCTCTAATTCGCTTAAACGTTGCTTGATGTGCTTTCACGCGACGAAGTTCTGCAACTTCTCCAAACTTTTCCCAATATCTTTTAATTCGTCTTCGCTCCGATCTCAGATCTTCTCTGTTTGGTTATAACTTTAGGCTTTCTGCAGATTGTCTTCGTTAACTCAAAGCTTCGAAATTAATCTGCTTTGCTCGATTCTGAAGCTTAAATTTCTTCGTAACTTTTCTGACTTTGCCTATTTCGTTCTGGGAATTTAAAATATTCTTTTACCTGGCCTTATTTCTATTTTCATAATTTATATTTCTAATCCTCGCGCGACGACAACGCTTTACACGACTCAGCCTAAATTCATCAATAGTAATTTGTAATATAAACAAAAAATATAAATGGGTTGCGGGTCGAGCTAAATTAATATCTGACCGCCATGAGGCGAGCAGAAACGCTAGCGTGAAATAAACTTAGGTATTAAATAGCGAGATAATTACAATTCACACGTAAACGATGCTAGAACTGTGTGGTGTGTATTATGAAACACATCAGATCAATAATATTCATGTTGTGAACAGTACAATGCAAAATACAGCGTGTTTCGAAGCGATGCGATGGAACAAGTGGAAACGTACAAACGAATGCGCCTCTACAAAATCTAATTACGTTTTGGGACGTTGAGAAATACAGGGGAGATTCTTTTTAGCATTATTTCATACTGAAAAATCGTGGTGGCATTCGTAAGAGGTTATATTGAAAAATGTTTCCCGAAGGAGATATGATTTACAGAAGAGCACACGAGATTTCCCATTGGATATCAGTGGTTTACTAAAGGTTGTCGCAGCACTTATTTTCTGCTACCGTAAAGGAGCTTTTTAAAATGACGATTTATCACACATGCATACACCGCTAACGTTAGCTCGAAATTAATTTTTGAATAATCCTTTTTCATCAATTTCGCGAAAGGTATAATAATCTGGTAATTAATCGTTCGATTGGTTTTTCGCTTCACGGGCGCAAACTTTAATTCAATTCTATTTTCGCTAACGATAACGGTACGGATCGCTCGAATTTCACTGTTTGCAATATCCACCGTAGCCGTTGATCTATAGTATTTTGTCAAATGTGCTCGTATTTCGCAATTTCGCGTTGTTTGTATCGAATTGAAAGCGCATAATGAAATTCCAACGAACGTTTTATTGAAAATATTGAAGCGGCTCCTACGAAATATTACAATTGAAATTAATTTTCCGGAAATTAATAAGTGCCGGGCGACGATACAGCTTGTTTCCGCGCGTTCAAATTGATACGGAATTAAAAATTTCATGCTTTTTCGACGGGGCCGGAGTTATCGAGCGAGCTTCCGAGCGTTCATAGCTACTAACGAAAGCATTCGAGCGCTTTGATTTATGATTTTTAGACTCTCTAGATTCAGAATAAGAGAGTAGGTTTGAAACGAAATTCTTTTTTATTCTTAGCGAACGACAGAATTCTTTTTAACGACCTTGTGCATTACTTCGCATCAGAGTTGCAGAAGCAACGATTACAAAAAGACTTTATAGCATTTCGCGCGAATCAACCTGTACGGATTTTATCTGCAAACTCCAGCCATGAACTTACAGTGCACTGTGCACGCGTTATTCTGTTCTTTGTAGGACAGTAAATATTACGACGTAGAAATACTCGCATAATATCTAGCTGAGCAATTGCCTACATTTTTCCTCGCATTAGACTTTCATATTTCGCGGAACAATTTCCTCCCGTGCAAATAACACGAAGTTTTGCATTCTTATCGTGTCACTACTGCTTGCTGGCGGGTATCGATCAAAATCGCGTGTTACGCGTGCCGAATGACAATGCATCATGAAAATGTGATTCGTCTCCCCTTTACGACCGGATTAGTCGATCTTGTCAGAGTTTCCATTATTCCTTCGCCGTCGCCGCGTCCCCTTTGCGCTCGTTCTGGGTCAGAACTACTAGAAATGCGATTCATTTTATCAGAAATACTTCGAAAACAGTTGTCGTAATCTTTGCAATAAAACCGAAAGTAAAACGACGCGTAAAACTGCTTCTCACCCATGAATTTTTTGTATCGGTGGGTTCAAAAATTCTTTATAGCATATCCTCTGAGAAAACAATACGTATGTACGTGACAAAAACCAGTTAATATCAATTAGAATTTTAATTTACTTTATACAAAGGAAAATATAGCTACCGCATCGTGTCGTGAATGTACAAAGTACTAAAATGTATGTGTTGCTTTATGAGTTTTAAACGTACTGTGTGGTTTTAATATTAAATTATACGCTTGAAAATTAGATTTTACTGCGTAACAACGCAACTGTTGCACTTCCGAACAGGAAAGTCGACCACGTACCGTAATATCATAATATCGAAAGCATATGCGATAAACGACATCAATGTACTAATTTCAACTATTTATCGACGCGGTCCAATTTCGTTAGCAGGCCAAATTAAGGAACTTTCCACTACTCTGATAATCAATAAGTAAAATTTTTATTCGAAGAATTTATTTCTTGAATATATTATGATAAACAGCTACCTCTAATAATCCTTAATTTATGCCTGCTTATATTTCCTTTGCAACTGCTCGAGTGCAGTCACAGATTATTTCGTTGCCGTACCACACGATGTTTGTGTGTTTTACTACACAGAAACGAAACAAAGTAGTTTTCACCTCGACACACTTCTCTCGGGCTTATATAGCGTGTACCAGAGGCACGTACCCGGTGCTTCTCTCGACCGAGGCTCGATACGTTCTTTCTGTTCCATTTCATTAATGGAATATATTAAAATATCCTGCGCTTATTCCTTTGCAATTCCAATCGAGGACACTGGACGCAACGGAGTGTAAATGAAGACGCGTGACACGCTCGCCAATCGGCGCAGCGCGGTAATTAACGTTACGACTACTTATTAATTAACTTTGAATTTGAACTTCTCGATTGCCCGGGTTCTCGTATTGGGATCGAACCGAATATACACGGAGTAAATGTAAACATGCGAGTACGATTTCAGTGGCGAATTCAGGGCGTAAAAATAAAAAAAAAACACGTTCGTATAAACGTTTATTTTATTTAACCACGTTTTCAGGTTACAGGAATATTTGTATTTTAGTTACTCTGGTTGCTAGACACAAATCCATTCGATTTAAATGTAATTTTGGATTACATTTAATAACAATATATCGTTGAATGTTAGCTTTTGTGCTGCGGATAACGTTGTCGTTTCATTCTCTCTTTATTGTATTGTTTCTCTTATTCGTCGTATTTTCTTTTATGACTGGCGCGAATCTGTGTGCAATAAAGACCTATTATTGTTAAATCCATGCATCCAAATGGCCAGGCGATAGACTCCTCGCACGTAATTCATTTATAGTAATTTCCGGCTTTGATGTTACAATTTTCATCCCGGAGTCGCGTAACCGAATCATCCTCATCACTGTCCATGTTTCTTCGGAGCAAGCAATTCATCCGCTTGACAAACGTCTGTTAGGAAACCGTTCCATGTACCAAATTCTGCCAAAACAGGGTTCCCAGTCAGCAAAACTGTAGCTTACCCGTCTGACTCGTCATAAATTTCACAGTGACCTACACACGTCGTGAAGTCTGATATATTAAAATCCACGCATTGTAACATTCATGAATTACTCGCAAAAGAAATTTTTTGAAACCTAATTGGACATTTAGGAAACGTCCCTTTTGGTGCACAATGGTCGAAAGACAAGTGACAATGGACAGTGGGAGACAATCCGAGTTGGGTCGACTGCATTGTACTTGGACTCGTCTGCTCTACGATCGCTAACTGACACGCAAACGTAACGATTCGATAGTCGACATTCGGATAATCAGGATTCCGATAATCAAAGTTCCATCGTATTTGCCAAGTAAATACATACGATCGAACTAGAGTGTTATCGAAGCACTTAAGCGAAAAGAATCGCTAATTCCGTCGACTTTTCCTTGAGCTCCCGTAATTCCAAAGCTTGTAAGAGAAAATTCTTCCATGATAAAATACTTTATACGCTTATATTTAATTTATCCAGCAACGCTACGCCTTTAAACTCGTTGAATTATCTGGCTACGTGGATTCTGTAAAAAAAAGTTCCACGACTTTTGCAGCAACTTGGTCGGTTTGGCCACGTGTGCGCCGATGCGGACGAACCGTCGCTCCGACCGAGTTCTCGGACTTGTATTTCCGTACGTTCGATTTCCATCGGTGAACGGAAATAAAAGACTTTGCGCGGCAGTCACGTCCGCGGAACAGGTGCGCCCGGTCGTCGTTCTGGAAATGTTAAAGCCGTGTCGATCGATCCACTTACATTGAACTTCAATCGAGTCGCGCATCTAATCGTCATGACTCCCCGGGCGAACGGAGAACGATAATGGGAATGCTCGGCTCGTCGCCCAGGCGACGTGAAGCGGGCGTAAAAACCGTGAAAGTCGACATTAATCTTCGCCCTCCGACGAGATCATAGAGGAGGGAAATTGATGGCCATCCTGGGATACCTTAACATGACCACGTTCGAACGATGGAGTGCCCGTTTCATTATAAAAATTGACAAGGGACAGGCCCTGCGCTCCACCCCGTCGATGGAGAATCGATGATAGCTCGATGGGACCGAAGGCCTGATTTCTGATCTGACGTTATTAGGGCGTTCGGTGAAAAATATCAAATGGCAAAATATCTGGCACAGAACGAAACAGATAAAAAAACTGAGGTTGTTCGACTCCAAGATTTCTGAGAAAATACACTTGCAACTATAGTATACAAATGTCGAGATGTTTTTAAATTAATTAAACATTCCGCGAATGAGATCCATGGGTTTGCAGGAGCTGAAGCAATCTCTTTAATAGATCAGAGACAGAAGACATAATACCATGGAGACAGTGATAATACATTTCTTGAAGCTTTCAGCGATGGAATCGAATAGATTCACATTTAGAGATAAAGAGTTGAACTAAAGTTGCATTTAGAGATAAGAGACAGATTGCCCATGAATCACGAGTCGCAACAGGTCCTGCCGAAGCAGTAAGTCATGGTTGGAATATTTAATGCATCGAGGGACTATCGAATCATCGGCATATAGTAAAAAGCAGCTATGCTGAAGTGTTTTTAATCACTCGTGCATAGTTTCTTAGAAAAATGGGTTTCATTGACTGTTACTGAAAAAGATAAATCGTGTCGGACACGAAACTCTGACACTACGAATTTAATTAACCGTGTACTGATAAGTTTAACACAGTCCTTAGCGAGAGGCTTTGACGGGCGTTTATTTTGTTTAGAGTAATTAATGGTTTGGTCCACGGTAATGTTTCTGCGTTATAAAACGCTTATTACGACGCGACACGACGCTTCAACCGTCTCTCGTGTTCCTCTTATAATTTTAATGAAAAAGAATACAGTATACAGATTGTACACGATAGAAAATGTCAGGAACAGTTCGGTGGCTGATTTCGACGTACAACAAAGCGTCCAGTCTCAAGGAAGGTGGTTGGAAGTATTACAATGAGCATGCTCGTGTAAAATTCTCCTAACGTTCTGCGTGGACGTGTCATCGGATCGATCTCGTCCATGGTGCAAGGATATCTTCAGGCATCCGTTGACGTCAGTCATTTCTATGTTATGACCAGCAGCATCGCGGCAGTTTGCTCGGTATACGCATTTCTATAGAACCGACAAAGGTAGTTGAAGGTGGTGGCTGGAGAGAATCATCGATATTCGATGCGTGACGGTATTTTTAATTAACTCCGGAACGCTATTCATCATCGTTCCGGTTCACCCCTGACGATCCAAATTACGAGGACGTCCTTGACTAATTAATTTCGAGAGAGGCAAGGAGGCAGATAATTTTGTTTCGTACTTGAAATGAATCGATTAATGAAAGCGACGCCGACGTCGCAGCGCGCCGTGCCGCGGCTTTCCAATTTTAAGTTTATATCAGATTGAAGATGCAAAGTAGTTGCCCCGTGCTTTCACGTCAGCCTCGTAATTTGTTACCACCAGCGGCTCTCGACCCCTCGCACTTTTTGCGTAATGTCCACTTAACGAGCGTCATGTTTTCGTCGATTATTTTGTTATTTTGGTAATTGAAACGCTCGAGGTGAAGTACAGTCGGTCGCAAGAAAAATATACAAAGAAAAACGGATGACGTTGGGGTAATTTTTCTAAAGCAACTAATCTATAAATATCAAACGCCCCTATACATACTGGTACTTATAGGAACGCGCTCAGTAAGAGGCTGGTAAATATTCATATCCCCCGGAAAGAGCACTTGATTCTGAAACATCAACCAACGTTTTTACCGCGCAAGAAAGTTCCTTTGCAAACAAATCACCCCCTCGCGATAGTAACGACTCGGGAGAGCAGCATTGCGAACGAGCTTCACGCTTCTTTCAATATTTGCACATCGATGCTTTATGAGGGGAATAACGCTTCGAACTGCTTATCCGTTCCTTTTGTTTGACTTGTATTCGCGGTTTCCTGGCTACAGTTTGAATCGTCTCTAAAAATAAACCGTACCGAAAACGGTACAAACCAAAGGGTTGCTTTAAGAAATTCGAGAAAAGCTATTCGTTCCTTTTCGTCTGCAAATTAATAAAGTATTCATCGTTTGAGAACTTCTTGAAACGCTCTTTGAACGTTTCTGACGATGTCTTGATAATTTGTGCGAGGAATTTTCAAAACGATCGAGTATGGACGGGAACACGAATGCGCTCGAGAAGCTTCTCATTATCGATAACGAATTCCCTCCACTTATTGTCACTTGGATCAACGTTTCAGGACATCACGACCCATTACGCGTTCACAAAAGGACTTTTTACGCCGATGGAACGGTAATTCCAGCTCGTTTGACGATATGAAGACGCATTACAGCTCCACCTGAGAACTTTTTGTCGCAATCATCTCCAACCCCTCGCCATTAACTCGCATTACGACGTATTAGTGATCCACGCCAAGGCCCTTCATCATTCTATCAGACATCTATTCTTCATTGTGCGCCACAACGGCTGTGGAAAACTTCATTATTGTTGTCGTCCCTGATTATCGACACCCAGAGCCACGACTTCCCTCGAATCACTGGGTGGCCATTTAAGAGGATTTTCTTGCGTCTCTGGTTAGAAATGGACTGTACATGGGACTTTTCTTTTGAAAAAGTTCTAGAAATATTGAATTCAATTTTTTTGTACTAATTAATATACCTAAACAGAGTGATAGTTAATAGGTTGAAATAGGTTGATGATGTTTCACTTCCACATCATATCTTGACCATTTTGTTCTTACAACTATTCGACTGATTAACGATCAACGTCCTAATAGAATAATTGCATAGTTGGGAAACTACTATTACTCTATCAATCATCGGTCTTGGTTAAGATGAATGCACTATCAGGCTTGGATCTTACAGTCTATTACGTAAACAAGGAGAAAAGATCTATATATCTACTTTATTTTTCGGGTCGTCAGAGTGTCGTCAATCCTTGGTCCTGTCGATCGACGGCTACGAGACTCATTTGACAGCAGATACGATTGCTTTTGCCTTCGAACTGGGACGACTCGTAAAACTGGCAGTCGTAAATGTTCCGGCAATTATATAACAACCATTATTTTCAGGCTTTTACAGGCAAACACTAGTCTCGGCGAAACTGTATCTCAGCTCATAACGTGTAGGTCTCGTAAATCTCTGTACAGCATCGATTCCGCAGCCTTTGCTCGCGGATAACGCTGACTTGATGGCAAAAATCACGACAGACACGACATTATGGCCCATGGAAGAACGCGTTTAATGGCCCGATGTGCACACGAGGAAAGGTCGTGGAAAAAGCACAATTCTAGTCGTCGCGCGGCAAACGGACGACGAGACCACGATCGTGGAAAAAAATTGGCACGATGGTCGTTCCACGCCTGATCGATTATTTTCACACGCGCTGCCAGGGACTTTTATGAAATCGAAGGATTCTTTTTTTGATATCGATCGCATAGTAACTGTTATAACATAACTTTTTATATAGAAATTCAAAAATATGAATTATTAACACTCGAGCAGAATTCAACGTCATCTACGGTCCAAACAAATTCAGAACCAGTAAAAAGATGACTTAAACGACGTCCGATTTCGCGCGGAGTACATCATATTTCAATTTCACGAAAATCCCCCGGCGTCCGTCGCAAAAAGTGACCGATTTAGCGTGAAACGAGCCAGGATCGTTTTCACAGGGACATCGGCATAGAGGACGCTTCCCAAGGATCGTCTTACACATTTTCACGCGTAACCACGTACAGCGTACGTCCGAGGAGAGCAGCGCCGTGCCCTTTTGGCCTTTCATAATGGGGCCGAGGTCTGTGCAATTCCCCTCGGTGTCCTATATACCGATATTGCGGCTCCGATATAGGAGATCCGTCTTTGAACCCGCGCGCGACAGCTGCGAGGGTAAATATCTGCGGCAGCCTCCATTGCGAAAAGTGTGTCGACGTCTCGTGCATGTCGCGCGGTAATAGAAGTAACGACCGACGCCGGGCTCTGGGACGAAGCTATTCCGCGGGACCGTGGAGGATCAACAAGGAAATTTCGGGATTAAAGGAACTGGCGCGTAAAACGATCGTGCGCGGACCAATGTGTTCCACTGTCGCGGAACGAGCACCGAAAGTGGTCGCTGGGTCGCGATGGTATTAAAAAGAGAATAGCTGCCGAACCGTCGAGCGTCGATTTTCATGAAATTTTACCAGAAATTCTCGGTCCTCCAACCTAAAAACTATTTTTCGATCTCCGTGTCGCACGTTTTATTTACGTTTACGTGACTTTCGCTAATCTAAAAGAGTATCGTGGAAAAATAACAATAAAAGTTCGAGTCGCGGATGTCGCGTGTTATTGTTCGAAACAATCGTGGACGAAATTAGTGGATCGAGTCGAAGGAAGAATATTTGCTTAAGAGTATCGGGGTTTCTAACGTCGGAGGATACCGAGTATAGGGGACGGAGAACCTGGTTTTCGTTCGCTCTGGTCAAGTTTCAACGTCCTAATTAATTTACTCGTACGTTTCGACTTCAAAGCTGGCGCTCATCAGCGCAGAGTAAAGGAATTGCCTCTGTAAACATACATTTAGTCCGTGAAAATTTTCCGTAGCTGTACCGAGTAGATATTCAGTAGAGTTTACGATTATTGTGCGGTGTACTCTGACCCAGAACCATATAAGTTCTTTTATCATAGAAATTTTTAGAACAACTGTCACGTTTGATCCTCCCTGGTTTAAATTGTATCGATACTAGCTAGAGGTTAACAAGGATAGCTCGCGATAGTTGGGAATCGGTACGTCGGGCGCTAATGAGTATGTCAATGAATTGATCCCATCACTGGTTCTGGGTCTTTCTGCGCGGCAGCGAGTTCCGAGAATCGCGTGCAAGGAAAGAGGTCAGCCTTAAACAGTCGACGCCCGAGCGCCATCAACGTTGCGCAAGTTCGGCTGGATCTCGCGATCTCAAATATTTACGTCCCACGGGCGTTCTCCGCGGACGGTCTCTGAAATTTTCAAAATTCCGCCGACTCGGGAAGGGAATTCGAGAAAGGATCTCGTTCCATAACTTCGCGTTAAATTTTTATCCGCCCTAATGATGGCCGTCTCTCGTTTCCCGTCTTTGAATCGAATCTTTCCCCGGTTATGAGTGTTCCTTATTTAAGCCTTTCAGGACCAATGTTTGATCCTTCGAGAATTCGTACCCCTAGATTTTGATCGAGTTCAAACGCTCGTTTCTCGTTCTCCGTCGCTTCTTTCAAAAATTGAGTTGCAAAAATAACTCGTCGATTTTCATTCTGTACAGATTATTGACGTATGTCACGTAATTTCCTCGTAGATAAAAAATTTAATGGTGCCGGATATAAGTGATTTTGGGGGTCGACCTATCTATCTTTAATGAAAATGAATGTTCGAACCACTGTCACACTATTCTATTAGAGGGTCTTGTCTCTGGGGGAGTTTTATTAGACTCTGGTTGTAAGGATGACCGAAGGAAAAGCTTCATAACGCCGACTAGAGTCTGGGATCTCCCGTCCCCGTTCCCTTTATGACTCGGATAACGATGAGAGGGCTAGTTATTCCGAGTCCAATAACCTCTGGCAGTGGTGTGTCAGAGGGTAGATCTCGTTCATGATCTTCGGATCAAGACGCTTATAAGCTCGATAGCCAGAGTACTCTGAGTGCTATGACACGGTACGGACTCACTGTAAAAGTATGGTTCAAGTAACCAAGTAAATGAAATTACAGTCTTCTGATATATTTAATAAACACGACCAAAAGTCCAGGTCCAAAGGAGTTGATCTTTGAATTTAACACTCTGACTGTGTTTTCATGCAGCGCAGGGATTCAGCATTTAAACATCCTGTTGACCTCTCTTTCATAGCGCGTCTATAAAAGCTTCTGGAAGAAGTGGTCCAAAGGGTAACCCAGCCGGGGAGAAGAATACAAATCCTCCACTTTTGCTCCACCTAGATAGGTCAGATAGTTGACAATGCGACGTACATTATTTCCAAGACTTTGAAATTTCTTTTATGGAAAAAGCATTTCAATTCTTAGAGTCCTATGCTCTATTAACACGAGGACGAGTACGAGTTAATTAAAAACAATTGGTAGCAGAACCAGGATTTCTGGATAATGTAGGAGCGCGTCCCCCGTTCGTTCGGCTCGTAATTAGTTTGTTGGTGGCGGTGTCGAGTTGCGAGATGCTTGTAATTTATGACTACGGAAATTTCGCTGTCGTAACCGTGCCAGCTTACCGACATGATTGAGATAGATGCTAATGAATATGTTGTTCGATGCTCGAATTAAGTATTGTACAGTATAGTTTAGTGTCGCATGCCAGTCATTTTTGGTACGTCGCGTGCACCGGTGGTCTCACAGTTTGGAGTCGTTACTGTAAGCGGGCTAGATTTAGAGCACGATGCTTTTACCGGCTCCTTTATGGGAATAATTTGTAGGGGATTTCGCGGGGATTCTTTGGATATCCAGGAACATGCATTAGTACTTGGAGATGCGATGTGCGACTCTTATTCTTCGAAATTTTTATAGAAACGGTATAACGCGAAAGTCAGAATTTTCAGAGCACTTCGAACGATGAATTTGGATATTGTCCAGCTATTAAACGCGGGGTATAATTGTAACGTTATTGTTGAAAGGCAGTTTAAACTGTATTCTATGTTGTACAAAGCGGTGTATGTACCCATAATTTCGAGGCTAGTTTAAAAGCAGCCTCAGGCTGTACCCTACGTTTGCACAATTATGCAATTCTATCCGTACGATATGCACATGTTCTTCCAATTTACGAAATCAAGGATAATAATATGTTCGCTCTGGAGATTTATTCTATCGTCTGCACGAAATTTGTTTCATTAAATTTCAGACAGTGTACTCTGAAAGTATGCGGTGTCTGGCTAATGTTTTTACCAACGCAAACGGAGAGTCTCAGAGTGGGGCATCGAGGGCGCAAAGAACATGTCGAATGTGGCCTAATTTAGGCAGCCTTACGTTGCCCGAAACGGATCGTTTGTTCGGAATATTTACATAATTCCCATCCCGAAAACGCGATTCGTAACTACCGACCGTAATTCGCCTAATGAAGCCATACCGCCGTCGCGCCCCGCCAGGGGCTGGTAATTTCCGCTTTCTTCGTTTCAACTTCAGACGACAATGCGCGCCGCGAAAGTAGGCTCACCCAGTGCCGCGAGACGCTTTAATAGAGAAGCTCGCCTCTGGAAGAGCAGCCGAAGCGCTACGAATTCTTGCCTTCGTTTCTAATTACAATTTAAGCCGAGCTTGGCTTTCTCGCGCGCGTCACCAAGTCGAGATTTCGAGGCTCGAATCGTTCCGCTGAAATATCATCGCGCTCCAGTTTCCCGCGCCTCTGCCGTTAATACAAATTTAATACGTCTGTCGTCGTTGCTACGACCCTCGAATACGAGACGTCTTCGCGAATGGAAAATCTGCTGCCAGTCACATGAGTCATTGCAGGGTGAAAGGGCCGAATCAGACGTTGTTTTAGCGCGTGGAGATTCGCTACCCGAGGTACGGCCCTGTATTTTCAAGACACTCTGCGTACATAAATTCAAGTACTCCCTACTGTAAATTTAATTCTAATGGAACTTTGCGAACTGATATACACGCGAGCGAAGCTGCTGCCATAAGCTAGCATTAGAATAAACATGAAAGACGATGAACCGAATGACTCCTCTTCTGAATAAAATAAATATGTAGAATATTCCAGTAACCGTAGAGCAACCCGGAACGTGGTTGTGATTCTACACGAAACAGTGAGTCGTAAACGTAGCGTAAGTAGAAATAGTAAGTAATGATCAGACGTGCCAGATACTCGACTGTAGAAAAACTGAGTGGAACGTCTCGTTATTCCTTTCAGAATTGCTCCTTTGTTCTCCCCTCTGTGTTATGTCAAAGTGGAACGTAGAATAATTTTTGCTCGGTTGTAAACCTGACCTAAGTTTACAAATTTTAGACGAAACATTGAACAATGTCGATCAACTTTTGCTCGATCGCCTTAAGAGAACTATTCAAAACATCTGACCTAATACAACTCCCTCTTTCTCGTCACCTCCATTCCCGACACTTCAGATAAGCCCCCCGGATATACGACAGCTTCCCATCGCCCCTTCCCCGCAATTTCCACGTCCGGAAGTACGCCGAAACGACGCTTCCGCCAGGGGTAATAAATTCCTCGTCGAAGTTCGCGTGATCTATGTAGGCTGTCCGATCGACGAGAAACTCTCGCGCTGACAGGGGGTCGCCATGGGGAACGCGGGGGCGTCGTCGCGACGACACGCGTCTCGCGACCGGTCGTACATTAGTCTTAACGGTCTTCTAAGTATTCATCCGGTGAGTAATATCTTTGGTTCCGCGCGTCGGACGACAGCAAAGCGGATTGGCAGCAGAAGGGTGTAGGAGGCGCGTGGAGGGCGTCCCGACGCCGGGCAGACAGGGTTGGCGCGTAGATGGCGCAGCTGGTGACCCCGTAAAATCGATACTTATCGTCTCTGGCGGAAGGCAGGCCGACTTTCCAGTACGCGGCTCGTGTGCACGAGGTAAACACGGCTCCTATGGCAATTAGAATGGAATGATACGAGGGGTGGCCTTTCAGTCAGCTTCTCGACGATCATCATGGTACGTTGATCAACCCGGAGGACTGTCGCGGCGACGACCCGCGGGATCGTTGGGCGCGTGTGACGCGAGGGGATCGGTTGACAGGCGGACATTAATGACGATCAGTGAGCAAACACCGCGACAGTTCTCGGTTTCGATCCCGATCACGCGTGGATCGCAGACGCATAGCATCACTGTTTCTGTTTTCTGTGCAGTACGGTTTTGTGAATTACGCCCTCGAGCTGCTGGTTGTGAGGACCTTTGACAGCGAGACGTGGGAGGCGATAAAGTAGGTAAAACGAAGGCGCGTGGGTTTCGCGCCGACTCGCTCGACCCTTTGTGCCCGCTGGCTTTTGTTGTTCCCGCGTATGCAGTTCCCTTTTCCTGCATGACACTTTCCACCCTCGTTGTTTATAATCCTGGAATAGATTCGTTCGAAAAGACGGCGTTTGGGCAGAGGTTTAGTTGACCGCCAGAAGACGCTACGCCACGTGGTGCGTACCCATGCTCGTGCAGCTTTATTTCCCCTGCAGCGTGGCGGCGCGTACAGCGAACCTCGATGCATCCGTGACCCGAATCCCCCGGATTCTTTAATTGAAATTTCACCGAACCACCTCTGTGACTCGCCTACGTCCCTCTGCGCTCCACGGAATTTATATTGAATTTTACGACCAATCGGAGTCGCAGAAACGATTGAATTTCTGATTCGACGGTCTCGGTGCAAGGCTGAATGCGCGCGCGTTTTTTTTACGATTCGTTTCGATCGGGGGCGAGGAAATTTTTAGAAAATTGGCTGAACGAACATACGTCGACGTATTTTATTATCGAGAGTTTTCTACTTCTGTAACAACAGAAAGAAACACGAGGAAAATCAATTCAAGTTTATAGGATGGAAGATGAATAATGATCCAGCTACAAACTTGAAAGTGTTTGAAACTCTATGCACCTAGATAAACGAATAAAAGTTGGTTGACGTGACTGTAATTCCGAAACAAATTACGTATTCATGGACTTCACTATTATATTTCTATTCTTTATATCGAATATTAAATTTTACTATCGTCTTAATCCGAGGTAAAGTTCACTAGAATCAGTGCCATTTCATAAATACCATTCGTTGTAGGACAATTGCTCGTTCCACACTTACGATTCGTATACCCTTTAGTGCCCTATTCTTTTCTTAAAGACTCGTCGTAAAATGTCTCTTCATGATTCCTTAATGCCCCCTTGAGCCTCAATAACCTTCTTACTACGCATCGACCCTCCATAAAGGCGTCCACAGCTTCACAAGCACAATCACGCAGGCTGATGCTCGTAAACCTTCCAACACAATCATTTCTAAAGGTTGAGAACATACTGAACGATTTTCATTTTATAGGCGAAAGCTCTAAGAACATTTTAAGGTTTCTTAAGATGTTTCGAATGGGTCCTAGACTTTCTTCAACGCGTATCTTTAGGACTGCTTTATTTTCGTGATAAAAGCGTAAAGAACTTTTCAGAGCACTTGTGTCTTATTTATTAGACTTTTTATTCAATAACGAACTTAATGTCTACTTTTGGTTCGCTCTAGTAATTCATGATCAGTTGCAGGTTTTACGAAGCCAGAGTAAAACGTCAGGCACAATACTGCTCGCAATTCTTTCCACGGCTGATCTTTATTTCTTTCTAGAATACTCTCTGTAAACTGTAAACAACATAAATTTAAACGCAATTTGCCTCCATACTTTCCAACAAAATTACACAACTTCAAGAGTGTTTCATCCATATTAATGTATACTCTTCTCAATAATTCTCAACGTTCGTTGAGAAATATATAAACTTATTTCATCTTGATCTGCTTTTTAAAAAGAGCAAACCTAGTCACGGAATCAGAAAGGACTGTAGCCACGGTAAACTTTATTTCCGTCCCTTCGTCGGATCAACAAGTTCGCGTAATAAACTTTTGTTTACACGATACTCCGAGCGTATTGATTCAACGACAGGTCGTCGAAATATTGGCACGCGTTCCGGGTGTTTGTTCACGGAGCGAATCCTTAAATCCTGCATCGAACGACCTGCATAAATGGTTTACCGTTTACAAGGAATCTTGTTACGAGTCGTGTTTCTTCTCGACCGTCTTGCAATATCGTTTCGAAACTTAATTTGTTTAATAGGTAAGTTTGTTTAGTATGTAGTGACGTTTTGGTTTTAAATGGTATACATTAAAAATGGAAACATCCGTTTTACCAATTCCCACGAACGAATCTAAAATTTGTATTCATTATTCAGAAATAAAATTTGCACGTAGCGTATCGGGATTATCGCGGAACGTATTCGTTGTAGAAATCCGATGGATTCGACAGAATTACAGGCTCGCGGTACACGCGACGGAAATCGTAAAAAGCGTAATTCGCGACGAACGAACGTTTTTATAACGTCGCGCCGGAACTTCTGTCGCAGGTTGTTTTTATTCGTGGAACTCGGTCGCAATTTCTCGTCCGGTAGTCAATGGGAGCTTTCGAGTTTTCTACCGAGATTGCGAGACCACTTCGCGAAACTCGTGATCCACGAAATCTATAAGAAAAGAACGAAAAGGAACAGGCTCAGCCAACTGGCTCGTAAGGCAGTTTTATGCGCTGTAAACGTTCTTCTTGGCAGTAAAGTGCACGGAGTTATCGGAAGGGGCACGTGTTCAGCAAAGACAATTCTTTCTGCTCGAAACATTCTCAAACACGAGCACGAGTTCTACGTGATTTCAGGTCGTGCCCAACCATGTTCGAACTAAATGATAAATTTCCAGAGAAAGCAGTCGCGAAACGTTTTCGATTCTGCGTTTTGAAATGCTCTCTGCACGAAGTTCTCCGTCGAATAAGCGTCGCGTATAAATTGCTACGTGGTTGGTCTTATTGGTTGTCCGTCATTCGAGTAAACTTTTGCTCATCTCTGACCCGAGATCTCAAGTTCGAGTCTCTATTGCCGCGTCCCTCGCTTTTCACGACTCTCGTATTAGGCAAATTGTCCGGAATAGAAGCTCCTGCGACCGCACAGAGCAGCGACGACGATCGACGATCGACGGTGGTCGTTAACGAGGGTTAGCGATTGCGTGAGAGGGAGTATAATTCGGCCAACCGAAAGTGATGTCTGAGGACGTTGAAACTTGATGCGATAGATCGTGGGTGAAACTTTAAGTGGACATGGGATGGGGGTAACTGGAGTTTTCCAAGAGTTAGAATGCTTATTTCAGTTTATGGACCGCTTTCAAATCACAGCTGCGTATTGTATGCTTGCAAGAAGTTCCTTTGATCAATGAATATAACAAAAGAAAATTAGCCCACGCCATCTGGCAAGACGCGTTTCTAAATCATAGATCCTAACAACTTTCTTCCAGCAGATCACTCTAAGATACGTACAATGATCGTTAAAGGTCAATCGAGGCCGTCGATGCACAACTACGATGAACAATAATTCGTGCAATCGATCAAAACGCTTTCGTATCTCGTCTCGTTTCTGGCGTATCGATCTCGTATTCGCAGCACGGATCATAGTGTGTAAACAAGCATCCAATCGCGTTGTACGTTTTCTATTTATTTGAATTTATGAATACTATTATTTCACCGCGGTATGCTATCGAGCGAAACGCGGCTTTGTAATATTCAAACTTTCAAAACACGGTACGCGAAAGCAGACGAAGTTCGTATGGTTTTCATTTGCGGGGATGGTCGCAAAATTACGAGAGAATTCTTATGCATGCCGTGTAACGCGTTTCGGATGTTGGAATATTACAAAACCGCGCATTGGTCGACAGAGTAGCGGAAACTAACAATGATATTTATGTAAATAGAGCAATGAAGAAATGTTTCATTTAACGCGAGTATTAATTCTCGTCGTATGTACGATAAATTAAATGTTACGGAAGAAAAAGCTTTCTACGAGCATTCGTGTGAATCACGGTAAATAATCAAGAGTCGCACTGTATTGTACTTGTGGTACAATAAGCAGAGAGAAGAATTACGGTCTTATGGAACATTCATTGTAGACAGAAATATGCTTTCAGTGTCCTTTTATGGACTTCGCAAGAATAAATATATCTTGGAGCCTCATTCTCGTTTCGTTTCATTAGTTGGACTCGCGAGCACGATTCTTAAAGCTCTTAAGTCAAACCAAGAAGATTATTTGAATCTACGAGCAAGCCCCGTGAAATACGATAGCTCTTTTTTTATCGTATCTAATAATTACTTCATAGGTGGTAATAGTTGCTAGGAAAATAGAAGGAGGATCGACACACTGGCTAGTTTGATAACAAGTACAAGTCGATGTTCTAAGTGCAGGTACAAGCTTCTTGGGAACCCTCCCAATTCGATTTTCCGTCGTTGCGCAGTAATTGCACTCCGCGACGTTGTTCCAGCGTGATGCTCTTTCCCTGCTGGGTGCAATACGACCATAAACACGTCCATCTATCCGCGTTATTCGACAGACGCTAAAGAAAGTTGTTTACACCGGGAATTTTTGCTTTAACAAACTACTTTTCTAAGTAGTCGACACGATGCACGTATTTTCTCGATGTTATTGCATGCATCATTATCACCCCTTCAAAGATTAGAAAAAAAAATACGGTTTTAATACTTTCCATGATATACAAGTGTCCTTAATTTGAAATAAAAAACAATTTCGCTGTCGGGATATTTTCTCGTCTGCGAAAATCTAAAGTGCTTTCCTTATCTTCGGGCAATCTTTGCATGTAAAACAGATATTAACCCTTTAACGGTTTAATGCATCTAGAAAACGCTCACAGCGTTATCAGTCAACCCCATTATATTTAATACGCGGGTTTCTACTTATTAAATTGAAGATATTTATTTTTATTAGAAAAAAATTTCTAAAGTGGACGGAGCTCGATTAGAAATTAAAATTAATTATTTTAAGCGCGAAAATTTTGATAATAAAGTCGTAGGTACGGCTCTGTAGGTTACGCGATCTCTTTGTCCAAGTAAAATAATTAATCCGTGCCGTGACAAACTCTGATATGGGCACTGTTGTTTGCGAGAAATGCACACCAGAGACACGAAAATGTGGGTTACCTCTGTCGAGTACGATATGACGATGACTCTTGAAAGCTCGCCCAAGAGGGGTCACTTTAGCTGTTCTAAATGACGTTTCACGGCAGCTCGTCGCCGACGTGCTTACAAATTCCGTGATTTAATTCCAGAGATCCCATTCGTCCGTCTCGGGAAATACAAAAACTTTTGCACGACGTTTAAGATGCAGGATATTTTTAAAACTTCAAATTATTACGACGATTCAAAAATTAGAACAAAATACACCTTCAATCTGAAGCTTTGGTACTAAAAATAAACTCTTACGTCGATCGTAATATTTTCTGGCGGTTGTTGTAAGTGAATAAACATTCGTACGAATCGTTTAAGAATTATTTTCGTGGCCTGTTCGAGTTGAATTCCTGTTTTCATTTGGATACAGGAGGTCTCGAAAAATTGCAGGGAAAAAGTCGAGGCGCGCGCGCGGCGTGACAGCTCATATCCATGTCAAACGCTGAAGTGGCTTTCAGCCTTACTTGGTAAACTCAATAGAAACCGCGAAGAGGGTTTAGCAACCTGTTAAAATACTCGGCTTTTGCCAGACAGGAAGTATTTACTTTGTCCGACGCGTCAAACCGAGTAATTAATTTCCCTGCGACACTCTCCTTTTAGACGAAACACCATCACGCGGTAAACAATCCTTTCGCTAATTGCATAATCATACTTTCATCTATTAGAACGTTTACACAGTCGATAGAAAGTGCCAAGTGTTGTTATCCGATTAGCATAATAATGCGAAACGGTTTTAGAAACTTCGATAAATTCGATACTCCTTTCTTTAAGTTCGAGGTCGTTCCACACATCGTGTTATCGCAAGATCCTTACCAATTACATCGATATAGTTCCATAATTCCTTCCTCGAGCAATAACTTGTAGTCCCAGATCTACGGAACGATCTAATCCTTTCGATGAAAAGCTGCACGTGTGTTCTATGTTTCTACGTAACTTTCTAACGTGTCTTTTCCTTACGCTTCTGTAACTTTACATTTAAGCAAAATTAAATGTTTATTTGTTTGTTAATGCAGGAAAGATGCGGCGGTTAACATGGACGGCCAGTTTCTGGTTCGCCAGATCTACGACGACGAAATTACGTACAATATTATATCAGCTGCTGTCAATCGGCTCAGTACGTACATTTTTAACGTTAATAGGAATTTGTTATTCCAATGTCGCAGTTCGAGAAAGTTGATTAAAGTTGAGCAACCCTTTGTACCGTTTCAGGAATATTAATTTTACGAATAAATACACACGGAAAATCGACGTGGCATAAAAACAGTAAGTGTTTCACGCGACACAAAATCCGGGAAGTGAATTTTAGAGGCCAATCGTGTCTGTCCCCGCTATAGCAGGCTCGAGACGAAACGTGATTCACTTTCTCATCGTTCTTTTCTTCGCTGCTTTCATCTCGCCTTAGGCCCATTCTAGCCGCTAAAGTGGCGATCTCAGCGAAGGAGGACCACCTATGTATTTCATACACACTTTGCCCTAATACTGAATGCTGCCGCGTCTATAACACGGATCCAGTTTTATCGTCGAATTCAGTGTCGAATTTAGAACGAAACTTAACTCCCTTTCTTCTCCCATTCTTCGTTCACTTTCTCGAATCGTCGAAGTATCTGCACGTAACAGTTATTATTAAACTACCGAACTGTTCAGATATTCGACAGGTCCCATCTTTAACACATCAATAAATTTACTATAATAGTACGTTGAAGGCGTGGCTATACTCTCGGAATTCTTGACCAGAGTTTCGAATGCTTAATCGTGTTCCCAATACGAATTCTCTCATAGTAGCTTCCTTGATTTGGATGTGTCATTAAGGTCAAGCAATAATGGTCTTCGATGATACATTATCCATTTAAATAATGAATCAGTGACCTATATATTAACTCCAAATTTTTCCTTACTGGTTCTGACTCCCCCAGAATCCGGTCAAATATTCACCGAAATGCGAAAACGTTCGACCTACATACACCACTGGCCAAAAATTATGAATCACTGGACGAGTAAGAAAAAACAGGATCTTTGCATGGAAATTTGACAATTTTGTTCTATTCTTTCCCAGGGAGATTTAAATTGCCCTTTCACCGCAAATGGCACCCTTATTTTTAACGATGGCCAGACACATTCCACCCTGGCAATGAAATTTTCAACCACTTCTTATTTTATATTGTTCCATGCTCCTCGTAGCAGTCGTCAAACGCGTCGACGTCGGATGGTGAAATCGGATATTACAATGGAGCTTTTTCCCATAAAAGCTCCATTGGGTTCGAGTTCGGTATTATGTCAGCCATGCCATATTCTTCGGATCTCCATCGGTTTCTTTTTATCATAAGTATCCTTTGCGCAACCTAGGCGAGCGCTTGAGGTCGTTACTTTGTTGGATAATAAAATTCCTGCTTATTAACCGTCAGCCTCTTTGACTGCTGATATTTCGGCAGTAATATTCAAACGTCGTTATTTTAATCTTATTCGTAGAGTTTGAATACTTACAAAAATCTAGAAATTTTCCAACACAATATCCTTCACGCTAGTTTCAGCGAAGAAACGTTCGCTTCCTTGAATTTGCGCGTCGCGTGCAAAGTCATTTTGAAATTACGTAGGCGCGCGATGCGCGTGGAATTGAATATTCTACGGGGAACGGTGTGCTCAACTTTAATCGAATCGACGATTTCGAAATGCACCAAAGACCCGAACGAGGTGATCGCGTGTTCCTCAGATATCCCAGCCAACGAGATACTGGAGCTATTTGGGCGGATGTTCTTCGAGTTCTGTCAGGATTCCGGGTACGACAAGATCCTCCAGGTGCTGGGAGCTACGCCCAGGGACTTCTTGCAGGTAAATCGCGCGTTGACGTGTCGTTGGAGCGTTCACTTTCGCGTCGAGCGAAATAAGATTACCTCGGGCGACGCGCGTGCGGCCACCGACTCCGAGATTCTTGCGATTCCGTTTCCACGCGGTCTGCCAGTGAAAGTCTTCAGGAAAGATGACACGTAGCCAGATCGACCATAATTCTTCGCGAACGTACGCTTCGTTGTCTTTTATTTGTTTCTACGTCCATTCCTCGAACCCACGAGCACAGAGACGGTACGAAATATGGCCTCTTCTGCCTAAATTGTGCCGTCAGTCGAAAACTGTGTCGCGAATTTAAACGATTAAGAATCACCGAATACCTACGTTGCGTACCTCAGATATATTTCGCATACGAAATCATTCGAACGTGTCCATCTCTGCACACACACCTGCAGACTGGAACCTGTGGAATTCTCATTCGAGCATTCCTCGTGCAACGCTTTCGATGCATTTCTAAACGCTGGATACGAAACCCAAGGAAACGCGACGGACGGGTCGCCGATTGCCGCAACGTGCGGCTGAGTAATTGGACAAAAAGCGCGTAAACTCGTTCTCGCGGACGGAATACGAGCGCGACGTTATTGCCGGCTCGCGCCGAATTTTCTCGTTCGTACGAAACGGCTGAATTCTCGTGGCTTTTGTTTTAAAACGGCATTCAGGTTCTTTATCAGTCAATGTCGTCGGAATTTAAAACGTGGAACACGGTAAAAACTAGTTATTGCATAGAATTGAAATGTCGCGTGCTACGGATAAAAATTTTACTCCTCTATCCGCTTTTTTATTTTCCCAGTTGACTAAAATGGAAAATACACTCGTCGCTGTTTACGTTTCCTCGATCGCGAGTGAAATCGAATTTCATCCACTACTGAAAACTAAAGTGTTTATATTTGTTATTATATCTTAGTAGGAATATTACAATATTATTGGACCAACGAGGTTCTCCCGATGAAATTGAGTGCAAACACGATCTCGTTCGAACTAGTTACAATCGTACGTGTTTGACGAGTGGTCCTCGCTATATTGCCTCGAACGTATAACGAGTAATATGAAAATACAAAACTCTGTGACCCCGATTTTTTCTCAGTCGTTCGGAAGATAAATTTGAACATCGTTTTCAAACAAAGCTGTGTATATTTTCGCGAGACTATCAATTCGATCGTAAGATCGGAATCGGAAACAAGAAAGATGTTTTCTTTTTCCTCGAACGAGTGAAATGTCGGAACACGTTTGTGGAAAGCGTACCGCGTTGAAGTAAAAAGAGCGAAATATGCATTTGAGCGGAGTGTAACATTGAATAAAATCACGCGCGCGTAACAAGAAACTTCTGTCGTGATGAACGCGCGCAATGCGATTAGCAAATGGAACGCCGTCGCGGAACGAGATTACCATCGTGGCGTTTTTCTTCCGCAGAGGTTTCATTTCCGGTTCTCCCCGAGTCAAGTGTCACGTGCGGACAGTTTGTTCTTGTCTCGTATCGAACTTAGATAATTTACGTTTCTACCGTTGGCGTTCCACGCACCGTGTGTCGTTATCGAAATTAATAGCACGCTCGATAACTAGTTAACAGATACCGTGATACTCGATCACGAGGTTCGAATCGCCTGGTCGAAATATAAAATGTTATCGTTGGGGCCGGGGTACGGGCGAGACACCTTTCGCGTCTGATGAAATAACGTGCTTCGTTAGTTTCAATATACCGTCCGCTTAACGAGAGTCTGGTGACGTTTAATTACAGAATTTGGACGCCCTTCACGATCATTTAGGCACTTTGTACCCTGGAATGAGGGCACCCTCTTTCCGATGCACAGAGAGACCGGAGGATGGTGCGCTCATATTGCATTATTACTCCGATCGACCTGGTTTGGAGCATATCGTCATTGGCATCGTTAAGGTATTTTAGGAAAATTGTCGCGCTGGACAAGACTGTGGACCAACAGTCCTCAAACGTATTTCCGTTAGATAATATTGGTAGATAATATTATTTATGGGTTGTTCGAGGCTTTCGCGGTCCGAGAATTTAGTGTTAATACCGGTAAAATGGAACGGTGATTATCGCCTCGTACTTGCCATTTTGTAATAATATAGTTACAAAATACATTATACAATTTTCACCAAAAATATTGGGATAAGATTGACTACGTATATTGACTTTTACGTGAACAACAGGCACTCTGAAATAACGATATTTCTGTCAATATTACGGGTCGCGATACACGTTTTTGTTGGCTCCGGTTAAACCCGAGTCGAATGGACAGGCGCTCGCTATTTAATTTTCGTCGTAACAAATTCGTTCAGGCGGAAACGAACCGCGATTAAACGAGTTATAACTTTCATCGCCATAGACCGTGGCGAAAAAGCTTCACGGCACGGACATAGAGATGCGGATATTGAAGACGAAGAACGAGTGCGATCACGTGCAATTTCTGATAACCAACACGTCCGGTCCGGGGGTCGTTTCGAATCCCATGATCGCTGAATTGGAGACTTTGTCCGTGGGTGAGCGAACATAACATTCGATACGTTTGTTAAAATGAACATTTGAAAACAGAATCTTCGTAAAAAGTTTTAATCGAACAAAAAAGGAACGGAAATTCTGTTTTTCTAACAACAAAAGATAGTTTTTGTGAAACTTTTGTTTCGTAATCTGCTACAGAACCAAAAGTGAGCCCAATGACGTTCTGCCGAGTATTTCCGTTTCACCTGATGTTCGACCAAGACCTCACCATAGTTCAAACCGGATGCACCATAACTCGTGTCATACCTCAAGTGTGCTCTGGTAATTGCAAACTGAACGACATTCTTCTGACCGTAAGTTTCAACAATTTATCAATCCGACTCACGAACCGTTAAGAATAAAAATTGACTCTCTAATATTAACAAATCGACGTGGACTAGGTTTGCACCAATGAGTTTCTAATATTTCATCTTTTATTTTTGTTCTCACGGTGACTCGTGCCTCTCATAGGGTGTTTACACGATGATTAATCTTCTTCGGTACTTCAACGTGCACATCTAGATCAAAAGCCGAGGAAAGAGCGTTGTATGAACACAGAACTTCCTAGCTTTATCTTTCCAGTTACAACAAGTTGAAGGAAACTGTTTGACTTTATCTGATAACTACTATGGTTGGATTAAACTTTACTTAGCTATCTAAGGCCACGTTTCCGTGTGTAAATCATTTCACGAACGATTCCTATGTTGGAAAGCTGGAGAAAATGTCCATGCTATTTTAGTGTCCAATTTCATTTACACCACCAACGAATCAAAGTAAAAAGTACACATTTGTTCCCTGCCGTACACGTAATTTTATCGCTGTAATAACGGCGATACAACAATTCAAAACATCCCCGGCGTTTTCCCGGTGCTGAATCTACGCCATAATTATGATCATCCATACAAAACTTCTCTCTGCCATTGTTACAACGTAGGTCCACCGCAAAAATCACTTTAATTTCAATTACGTGGGTGGACCGTTCGTATAACGAGCAACGAGGAATCGATAATCGTGTTTTATTTCGCGGAATGCCGCATTAGTTAGCGTGGGCCACGAAATTACGTTATTGTCCGACACGTCGTGGCCACTGGCTGATATAATTCATGCGGATTCGTACGCGCGCGATCATATATCTTTCAAATGCGGTCTGTTTCAAACGATATGACACGCACCGTCGGAACAGAACCATTTGACTTCATTTGCATAGCTGCTTGTGCATGCGTTCGCGAGCATAATCAATTATCCGCCCATTATTATTCCCCTGTCGTCGTCTCTGAAATTCACCGTCGAGATCTTAAGAAATCCCCGAGCATTAAGGGATTCGAAAAATTGCAACACGGAAGCTCCGAGGGTTCCAAGCGTCAAATGATACAATTTTTTTGTTATATTTCATTTCAATGAAATTGAACGGTTGAATAATTTATTCATTTAAAGTTTTCGTTGCGCAACTCTGTAAAGAATTATAACTGTTTTCAAGCCTAACCTCGATATAATCCTCATTATTTTTTATTACTCTTTCACAACGTTCCACGAGCTTTCGATCCGTCTAAAGAAATTTAAATTCCTCGATGTTGAAATATTCGTGAATATCGTTTCAAACATTTCCAACGTTTGAAAGTTCTTTTCAAATTTTTTCCCATTTAGATGGGGGTTTCAACGATCCCGGTATATAGTATAGTAAAATGGTACTGAATCTATATATTTATCAAACAAAGAACTTTTTCTGACGAAAAACTTCCTTCAAGATAGGTACAAATGTTTTCCTCGGTTCTTACCGTGACTTTTTCGAGTGCCATCATTATAAATCATCTGTTTACCGTCACAAGTATCTATTGATTTGGAAAATGGCGCCCGTTGCCTATCGATTTCTCAACGAAACACATTTTTACCCCCCGACTCAATTTGTTTCTGTCATTCGGCGAGTGGGGAAAGCAGACATCGCGTTTCGCAACTATGCGAAGTCGATGGAGCGATCAACAGCGGATGTTTGAGACACGCTAAACTTAATTACAAACTCTCTAGAAGCGATGCGACTAATTATAGCAATTACCGCTTGTAAATCATCTTCGTCTATTACCTTTGATCGTTCGGAACGTGATGCTCCATTTAAACCAAAATTTCCTGATTAAAGTTTTCGAAACCGCACTTCACATATTTCAATTTTAATTACACCATCTCCATACATTTTACACGACCGTGTACTCCTTGTATCACTAGCGTTTCATTGATATTTATGTACCCGTGGACATTAGACGAAACAATAATCAATCATTTTTTGTCCGTTCGCCTCGCATTTAAATAAACCTGCAGCTTTGTTCTCGCAGGTCAGGCCGCATTTAGAGTTAACGTTCGAGAACATATTGTCCCACATAAACACGGTGTACGTGCTGCGAACGAAGAAGGGTGTGATGCGAGTTAACGCTACCGAAGAGTACTCGTGTCTGCGCTTGAAAGTTAGTACTGGTGTTCTGATGCAGATGTACGCTGCAGGGTGTAATTTCTAGCTGCATTTATGCATAAACACGTACCGTTGTCACGACCAAGTTTGTTGCTGTTTCAGGGACAAATGTTGTACATTCCCGAGTCGGATCTAGTCATCTTTCTATGCTATCCCAGCGTGATGAATTTGGACGACCTGACCAGGTGAGATTCTCGAGCGGTATTATTACATTTCGTCCACCGTACAGTCTACGTTATTTAAGCTTATTTTTAATTGAATTTAAAATGCTGTGCTGCTTCGAGCACAAAGAGCCGTACAAATATTGAATTACTGTCGACATAGAATCGAGGGCGGTGGAAACATAATCGCGTATTTATGCGCTCACCGAAATCCTACCAAATGAGCAGTAATTTGAAAATTCCCTCGCAGGCGTGTCGCAATAACGAGCATTACGCGGATTAATTTCACTATTTGTTGGGGCACGTTAAACCGCGCTACGCCTCAATCGTCGAATAGTTACTAAATCGAATTTCAATCAGCGTAAACAACACGTTCCCGTTGCAACGATCGGTCAACGCGCGAACGCGTCGATCAGCGCGTTTCGCGCTCAACGTTCTGAAACCTGTAAAACCGTCGACGAGGCGGCGTAAATCGACGTAAACAAATGGCCATCGCGAAGAATGCAACACGACGTGTTTCCCAGCTTGCCCCTACGCGATCATTCGTCTAAATTATAAATGATGGAGGACATTGTTACCGTTCTTAACTCTGATACACGATAAGGTAATAGCGTACCGAAGCTGTTGCTGGTAAATTCTTGTTTCTTGTCAGTCGGATTTCACTCTATCCAACGTTCAAATTGACGTCTCAGAGTCCTAGGTGCTCTAAAATAAATTTTAATTCCTGTAACGAGGTGGCTTGTCGTGATTTATGGAACGTTTGCGGAAAGGCATTCAGATTTACACAGCATTTAATACCGATTAATTTGAGTAAAATGGCTCCTAACGTTGTACAAGGTATTTCCCGGACAAGTAAAAGTAGATTCTTACAATCGACGCAAGGAAGAGCTTGTATCCGCGAACGTAACGCGAGAAACAAAGGCAGGGGTTGAGGAATAACGCGTGATCGGGTAAACGAAATAGCTATCAGTATTCAGCTCGGTTCCAGGGCTTAATTGCCAATCCGATTTGAAAGAAGCAAATCGTTCCACGATTCTCGGGCTGGAAACTTTCCCCTGCGGATCAGAAGTATCTGGCTTCGAACGCTAAGAAATACGGGAGAGAACGAAACGTGACGCCATGACAGCAGACTTATGCGCGGCACTCTATCCAGGTCGTTATCGTAAATCGACGTAACGTGTTTTTGCGGTAAGTAGGCTCTGCCTATTAATTCATCGTAATATATCCCCTGTCTATGCGCGGAAAATATTTGTCGTCGATAGAACGATGATAGCGGGCCATTCAATGGTAACAGTCGCTAGAATAGTAGCTCGTTTAATTCCTATCATTCTTCTCGAGTCATACAGGGTGTTCCAGTAATCGTGGTACAGAGAAAAATGATCTTCTAAAGTTTAAAATTGCCTCCGTTCGAGGATAATCTTCGCCCCGGTGTCGTTCTCGTTGTAATTTTCATTAATTCCTCGCCTACCCCCGCAACTCTTATTCTTCGTTCCGTCTGGTTTGCGCCCCCAGTGTCTCGTTTCGACGAGCGAATACGCGTACACCGACGTTGAAAATTCGATCATGTAATTGGTTCATCGCTAGCTACAGCTTTTTGCGCGTTCGCTCGAGCGTTCGTCGCTCTTCTATGGCCGACGATTAACGCCCAGATAATTCCCACTGTAGTTAGAGTTGGCGGGGATTTATTCGAGCAGAAGCGCGTCGAGGTAGTTAGCGGATAAATTTAAAGCTCTTAATTGAGTTAGCTCCTATTACGCTACCTGTTTACTGCGATAACTTTCTTTTGTGCCGCGAACAGGACCCCATGACGTCCTGCGAGCATTAAATTAGACGCGTCGACGACAGTTACGCCTACGAATGGATTTACATCGGCGGCACTTACTGTCAAATTTCCCTGCACTTGAATACTCGAAAATCTACCCGATAATCATGTATTTTTACGTTGGATTTTAACGAACAAATGAAGTTAAAGAGCAGATAAAATTCACTGCATCGGCTGACAGATGAGAATACGACAGAATTCAATGAAAGCAACATCGGTGAGTTGATATAGTAACACGAGGCCTGGCCAAGTCGATTATTCAACTTGCCGAACCGAATAGTCCCAGGCCTAATTTACATAGCGGCAGCACGTAGTAAAAATACGATCATTTTAAATTTTCGCTCGTGTAACCGATATTTTCCGTATTCCCACGTTGGTCACGATCCGTCGATTCTCGTTCTGCGCGCTTCATTTCCCAGTTTTGCGTGTCCCAAGTGTATGTAAGTGAAATTATTGTACCGCGTTATTGCGTAGCTTCGTTCTCTCCCTGTTATCGATGGGAAAAGGTGAATTAGTTATTCCAAAATGATCGAATACCGGATTTGATATGCGAATGATTAACAGGTCGTGTTACTGTCAGGGAATACCGTGCTGCATTTTTAACGACGATGTTTGATGGGAAGTTATAAATATCGCATCGTGCTTCAAACGATTTAACCAAAAGCAGGGAATAATCAAATTTTATTTATTACCTCGATATGCAAATGTGCGATCAAAATAGGAGGCTGTAGCTCTCGTGTTCTAATTAGAACTGGAATATTAAATCGATGCATGTTCCCGAATTACGAATGCTATGCGAATTTTTAAATAGCAATTGCAACGATAATATCAACATCTTTGTTGCTCCATAAAAATAATAGTATATGCAATGAATAATGTAGCAGACGGGGCCCTTCGTTTACGTTCTCCGCTATTCTAGTCTATAAATCTGTCTGTACATCCTGATGGACTGCGTCCGTTTTCCGTGTATTTATAATCTTTTAAGAACTACTTGAAAACTTTCGAGCTGCAAAATTAATCAAATTTCTTGACTCTCTTCGAAAATAATCCACCAAACAACACCAGAATCGATAAATTTTCCATAACCGATTGCATTGAATATTTCCAATTTGTTTGGTCAACACGTCGGCAAACTCAATTGACCCAGTTATTAAGATCAATAAAAAACAATTAAAATTTAATTGTAACAAATATTTTGGCTGCGTTCCAGAACCTGAAAAGGGTTGGAACGCCGATAGGAATTTTTTTTGTAATTAAATTTTGGTGAGTTATATCGATTGTTATAATTGGAGCGGTTCGTTGTATCGTTACATTTAATCTAAGCGATTAACGTCACTTACTCCGAATAATATTAACATGTACATTTTCCACGAATTTCTACCATTCGGAATATGTATTTTTCGAATCGATACTGCTTAAAAAATTGATCTGTTTATTTTTCATGTCTCTGGTCGTCAGACGGGGTTTGTATTTGAGCGACGTCCCTCTTCACGACGCCACCAGAGATCTCGTTCTGATGTCAGAGCAATTCGAGGCTGATTACAAATTAACGAGGAACTTGGAATTGCTTACCGATAAATTGCAGCAGACGTATCGCGAACTTGACGGCGAGAAGCAGAAGACCGACAGGTAAGGATTTCCGTCGGCGTAATTTCCTGATTAAGGAAATCCCCATTGGCCTCGTTTGCCATTTATCCTGGCGTGATTCTGCGCGGCCGGGAGGGGTAGTCGACTTTTCCTTCGCCTCGGAATTTCTTTCTTGACAAGATACTCTTCCCCGCCGGAAATTGGATCCTGCTTTTTTCATCGGGCACCACCTTTGAACTCCGTTCGTTTCGACGACCGCGACCGTCTGGAAAACGGCTGGGGGGTAGTAAATACAGGGTGTCCCATTTTACACAACGAATGGGCACGTCTCGAAAGGTCTAATTGGATTTACAAACATCGAACACATGGAAACTGATGGGCCTCGAGGGTCTCGTTACGGAATTCCGGAAATAAAAATATCAAAGACGCGTCAGAGCCGAACACAATTATGGATATAGTAAATATTCTTTTCGTCGAGTTTGAACGGTGAATAAATCTCTGAAGCGGTCTCGATAAACGAGCACTGTAGTAAACGAAAGAAGGGAGAAACGGGTAGATCTGTTTCGCTGGCTCGTTAAAGTAATTCCATCGGACCGATCTCATGATTTAAGGGGCGAACGAAATTAGCGAGTCGCTAGGCTCGTTCCGTGATTAAACGAAGTTCCATTAAAAGTTTTGCGTGTTCCCCGCAAGGTTGCTGTACTCGGTGCTGCCCATTTCCGTGGCGAACGAGCTCAGGCATTCGAGGCCGGTTCCAGCGAAGAAGTACGATTGCGTGACTCTGCTGTTTTCCGGAATTGTCGGTTTTGGGGCTTACTGCGCCGCTCACACGGACTCGAGTGGCGCCATGAAGATCGTCAACATGCTCAATCAACTCTACACCGCGTTCGACGTGCTCACAGATCCAAAAAAGAATCCCAACGTCTATAAGGTAAACATCTATCGAAGTCTACTCGCACGTGAACAAATAAAATACATTTCCGCGACCTGGTATAAAGAACGATTACAACCTCCAGTAAGAATGTTAAACACTCGAAACGTAGAGAAAGAAACTCGAATCGAAAGATCGATAGAGCCGTGGACAGTCTACAGATTACCGTTGAACAAGATCTAATTGTAATTTTAAGCGAATTTGCCGAGGCACTTAATTCGACTCATTCCACCGTACGCAGTCGCCAAAAAAAAGAATGGAAAGAACTGCAAATACGGCCAGCTTTGGTTACGCGCTGGAGAGCTCCGTTCCATCAGGAGAAATGCGAGGTTGCGCGTCGCGAAAAAAGTTACACAAACTGCAAGACTTTAATTGGGAAATCGTGGTCCACTGTACTCGTCGGACACTACCTCGCCGGAATTCCGCCTTTTTCGACGTAAGCAAAATTATCTGGACAGGGCAAAAAGAAATTTTACTTAATATATTAATATATATTCGAAGTCGTCTTGTAGAGAGTACATTGTATCTCGTTCATAGAATAAATCGCGTCGTGGAAATATTTTCGGTAGATGTTTTCGTCCGGGATGAAAGTTTCCCCGTTCTCAACGCGAGGCGTTTAAAGTGCATTAATGCACCGCTGGAAGCAAGCCGGAGGAAACACAAATGATTGTCGTTCTTCGCGACAATGGCTATTTAAATAGCAATGAAAGAAAAAGAAACTTTTTATGCCTGTTGAAAGTTCTTTTCATTTCGCGTGGCACTGGAACTGCGCAAAAGTTTTCGTTTCAATTCGCGAGGGGATTAAGAATGCAGGAGCGATAAAAGGATTTTCCAGGCTCATATTCGTTTTTAGTCAGCTCCGCGACTGAACCGGTACAAACATTAGTTTCCATCCGATAATAGTAGGAATTGAAATTTACAAATTTCAAGTTCTATATTCTTTATATTATAATTGAAAAATTTAAACTGGTATTTAGACCTCGACGCAGCTATCTCAATCGAATAGCGCGTTGTAGGATAATGCGTACGAGTGTTGTGCCATTGCAGAAAGATATCATTAATATTGATTATAGCGGTTTTGGAGCGGTATTAAAAGGCTAAACTAAGATTCACGGTATCCATTATACGCCCGACAACGGATATATTTGAATTTACGAGAAGGCTTGTTAGTACTGATCCACTTTGGTCGGACCAGGTCGAAACTGTTGGTGACAAATACATGGCCGTGAGCGGATTACCGGAACCATGTCGTTGCCATGCACGATGCATCGCTCGCTTGGCACTGGATATGATGGATCTGGCTGCAGACGAAGTGCAAATCGATGGCGAGCCTGTGGTAAGTCTTCGTGTTTTTTTACGCGATCGTTCCCAAACTTCTATCCGAAACTTTCGCGGGGAACCTCCGCGGACTGCATCGTTACCCTTTTTGTTCGGTTTAATCTCACTTTGCAATTTTTATACGCCAAAGGACGTAAGGTGGTTTAAACAATTTTATTTCGTTTCTTGCGCGAGAAGCGGTCGAACGAATTCGATAATTCCGTGCATTGAACCCGACTTTACAGTCTCTTGAAACGCAGCGATCGGCCGCATTCGATTATCCGTAAAAAGAGTCTTGTTCTTCTTCCTGAACGCGCTCTTCCTGTTCCTGCGCGAAAGCTTCCGCCAGACAACGTTAACGCGATCGACGTGACGAAACTGCGGCACCGTCGTTCATAAGACGATCGCTGATATCGTGTTACGAACTCTTTTGCAGAAAATCACCATCGGGATCCACAGTGGCGAGGTCGTAACTGGAGTAATTGGCCACCGTATGCCTCGTTATTGCCTGTTCGGAAACACGGTGAACCTCACCAGCCGCACAGAGACCACCGGCGAGCCTGGAAAAATAAACGTCTCGGAGGATGCGTACAGGTACAAATTATATTTCGTACGAGATTACTGTCGTCGTTACCCCTCTCGCAATGTTGTCTCTCTTTCTGCAATTAAATCGAGACCGTCGGATTTCTCGTGGAAAGGATCGATCGGGGACTTTATTCTCGGAACGAGTTGAACTCAAACGAGCGGCTCAAATTGTTTTTTAATTACACGGACGTCGGTGGCTCGACTCGACGGTTACCCACGGTTCGAAAACGTTATGCTATTAGAGGTAGTGTTCAAAGCAAAGATTAGGGGTCTACGTACCTTTGTCAATGCGAGAAAAAATCCTCGATGTATTGATTTCATTCTTTTTCCATATACATACTTTTAGAGAATCGAATGAAAAAACAATCTCGATTATTTTAAGCATTGGAAATCGCCCATTAAGCGAACCGTGAAACACGCGCGCAGCGTGTCTGATCTTAATCTGTTAAGCGGATCGTTTAATGGTACAAGAGGAATCTTTAGAATGGTTTATTTCGTACAAACATGTTTTGTATATAACCTTGTACGATCGTTTCTTCAGAAGATGTATCATTTTTTGTCCATCTTTGAATTCGCCGGGTAAAAACAATAAAACGAGTCGGTAAGAACGTATGGCGCGCTCGACCTTGTTTTCGAATCACCGCCATTTTCGCGCTCCGATATTCCTTTTGGCAAACCTCTGAACTGTTTGCAACTAACGCCTGAGAGACTTCGAGCGCATAAAAAGATCAATAATCAGACGTTCTTGCGGCGACATGAGAGATGGTCAGTTTGTGGTCTTAATGTACAGATAAGCAGATACAAGTAGGTCGAACGGAAATATTGCTGTGACCTGAGAATAACAACACATATATACGAACGGTTTTTTTTCTGTTTTATCGCTTCGAAACGTTGAATTATTTCCCAAGGTTGATCCCATCGATAAAGAAACATGCCGGTACACTGCATGCCACTTTAATTGTTTGCGATCCGATATACAGTACACCATCGGTTATTTATCGAAACGTCGATTAACTGAAACGTTGAATTCGCGAAAGCCTATTATCGAGAAGACGTATTATCGGAAGGAACGAGGTTAGTCCTACTGACCTACTCTTAAAACGTTCGAATTTCAGAGCAAATCATTTATTTTCACAACGTACGCGATAATCGGAAAAGTTGGGGAGTTTTTAAAATTCAAGCGGCTTCAAAATCGTAACTTTCATAAGAAAATTATTTTTATTACATTATTCGTACATATACAGATACAACCAAATTATTTCAACTCCTCTCGTCGAGTCTCTTAATCAGTAATACCTTATCTAGTTTACATTTCATTTCCTCTGTGGTCCTCGTTCGTTATCTTAATTGAGCTACAAAATCGAGATTCATAATCTACGCTGTACAACCGAGTAAAATGTATTTCATACTCGATGCGCTGCTGGAGTTAACAACGGACGCATGCTAATCGTGTCCCAGGGCATTGTTACGACAATAAATTGTTTAGTAGATTCAGTTACACGAGCAAACAGAAAAATCCCAGCGGAATCGCGAACGGACATCCATCCGGGATATTTATTAGATGCACAGGGATGGGTGTAGGATTTAATGCAAAACAGCAGTCGTGTCGATGCAATTACAATGTCCGACAGCCGATCTCCAGAGCATTTTACTGTTTCCGTCGTTCGTCGCGAGAATCGACTTCTCTTGATTGACAGATCGAACGTCGAATTCATTAAACGTCTGCAGACACTCGTATAAAATATTGAAAATCAAATTTATTACCTGTGCGTCAGGTGTCTCGAAAGATTTATACGCTTGGCTCTAGCAATCCATTCCAGTCGGCCCGTTTCGATTAACTATGTCGTAATATTTCATAATTATTGCACGCTCCAGCGGCGAAACGTCGAAAAATAAAAGATTCACTAATAAAAATTATCCACGTACGCATGTAACGAGTCGATAGAAGCAAATTTTATTTAAATTTCTATTTCTATAGGTAACGATCCAATCACGTATACAGAAATTAAAGTTAATTGATTGAAATTTCAATTTCAGCTCTGGCATTTAATGTGTGTACACTAACTAACGCGTAAGAATGTTGTTAAATAGTGAGATTCCTCGAAGACACCGCATTAAAACAACAGCCATTTGTCTCTGTGATCATTAAACGACAAAGGCGTATATTCGTGAAAGTTCTGCATAACAATGTTTTCGCGACACACGCATTATGCAGAAACTCGAAGCGTCCGTGATACAAAAAAGAGTTTCTCTGATTCCCAGGATTCATTAGCCTCGGGATATTACAGCGTATAATTATCGCGGACCTATTGAACCTGACTTTCCCTTAACTTGGTGCGAGTTGTCCTCAACCTACTGAATCCAAGCGAAAACGTAATTTTGTTACGAACAATGTCAAGCCAGTCAGGATTCCGAAATGGTTAGTATTTGTCTCGTGTTTCAACGCTTATCGCGCGAATTTTCGACGTCAAAAAATTCACCGTTGGCTGGATTACGCGCGCAGCAACTCGATAAAAATTTTTGTGTTCTTTTCCTGCTTCAACTCGATTAGCCGATTTCTATAATACGCGAAACGCTCCGTGGAATGAAATTGCAGTGAAAAGTTATTGGACGACTTCAAGGCACTTCGGTCGATGCGTTCAGTCGGTGCACGCATGTCGTGCGTCGAACTTCGAAACTTGATTCCGCTGAATCGTATGGAACGTCACGTCGAGTTTCAATTACAGTTTCAATGAACTTCGAGGGCATTCTAGAAACTGCCTGTAGCTTCGAAATATTTTATTCGAAGAGATTCATCTTTCGTAGTAAAATCAGAACACGACGTGTCAATTGTCCAAGCTTCCAATAGTTTGGGAACACGTTTCTAATATCTAAATCGAAATAGAAGACCTCCTAAATCAGTCTCAAGAGATATCCATCGCGTCCCATCGCGTGCACCTGGAGCTCAAATCTCAAAACTATCAGTCGCAAAGAATATCTAGGTAGTCCCTCAGCGACGCTGGGATCTCCAAGGTCTTTATCCCATGAGGCAAGGCCCAGTTCTCGAACAGCGTCTCTCTTATGCGACAACGACACAGGTGTCTGAGTTCTGGTGGACTGAGACCACTTCTCTCGGGTGGTACCAGGTTCTGTTCCACCAGATTCGGGTACTGTTCGTACAGGGAGACGCTGGAGACCCCACACTGGTCAGCTATGTGACTGGGCGTCTTCACGAAGGCGGTGGTCACGGTTCTCAGCACCATTCTCAGACAGAGGAGCAAGGGTGCGGGATAGACTACTTCCTGTTTGCCTGGCATAGGGTCGTACTCGCTGAGCCTCGTCAGGAGCATCTCCAAGGGTGTTGGAGCCAGATTGTCAGGTTCTACCGAGGCTCCGTAACGTAGCATCACCAGAAGAATGTCAGGTGAACCGTGTTGAATGGCCACCCTCAGAGGCAACGCCTGGCCATAGGACTCCATGGGTATGTCGATCAGACGCCTCTTCACGGGACACGACTCGCATCTGTACTCGAGGCGTCCAACCGTAGCGTGGTGCAGGAAATACATCAACGCTCGAATGTTCTCCTCGCGGTCCTCGAAGTCGCTCTTCCAGCCAGACAGGAAGTGCGTCACCCGCGTGCCAAAGATCGCGCCCACCAGTATCCGCTCGAAGGTCTTCTCGCAGTAGAAAATGTCGTTTAGTAGTCTGGAGACGATCTCGTTGTTGTCGAGGTTCCAGTCGAAGCAGAGCTTCGCTGCCACGTACAAAACGTTGTGGAACTTGCCTAACATGCAGACATAGCCGTTCTCCATCATGGTAATGTTGTGGTAGCGCAGGGCCGACATCACTATTCTCTCGCAGACGTCCTGCTTGTCCAGGTTCTCCGCTGTAAGTTGGGAATTTTTTTAAGTAATCTTCGCTGCTAGATTTCGAATCTGCGGTCAATCTTATCTTCGTAGAGATAGCAACTTCTAAATTATTTCTAGTTTTATAAACGAGTAAAATAAATTGAAACGAATGTTTCTTTCCACGTTAGGAAGCTTCCCGAGAGACTGTAATCAATATCTCAAAAATTGAGCGAGATAGAAGACCGATATTTTCCAGAGGTTGGTTTCTCAGCATCGTCGTCCCATGTTACACATTTCGAAAAAGAAATAGAAAAATACGGGGTTGCACGAATCGAACCAGGACACCGTGAAAAATACCAGCACCGAGGAAACCCAGAGAGAATCTGATGAAAATCTAAGGATAGTAGCGCTGCATGTTCTTCGAATGGAGAATACGAATATTCGCGTGCAATCGTGTAGACTGGTCGACGACAACTTTTTCTTTCACGAGCCGATACTTTCGATCGCGCTGCGTCGAACCACCGTTTTACATAATTTTTTAAAGAAAGCAAAATCATACGGGACGACGATGCACAAGTTTCTCCCGCGTATAACATTACGCGGGATCACTTTCCTTCCGCTATTCTCGATCGAGTCACTTTCATGGTCGCACAATAGAATTTCTAGCGGGTCGCTGGACTAATCTGGCAGTCACTGAATCGGAAAAATCTATACAGGCGCGTCGAAACGTTCCCGGAACTTCCGAAATACCGTTAGGTGTACGGTAAAACCCGGAGATTCTCCTATTAATATCTTCGACTTTAATAATTGCGTATCAGAAACACGGGAAGAACCTGAAGTAGAACTACGAATGTAATTATTCGCGGCACCGAGTGCTAAATGGCTTATTGGAACCGCATATAATGCCGCCAATATCGTAATCGGATATTGTTACCTTCCGCGCAGCTATTTATCACATCGGAGAAGTAGCTGACCAACTCGCGACGTTTGTATCGCGAGGCCAGGCAACTGCGCTCCATTTCAGAGAACAGCTTGTCGAAATAACCGTCTATCAACACTTCCATCTCTTCGGGATCGAATGGAAACGTTCGTCGAACGACATGCACTAATTTTCGCGGTCGGGAGCCGATCTTGCGAGGGCGAGTCAGCGAACCGCTGTCGTTCGCCAACGAATGGACGGCCGGACACCGAGAACAACCAGGGAAACGACGGAGCTCTAATTCGATTAGATGTTAAATAAGTATTTCGATGGCTTCCTCCGTGTTCCGTCCCCCCCTGAGCAAAAGTAACGATGACGCCGCGGTAAATATTTCACCCCCGTCGAACGGTGTATAAACATACCTAATTAAGTGGGAACGTCGGCTCGCGGCAATTACCGATTTCCAGCGTCCAGCGAATTTATAACGTCCTGGCGGCGGTAAATTACGCGATATTTCTCGCCGTAGCGGCCTACGACTGTGCAGGCACACTTTCCGCGCGAGTGTACTCTTAATGGGAATGTATTAATGTGATTCCGAGAGCCCATGGGTTTGGGGTCACCCGTCACTCGATAGTTCTGACTGAAGTTATTGGTAGAAATTCAGCTCGATGCTAAATTGTCGATAATTTTAGAAAATTACACACTGAACATAATGTTAGCCGCCAGTTAATACGGAAAGCTAACAGTTTTCGGACGCGTTTTCCTTTACGGAATTAATTTTTATTACAAATCTTTTGTTTTGTTTTAGACGAGGTTCTGCAGTCTTCCAACTAACAGTACTTGCTGCACATGTGGAATAACTGATAAATCTCCTTTGGATTATGATTTAATATCAACAAATTGATATTCTTGATTTTCGTCTTATTTTGGCCTCGAGAATCTCCCATTAAAATTTTTCTAGAGGTGGCCTACCACCCTGTATAACTTGGTTGTAAGATAAATGAAGACACCAATTCAAATAAATATAATACACAGTATCATAATAAATGTAACACTTTGCTCGTGTGTTGCAGATATTTATGCATGCCCGAGAACCAGGATCCACAGTTTCTGCTGGAATACAGGGGACCCGTGACCATGAAAGGCAAGTCGGAACCCATGAACGTCTGGTTCCTGTCCAGAGAAACGGAACTGGCCTCCTAAACACACGAATTGCCGCAAAGCATCGTCACTAACAAGTTACCTTCGTAGCAATATTTTTGAGACTCCACACTCGTTCTTCGTATGTTCGGCATATAGCGTAGGAGATAAGATTTTTACGGTTCTAACGCCCCCATAAACGATTACACGATCTGTGAAAGACATCTTTCAAACTATCGCAATTTAACTCTAAGACGATCCGTTGTTACGAGTACAACGCGTGGAGCAATTTTAAACTTCTACAAACTTAGATGTCATCGCTTTGACTTACGGTGCCGCTTGAAGCGCTCACGAAGCTAGGTTCCGTCGAATTTAAATTTAGTAATTCTATTAGACAATTGCAAATTCCTTCGCGTCGCTAGGAACATTTATTTTCACAAATAATTAACGACTGCCTGCGTTGAATCGAGAGTCCAAACGTTCTCCTAGGCCGAGGCCGCGTCCAGACGACTCTAAATCGAACGTCTACGTCCACTATTCGAACTAATCGCAATACCGACAGAGATGAGCACAATTTTATTTTATTTACAGATAATTGAAAGCGTAACGTGGTCTGTGGCCATTTTCCAAATGATTTATTTAACGAGAAACCGATAAACGGATGTTTATTTTGAAATTCGCATACGCGTAAAAATTTTGCCTATCTCTGATCTTCGATTTCGCGACGTGTTTACCAATTGTAAATGTAAGAAGCAATCAAATATAAGTGTCGCTCGAAGGTATGCGGAGTTTCATTTCCCGTTTTCGTCGAGCCCGGTGCCATTGTTGATGGGCCATCGACGACCAGCGGCCGCACGGAGGTCGCGAATGTGAAATAACCTCACCCTTAAGTATAAAAAAAAGAAAAAAGAGAAAGAAGAACGAGTATGGCCAGGCAGAGCTCGATGGAATGTTGGACGCTGAAAGGTGTAACGGAACCTGTTCTACTCCCAACACGTCCCACGCACGTCGCAAGGTCAATACATCGAGCCTCGCGTACAACACGATCCCCGATACGACACAGATTCCAACAATCATTTTTCCTTCTTTTCTGCCAAAGAATATCTCAATGTACGACTTACCTTACGAAAGTAATATCTCATGCTTGTTAGGGGCTAGTTGCCTGTCCCGGTTCTACTGAACGCGTAGGTAGTACGTCGAACTTGGTAAATAATGTATTAAAAATAAGTTGCATTGTCCAACGGTGGTCCTGGGATAGAAAATATTGCGCGAATACAAAAATTGTTTCGTATGTTTTTATCCCCTGCACCATATACCTTGAATGGGGCTACCCCATGAATATATTTCACCTGTCATCACAATTTCTTCACGCGTCGTGCTATAATAGATAACAGAACATTTCGTTTACAGGTAGGCGAAACAGGTATGCGTATCAGACTTTAAAAATTGAATATCGTAATTTTGAAATAAATTTCTTACAGTATCTAGCAGCGTAGACGTGTAAAAATCGTTTCTCATTTTTTTAGAACTTTTATTTCCTCGGCGAGCTGAAAAATGGAGGATATTTGTGTGCGTGCCCGTGCACGTGTGTCGTATCGAACGGCATTCGTGCGATATTGCGCGCGCGAAACAAGATGAAAAAAGAAACTAGAATTCCCAAGGAGTTTATTACGGTTTCCTAGACACGCTTGTTGCATGTTATTTTAACTGTTTATAAAGTTGCTTATTCAATCGCATGCCGCGGTAAGTGGTATGCTGAATACAGGTTTCGCGTCGTGGAAAGAAAGGCGAACACCACCCAACTGGTTTACCGGGTGAGGTATGTGGAAAATAAGGCCAAATAATAAAGAGTAAAAGAAACATCCGAGAGTGTGGGATCAACCGATCGATGCCAATAGCGGTGGTTTGCATCGAAAATTACAGGATCTACGGGAACACAGAATTTTCCAGAAAACGAGCCGAACCTTTAGATTTTCTTTTGTTAATCTATTGTTCGTCTTGCCCTCGAACGGTGACAACGGGGATAACACGAAATATATCATTCGACGATCACTGAGACTATCGTTTAAACAACGATATAAAAATGTCGAGGCGCCAAGCGTTCGAGGCAAATTGGGGTTGGAAACATGGGTGTGACGAGGGTCGAATATCGACAGTCGATATTTACCGGCAGTATCGAAGTATTTGAAGATACTTCCTCGTTGAAAAGCGACAGTTCCGCGGTCGATTTCTACTTATTTGAATGCGGATGTCTGCCATGTCCATTTGCGGATAAGCGAAACAAATTAGCGTGACAATCTTTTGCTCTCAAGCGACTATTTCTTATCGGGGAAAATAGTTGGACGGACCAAGTTGCCCAGAGGCAATGTCCTCCAAGAACGTACAGCAATGAAAGCATACCGTAGGAGAAATCAGTTTTGTGAGAATGGACATAATAAATTAATAATAGTCGAATTGGAAAATCACCATATTAAGAACTAGAGGGTCCTTTTCACATTGGAGCGAAAAACTGAAGCTTCGCTAGTCTCGTGGAAGGTTAGCCCTTGCTTATGACAATTTAGATCCATTTTGAAGGTGGCATATTTGAAACGTACGCCGCGAGATTCGCTTACCATGGGCACCGGTGGTAAAAGTATTAGCCGGTTAGAATTCACAGCGATATACATACGAGGGTGTGACTGATAAAGATTTGTCCGACGGTATGAAAGTATCGACCAGTTCACCTGGATAAATGAACTCTCGCTAAAACAAGCGCACTTCGGGCTAGGTTTCAATAGCAGGTTATACGAAACAAGAGACCGGTGTGGATTTATTTGAATCGAAAGTTATCGACCTCGTGTGAAAGGTCAGTTATAACTGCGACCACAGACGAGGTATACGAGTAGACCTTACGCCTTATGAACTTTCGTGGCCCAAATTTGCTTAATCATTCAAGTGAATAATGTTAACAAATTCAAGAATCATTAAGAACTCGACCTTTGTAGCTCATCTCTAACTTTTCGATAGCTTCTCTCTTAGATAGGTATTCGAATTCCTCGCCAAAGGAAGGGTGGTTGGGGCGGGTCTCCTTGCGCAGCATCTCCTATTTTAATAATCTAGAAATCTTTAATCGATTGGTTACTTCAATGAAATTAATCGATTGATGCTCAATTCTGGACCGTACAGCTTTCATTCCGATAAAAAATGTTAAAATTTCTGTAATTTAATTTTCTGTTTCACTTCCACTTGTGTTTATTTCTAAATCTGTTGGTAACGTTGCGAGTGACACGAAAATGGTAATGGGGCTGTAGAGCCCCAGAAAAATGGACCGAAAAAATACATTGGTTGAAAGATCTACTCTTATACCTCGTCTGTGCTGCGACTAATCCGACTACAAAATAGAACTCTCATGATAAATGTATTGATAGAGAAAGATGTGTAAGCGATCCACATTTTTCCACATTAGCAACATCCCTCCTGGATCGTAAAGCAGCCCCTAGATGTCGCACCCACCCCCAAGTACTGATCTGATCGAAGATCCAACTCAAAATATTACGCTTACAATATTCATTCTGTAAATCAGAACCCAATTACAAAACTTGTCCGTGTCGGGGTCAGCTGGAAATACCTTAACAACGTGTCCACCGTTAGATCAGAGATGGAACGCTTTTCAAAGGAGGATTCCTATTAGAAAGGCGATTATTTAAGTGCCTATTGGAACTTACTATTTATCTCGATTAATTTAAACCGAAAGTACTCTTACACGAACCGCGCGAACGACCCAATACAAGTATCATCCTTCTCCCATTAAGAAGTTACACGCGTTCTGCTTTCCCGCGGCAGTAATTACACGGTCATTCGCAACGTTCGAGTCCGATCCACTGAAATGGTAGGAAACAAAAGCGAATCGTTGCGCAAGGTGCACGCACGTACTTCCGACCGTTCTAAGAACGCTTTACACGCGGGATGAAAATTCGTATCGTTGCCGGCTGCTCTCCATTCACGCGGCCATTCACATGCTTCAGCGCGCGCGAACAGCCTCCACGACCGCGAACAAGTCCCTGGAGCATCCGACCCGGGGACCTTGATCGCCGTGTCGGTGAAATTTCGGCAGGTGTACGGCTCCGTAACAGGCAGACAAGATCGGTCGCGCGCTCGCGCGCGGACAGACACAGGCTCGCGCGCGAGAAAGCCTGGTGAACGGTAAAGAACAGGTATTTAAATGAGAAACCGGATAGTCGATTCTACCTGGCTCGGTAGAGGACGCCACGTCCTCCTCGGCAAGTGCTTACGTGCCAGACGACTTCCAAGACTCGTTCTCGTCCGTTCCCTTCGCCCGCTCGCCTCTTTCTCGCTTATTCGTACGCTTACACGCTCGCACCAAGCTCGTCCTTTCACTCGCTCGAAGCGTTCGCTCGTTCGCTCGCACGTCCCCCCGGCTGCTTATTTACCTACTCACACAGCGCCTCGTTCTTTCGCTCCCTCATTCACTCGTTTTCTTTTCTCGCTCGTGCCATTTCCGCGCTCTTTCGCTCGCGAGAGCTCCGACTCCCTCCCACTCGGCCCGCGTCCTCCGGGGCCCGCGTTACCCCCACTTGGTCGCGACTCGACGTTCCCACTCCCTCTCTCGCGGTACCCCGTCGCGAGGCCCAACTTGGGTCCCCACCTAAGCAACGAAACTGCATGAGTAAGTGTCAGAGCCACTCAGTACAGTTACTGACGGCCCGTACCGTGAACGATCGCCGTCGTCGACCCGTTGTCACCGTTGAATAGAGTCGAGTTCGTTTCACCATGCGCTGCTCTTGATAAACACATGCGGTCAGTAAGTGGCGGTACTTCTCTGTATCTTGATCCCCGTCTATCCTCCATTCTCTCTTTCTCTTTCTCTCGCTGTCCAGTCTCCGGGGGACAGATTCTCCGCGACTCGCGCGCACCGTCGCGGATGCTCGCAGGTGTTTCGTATTCCGCGCGAAGGACATCCTAGAGCCGCAACAAGTAACGCGATAACGATCCTCGGAGGGTCGCCAGTGTGTCTTAGCGCGATCGTTCGATCGGTTGTCGATTAAATTGCGAGCGATCCGTCCGCCTGGTGCATCTGTTTGGAAAACGCGAGCAGCGATCCGTCCATTGGGGTCGATGCTTTTCGGGTGCTGTTCATGGTTTTCGCAATATGTTTCGCCGAATGTCTGCTGTCTTCAGGGAAAATTTCATTTTGCCGTTGACCACGCGATGAATCGTCGTTTACTCAACGTGTCTAGATAGTCGGTAGATAGAATCGTAGATTGTAACCACGGTTATAGACTCCTGATCGAATTCGCCTATCGCGTAGAGTCCCATTGAAAAATTACGATTAGATAAGTGGGAGAGTGTGGCAGAGGGGACAGAAAGAGAGATATCGCGAAAGGTTCGATTGATGGCTAGGTGTAGTTCGCGGAAGAAGTGACAGTGGTTTCGAATGTGTATATGGACGAGGTCGCCACGATGACCGTTCCACCGACACTGCCTGCGAAGGCTCAGGCCAGGGATGCGAGTCAGGTTGCCCGACAGACTGTGTCAATCCGAACTGTTTCCAATCCCCCCACGGCCACTCTGAGCACAGGGGCCGGAGCAACGGTATTTGTCGGACTTGGCGCTCCTGGCGTCGATTCCGCGGCAGCCTGCAGGAGAAGAATCCCGGAAGTGCAATCCGCGAACGGCTACGGCAAGCAGAACAGCGTGAAACCGACGGCACAGCAGAGCCAGCAACAGCAGCAGCAGGGACAGCAACAGCAACACCAGCAGCAGCAGCAGCAAGCCGCACACGTGGTGAAGATCAGGATTAACCCGGATGGTGAGAAAAACGGCAGGGTGATATCCACCGTACGACTGACTCTGGACGAGAACCTCGGGCACGAAGTCGAGCAGGAGAACGGGATCGCGTGCGAACGTTCGAGCAACCGTGACGGTGGTGTGGTCGTGAGTGCGACGAATCTGGTGAACGAGCAGCGTTGTGGAAGTGCCGGTGAGGGCTGTGTGAGGATCAGTGTCGGCTGCAACGCTTTCGAACACAACAACAACAACAACAACGAGAAGCGAAACCGGAACAACGACAGCTCGGTGAAAGACATGGTGCACCGCGACACCACGGACACCCTGAACTCCTCGTCCACGAACAACCGTTCGAGCGCCTGCTTCTACTACAACTCGTACCAGAGCCCGTTAACCGCGATGGTGATGGCCAGCGGACAATGCTCGCCCAGCGACACCCTGGACAGCGGGACCTGCAGCGACCTGGACGGCACGCCTCCGCCTCTTCCGAAAAAGAAGAACGCAAGCACGGTCACGTTGGCCAACGAGCAGCACAAACGCACCGGAAGCCTGACCAGCAGCGGCGCGGAAGTGGACAGCGACGACAACGAGAGCAACATCAGCTGCGATTCCCTGAACGGGGGCGACCTCAACGATCGAATAATGCCGCGAAACGCGAACGGCACCGATCGAGCGTCCCCAGACTTTCAGGAGACCTTCGAGAATGGCGTGGACGATCATCCAGCGAACGATACGGTTCTGAACTTAAACCGACTGGACCTGTCGAACGGGGGATCCGCGCCAGCAGTCACCACGCCGGATGTCGAGTCGAATTCCTGCTCGACGAGCGTCTCTCCCAGCGTCTCGCCGTCACCGTCTGCGGCGTCCACCTTGTCGAAAGCATCCTCCACGCCGAGGATCAGGAGTCCGGATCCTCTGATCGAACAGAACGGGAAACCGTCGTCGCCCATGGTCAAGGAGTGCACCTACGAGGAGAGGAAGCAGGAGCAGGAGAGGATAGAGCAAGAGTCCATCGCGGCGGACGTCGACGTTAGCATCAATCCCGTGACTGGCAAGAAGTACCTCTACGAGTACGACAGGTTTTACAAGTTCCACGTGAACGAACTGAAAGGCAACAATAAGGACGCGAACAGGGGAGTGGTGTTGGGGGATAAGGACACCGACGAGTGTTTTGCCGGTTACAAGATCCTCGATAAGGAAGCCATACGCAGTGCCAAGGGAACCGTGCGCGGTGTCAAGAACAGGGTACGCGCCGGCATCGCGACGTTTCTGCAGAAACCCTCCTCGCAGGTTGGTATTACTCGTATTCTGTTCACGGGCTACCAGGAATTCCTGTTGCGTGCCAATTAACGGCCAATCCCGGCCGCGGCGGAATGCTAAAGAGCTATACAGGGAAGCGAATGAAAACTTTAAATTAACCGATGTTTATCGCCGCCCGGGACGATGTCCGCCGAGCGTTATCCGGCTAGAACTGCGACTCCGTGTTAAAGGTAGAACGAAATATATAATTCAAGGAATGCGCGCAACCGCTGGAAGAGAATATCGCAGAAAATCCGTAAAGCTTTGCACTGATGTTCAGGGGTTAAATCCAAAGAGCATTTGTTTTACGATTTCGGTTTGAGTCAATACGTAGATAGTTGAGCTTAGGTTTGAGATTGTTTTAACCCTTCGAATAATAGTCCAAGTACCTAGGCCGTGCTTGGAAACACCATAGATCGAGGCAAAGACGAAGGAGGGTAGTGAAAGGTGTTGCGGAGGATCGGAAGGGCACGGTGTTGAAAAATCTCTGAATCGATGGTCTAGATTTCACCGAACGAGCCACCTTTCGATGAACACTCTCGAGACTACTTAAAACCGTGACTCGTATGCTAAGTTCGCACGTGAGTTCCATCGGAGCTAATTTTCTTACGGAAGAGCGAAGAAACGCATTAGATTTATTAGTAAACTAACTATCGCCCGGAGTTTCGCTCGCCTGTGCGTCGGTTCGAAAAGATCCGTTAACGGATTCCAATTTATGAACGAATTCGCGAAATCTAAACGGATGCTGTAATTGACGAGCTAATTAAAAATTCTAATTTGTTATTCGGAAATGAAAATCACCCAACTCTACCCATCGAGTCGTAGAGGCATACACGGTTGCATACTCCCATAATTAATTCTAATGTAAGCTATTATGTCTGCGAAAGAAAATTTAACGCATAATGATTACGCGTTCGTTCTTCATCGACTCTCCCGGAGAAGGGACGACACTCGACCGCGTGCATCGCGATGTCAAGCCCGGAGAGTTCAAATAGCGAACCAAGAAAACATAACGATTTCTCGGACGGACTATTCGAAAAAAGAAATTGCCCAGGGAAGTAGTTAAGGGCAAACGTAGGGACCATACGGAACGAACCGTGAAAAACGGTCGTCCGTGGCCAATGATCGACGCGCTTTAAACACGGACTACTGCCGGGTCTCCGTAAACGTCGCGTCGATTTGTTATGCAAATCGGTCGCCGACACCGCGACGGCCTGACGAGCGTTTCAAACAGGGTGGAATCGAATGGTGCGGAACGACAGAAGACCATTGGACGCTGGCGATGTTCGCGGTAGCCCTTCTCGCGCGTTCGATACACTTGACTCGAGCACGCGAAAAGCGTTAGATTTACAGTTAGATCACCTCCCGTCCGCGGGCGACCAGTTTGGATCGACGTTGACTGACATCGATCGATGACGCGTACGTCGCCCGACACGCGTCCCCGTGTGGTCCCTGCTGCAAGGTTTCCGGTGTTGCCATGCGAGAGGCGTCCTGCATAGGCGCGGGCAACGGGCGAATCGTACCGTCGATGCAGAACAGATCGACGTAACGGTAGATCCGATAAAGCGATATCACTGCAACGTGCTAGAGAGCGTGCTAGTTGTCCCCGGTCGAGAACCAGTCTTCCATCGGCGTTCCCGCGCCTTTTTCCACCGAGGAGGTCACTGCGTGGAAAATGGATGTACACGTGCGATTGATACGACTGGAATTTTTTCTGCCGTTAGGAACGATATTAACCTTCAAAATCGTCGGTCATATTCATCAGGAATGCTCGCGTGGAAGCCGAGAGGCTCTCACAGTCCCATAACTGCCGGTACGTTTGGATGAAACGCGGGTTTAGATGCATTAGAGGGGACGCGAACTCTGAACCTGGACGTTTTAATTCGCTCGCTGACTTCGCCGCTAATGTCCTCTCTGAATGGTTGAATGCACAAAGTGCACCTGTTGGTCAACTTCAATCCTTCCCACTTCTTCTGGAACGCGATGACCTAATGTACATATATCGCGTATCAGTCAGCGCGTTCAACTTCAGAACCGCGAGGCGCTTGCATCGATCAACTCCAATGCGCTTTGCCTTTCCTTCCGTCTACTAATTCCTCCACTTCATCTCCATCTGTCCACTATTCAGCATCATCGCTTACTTCTGCTCCGCCTCTTCGCTTAACTTTTTCCTCCTACCTTGCTCGCGGTAGCCAATTTAAACGTACGATCGCTCCTTTAACATTTTTCTGATACTCCTGACGTTTCGCGTCGATGCAACTTCGACGCTTCTTCCGCTCGGTTAAAACTGGCTGGGTGCATTTATGTTAAATCTAATATTCGGTTTACTGGGTACCCGATACCTTCGATCGGGGTTATTTATTAGATGTTGCCGGTATTTATATGAATATTAATGGTCTACATTTTGCGTTACTCGCTGTCTATCGCCCGTCAGGTTGCCTATTAGCGTTCGTGGATGTCGGGGAACTCTTACTCCACGGACGATTTAATTTATGTGGTCGATTTTACCGTTAATTTTATTAACCGCCATGATCCTGGTGTGCCCCATCTTAAGCGGATAATGTCTATTTTGTCTGTTTCGCAACCGAGTTCTGAATGCATTCGAGTCCCTCGAACTTCATAGAGTTTGCTTGATTTAATCTTAATCAGGAGTGATCTCGATACATTCTATGTAATAGTATAAATTTTCACAGTTGGTACGAACATAATTCTTGGAACACAAAATAAGACGACACGAAAGATAAAATTAAAACCAATTGTACGAGTCTAATTGCTGTCTAACTTAAGAATGCAATAAAAAATGTAAGGAGACGCGTAGTAAAATGTTTAAATGTTCACGGTGGAACGTTCAAATGCCTCCTGGAAGGAAGTAATATCGTAACATAAAATGCGAAGTATCTCGTAAACTATTGTGTCCTTAATGTTTATGACACGACTCTTTTACATGTAGAAAGACGAGAAGAAACAATTTATGTAAAACGAAAGAATATGCATAGTTCAGTTATTGCGATGCATAATTCATCTAGAAAAAGACAAATGGGTTTCCATACGTTTTCTTTTCTGTATGAAATTTATCATCGCTACATGTTCGTTAATTGCAGTCTGGATAATAAGCGACTCGTAGATCGTAGTTCGTTATCATAGAAAAGTAGGACACCAACGGTCAATCGACCTCGTCTCTTCTTAACAATGACTGCACGTAATCCTGTCAGTTGTGTATAATAGACCACTGTTACAATAGTTTTATACGTGCTCGATTAAAAGAGTATCGTTGACGTCCCAGAAAGGTTAGTGGCCAATACATTCCACTACATTCTTTATTGTATCGTCTTGGGACCACAATGATGGATCTAGGTCTCATCGCCCAATTACGATGCGACGAAAAATAGATATTCCACAGTTCGGTATCGATGGTGTCAGTGTCAAGGGATGTATCGACACGATGTAAATGGTATTGATGTCAAAGGTCGTACTGACAACATATCGATATCATATAACGTATCGTCAAGATGTTAATGGTATCGATGCCAAAGGACGTACTCACAGAAGTCGTTGGCATTAATATTACTTAAAATACCAACTACGTATAGATGATGTCAATATTAAAGAATGGCTGCTAGAATGTTATAAGACGTACCATTAACGTGTTGACAATATTGATAACTTTGGTATCAACATCAAAGGATGTGGTATGAAAAGCGTTGTAGAGGCGGTGATTGAAGGCATTCTCGGATCTGACATCAACAATGACCTTTGTCCTGGGATCGCAATATGATAAAAAGCGATTCGAATGCAGCGTTATGGTTGATGGATTTTCAACCAGTTTCTGGCTGCTTCTCTCTTTTGCCTTTATTTGTTCCTATCATGCGTGTGGTCGCGCGGTTTATTTCGCGAAATTACAGACGCGAGAGAAACCTCGAGTGCACGTGCATCTCCTAGCCGCGAAGCAATCGCGGATTCACTACGGTCTGTCTCATGGGATTTCGCGTATTGGCTTGATAGACGCGTTCGAAGGAAGATGTTCCGTGACCAGAAGCGTTCGTTGCGAAATTCGAAACGAGAGGAGAAACCTGTTATTGCAGTTTTTCATCAAAGTGGTAAAATCGAGTCCCAAGTCCACGTGGAACGAAATTTTGGTAGACCCATGTTGCAAACAAAGCTGGGTAGAACACTATCTTAAACAGTAAATTGTAAATCCATTCTATTTTAGAGACTTTTATAGAGTATTTTAGAGTTTAGAGAATTTGTTTAGAGATTCGTATATCCGATAGTTTCGAAGACAGTACCGGAAGGCTGAAGCTTTGAAGGGTTGTTTCATCCTTTAACCGTGAGCTACAGCAGCTACTAAAATACGTATCTGTTATTTTTGGCTGCTGTACAAACCTGCGAAGTTTCATCGTAATTGAAGAAGGGAGGGGTTTGTTGTTTCGTGGATGCTCCTCGTGAATATCAAATGAGAACTGCCAGAGCGAGGAATAAGCAACCAATAAAAATGAAGCCTTTTAAATTAATGACTCACTGTATACAGAAATAGGAACGGTATTCGAAAATAGGAAAGAAGGGCCGACGAAGAATAAGTAGAATTAGGAAGCGATGGTCAGACACGCCAACCAAGTTTAAATGAAACTTTCTTGAAACCAAAAATCTGGTACCAAAGGCAGTATTCCACACTTGCTACATACTTTTACACGAAGAAATACCTGTCTCTTGATTGTGTTACAAATTTTGGACCTGTCTGTGTAACGACTGCTTTCCTTGGTACTGGTTTTCTTAATTATGTTATCGATTAAAGACAGTACGTATCCGTACATTAAACACGGACACCTTTGATGCAAGAGAAGGTCTCAGGTTGTACAATGTTCGCCAGTAAAGCAACGTAATGGCCGCTTTCGCAATGCGTTTCTTAAACCTTCCTCGCAACAGGTACATTTACGGGAGTCATTTACTTAGCGACAATTTTCCTTGGTTTCTTAACGCGTTTCATTAGACGGGAAAAAGGAGAACACCGACGCTGCTACGGTCAATGTTCTGGTACAACGAGTACCAAGAAAGAATCGCTTACAAAGCTGAGATTATAGCACTCGTTGGAAGTTGGTAATCTGTAACTGTTGCGTTGTAACTGTACCGTTTTTATCGCGGAGGGGAAATGATATTAAAAAGTATGCAATTCGTTCCTGCTTCTGGCGTTAAAAACGTGATTCGTTTATCTGGGTGAAGGTGCAAATTCATTACAATCGAACAATACGCGCTATAGCGAAAATTATTATTACACAGCACGCAGCAACAATTTAATTGGCTTAAATTCCTCGAGTTTGCACGATATGGGAACTGCTTGGACGTAACGCGTTAGACCTTTGTGACCATTTTACAGGTCCGTACGTAATTTCTCACTACTCTGCATTTACGAGGCGGGGCTCCATCCAGTTCAAAATACGTATCTTGGACAATGGACAATGGCTTTAAAACAATCCTAATAGCACATTTTCAATTACGTCACATTACACACACTAAAAATTGACGTTTTTTGAGTCGTGTTCAGCGTGACGTAGGAGGGCAAAAGATTATAGTAGCGCTCCACGATCCGGGTAAAAGCCACCTGTAGCCTCGCACGGCGTTTCCGCGATGAGAAAACGCGGGATAGGAAGTCACGTGTCCGCTTCCGTGTATTTAACAATACGAAACTAACGTTAGATATCGTGGCGTCGCTGACATAACAGAACGCACACGGACGGAAGGCGCTGTCGTAATTTCCTGGTGTACGAGCCGACATTATGCATCGAGATGCATCGATGGAAGGAGATCCTTTCCAGTTCCTAGAACGCTCGTCTCAGTGTTATCGCGCATTATCGTTGATGTAACGCATTTCATGCACATCGTTGATGTAATCATCGCATTTATCGAGTTTCACGCGAACGCATCGGGGCTAGAAAGTTGTGTGTACGCTACAGAATGGAAAAAGACTCATAATTAAAGTCGATGCTTCTGAGTTAGAAGATTAAATTAAATACCAAAATCCTCGGTAGACGTGTATTGTTATTTATTATAAACGTTTCGACATCGGGGTTAAATCGGGTTAGGTCTTAATTACTTGCTCGTACAAGCTCTATATTTATTTTTCTATTTGTTCGCCAGAAATATTTTACTTTTTACAAATCTTAAAGTTTCTCCGTAATAACATTCAGTATTATACAGAGAGATAAGTAATAATTTATTACTTTAGTTTTAATGATAACAGTCTTGCAACCGTTGCTCTTCGATAATGAGCGGGCTTATAGAGGTTCGTTAGACCGAGGGAGCGTATTATTAATTTTAATAATCTTCTCAACGTTTTGGCCTCAAAACTATATGTACAAAAGATGCAACAAAATCTATGTTAGAATATGATGACTTCGTGTTAAGTGTAGAAACTGATAAATAGACGTTGGACGATCGTATCGAAGCTCACGTTAATTACTTTTCATACATAGAAATAGCTTTCTAGTTTAGAAATTGGTCGGAACTGAAATGCAACAGAAACGTCGCTAACGATGTACATTAAAATCATATTAGTGTGTTTGTAATTAATCGTATAAGCCAGAACAGTTTATTATATTTGACACCTCCATTGAAATCAATTATTGGAAATTATTCCGTCCAGTTTGACGGGTACTTCGCACGCATAAATTCTGTGCGATGAATTTGTAAACACATTCCATAAACATCATAAAGTACGTTCCGTTACAGCGCGCGATGTTGGAGAAATATTATTATACGATACTCGATATATTTACTAGAATATATCTGATGCACGTTCATGCTGCACTTCAGATTATATTGTTCAGACATTACAGTTACGTTGTAAGAATATTTCAGGAATGTTCTACGAATATATTCCTATGTACATTTGTATTTGCATATGTATATATTTCACTTGCACCGTTGCATCGAACAAAAAAATTCGTATCGTCGAGAGATTGCTTTACACAGAGGGATATAACCGCTTCACGAATATTTTGTACATTTGCTTAGTAAAAAGATACAGCCCATTCCAGTGTCTAGAATCGCCGTGTATACTTTATAGTCATAGTCTCTTTATAACACAGACTGTTTTTGCAATATTTGCAACGCAACATTGCAAAGGTATATAGCTGCAGCCTTGCTGTAACTGCAACAATAAAACTTTGTAGCAGTATTCCGGTAGCGTTCCGTGCTATATGGGTTGTTTGCATTCGAATAAATCTCTGGAGTCGCTGTATTTGTTTACGTAAAATATGCGTTTCAACTATGATTTCTTTCGCCGAGTTGTTACTGTCCCGACCAGTACCAGTTACGTAACGAATATTTCACTACGCCAATCCCGGATTACATGTAAAATATGTAGAGGCCGGGCAACACGATAAAACCCGTGTACGCGATCGAACGAAAAAGCGCACGCGCTGGTATCGCAGCTTTGGGAGCGATTAACCAGCATTACGCGTGTAATTAAAACGTCGGAACCTTACCGGTCGAGTAATCCAGTTTCGGAATGTGTGCACTAAATTAAGGCCCCCGACGTGCCGCGGTAAACGGAGACCGGTCGGTCCGTTTCGCAGCCGGAAAATTTAATTAAAAATCGCTCGAGGGTATCTCCTTGTATCGCGGGCGCACGGCAATTAAACGTAATTTGTAACGTAGTATAATTGACAGAATAACCAGCGACCGTCTCCCGAATGACTCCAATGAGCATTTCGCAAATAATTATCGATTGAATCGGTACCTGGAGCCCTGGCGTATGTCGTTTCGCGATCAGTAAAGAAACAACCGCGGAGCAAAAACAAGAATCCAAGTTGAACCAATCGTGCAGGGCTATTTGTCCGCTCGTTTGGATTTCGATGGAAAATGTAAGACTATCGAAAGTTCGACGGGAATTGACTAAAGTCGAATGTTTTCTGACCAGCGTTAATCGGCTGTTTAATGTGACTTTTTACCGGAGAAGAAAAGAGATCCCGTTGTTCCTTCCGCGATGAAAGTCATCGTGTGTGCCCGCGCGGTTTAATGCCGTCGATTTAATCGGCGGTTACTTTCCCGCGCGCAGCATACATTTTCGTAAAACTAATTCGCACGGGGTACACGGCGCAACCCACTTCGCCCCGGGTCTGACGACCTCCTGACGAAGAAGGTGAAATGATCGATGATAAACGCGCCAGAAACACGACCCACTTCATCGTCGAACGGCAACTTTCTTTCCGATCGTTTCTGGCTCCGCGCGGCTCGAAATCGACACTTATGGGCAGGCGGCATGTCACGCTTCATGTTCTATTTCACCGCGATGCTTATTTGGCCTGCCGCGGAATAAAGATTCAAATGCTCTTTGTACTTCGTGCCAGCTGCGCGATAGAAGTCGCGGGGAAACCAGGTCGATGAAAAGTCCTATTGAGTGGGTATTCTCGTTCGCGAGCTGGAAAAGAAGGTGCTCCTCGTTGAATATTTCCCGGAAAATTATAATCTTGAATCATTTGATATTGCAAATCGATTAAAAAGATAGAACGAGGCACGTCGAGTTGAATATTTTCAAAAAATAGTGGTGACGTTGAAACATGTTACCAAGCAAAGTTTAAATATTTCCAAATGTATAAGGTGTCGAGTATCTGCGTATTTTTTAATATTCATGAATGTAGTTTACCATAATCGCTCAAGGTCAATCAAGGTCATACGTACGAAACATACACGCGTCGAAAGAGTTTAGGGGATAGTCAGAAGTGGAAACATGCTTTTTTGTTCAGACACGGTTTCTTTTTTCCAGTCGAGAACAGTACTTCCATTACGAAATGAAAGGCGAATTTAGTATTTGCTGACAAATACACAAAGGACTGTACGTGACATTGAGGCCGCAGTTTCCCTACCCCTGCCCTAGAAGTCTCTTTATTGGCATGAAATTCTGCGCTTCTAGCGATCACGTGCACTTGTAGCATCTTTCTGCCTTAGCCTGAATAGCGATTGTGCTCGAGCATCTCGTCCCGAAAATTCCCGGGATACTTTGACAAATTTCCATTCCCGTTCCTCGACGAAATAATTTGCAAACACTTCGGCATTCCTCGTTCTCGATATAAACTTATTATAATCTGAATGGTTATAGAGACATCTATTATACGTGGATCCACGTAAATACGTTTCTCGAAAGCAAAGTTTGGAACAACGCGTAATCGTTTCGCGTTTTCGTTGGATTTGCGTTCCGCGACAAAAAGAGCAATTTCTCCGACGATTGCGCCACGATTCGGGCCCGTGGCAGTGTTGTAACGCAAATTTATTCGTGTCCACGCTTCTAGCCGATGCGTTTCTTGCCGAACAATTTTCGAAAGTGCTCGTTCGGCGCGATGTAACCGCGCTCGAAGGTTGAATGAACCGCGAAGCGGCTACAACCGATAATCGGAATCGTGCGAGTACGGTCGACCCACTTCTGCGAACGGCTTCCGCCTTCTCGTTCTTGCAATTCCTCTCCGCGGAGGACGTTCAGGCAGAATTCTCGTTCGGTTTCCCATCTTTTACAGCATTTTTCCCCTCAGAAGCTGTTCAAACGCATCCTCTTTCTCCCATTGTCCATTTTTCGACTCTTTGTTGCTCGATATATCTTGCGAGAGATATTTACCTAAATTTGTATCGTCTCTCAACCATCGATGGCCTTTTACAGACGATTCCAGAGTTAATAGTTTTATACCTTTAAAATTGGTGATTGTATACGCGTGTTGAATTTCAGGGGCCCGGGTGTTAGGTATCTTTTTATATTAAATCCTGAAGGCTACCCTAGAAACGACGTTTCCACTGAAAATACCCTCTTAACTCGGAATCGGCTATCGACCGGGTCGAGCTGAGCGTAGCAGGTGGCAGGAGCCAGGCATCGTGAGTTTCCCGGATAAAGAAAACGCGGCAGGCATGTCCACGAGACAAATCGGGTGGGAAAAGAGAAAGCGGGTCAAAGAGGCCACCGTGGCGACAGCAACAACGCGACCGGCAGCTTTAACCTCCTCTTGGATTCGTTCAACCTTCTCTCTGGACTCCTTATTTCGTCTTCTTTCTCGGATGCTGCGTCTCTCGCTGCAAACGAACGCTCGAGAAGCATCGCGAAACGCGTTCGAGTCCGCTTCCAGCGTAATTTTCGGACCCACGTCCACCGCTACTCATCGGCCAAGTAATTGCACCGGTAGTTTGCCATTTAACCCTCCATAAATCTACGTGACTTCGAGGTCACGTTGTAACAAGTCTACATTCTCGAAGTTTAATTGCATCTTTTCATCTCTGTGCATCGTTGTGCCTGGAGAAAAAGTATGCTTATCGAACTTGGAATGTTGTTCTTATCAGACTTAATCTGTAGATTTATATCTCATTGTTGTTGATCGATGGTGCATCAAACGTTTCGCTAAAGTGAGCAACTTGCTAAGTTCTTCCAGGAAATTATGAAATTTAAAATGACTTGTTTTACTAGGAACGTGTCCTATTATTACGCATATTGCGATTATTGCGAAACAGTAGTGAGGATTGCAGATATCGTAACTGTAGGATTGTTCCAGGATCGTAGCCAGACAAAAAAAAAAGTAGGAATGAACTGCAACGAATACTGTACGTTTATTAAGCCCATTTTGTTTGTTTCGTTAAATACTTCGCGTCTCGTAACACATTAAATCGCACGTTTCACGCAGACTGGCCGCTGGCGACTTTCACAAGAGTGTCAATGTAACGAAAGCTTTCAAACCATCTGCTGATCCCGAATTCTTTCCTTCCACGAATTGTAAATACTCAAAAATATCGCCACACAATATTCATGTCGTAAATGTCAAGCAGAATTTCTCGGAAGCTCTCGTTGCAGAATTTTTCATGAATTCGAACTTCCACTGTGCTCAAAAGTTTCCTGCATAGATGGGTGAAAAGAACCACGCATGTTTCTTTCGTTTTGTAGCGATGCCTGGTACGGCTGGCGTAAAAATATCCACCGCGGCATCCAATCGTAACCGTAATCGTAGCCATAAGCGTTTCGGAGTCCCCGACCGTAACGATAGTCGAAGAGAAACGTCGAGCAGTCGTGGCTTCGGTTATCGTTGGTCGCGTTATCGACGAATCCCGCGTAAAAATGGTCTCCGATAGCGTCTCGATGAAGAAAGTAAGCCGCTCGACGAGATACCCGTCCGTGTACCGTTATTCAATGCCGAACTTTACATAACACAGGTGTACGCGAACGCGTGTATGCGGGTTCTCGCACTGGTAACCCAAAATTTCGGGAATCTGGACGCGGAACCGGTTTACCAAATCTATAACGGAAACATCGGGGCATTCGAAATGTCGTAACGGGAACGCGGGCGTACGTCCTCGCGAAGATACAGCCGCAACACCTGACTTCCCAGAGGTTGTCTTCTCTCCTGGATAATGGAGTTTCTACTTCATTTTCGAATAAAATAAAATTAAATAATCATCGCTCCGGACGGAGGAAACGTACTGGAATTATCTCGAGAGACCCTCAGCGCAAGGCGAGACGATATTTCCAGAAAGTCGGTGGAATCGTGGCTTCTTTTAACGCGCGGCTAACGACGCGTCTCAGCCGCGTGCTACATCATTAGCCTTACGTCATTTCGAGGAACTACGGAGCGTTTCCCGAGCCGCTTCCCACGAGACCGTGACTTTAGAATGCAAATTTGTCCGGCGATTAATTAACCTCTTCAAGCCGGGGAACGTAATTTGCATTGATTTTATGACTATTTTCTGTTGCAAAATATATTTTACATTCACGGAGACGAGCGACCAAAGTCGAAGGGTGCTATTGTCGATTCCTCGAACCACTTTTGTACCGTTCCTTCGCTTACACGATCGCCTCGGAACGTTGCGCTCGGTATCATTTTTCTCTGTCGAATAATAGTGTTTAGTTTCGAGTAAAATCTCTGCAGTGTTGGACGAAGCGTCTCGCGCATGGAAGAAGCGCGGTAATTGCTCGCGGAAAAACGAACAGGTCCGTGAGAAAGAAACGATTCCACGGCCGTCATGCACCAACAATGGACGCGTTCGCCACTTTCCATTCACGGCGTCGTTGACATTTCTGCGGCGCGGCCGCCGTCGATCGTGCATAAATAATTAAACTGCGTTTATGAAAGCGCGCTTTCTTCTACGAATTCGACATTCCTGTCGCGCCGCGTTCAATTAACGTGGTTCCCTGGAATCGGCAAGCGTTTCGAAAACGCGCGAACGAAGTCTGTACGCGAGCTAAATTTGCATTCGATCGGGAGAAAGAAGGAAATCGCACGTTTATTTTTTTTGCAAATTCGTGCCGCTCGTTAAACATGTGAGACCGATTGATTGTGCAGGGTGATTTATTTCGAGCGATCGATCGAGTTATATCCGAGACACCACCCTGATGAACTATAAAAATAGGTGAATTCTATTTTTTTCCTCTCTGAGAATCAGAACAACTTGGTCATGTAAACACAGCTTCTTTCAGACACGATATGAAATATTAAATCCTCGATTTCGTTACTAGTTGGAATATTATTGTTGCTACGCTTGTGATCGATGTCTTTATTACGCAAATTAGAAGAAAGTGTAAGCATCGTAACGGAGAGTAATTGCGTAACTTCGTAAAAGCGAGGTACAGCGAGAGGCTGGTTGGAAACAAACGTCAGGGATGTTCCGCGAAATCGAAACGGGAACCGAGGAAAGTTAGGCGAAACGATGTGTACTAAATCTGTTAGTGCGTTTAAATGCAGAATATGTAGAAGATTGTGTATACTGCGTGACTGGCGAATAATTTGTAAAGAAATACCCTGGCGGAGCCGTAATGATGCTTCGGTACAGGATCCTTTAATTATTTCGAACAGTATAATTTCTACCTGCCATGCAAAAGAAGCAGAAAGTATTTTTAATTCCGCCAGTTAATTGGCCTTCTCTTGTAAGATCACGGTCCGCGAACAATGAACTTTCCGATAATTAAACCGTAAATTGACACGGTATGAGAAATCGATGTTTCCGACTGATTCGGGAATCAGTACGGTGATCGCGAGCGCGTATGCGCCGGGAATAATGAGCAGCGAAAGCCCGTTGTTGGAAATTCGTCAAAACAAGACTGGCTTCGTTAAATAAAACGCCTCGAAAAATCGAGTTCATGCATATTGATTCCGTGCGAGCGAAATAGGTGCCGCGTCGGACGAACGGTGAAATCGTTAATTAAGGAAGAACAAGGAAGATCGACGACACTTTTTCCCCCCGTAAAAATGCTCGGCGCTTCGCTGCAACGAAATCGCGAACAATGCCTGTACGATTAATTCGTCGAAACGTTATTTTTCTCGCGACGATAGTTCGATCATCGATGGGATTTCTAATTTCAAACTTGGCTCGCGATGCTATGCCTGGAACTCTTTGAATTTGTTGGAGAAGTTCAATATAAATTACACGACGGTATAGTTGGAACGATACGGTGCAGGTTACCGTGGAGGCGATCAATTTGAGAAATGGGAGACTATGGATGCACGGTATGCGTATGTTGTAGGTACTAATTGCTTCGAACTACTGAGTGGTCTCGGTAATCATAGTGCAATCAAGAAAGGGGCGATCCCTTCGCACAGAAACGAATTTTGTTTGTATAATATATTCTTTCACTATCGAGAAATATGTGAGAATAGCAACAAAATCTTGTACGATTCATTTTATTGATATACTTGGTTAATTATAACTACTGAGATTGTTGGGACACCCTGTGTACGACGTACTATAGTCAGAACAAAATTAATTGGGTACTCATGGACACTGACAGACTCTGTCTCCACCATATCGTTTCTTTACCTCCATTGTTCTGTGTCTCTCGAGTTCTCCATTTCCGAAACGCAGAGGCAAATTGGCACAGTTCAAGTAGAAGTCATATCTTGCGTGATTCATGATTGGGTGGAGTGGCCTTGAATGGTCAATTGAGTCAGAGATTCGACAATGACTATCTAAATTGGAGGGAGGACAGCCATGGAAACTCAATTTCCCAGGAACCCATGGAACTACGTGACACAACTCACGCTTCCTCCGACATTAGTTGTGACGTTTGAGAAATGGCGATCAGGAAGATCCAATTTCGTACATATTGCCCTTTTAAATTACTCGACCTCTACCCCCGACACGCTCGAAAGATATTTGTTAAAATATTGCACGTTGAAGCTTAGCCTTAACGTTTTCGCGTTAGTTCGACAGTGGCGAACGAATCTAACGAGGATCAAGTCGCAACGTTGCGACGTTCGTAGCGTTAAATGTAAATTAACCGGCCGTGTACAACGGCGAATAGAGACAATGATTCTTTATTCGTCGTTTTTATAAATCGTTGAGGAATGTCTGCTGTTACGACGTCGGGAAACTTTCTAACAACATCGGGGAAGAATGGGAACGAGTCCTCGGGAAATCAGAAAAAACTAATCTTCGTCTAGTCAAAATCTAACCCTCCTGTAACCTCCAGATATTGAGCAGAATGGTGAGTTGGTGTTGCTTTCTAGACACTCCCTCCAATGCTGTTTTTTAGAACAATTTATTCTCCTTTTTATTTCTCACCGTTCGCGCTCCCGTGAATTAATTAAGGAATTTTATGAGCAACGCCTATCGAAATGTCCCACATTCAGGTTAAGTAACTATTTATCGGTGAAATTTATCGATAGCTGCCAGTCGGACTTGAAGCTCCAGTTGCATGAACATGGCAGCCAATCAATAGTAGACGAGAGCAATGCCTTTGCTACACGATACGTCGAACGCGTCTCGACTGGAAAGTTTAATTGAAGGACGTATACGTTTAGGATATTGACTACCAACGTTAACAACGAATTTATTTCTACCACGGTGTATATCTCTTCCGTCGAGCTTTGTAATTTTAATCAGATGGTACATTAAATATTCATCAGTGTTTTCTAAAGTAGGGGACGTCTCGCAATCTAAAAACTGGAACGAAAGAGGATTCTAAATGCCCCCAATTTTAAACTTAAATTTGGTATATTTGGTAAGTCGGAAAATGATGAACGACAACTTGGCTCTGAATAAATTGTCTTTTATATAAATACGTTCCGTAAGACGTAAATTTGTTTTCTTTGTTGTGTACAGCTATTTTCTTACGTTGATTCATATTAAAATTCTTTCCTGTTTTACAATATTGTCGCCACACGGAAAATCTTAAAAAATTCTTCTTCCTGCTAAGTTTCATATAAATTCTCTGCAAACAGGAAACTGTTCAAACATTAAATAACGTCTAAGGCAGTATACGTTGGAATAATTCCACTGAAAAATCCTCTAATGATGTCTAATTTGCATCGTAACAACGGCTTCTTTTGAACTTAATAAACCGTACGAACGAAAAGAATTTACTTGAGTCCCAATGGTAACTGTATGCAGGAAAAATCGACGTAAATTTATCGGTTATGGCGTGTAATAAAATATGGCTTAGACATCAACGTAAGTAGAAGCAGCGAGTAATGGACAGACGCGCCAGCCAAATCGTATTCGATCGTTCGAAGAAATTTGACTAAATTTTGATTCTCGTATATCTGAAGATGATCCCGAATTAGAGGATAGACATGTAAATAGATGCTCGAGACTTTCAAATTCTTCTTCTTTCTTCTAAATATATGTTTTTTTCGTTGCTGCTGAATATGCACGCACGCTTTCTCTTTTACTGAAATTCCTTATAATCGTCGAAATCCCGTTAACGTTATCAGTCTCGCGAATTCTTCGGAGGGAACGAAATTTTTCGGAACGAATCCTTTGGTACATCGGGGCCGTGGCCCGATTCCTTTGGAACTTAGGCACATTTATTTTTGGAACGTTGTCCGTCTCGGAGAAACGAAACTCTTTCTTGGCGCGCACTCTTGAAACGAAAGTCTGACGCTAAACGCAAAACTGTTATTAGCGAAATGACAATGTGCTGTTCACGGTTATTGTACTCCGCACCGACAGTTATTAGGGACGCGCCAGCTACTCTGTTTCAAATAGGAAAATTTGTACGTACTGTCTGCCCCAGGAAAATAATTACATCGACTTTAGAAATTGTGTTTGTAATGGCGGAAACACAGTCTCGAATTCGATATTTAATATTATTCCAGCAACGGTGATGGTATCGCCGGATATTGGTTATTGAGAGCACGTCGACTGCTCTGCATTAAAAAGTAAAACTTAGCATACGTTTCACTCGGATAATTAATAATTTCTAGCCTAGGGAAAACGCGTTTGTTCGTAGAAAAGACTAGGTTGTCTCAAATTCTGTAACCAGAGAAATCGAGCAGATTAAAAATTCTCGATCCACCTCGTGCGTTTTAGAATTATCTTAATGTAATTAAAGAATGTAAGCCACGCTGTATTGTGTTAAAACGAGAGACGTCGTAGTTGCGTGATTTTAATGCCACAGGCTTTGACTACGCGCAGTTTACGAGAACGAGGTTTTTTTCCTTTCTAAAATATGAAAACGCTCGACCGCGTGCTGAGCATAGCAATACCTCGTCAGGCTCAATCCATTAAACTTGTGCGCATCGAGACGCTGCAGCTCTCGAGGCTTCGTCTCAGAAAATTCCAATCGCGAGGCGACTGGATCTCGCGAATAAACATTATCCCACTTCCAGAGAAATCGTCGCTGATGTCATTTGTCTACGAAACAGTCGTTCCCCGCATAATTAATCGTTGATCCATCCTGATCTCTGCTCCCTCTGCCAGGCAAACGAATTCCTCTTTAATATTTTAGTCGTCCAAACGACCCGTGGATTCATATTTGGGAACGTTTGTTACGTAATTGGAAAATTTTAAACTCTAAACGATCTTGGCACAGGCTCGTGATTTCATACGATTGTTTGCTAAGTCGACTCATCTCGACGACCTGGCGTTAAATCGTGCAATTAGAAAATTACTATCGGCACGTAAACGGAGGAAACAAAACAACCGTCAGGATCCTACCGAGAATTCCTATGCAATTATAGTTTCCTTTTATCGCGTCGATCATGCACCTGGATCGACGGATCCGGTTTACACGCGTGTTCATTAGCGGTCCCGTTGAAAGTAGCCGCGCGGAGATCTATAATATTCGTTAGCCTTGATCGCTTTGCTCGCGAATTGAGTAACATACATACGTGAGAACTCCGGATTCGGTTGTTTCCTCCCGGAGGAACGGAAACGTTTAGCTACGATTCGTATGCGAGCGTTAATTAAGTTATTGCCACGGACGATTCCGCGAGAGGTTGCATGATATTTCGATACCGCGGTCGCGGCGTCGTGATTTCCACGCGCAAACAAACGGTAGACACGTTTCTAAGCGCAAACTGGTGCATATAACTGGAAATCTCGATGTCCCGCTACGCGTTATGGGAATTTAGCGTATTTTCGCCGCGCGATATTCAAAATACCTATCGCGGAATTCTTGGGAAAGTCTGAAGCCGCGAACCAGCGTTAACTGTATTAAAATTACAGGACGGTCGGGTAGCACTGCTAATGGAAAATGGCCGTTCCGATAAAAACTGAAACGGTATTAAGCCATCGGAGTACTACGTGCCGAGCGTACTATCAAGTTTTAATAATGCAACGATATTGTCTACGTACTCTGATAACGATCGTATTTTTTCTGAGGGTTCCGTGTTATTAAAATTTTTTATAATCTATAATGGAATTTGTCATTGGCAGATAAGTATAGATCCGATACTGTCTACTCTGTTTCCATAATTCTATGCATCGTTGTCCACCTGTTTGTGCACTCTAATCGTCCCCCCCGTTCCAATTACATAATAGACGACTTCTGTGATCGCGTGTTATTCGCATCTCAGTCCCGTTTCTGATTCCACATGTATCACATCGGCTGTCATTATCTTGTAACACCCACGTTCACGGTATGCCTACGTGAAGTCCATTACCTTCACTCGATCGTGTATCGTGAATGCAATATGTAAATAGAGTAGGTACACAATTACAGGCAACGTTGTAGAACGTATCGCGTAAACGGTAACCGTTTACGGGTTAATGAAATGGATTTAGCGATACAATGGACCGCCCGCGCGGATCGGAATATCCTTACGAGCCCCGGCCTGCAAACGCATGCAAATCCGAACTAGGATCGAAGTTTCAATGGCGCACGGTGCGTACGACACGGCTCCAAGGCAAGGTATCGTTCGTTAAAGGAAGTTCAATCGTTCCGAAAAGCGATATTATCTCAACGATATCTCTGTTACCATTCGCGGTTCAATTTTCAATTCGATCGGTTTACGATAAACTTTTATCCGGCTTTATATTGCAATTTGCAACCGATCAGCCGCTATAACGACGCAACAATTGCTTAAAACGTTCTCTGAAACACTCGCAACAGGAAAGGAGCACAGTCTCGAACAAAGGATCAAATTAACCTCGAATTATTCATAATTTCTCATAAAACCTAGATTTCATTTTACTCTATTAAAGACAAGTGCGTTTTAATTGAATTCTGTACAAACTATCTGAGCGTTGGATAGTCTTTATTTTAAAAACCTATACCAAAATGGTTGAACCTAGTTACGCGCCAAGAAACCTCTATAAAGTAAATGATCTGAAGCTTCTTGTCTCGTAACTGTCCACTTTAGCGTCAGTTGTTCATTGTCCGTCGTCTCTAACAACACGTGTTGACCGAAGCCAACAAAATGGCGCTCTCACGGTTGGCATTTGCGGGAACTTGAATCCTGTCGAAAGTTGCGGACCGCAGCACATACAACGTTATTGTAAGCCTGATATTAAATTACAGGGGTTCTCTAATGGACGGTCACAATCGACTCGAAATTTCGGCCGACGGGCACACAATGTACACGTTGTCCGCGATATTTAACAACGACCGTGTCGTGTCTGGTTTCAGGCGTACATAAAGAAGGAGTTGGGCAAGGTGGTGGTTTACACGACGACCTCTGGCATTGTCAGGAAAACGTTCTACAACTGCAAGAAGGTGAAGCAGATCCTGAGGACGCACATGGTCAAGTACGACGAGCTGGACCTTTTCGGCGACGCGGAACTCCAGGGCGAATTGAGAGATCGTTTGGGACTGACGGCGATACAATTACCACAGCTCTTCATCGATGGACAACACATCGGAGTATGTAAATTGGATACTTATTTTTACCATATTTCCCGTTACAAGTACGTTGACCTGTTAAACGCGTAGTAGAAAAGTTACAAGTGACAATTGCAATAGACAACATCGGTCTAAGATGCAAGCTGAGATTCAAAATGGTTACGAAAATAAGTTTCATCTAGATTGTGTTAGCGAACTCGTTAGTTGGGCTGACTCAACAAACCTTGCCTCAGACGCAGCTCTATGTTCCATCGAGTCTGGCAATAGAACATTTGCGTTGCCATGTTTGTTCAATTTGGAGTTAGGAACGTCCACGTGGAATTCTGTTACGTCAATTGTTATCGAGGACGAGTAAAATGTGAGAAATGCACGTGCCCGCCAGGAAGGTTAAAGGTTACCAATAATAAATCCATGAATGTCGCGGCTATATCGAAAAAGTATCGCGTACCAAACAATCCGTGTCGGAAATTCAAGTATGAAAGTCTATCGCATTTATCTCGCGGCAGAATTTGATTGCTACCACCTACCAGGATCGATTTGTACCCGGACATAATTGAAAATTTCCTTATGCGTGTTACTTCCTTGGCTCGCGCGTTTGTAGTTCGGGATGACTTACGTATCCTACCGATCTGAGCACGACACCTGACCTTCAACTTCAGGACCTAACTCTTACTTACACCGCAACCTCTAGCTTAACCAGCATCTCTAATTACCAGCATAACTCTGGCACACTCTCGCCTTCGTACTCCGAGGAGATCGCTCGATTTCACTTTTCATCATCGGTCATCGGTAATTCGTCTGTCTGAATATTGCTCGTACTGTCGTCTAAATTGTCCAGTAGAAGTCGTAGCGTTTCAAAAGTAGATTTCGAAATAAAAATTAATTCTACGAGGAACGATAACGTTTCTCATATTTCCGTTATGGTCCAATACGCGTAACAGAACAATAGCCGCGTACTTGTAACAGAACTTATGGCAGGGGTAGGTAGAATGTCCGAGCATCGTGTAATACATGTCGTCGCGCGTGACTACACAATGCGTGGTATGCGATGCCTTAGGTTCTCATTAGACGCGCCTTCAGAATTGCTAGGGCCACCCCTTAAACGCTTTCGGATAAAATTTATTCCTCTTTTTACACGTGTATCGGCTTCCATTCATTAAAACAGAATATTTTGTTCGCGCGTGTACTTTACATGGGCATCAATTTCAGAAGGTCGTTAGAAACAGGAAAATGTTATGCTGTGTTTCGAATATAGTGTGAAAAGAAGTAGGCAAGGCTAATGACACCTAAAAGGTCGCGAAACGTAACGCGATAATGTCAGGACGAGATTAGGGCAAGCTGACGATTCCAAAGGGCTGAACTCTGTTCAAAAGAAGCTTTATTTCACTGTGCCGGAACGATGGGAAATTCGATCAATTTCGAGCTGATTTTGATCCTTAAATAGATCGTGCTATACCGAGTTTGCATTTGAAATCACCTTCCCCATATATCTATTAGTCCAATTAATCACGCCAATGACAATTATCGATACTGAACGAAGCTGTCGTCAAACGCGGCCAATTTGCCAGTTTAATTAGCAGGACATTTCAATCGTCGTTCGTCGTAGATTATCATAGTAATTTCTTCCGGCACGTGTTTTCTCTCGATAACGCTTACGTTTTACAGCTACCAGCGAGACGACGTTGAATAATGAAACGTGAGCATCTGTTGCTGGCCGTCCGTTGAGCTGTGTTCGACGCTCGTCAAACTCGACGACCGTCGTCCATCATCGATTTTCTCACCTTCGGAAAACTGTAATTTCTCCGAAGATGTCACTTCTCCAAAGCGTGGCCAAAACATACAGGCTGCTTCGAAAATGCAATTTCAAACTATCGTATCGTTCGATTCCAAGGCACTCGACGCTCTAAATCATAGGTTGCTGCTGGCTCGGTAGCTTAGGTAGAAACGATACTGCTTCAAACTGGTTTAGCACATATCCCACATCTCGTACGCAACAAGTTATGATACTAAATCCATTTCCGACATTTTTTGCGAATCGTTCTGTCTACTGTGCCGTTTCACAGGCTTCCAGTGCTGGGTCTAGTGTTATTCAACATCACAGAACTGCCCTACATCGGTAGGACATACTAATGACAATCCTGCACACACCGCCTCCGCAATATTCCAACTTGAATTGGATCTCGCGAAGATTCACGGATACGATTCCCACGGAGCACATCCCCGATCCTCGCAAATCTTCTCTTCATTTCGCAAGTTCCTTTGCACTTTCACAACCCGGTACTTTTCTTCCCGTTAAAATAAACCGTACCCTCTTGTTCGACTCAATCATATCTTTGGAAATACTTGGCCCTACTTTCGATTCTGCACGGAACGTTTCGTCCCACGTAACTATCGAACGGCTCGCATCTGTCGGAAACAGTTGTATCTTTTTACGGATATCATCTATTTCCTCCGACAAAAATTGGTTGCGTTCGCGTCGCGTTACGCAATCGCGTGTATCGAACTGTTCGAGAAAGTCGAAGTCGAGAGGACGCGACCGGAGAAACCGACGAGCGAAATGTCAAAGATGGCCAAACGATTCGGCGGCTGGTTTTGAGTAAGCCTGTAACCGGAAATTTGTAACACGCGTGCAGTTGCGCAATCGATCGAGAAAACATTTCGTACGCAACGGGCGCTTGCTTGCTTCTTCATCGATCAACGAGTTTCGATGTTTCATTGCCAGCAGGCTCCGTTGTTCTCGATTCTACCGTGTACTGGCGATTCGTAACGGTGTTGCAATTCCGATTTCTTTTTTGTCCCGTCGACGAGAAGTGAGGAAACCATTGAAGCGGAGTACCATTTGCACTGTAAAAGTTATGCACAGCCGAGACACCGAGAAACGTAAATGGAAACTAAATTTGACGGGGCAAAATGGCTGCACGTTTAAGACGTTTGAACATCTCAAGTTCCTCGTCCAGAAAAATGGAAGTGGAAACTATCGATACAGCGAAAATATCAGAGTATTTATTTTCCAATGGATCCGAAAAATGGGTCGGGAAAAGTAATTTGAGGGGAAACGTGATATCGAGAAAAGTTTGCTTCCACGTTCAGGAAACTGTTCCATTACAGTCGAAAATTGTTTTTTGAACGTTTTCTTGACTAGAAGACAGTTTGAAAGTACGTCTCAGTGAAATAGTGTATATTCTATTGATTATCAAAATTATTTCACCTACTTCTTGGTTGTACTACCACTTTTGGAACATTTTGTGTATCAGGAAATAACAAAATAAATATTGACAGAAAATGCACCGAAGGAATATTGTTCACCGACGAACGTTCACTTTAACAAAAGTAACATTCTAATAAAATTCTATCCTGATATGAACAAGAGATCGGAGATACTAGCACGTGAATGCACGATACAGTTAGGTTTTCAGTTTCGGTGTTGCATTCAGCGGAACAGATTACTTGCTTCGCTATTTTTCCTACGTTGCATTTGCAATAGACTTTTTGCTGTTGTTTGCAGTTATTATGCGCGCCTTGTGTCGGTTTTCTGCTACGTTTACGACGATAGTTTTACTTGCTTGCTCGAGTGCGTGCAGAAAGTTCTTCGCAAATGATTTTACGTTCCATTTTTTTCGCACGCTGCATATACTGGCGACGATGTTATTATTAAATATCTCCCAAAATAAGAGACAAAACGTCAAACAACGATATAATTAATCTGGAAAGTCCAAATGCAGAGTACAAATGCTCCAAAAAAATTTTAGCATTAAAGTCTTGGTTATAAAGAAGTACTAGTTTTTAAAATATGCTAATTCGTTGCATAAAACAAAACAGATTTGCATATATATTCGCGTGAGTTTAATATGCAGTATGTCTTTGTAATTTCTGGCACAGACACTCGCACTTAAAAGTAATTAATAGCAATCTGAATACTTGCAGTTTTTGAGATTAGGTTTTAATAACAGCATTTAAGTCGCGCCTAACCTGTTCCGGACTCGTGTTTTTCTTGTTTTGTTCGTTTTCACGTTGTGCGTGTCATCTTCTACATTTGCGTAATGAAGACCTTCGATACACATTTCCATTTTGATGTCACTGTAATGTATGAGCACCACGAGTTTCCTTCTAAACTATTATATAATACAGTCCGGACAGACATAGCTTGCAGCCGCAAAAATTGGTTACTAATAACTCGATAGTAAAATATTAATCCACCGAAAGTGATAGAATAATAGAATAAATTCAAATTACGTTTTACGATGAACGGATAAAAGAATAAATTGTATACACGAATTTTTATTGGTCGTGTATAAAATTTTTCCTATCTCTGGCGACAACGAATTTGTAACTCCTCATTTACAAATAACGCCATAGCGGTGTCGGCAGCTTTTAACGCTTAATTGAGAAATAACGCTACACTGACGTTAGTGGCTTGTATAGAGTTAAAGCCGCTAAGTACATAATATATAACGTCCTTTGTTACTATGTTCAATACACTATATTCATAAAATGTTTCAAGAATAAAGTTGTGTGATATACGTTATCATAATTCTATTATCAGAATCCAGAACTTTTACAAAGGGGAGAATTTATAACTTCTGAAAGTTTGAATTGGTGTGTAATTGAAATATCTTGAATGAAAACAACAACGATATTCGTATTGTGACAATTATATATCAATCCGAGCAGCTTTGGCTAGCATTTATTTTAAAAATAATACTCGCGCGGAAAGCTACAGAAGAATATAACAAGAATGCAATCAAGGCGGAATTGATCCGTGCCAGTGAGTTTAGGGGAAAATGCAATAGAGGTGGATTTATTTTCCATTCGAAATTAAAAGGATTAAATCTCTCTGTAACATTGGACGCAGACATTATTTTATCATTAAAACGATTAACAGTTGTACGATATTTAATAATTTAAAAACGTTTGCAAGATTACTAGGAATCAATTGTTCAAAAATGTATTCACCGTGCTGCAATGAAACGATACAAAAACCGCTCGTTGTTATTAAGCTCATGGTAATTCTATTCTATGATTATTTAATTACACTTCCCTTCGTTATATACGCGCCATGGATTAATATGCTTTACATTCGTAGGCATAATACGACAAGATTAATGAGAGAAACTCGGTATGAAATGTTCTTAGGCATCGAAATAAACGATCAACGATTTCAACACTTTCTACAAATAAAAATAAAAGTCGCCAGACATTATTTTTATATGCGCCTTTTTGGCTCAAATAAATGTCAGTTTCGTTTATATTGCTCCAATAAATTTCATAGGCTCTTTCGTCACGTAAAACCTCGTAATTCTATTTCAATCGAGACTCGAGCAATTTTTTTTTTTATTCGAAGTACGCAATCAAAATTGTGTGTGAGACGAATAGTCGAAAGAACCGCGGAACATTTTGCTCGTAGAGCGAAAAAAAAGAAGGAAGGGAGAAAAAGTATGCACGAGCCAACGCTACTCACGTAATTGTGTCGCATTTCCATTGCGAAAGAATTCCATCGCGAATGAAATCGCGGGACCGACTCGATGAAAACCGGCTGTTTTATGAATATTTCAAAATTATTATCCGTGCAGTTAGTCAGGAGTACGAACACGACGCCACGCATTCCGTTATCATTCGTTTCCATTGACCAACTTTGGTCGCGAATTGCCCGCGCGTCTCGCATTAATTAAATGGGTCCTAATACGAGGCGTTAATTGGGGCAAGGTAACGGCTGCTACGACTCCTAATCCGATTATAAGGGGCACGATACTCTTTCGAAACTTTAGCATATCCGTGACTATATCGGTCAACCCTTCGGTGGTCCGACTAAAAATGGCGACACAGTTGTTTTGATAAAGTTTCCCAGACCCAGAACATAACTTACCCTGGAACATCCCCATCTCGGAAACTCGGAAAGTTATGAAACTACGGTGGATATATAGAACATATGTGGAAACGCGATACGCAATTTTTCTTTTGCTGCCCAAATTCACTTTGAAAGTTTGAAACCATTCCCTGGAAATTCGAATATTTTTAAAGAGACAGAAAGGAAGATTCTCAACTATCCAGCGTGACTTTATCTGGATAAAGATTTTAGTAGCTCCCTGTTGGTATAGTTTACCCTAAAGCCATCGAGTACACGCGCGCAGCTTTGTTGGGGGTTGCGTAACATTTCGACTCGATCCGTTCGATCGGGAACGCTCGCAATTTCTTTGGAATTTTCTCTCGCTTCTGTGTGATGCAACTTATTAACCGGCACAGTGCGGTGTAATTGCGCACCGGGTTAGTCGAAACACGCCTCTAATTACACAACACAGTTGCACGGGTTTTTTTTTCTGTTCGTTTCGAGTAGACCGTGTTTGCTACGAGATGCATTAGAGATGGAATTCTTTTGAGCGAATGTACGAAACCAGGCGCGCGGAAGTGTCATTATAGGGACAAAGAGGCTCGCCGTTCTCCAAAAAGAAATTCAAATCGTAGCGGAGCTTTCACAGTTCGAATCTCTGTTATTTCAAAATTTAATGAAATCCCAATTTATTTTAATCTAAAAGATTGCCCACCTGTAGGCAAACACTCTGTAAAATTGTTTGCTCGTTTATTTATATTAGGAATTTACTGCAACAGTCGAAGTTTGTTTGCGCGATTTCCGACGCATTCCTTCGTGTTTTGCTGTCGGAGTCGCCGTTCCGCGAGATCTTTTCGAATTTATTTTGCTTCCTGAGCACGTACCCGACGCTATCCAAAGCGTGCTCGATCGTCGCCACCGGAATTGCCCAATTTCCGAGAACATCGCGACGCAATGAACAGTCGAACTATAATTACTCGCTTAAAGATAGAATTTCAGCGGCAGATTAACCCCTTAACACCGACATTCCTCCACTATTTCCCCTAGAAAGTGGTCAATTTTATTTTGTGGATTACTCAGCGTCAAATTAATTTTAGAAAACAAATTTCTACTACACGAGATAACTTCCATGTGCTTAATTACACACACTCTCTTTGATACTGACGAACAAAGTGTGATCTGATTACATTTCCCATCATTACTTCTACAAAGTAGTCGCTTCATAATTACAATGTAATTACAATATAATTATCGTTTAATTGCCGTGTAACGATAATCGTAAATGATTAATCTATATAATTGTTGTTTAATTATATACAATGTTATTACTTTGTAAAAATAATTATGCCGAATATAATCAGCCGACTGCTTTCGAATGAATTAAGTCTTTGGTCATTAATGGCACAATGAGCTTCGATCATTTTTACTTAAAGCAACAGTTGTACGAATGAAAACAGTTGTTATATCCGGATACATCGTACAGTTTCACCAGTCTTTGTTTGTCCAAAGACAAAGAACCGCAGAACCGAAGCTGCTCTTTCGCGGATCTCCTAGAACAAGAAGATAATTACAGTGGCGGAGATTTATCGAGTGAAAGAACACTATCATTTTGCCGAGACGTTGAAGTTTTACTACAATAATCGAAAAGTAACACGCTTTCTGTAAGAGACGTACGTAGAAAACGACGGTAGAAATCAAACCGTTTCTGAACGCACGTGGATGTGCATGGCTTCTAATGGGCGTAATTTACAAAGTCGACACAGTAACGACAGTTTGGCTGCAAAAAGTGAAAGTGTTGCCATGAAAGAGTGCTTTCATCTTTTTATCAACGATGAGATCGTGGACATAGTTGCGCGATCACATAAATCAGATAGCAAAGAGAAGTTTCACAGGACGGTAAAAATGAAAAATGGCGACGCTCAGGGCCCGTGGAAATTGATGCGTCTTCCCGACTACTATTCATCGTTGGTCTTCAGTTTGTGGTGAAAGATCAAATAATAAATCCAGAGAAAATTTTGAACGCGACTCTTCTTTACCACGTCGAGATCGTAATGTGTATCACGAGCTTCTATTTGTCACGTTTGAACGAACGTTATTACGAGAGGAAGGGTTACAGGCAACTGGGCGGGGTTGATTTTGGTTCATTAAGCGAGGGATTAGTGCGCGTACGGCGCATCTCCGCTATCGCTGGCCACTCGCGACGATTGTCAGTGGCGTCGGATAAGCGCGTAAAAGCGAAATGTCAAACTGCTGACTCCAAGGCCGGGAACCGAGAAAGACGGAGAACGAAAGGTGAAGTCGCTTGCGTTACACGGCATTACGGTCCTCCGCGGTCTCTCAGCGAGAGCGTGCAAACGAAAGACCGTGCTCCGACTGCATTCCTGTTCGACCACGCCGCAGCGCCGATTTCCATACGCTCGATCATTCAGAGACTCGAAAAACTGCCGATCGGTGTCTTAGCGAAAGTCTTAGGTGAGAGTTGCTTAACGCCTACCAGCCACCTAAATCGTACCTTCTCTGTTTCTTCGTATCCACCGAATCTGACCACCGTCTGCTCATTGCTGACTTTTTCTACTTGCACCAATGTCCAGGGTTTAGAATAAAATTTGTCAAAGTTTGCTAGGTCGACCATTTTCGATAAATTGATTATTTAACGATTTCTTTTTCTATTGTGTTGTTTTTTTTTCGTTCGACCACACCTGGAGGGATTCGTAACGCGGATCGCGTTCGGTGAAAGGCATCAATCGTTCCTTTTCGTAATGTCGTTGCGACAGCCAACACGAACATCGGACGGAAAAAATGCTTTTGGAAGTTTCCTCGCTTCGCGCCGTGGCGCGTGTCCTTCGTTTGCTTCAATTCTCGCAATGGAGACGGGCTTTTGCAAACCTAACCTGTTTTGTAATTGCGACCGACGAAAGAGAGATTTCGATTAAACTTTGCAGAAACGTTTGTCTCGAATCAAAGTATGAATAAATAAAGAAATCTTTATTTATCCAGTTCCTATTCGTACGTCACAGCTTTACAGTAACTCTCGCTTAATTGTCACTTCATTAAATGTAACGGAATCGCGGAGTAGTATGGACAAGTATACTCGAAGCTAGTATACCGTTCGACGGGGACAATGAACGAGACTGTAAATGTAACCGAGACCGAGCGAGCTTCGAATTATCTGCGTCTGGCGCTCGAATGCTTTGACATTTATTCTACGAAGCAGCATTCCTAGAAAATTATTTAATTACGCTCAAATTGATTTTCATCTTGCAACTCGAGGATTAAAAAGACTAATGTTATAATGTTTTCACGGCGCATCCTCGTTCACGTCGTTAACTGGTTTCCTTGGAACGCGAGCGTAAAGAAATTAATTTGAAACTTTACAAATGAAGAGATTTGATTGTGTCATCGTTTAAGCCGCGAAGCTTCATAAAACATTCATTACCACGACCATTGTCACGCGCGTTTATGCTCTACTGTTAAATGGTCGACGATAAAACACGGCGAACCAGGTAAATTGGTCGACAACAAAACCAAAGTGATTACGTGGCCTGTTATTTGTATCGTAAATATTTTAATACTTTTTGCCTCGTATGCGCGCAATTATACGACCTTACCGAAGTTTGTACCGAGGGCATCACAAATACCACAATTACGGCATATTTGCGATTATAATAGAGTAATTTCGCGTACTTCCTGCAAAAGTAAAATAACGTACGGAAGCAAGGTCACAGTTAGAGAGCAAATTCCTAACTCGATTCTTCGTTATTTTAATTTCGACATTTCGCGTCGTTAAAAGTTATTTCTTGTTACAGGGATTTGACACGGTGGAACGGCTCAACGAATCCGGGGAGCTGAGGGATATGCTTAAGCCTTACCAGGTAATTCGTAGTTGCATTTTAATTTTCTGACTCCGCAGAACAGGGTTCTTTCTTAAATCACCGTTTCTCGGAATCTGGGCTGAAATAAACCTCGAAATATATTTTAGTCTTGAATGTTTCGTGTAAAATCCAGCCATGGTCGTTCTGAATAATAGCAAACAGCGTTACGAAGCATGCATCATTCTCGTATCTCAAAAATTACTTTGCGCGTCGCGCGAACAAATAGTGAGTTGTCAACTGCGCCGTAAAACAAATCGTAAATGCGCTGTTTCAACGTGGACAGAGATCGATGTGTAACGTGAAGAATAAGAATACGGAGTGTCTGACAATTTTCCGGCCAGAGGCAGCATACTTTATGGCTGAAAGTAAGAAGAAAGTGTCATATAAACTTCAGCCCATAAATCCTGTATTAAAAAATTCTAATAACAGAGCATAGAATTTTCCAACGATCAGTCTTGTATTGACAAGAACGGCTGACATTTTGAAAATGGGTTAGAACAGTAAGTGATTAATTGAAATTACATTGATCACCTTTGATAATCGTAGCTTACACGAAAAAAATTCATCGAACCGTAAGAAGTTTCGATACTTCATAAATCTCCATTATTATCGTTCTGACGCGTTTAACGTGCAATTACAAAATAATATACTCGCCGTAATAGAGCTTTTTAACACGCATCTGAGAGGTATTTAATTCCTCCTTATTAATATATGAGCGCAGTAAGAAAACTATAATAACCTTCAGAAAGTAATTTATTTAGCCGATGTTTCGACTTCCTTCCTCGGAGCTCTCTTCATATATAATGCAAAGATTCGAAATAAGAGGAAGCATTTTGTTTCGCTTAATGCTCGTAAATAATACAATGTTCCATTTTGTTAAAACATAAGAAAACTATAGTAACGCGTGAACAGTAATATATTTCGCGTCTTAACTACCTTCGTTGGAGCTCTCTTCGCCTGAACGTCTCCGATAAATTATTCTCTACGCGTTAGTAGTTTCCTTATCGGTCTTATAAGATACGTAGGCTCTGTATAAATTATAAGGACATGTTGAACATTGCAAATTTACTACTGTTAGAAATATTGCATTATCTATAACATATATAATTCTATATATATTCTCTAAATCAAGACAGATGCTTTCTCGCGGAAGAACGGTGTCACAGCCAAAGTAAACCAACATGTTTTCTGTAATAAGCTCGAATCAGGATAAATAGATCCGAGTGATAAATTTGTTACGCGTTGCAGGGTCGTGCATAGCGTGGTCTCGCGATCGTCTGTCATAATTACAAAACTGAGTCAAGAAGCAACGGAGGAACTGTGTCAATACTAAAATTTTATAAAAGCTCGAGCGAGTCTTCGTTTTCGTTCGTTATTAAAATTAATTCATTTGAATACCGAAACGTCGAAGGACCGTTTGGAGGATCCATTATCGCAAGGATTGGCCATACGCGCGCGTCGACGTGTAGTCCTCGGAAGAGTCCAGGGACAGCCTGTCGATATTCCGCCTATTCAAGAATTATCTGACCCTTTTGGAATTCCGTGTCGGTTCCGAGAATTCTCTATGTAACTGCGTTCCATGTCGTCGGAATATTTATGCCGCGTAGAAGAATGGAACGACCGTGTGTGTCGGGCATATAACCGCGAGTTACAAAGGAACCTGAGCGCGCGTGCACCGTAATCCGTCGCGAACGCAAGGTTGTACGGTCCTTTCACTTTTATCTGGCGATATCTGCCTCCACCTTCCTTTTCCAACGCGATCATAAATTTCGATGTCGTGCGATTGAGGTTTACCTTGCAGCGAGTAAAGGTCGTTTACACTGTCGCTGCCACTGTCACTTTCCTGGTACTCCTTCCGCCCACCGTTGGGCCCTACGGACATCGTGGGCGTCCTTTCGAATCTTCGAAGGACGAACGGACTTCGCGAATCTCCCATGAACGTTCCAATGCTAAATCTGCGCTGCAACTGAAAATGCATTCATTCGGGACCGTTTGCTCTCCGACGGATCTCCAAATAATTCATCGTTTCAAATACACTGCCAGCGATTATCGATAAGACACATGTTTATTAACGACGAAACATTTTGCGGGAAGATAAGGCACCGAGAGTCGTCGCGATGAATCAAACACGACAGATCGACGAAACTGCGTGGGTGTCCGACCTCATATCTTTCGGGGCGAAGAAACCATTTGTCAAGTATGAAAAAAGTGTTCCCGCGATTCCGAAAGCCGAACAGTTCACGCCGAGGGCCCCCGTTCGATGTAAAAGTATGTTATTAAACGACGCCCACGATGTATCCAGAGGAATCTTTACGCAATTCTTGCATAACGTATCATCGCTATTCTCATCTTCCTGCGCACAACAAACACGGTCTACGTGTGCAACGTGCACCTATAGTTTATTTCATTAACGCATCGGATGCCAATCGCGTCTCGTCACCTATGCAACAGTAAAACTTTCGCTGAAGAAACATGCATCTGTGTTATGTCAATATTCCATTAGAGCCTGATTATTCTTTCACACCGGTCGATGGTAATTTTTTTTTTAATTGGTTTCCACCGACGATCGAAAGGTTAGTCAAGTGGTATAAACTAGTAGTATGAATTGATCAATCCTTTTCGTATTTAAGATTCACTACTTGTACAAGTGTTGCGTTCACATTTGGAGTCTGCCGTTTAAGTAATTTTAGAACGAAAGGAAAGGTATCGTGAGAGATCCCATAAGTGCACCTGTGTTTGACTCTCTGTCGACTTATTTCTGATTGCGTTTCAGAGCGACGACGCGTGCACGGTGTGCTTGTTCTGCGGCGGTTACCAATGGCAGCTTTGTCCAGTGTGCAACGGTAGCAAAAGGTCCGTGCACCGCAACGACTTCACCGCGGAATTCGTCGCCCTGAAGTGCGCGAAATGCGACGTGAACGGTCTGATTCGCTGCCCCCATTGCTGAAGGACGATCATGCTAGGAGGTAACGACGCTCACGTGCACAAACGACACCATAAATCCTCGAAGCTGCGATCGGACAACTGGCATACACCTCTCTCTATTTAAGACTAAGGTGCTACGAGAGTATATTGCATTACAAGTTAAGGAACACGCGCTGTCGCGTCGAAAGAACAATAGAATCGCTCGTCCAACGCTCAAATTGTTCGTTTCGTTCAGACGGGGAGCGACAGGGATGTTCGATTCTTTGCAAAACGATCGATGCGAAAAATATTCAAACACCATATTTCGCGTACGCTTTGAAATCTTTGAGTCGGATTTGCGTTATTTATATTTAAGACGAGGCAGCAAATTAGCTTAGAAATTAAGCGTCAAACGAGTCACCGTTCATCAGTGATTTATCGTATGGTAGTCAATTAAAATGATGTCTGCTTTTGAAAATAAACGTTCGGCTGGAACGGACATTCTCTATCTGATGACAACAGTTAGGCAGAAGCTCCGACGAAATACTTGCTTTTAACGTATAGAAACTCGAGAGTCGATTTAAAAAATTCTTGATTAATCAAACTTGTAAGTTAGAAGAATCGAGTCAAAGGATCGGTAGTTGGTTTGAGATAATGGTTCGTTTATTCGTAAATTTATTCAGAAACGGACATCCCTAGGTATGGTTTCCATCGCTGGGAATTCCCCTCGCGAGTGACCGAGAGCTCGCGGCGCAAACACGAATTGGAAATTCGAGATAAAAGCTGCGCTCGTACGCTCGAATCCGGCCATCGAGCACAATCCGTAGACGCTAATGGCGCGACCGCGCCCGTGAACTGTAAAATATCGGTTAATAAAGCTTATCTAAAGTTTTTTAATACGCAACCGATCCGATCGTCTTTCTTTTTCACTGCCTTTCCCACCCTATCGCGGCGTACGAAAAAATATACGGATTTTTACGATTTCAGTTCGACTGTGCATGCAACCTACCGGGTATCAACGAATATCGTTGAAATTATTCATTTATTTATAACTAACGAGACTAACAAGCTCCATTTGGTTCAGTACACAGTTATATTATTGAGCAGCACGAAGAAACTCCGAATTCAACCCCTCCGTAAATCACAAGTTTGAAGTTTCAAAGGTCAGTGATATTTTGTAAATTTTTCATTTTCCATAATCATGATTATTCAATTTTTCAGAGTTTTTAAGTTATTCAATTCCAAGAGGGGTGTTTTAGGGTGGAGCGTAATTTTAATCAAGGTCGAGTGTCTTTCGAGATTAAAGGGTCGCCTCTGTTTTCATTTTTAATACAATCATACGTTGCTCGGTCCGGCGCGACCACGTTAATAATTGCGATCTTGAAAAGTAGCTTGTCCCCAATATCGTTAGAACGAATTTATTTCCACGCGAGCGAAAGTCCGATAAGAGGAGTGGTCGGTTCCATAAAAGAAGAAAAACAGAGGCGAGCTCCAAATCTTGGAAGCAACTTACTCAAATCAGAATTATGCTGACATCCCCCTCGAAACGGAGTAAATCATGGCCGACCCTTCATAAATGGCTCTTCCAACCTTGGGTAGCTTCGTAGATAATCGTGTGGAAAAAATAAATCGAGATGCCCTGGGTAAATCTGTCGAAAATCAAAGCGACGAATCGAACGGGAAACAAAATTTTGTCCATCGTGTTTGATTGTGATAATCGGAGCACAGACAGTTACGCTGCACGATTAACGCACTTTCGTTTCGTACATGATCTGATTACGACGTAAATAAGTTTTGCAATTAACGCGGTGCGTTTAATTCGTTACAGCCTGATAGCGATGGGACAGAGACTGAGACACGTTTTCATACTCTTGATATCGTAAGAGCGAGTTCAAATATCAAATATGTCCATGGATCGAGGTTCTTGTCTAGATCGTTCGTTGAAAGTAAGAATTAGAAACTATTCACATATAATTAAATACAATGGATAGTAAATAAATATGCAATTAATTTCGTTGGAGATATTTTAATTTAAGAAAATGTGGAAAGTAGTCCAATTTAGACAGCTTAACCCAATTCGCGCGACTCGACACACAAGATTCGTTCCAATTAAAACCGAGCGTTCGAACGTATTAACATAATCGTGAACGAAACGGTATCCGATTCTTGATCACACCGCGACGTTTTCGTGTCAGGATCTTAGCTCAAGGTTGCCTTAAACCCAACATCATAAGTTCTCACGGATTACAAACTCGCTTAATCCGCGGTCTCGAGCAAACTCTGCCATTCCCGTCGTCTGCTACTTGGTATCAGTTATTTAATCAATATAGTTACCATTGCGTTTGCTACGACGATCCTAAAACCCTTTGAGTACAAGATACGATTTCACGTTAAATATTTTCCTGCACGTATTACCAAAGCTTAAGACCTCGAGAACATACGTTCTAAATATCAAAATTCAAGAAATTACAAAAGTTACGCTACCTCGAAGGATGCGGTGCGAAAAGTTGATATCTTTGGATCGTTGAAGGAAAACTTGAAAATTTTCAACACGGTAAACCTCCACCTCTGGAAAAAGTTTCGCGGATGGTGAAGTCGATTTACGAAGATCTATCGACGGACGATTTATTAAAAAGATTGTGTATTTTTATAGAGAACGTGGAAAGAATCGATTCCTTTTTCTAGGAAGCCAACGGTAGATCGAACGCGAATGTCCATTTCTGCTCGAATATTTTACACTCCAGATACTCCGATGACTAACTTCGTCCCGAGCGGGCATTTTCGTAACAAGCCGCGTCACGCGAAATGGTCCGCGAGATCTGGTTCGTGATTGCACACCTCATTCCGCGAGGGAAAAAGGTCGGTTTCGAAGGTTACTTCGGTAGAAAAAAAAAAGACGATACAATGGCTTCGTACTCGGCCGCATTTAATTGCGGAGCCTGAATCGCGACGTAAAGTAGGTTTCGTTCTAGAAAAAATATAGGACGGAACATTCTATGGAGAACTGTCGCGGCGAACTGTCCAGGAAAGACGTACTTCCTGCTCGCTCGTACCTTTAATTGCGGAACTTGAAATGGAATAGCGTGTTAGTTATTCGAAACTTTCTCACGCATGTGAATCTGTCCGTGGAAGAACAGACGGGGTTAGACGATGCGTGATATATACAGGAAGAATCGTCTAACTTTACCTCAAGTTATCACGATTCTAATAGATCGGGCATACCAAAATACAGGCCACCTTAGATTAGAATATTTATTTATTACTAAAAACGAGAAAAACCCATTAGTGCACAGGGTACCGGACTCTAATCTATGAATGCAAATTACTCGTGGACTACCTGCGGTATGAAAAATGGTTCGGACAGAAATTTAATGGCATCGAGGTGGAAATAATCTGGTGTAATTAGCTTTTCTGCAGAGGTCGTACGAAGGTGACATACGTGTTCTTAAATGGACTCGTAGAACTTTGAATATAGTAAACAGTCGTAGAATTTACGTAATATTGACTTTGACTAGCGACCAACACGAAGGTAAAGCAAACAAATCAGATGCAGAATGTAACAGTAATTTAGATATTGCTGTGAATTAAATTAAGCTCTGCAATTACTGTCGGGGATTCGATTTCAATTCGGTTACTATTAATTTGATACGCGGGTTTCGAAACTAATATGCTCGTATGCACGTTCCACATTTTTAATTACAATCCACGAAACGTGTAACTGAAGGAATATTTCGCTGCGTGTGTTTATATTCCGTTAATGTACATTATACGAAGCTTTAATCGAACCGATACAAAGCGGTAATCATTTTAGTGTTTGCCCCATGAAACGTCCAGTCTATCGCTCTTTCCAAAATCTACATTTACAATGCACGGGGAACAATTAGCTACCATTTCCGTTGCGACTCGCCTGATTTATGACAGATTACCGACATTCGAATTGCAAAACGCGATGCCCCCCGTCGAACGCGCGTTTCTGTCGCAACGAACTCTCATTTGCTCGGTTCAACGATTGGAGAACTTCGCGGCGTGTCTTTTACTTCGAATAAAACGAATAGTATGACCAGATGATTTGCAACCTCGAATGACCTTCGAACTCGTAGTCTTAAGTGCTTGATCGCTCCGTTTGAAAACACGCGGCCTACATACCTTTCCTACTTTCCCACCTACGAAAAAAAAAAACGACCGATCGTCAGCCTTGAAACCAAGTAAGGTTGGTCTCGCGGATTTTTTTTTCCATCGCCAAAAATAGACAAGCTATTCAGGCGGCCTGTTCGAAACGCCTTACCCGGTATATCTCATTAACCAACGTTACACAATGGGTTCAATTATCTTCATTCTGGTCCAATTATTCTTCGCCTCGCGGAGAAAATTAATTATAAGGAACTCTTAATTTCCAAGCCCGAAATTCCGGGGCGTCCCGTTAAGTCGCTTCGCAAATAAGGGTTTTAAACGTCACCGACGCGCTTACGTAACCTGCGAATTGAAAAGAAAGAACCGAACGAACACGACCCATTGGAGCCTGTTGCCAGTTATGCAAGTTCGTTAGTGACGGATCAACAGCTCTATTTAAATTCCGTTTATTAACAGTGGCGGATCGGGCGGTTCGTTATATTGGCACGCCTTCGCGTTGTCGATAGAACGTCGCGTACAGCGTCGTGTGCACGGAGCGAACACCTTCCGAGCGGACATTTAATCCGTCCAGTCGATACACACGTGTCAGAAACTTCCAAATAAATGTCAATCGTATAATAATAATGATCACGAAAATAATACGTTTTTATAATACCGTGCTCGTATGGCAGGTCTGATCAAAAAGGGACTCAAGGACTCTATCCTCGAGGCTTAGGCTGTCGAACGAGATACGACACAAACCCCTAGTCGTTGTTCCATCTACCAAACTCGTGCTCCGAATTTTAAACAGTTGCTGACCCTAAGTAGAAATTCACGCAACTCCTTCCACCGACAGCATTTTCACACTGTCTTTTGTAAAATATTATAATGATGTCAGTAATATTTAAGAGGAGAAATCTTGGTAGCCCCGGTAAGTAGCGACGATCGTCGACGACGTTCGAGTCATTGGTCGCTAAAGTGCAACCACGTTGATCAGACCTCGAGTTACAAAATTACTTGAGCGAATCGATACATCCAGGGATGGCTTTAAAGTTTCATCCCGGCTCTGTAACGCGCGGCTAATGTGCATAGTGCTCGTATGACAAGTATCGATTGGTACTCCTGGCCATTAAACAATTTTCGTTCGTTCGTGGTACAGACTGCATCGCTAATAACTATTAGTTTGCACGGTGTCCTTTCCGTGATCCTATTAAAAACTTTCGTCTATTTCCGCGACACGCGGTAGAGACGCGCGAGCGAGTCTCTTGATAGCCCTCGTTATTAAACGCGTCTCGTTACGACAGTTCGCGGTGACATTTAAAGGTATTTCACCGTGATTCGCCGCAACCGCCTGGCATCAGTTTTCGATCAAACGAGTTAACATGGCCGCGGAAAAGGTTATTTACAAATTAAAGGCAGAGAATAGTTTCAAAAGAATCCGCTTTCACCGCTTGGCAAAAACCGGAATGCGCCGTCGAGCATATTTTTATTTCTATAAACTTTTATTCCTGCCTCGTGAATAAAGTTTCGCGCGGATACGGCATTCATCCGGACGAAGGTATATTTGAATAATATTTTTTAGATTACAGGGTGAAATAAAAACTTATTTACAAAGTCTTCGCATTGAAAGTTGGTATAACGCTTAAGTATTATATTTACAACGATCCCAATAGCGATAGAATATTTTATAGTAGAATTGTGAGTCAAAATAAATATTTCAAGTAGTACGAATTTAAATTTGGTCGAACAAGTGGACGAGACGAATGCGCGCGGGATTCGCGGCGAACAATCTTGAGAACGAACTTCGTTCATTACCGGGGCTAATAATATCGTTAAAGAATAATGTCAATAAGTACTTTGTCAATTTTTATCCACTTTGAAACTTGTAACTAGTTGCGATCCGTCTGTCTCACGCGACACGCTCTGCAAGCAGGTGTGACTTGTTTACTGGTACTTATCTTACTTAGAGCTAATCCCCTTAATTGGAGAGCACGTGTCTTTCCTGACAAGTAATTGCGAATCGAGCACTATATAGCCCCGTTGGACTAGTACTTCGTCGAAACGAATCGTCGATAATTTTATTTAGAATTTCCAATTCTTTGAGGCCTGCAGTCAGAATGATTTAGTCCGCCGTTGGTCAGGTGCGATTTAATTCAGAGTTAACCTCTTTCAAGACAAATAATTGCAAAACGAGTTCCATGCGTCGATGGAAGTAAAATTTCATTAAAAGGAAATCGCCTTGCCTCAGGTTTTTCTTTGCGTGGCGATTTATTTTAGGTAGGTGGAAAAATCGTATTTCTGAAAAATTAATTTTCTAAAATCGTCGAGTATGCGTGTCACGGACTGGAGTATCAACTAATCGGATCTAAATATGGACGACTGCTTTTGTTCGTTCTATATTCATGAATGCAAGTGAGCTCGTAAAATGCATGCCCTTGTAATACATAACGCGCAGAGCTTTTAAAGTATTGAGTCGAGCGATAAAGATATTTAAGTAGGTTATCCTCCAATTACATTAAACATTATCGAGAATATATTCGAGAACGCAGTCTTACAAGCGTTACGAAGTGTCTCGGTCGCGGGCGATAACGGAACCTATAAACAATATTAGACTGCATATCGGAGTGCCTCAAGGCTACAATAGGACCCAAGGGCCGACCATTGTTCATGTCTCGGAGGCACAATTAGTCCGAAAGTTGTTTAATTACTTAATTAAAAGTATTATGCCTTTATAATATTATAATTATCGTAAATGTATTACCCCTTTGATTAAATCATTTAAGAAAAAACAAAAGTGATCTTTTGTTAAAAGCTGACGTTTATACAGACTAAATATATCATATGGATATATAGTAAGTTCATGTTGTTGTTCCACGGTACGAAAGCTCACGGACCTCAGTTTGAGAAACGCTGTCCTAAACCGTTTAAAAGATTGTACGCTACGATTGCTATTAAAGCGCGAACGTTGGAATAAATTTAAACGTTGCACGAAATAATCGTATTAGCAGGTAAACCTTTTAAACGTACGCTGATCCCGTTCGGAGCGCAACAATCATATTTTCAACGATGTATTTTGCAGGAAGCAGAAATCCAATACGCGTCTACTCGTAAGTTTATTCATCTCGCGAGATGTTGCAGTTTCAAAGAGAATTTAATTTCAATTTAAAGTGGGCCCGACAACGAATTCGAAATTATCGAGTTTAATCTGCTTCGTGGCTTGTTGGCAGAAGCTAGCTACAAACCCTTGGTATTTGGAATACTTTCACACTCGTCGACCCTTATACTCTCACCCCAATACGAGTAAAATTGAAAAATCTGTTTGCTGATTCCGATCTTCTCGAAAAGGGAACGCAATTCCATTTACGTAACTGTACCGATGTACCTTTAGATAAGATTGCAAAAGACGATGGTGGACCGTGTTAAACGATGGAAAATTTCCCTGTAGAATATTTTTCCATCCCCGATAGGACCAGTGGTGAGACTCCGGTCTGTATTCGTTTCGTGGTGGGTGGTTCGAAACGGTATTCCGGGGTGGAATAGTTTGAGAAACACTGGCCCAGGACACGTGGTCGCGGTTCCAGGTGTGCAGGTACACGTATTCGCGGCGTTGTCCCAGGCAACCCAGGGAAAAAGTCGCGGATGGTACGCCGGCATACAATGAACTCAAATCGATCGTTGCTACACTAGTTGCGCCGCTGTACGCGTGTACCCTTTGTACGCATGCACAAATCCAGGGAGGCGGCGAGATCATTCGATCGATGTTAAATGCAGCCGCAAGAGGCAGGGGTGGAAGGCGTAACGGGAAGGCCGTCGGAACAGGGAAAGTGGAGCAGGAAGGCGTACGAGCGGGTGAGTGGCGGTGTCGAAAATCAGAGGGGAATGCCAGCGCAACCCCCCATCCTCGAGCAGAGGCGAACGCAGGCCCAGGGAGGAACCGTCGACCTTGGGTGAACCCCGATCGAAGCGGTCCTTGAAATTCTTGCATCCTTAGCGGCCGACCCACGTGTCCGACGATGCTCGAGGAGCCAGAATCATAAGATCAAGGCGTCGAACAGGCTGCTCTGTTGCGTGCAACAAGTCTCACCCCTGACGAACCACGACCTCGTGCCACGTGACTCGCGGGGGTGGAGAAAAGAAATTGAAAGTGGATCACGTTACAATTAAGTATCCTGGCTCTCCTCCGGCGCGATCGATTATTGATCGGTGACTCTTTCTTCAGGAGAACATCTTCCATTCGTTTGTTTGCACGGGGGAGGCTGCAAGCCCCCAACCCCCGAGTGGTATCGTATTTTAGAAATGATGAAAGGCACTCTCTTGAGCCTTAGATTGCTTTTATTGGTCCACGTAGTCTCGTAGAGAATCGACGATCGCCAAGAAATTTTTCGTGTGCCATTTTGCTCGATTAATTATTAACTATATTGTTTCGTGTTTGACCGGACGACGGCAATCGTATTCATACCGGAGCATGCGATTCATCTAAATGAAAACTGAAAAAAACGAATTTTGTCCCCTTGGAAAAATTGCATACCTGAATAAATTGGGCATTGTTACACACGTTAAAACATGTTCGGAATGTTACGGGACGACAAGATATTTTCGACGCCGACCAAAGCGGATTTCAGCTGGAAATATAGCTCCGGGAACAGTTTGTCGCGAAAAAATGAAAAAGAGACACCATGTGGTTCAGTTAACATCGACAATTACGCAGTTATCCCATTCGACCAACGATATCCACGGACGGCAGATTGCTTTCCCCTTTGTTTACTGCGTCGCAAGAACTAAACGTGACGTCGAATCAAAAGAGTTTTTCCACGCTGTGCTAATAAATACATAAATAAATAATCGAGGAATCCTATATCTCCTTTCCCCTTTTTCACTGTAATAAATCCATCTCTTCATCCTTGAGGAGCTATTTTTGCACTTCCGAGAACAAAGTTGCTCGACAGATTCCATTCGATGGCCAGCCTTGAGTTCCATTAGTTTCTCTCCAGACATCTTTAAAACATGTTACACATCGTGGTGTGTTTTCTGGTTCAATGGTCGACTTCAAGCGAAGTTCCATCGTACCTAGTGTCTTTTGAACTTAGGGTCACATTCTTCGCAGCGAACGCCATGATAAGAGAACATTGCAAATTCTCTTGGAATTTAATTCCTGTGGAAAATAGCTTGCAGCACTTTATTTGGACCAATTCAAGTCGAGTTTACCAGTCAAATATTATTATAATTACATCGAGTATCTGTTGAGCCATACAGAGCAACTATTAAGCTTATTAAACTATTCCGTATGGTCCAATAAATACTTCTCTACTAACAAGTTATCAATGATGAACAAAGGAGTCATGAATTAATTGAATTTATGTTTTAGAAACTATTACGGTTTAACGAATGAAAAAGATAGCAAACGAATATTTACAGTCTTCCCCCATAGTTGTCCGACCATTCGTGTTTTTATTCCCTTAATCCACATTCACGCGTACTAATCCTTTTTTGGTTGCCAGTTACAGTCGTTTCGGGGTTCCTAGGGTTGACATATAGGGCTGAAAAATACGCTCAAAGCGCGGAAACTAGATAGCTGAAAAAGGGTGAATGCGTATAGGGGAACACGACAATTCGGGCGTAGTTCAAACACCCGAGTTTACTCGATACCATGAAGTTTCAAGGACGTACACGTGCCGGAGTTGCGTTGCGTTCGCGTTCTTGGAACTCTGCTGGACGTGAAAACACGGCTGTTTGCAAACACTTATCAGAAATAACGTCCTTCGACGACAAGAGAAACTATTACTCCATCGAAAACTACGGAGAGAAAGAAATCGAGACGGGACGTTGAAAAGCCTCGCTATCTACGAAGGCAAAAACATTGTTAATGGTTACATACGAACGAAAAAAAGAATTTTAACGATAGCTAGAATATTGGGAAACACTGACACTGATTAGCCAAACACCGACCGACGTTTATACAAATTTTCTTTACGAATTTAATTCAGTGTAACAGATAAGCGACAAAAGTGCAACAGTTGGCCTGCTGTTTTGACGTACGAAAGATAAGCAGGAAAAATTTACTGCTGCATTCTTGGCTCCGAATCGTCGATAAGTTTCGACGACAAGATTTCAGCGTCAAAACCATAATGCGGATGTTTTACTTGCATCGAGGAACATTCATATTCACGTGTTATTGATTGGAAAACGAGTGCACACGCGTTCGATTAAAATAGAAAATGTATGGATACAAAAATAGATAAATGCATTAACGCGATGTGGATGCCGTTTGAACGGTCGATGCTTCGATGCTCTTCAAAATATTTCCGCTCAAATTGATCTGCGCTCACGAGGAGACACTTCCGAATTGAATTCGAAACCATTTAGCTGCTATAACGAGTTAGCTTGAGCTGGTACCTTATTACTTCTACGTACATTAAACTTTATGAACATGAAATTTTGTTCTATCACGATGGAAACGAACAGAAATAATTGCTTGATCGGTCAAAATTATTCCTTCCCGATGCGCAGAAAATTAAACGATGCACCCTGTCCACAATGGGTGTGGCCTAACATATAGGTTAATACGAATCTTGCGTGGCGCGAAGGGAAAGCGTCCATTAGAAAAATACGTGTAGTTCCCTGGTAGGTTTCATCACGGTAAAATGGTTTTCCCCGCCATAAACTGACCCGTGTCTACCGCGTACGCGTACGCCTCCGCCAGAGGGTTAAGATCATTAATGGATAGATCAGGCGTTCACCCTTATTAAGATTTATCGACTCTCACAAATCACCCAGACATTTTACGAAAATTACGATTTTTCAGTCTCGCTCGCAGAAGCATTGGTTCCGCGATCCAATTAATCGTATCGTTTCCTCTGTCAACGGTCCGGTGATTAATTCGAAGCTTTCTGTTTGATTCAATTTTTCGAGATCACCGTTCAGTACGCTACAGTATTATCGAAATAAATAAATTAATATGTTTTCCACTATTGCAATCGCTCGACGTTCTACAATAGACGTTGATAGCTGTGGTCCTGGGGGATGCATCGTTTCAAACGACCATTAGCAAATTGTGATGCTCTTTGAACGGTTCTTGCAGCGGTACGACACTTCGGGACGGTTTAAAAATTCTTTTGAAAACGCTCCAATTATGCACGGGACAATTTTTCGCAGTTGAAACGAAACACAGTCGAGCGAAGGGAGAAAATATACCAAGACTGTCAAAGATGGAGCCTCTGCAAAATTATTTTCTCATCACTGCACAGCAATGTATCGCTTCAAATGCTTAACGAAAGAAGAGGTACCAAATTGGCGAAGAATCGATCGTCGATCGTGGTTCGTTTTCGTAACGTCGAAAGGGAAAAACGCGAGGCAAAAAGGTTGCATTATCGGGCACGGGTAGCCAGCCGAGACCTTCACCGAGACCCAGTTGGTCGACATTGCCCCTGCCTGTGTCGGTTCTGCCCCTCACCCCTGTGTGCAGCTTGGCCGCTACAGAGCACCACCGACGAACGCGTGAGTAGCGACAGAAGCAACCCCCTACCGTGCCCGATCGTACACGCCGGGCTGATCCTAGCCAACGTTCACCCTGGCCTAGGGATTGCCTTGCATCCCCGTTGTCGTGACGCGTTGCCGCGGCAAGGAACACGGCGGCAGCGGGGTAGGAAGACCAGGGGGGTAGGATATACGCGAGGGTCAAGGAGGGAAGAGCAGGATAGAGGGCTCAAGGGTGACGCGAGGGACGCAGGCGCGAAACGCAGACGCGATAAGTCGGCGAAACGGCGCCGAGCATTCCAACGACGGCAGACTACGCGGTACGATCGAGCCGCCTGGGTAATCCCTCGTGCACCGATTCCATTGCGTCGCATACTCTTTCAGCGCGTAGTACATCTTTCCATTCGCGACCCACCTCGATCACTGGACCAGTCATGGGGGTGATGAAGACCGCGTCGGAGAGCATCCTCGAGGAGACCGTAGTCCCCAGCGAGGAGGCCAATTACTCCGTGGCCGGTCACGCTGGTAAGTTTTCGTTGGTTTTTTTTTTCCTTTTTTTGAGTGGACAAACAAATCGACCGCGTCGGGGGGGCTCGCGAGCAGGATCCACGTTTCGATCGAAGGACCGTGCCGGTTCGGGTTTAATCGCGGCGAGAATTTAAAGGCGATGTGGCGAGCCGCCCACACGAGCCACTGCTAACAGGTGTTCGAAGATACAGATATACCGGCGGCTGCGCTTCCGTCTGTGTGCCGTTGCGCTCGCGGCGTACCAAGCGGTTCCCGACTTTGCCCCCGGAATTATTCAGGATTTCCGGCGCCCCGATCCTTTGCGGTGATTGTTCCTAACGCCCGCGACACGACGGATCAACGCTTTCGATCAACAGTTTCGGCGAGTCTTGCGGTTCGGATGGCTTCGGTAGCCTCGGGGTCTCGTTGTGGGGCTCCCCCATGGGAGGACGTTCATCTTAGGACGAGGGAAAGGGGCGAGAGGGTGTCTGGGTGGGCGGTTTTTATTTTTAACGGCGGTCGGCAATCGATGCCCTTGATTGGAAATTAATCGAGCGAGAGGGGAAGGGCGAGCAAATGTTTACTTTCCGTGGACATGGTACGGGGAACTTAAAGTTGCTGATACGAACGCGCGCACCGGGCTCCTGGGTTTGTTCACGGGTATTCGAAGTAGTAACTAATTACAGTGGAACGTTAATTGTCCGAAGTAACGACGAGACATATTCCCTCCGATAATAGATCATTCGAATAATCGGTCTGGGGGGGGGGAACTAAAGTCGAAGTTTAATTGATCGTCCCGCCTTTGTAATTTCTTCTTCTGATTTTTCGATGCTTACAAGCTTGGTAAATGTTTGCACGAAGCACATGGTAAACACAACATAAAATGTAAATTAATAATTATCTGTTGTAGCTAAGATTTCCATTTCGTTTAAATTGATATTTAGACTTTCTTTTGTGGTTTTGCTAATTGTACACTTTACCTTCCAATAGTGTTACCTTCTTGTTTGTATTATTTATGTGTTTAGGTATAATACTTGCTCTACAGTAAACTAGAATGTTTGTAGGCATAGTATATCCCAGAGTTTAGTGAAATTGCTTGCCTATGGTTTCGCCGTGTAAACAGTGTAGGATTTGTAATACTATAGACGTGTGTCCCATTTCGTGCTGCGATAATCTGTCGTTAATCAATATTTGAATTATCGGCGTTTCGATAATCGACTCTCTATACTAAAATTATCGAGCTTTCTTGATTTCTCTTATTATCTTTAGTGTCTTCAAAGTTGATACGCAAGTGTGGACGAATTACGAAGTATCACGCGATTTATTTACGTAGACCAGTGCCATATTACGCGTGACGCACTATTCAAATTACTCGGCTGACCTATTTAATACATTTTGTTTGTACCTAGATACCAGCGTGCGTTGCATCGAATAAAATTAATAAAACCTGACGTGCTCTGTGACTGACAGTTTTTCAGACGCGGTAGCGAACGTGTTAGTACAAAGAATTTGTTGTTTATATAAAATTTAAGTTTGTCAGATGGTTTCTCGAGACTTCTGTTGTTCGATAGACGTTTCAACGCATCAACGTCGCCCCGTCTTCGATCAGATCCAATGTTACGGATGTTCCTTAAAGGTGCTTCCTCGTGTCTCGCGGGAAAATAATCCGACTCTGGTTCGCGTTGTCTTAAAATTTCGAGTTATCAACGAGACAAAATTCGCCAGCTGGGCCACGAAAGGCTCCCGAGTCTGGTCGAAATTAAAGTCCTCGACACGATTTATCGCGGTGCGTTTCGAAGCAATGTATCGAAAGCAAAATCGTGTGGGCGGTGCGTTTATTCCGAAAGCGGCACGCATCGACTCTATTTATATTTACGGAGAATCGATACACGGCCGATGCAAACTTTTTAAAGGAGCAATCGCTCTTACGCCGCGGCGAAAGCAACAAAAAGAAAAGCTGCGTGCTTCGCGTTACAAGTGAACAAAACGTGATCTGTGTTCCATCGTTGGCGCGCTTCTCTGTTCACAGACTATCAAAGATGGTATTTTCATACCGTTAACCCCTCCTTATCGAACGTTTATTTAAAACGTTTCCAGAATATTTATCCTCTGTAATAGTAAAACTGCATCGGAAGATAGGATGGCTAATTCGTTCCTTCCGTGCTTTTCCGATGTAACGTAATTTCCCGTCTGTTTTCAAGGGAATCATGAAAAAGGTAAACCAGGATGCGAGTGCTCCCGGCGAGGGAAGCAAACCGACGTCATATTAAAGACGCGGAACAATGTGGTACAATCGTCCTTGGCCTCGTAAAAGCGCCTATGGCTCGATAGGAAGCTCGTAGTCTTCTGGAAATAGCGAGTTTTAAGCTCATGCTATCATACGGAAATATTAACGAGAAGCGGGACTGATAATCAACTCGAGATACTATGAGCCTTTGATCCATTTAAATTTCGAAACCACTCCGGATAATTCAGCGACTTAACGTTTCCCTTGTTCCCCGTTTTCCATTTTTCCCTTTCGTTTTCATATACCAGTCGCGGTCCTGGAAATTGCGTTCTACAATTTTTGTCAATTTCTGCGGTGCAGGCTATTATCCGATCCATCCACTTTAGTATTTTCCCCTGGCTCGTTTGTGTCATTTTTATTCCATCAACCTTCTTCGTTGTGCCAATTTTAAATAAGAAATCAACCCGCGTTCTTCGACGGAGAAATCGCAGCGTCGCCCGCGGCTGGAGGGTTAAATTATGGCTCGCGGAAAGCCTGGAAAACCGCGAAATATTCTATTTATTATATATTATTTTCGTTGAGAAATTTGCTGCTTATACGGGTGGTACGATTTTAGGAACCTGTTGCTCGAATCGTATCTCGCGCGGTGCTTTAGAAAAAGGCTCACATCGAAAATAATTTTGAAAATACTTCGCGCGCGAACGCCTCGACCACTGGATTCATTGATAATTCATTTATGCCTCCGCGTCACGGATATCTTATACGCTGTATTGTTTCCTTTATTTTTCATCTCCGATGCTGTGTACGTTTCCGAATTATTACCATTTTACGGCACCATTTGAAAGTCAACGGAACCGATTGATACGCTGTTCTATCGTCGTTATGCGAATACGGACACCGGACGTAAATAATTCAATGGGATCGAAGCGGCTATAAATATCGACGTGTCTTTTGATTTTTGTTCGTCGACGGTGACGTGGAAACAGTTTTTAGTCGTTTTTCCCCGTGGTCGGCGACGGGGTTCATTCATGCAAAAATTTGTAATTGGCGACACGCTGGGTCGCTCGACTAGCGTCAGACGAACCAATTCGACTAAATTGGCCCTTTGACGTGTACATTTACGACAGAGTTATTTTCGAACCAAAGCAGCTTTCGCAGCTTCCGCTGCGCGAGCACGGAACGGTCAAGGACTATAATCATTCAGTTCCGAAGCTGTGTGAGCGTATCCACTGCACCTGGAAATGAACGTCCCGTCGACAACTATGCGTTTCCTCCTCTAAGAGACTCAATTAACGGCGCCGATTAATTCTTACCTTGACACTGAGAGGCTTTAATGGGTTCGAGACTTACGAATATTTCCTGCATTCTTCGCGATGCAAATAAAATTAACAAGAGAAGCCCCACGGGAATTGAAATTTAATATTCTGGGAATGACAATTAATTATATTATTAGTCCACCGAATAGGAGATTCAATCCCTATCGCCCACTACTTTCCGACAAAGATGTCCTTACCTGATCGAGCCATCAGAAACGTCTCTTCAAATCTTTGTCGCGCGAATTCTGTTCCTAGCATTAAAGAATTTTTGTAGTGAGAAGATGACAGAACAATTACTTTGAAACTATATCTAATAAACATTTTAGTCATTTCTGGAAATAAATGATCTTAAGCGACGAAGCTCCGTGACCATAATCGCCGTACAACCCAATTTCCACTGTGTACAATATCAGATCCTCATTACCGTCTTTTCTATATCACCACGTGTGACCTAGAACGTTATTACGTAATACGTCAAAAGATTTATCTTAATAGCCACTTTCGTACGATATAAATAGATTTATTGCTTTCCAACGAAGAAGATTAAGGTCACCTTTGTAAATCCAACCTCGTTGCAAATTTCGATTAAATCTCGTCATCGCCTAACAAAGATACAAACTTTTAAATCAAAACAAGCGCCTAACCCAGACTCCCGCGCGAATGGAATCCGAAGTATCGCGGTACAATTTGCAAAGGTATCTTTATTCCGGCGTCGTACGGTTTCTGACCACGATGGTGCTGTCGAAGAAGGCTGGGCGTTTCTAATTCAGCCCGAGAGTCGGTGCTCGCTTAATATTTCGAACGGGTAGAACGAAACGCGACCATCGCTGCAAGTCACGGGCGCATTATCGAAATCTTGTCTCGTAGTGGTCGAAGAGGAGCCAGCGACGTGCGGGGCATTAGCATGCGGGGATCATCGGATTACAGGAATTCCGGGGACCTGGTTGGCTAAATGTTGTCGTTGTTACGAGGACGCCCGGATCAATTAACAACCCGTTTGCCCAAACACGTTAAACGTCATCCTTGCAGCAGTCCTCGGTTTCGACGGACTCTGTTTCACCCTCCATCTCGTGAGATATCGTGTCGTCGTAGGTGAAGCAGGGGGTGAAGCACGGGGTGACTCTTGCAGCCCCACAGACGTCCAGCTCGCTGCTGGTCGACGTTCCGTCAGCGTCGTTCTGCTGTGCCTGTTCCTTCAGCGTCTTCATTATCTCCTCGTCCAGTTCCTCCGGTGGTAGAATATCGTTCTCGTACTTCTCGATCACGTCCAGGACGGACTGCATCGTCTCCGTGAAGTCGGGCTCGAACATCTTCCCCTCTGGATTCTCTTTGAACAAGTACTCAGCCTGAAAGAACCAGATTTCGATTTTAAAGATGAAACCATTACCTTGATTAGTCAAATGGAACTAGGTTAGAATCAACCCTTAAATGGATGGCACGCGTCATGCACGCTCTGTATAGATAACAATAGATGGAGGACAGATTGAGCATGCATATTGATAAAAGTAGGCAGTGCTCGTACGAAGAGTGCCAGAAGTGTGACAGCACTGATTAGTACTAGTCCTAGTTACCTCGAAGAGGGCAAGAATTAAAAGAATGTAATGTTGTGTCAAATAAATCACATAAACTTCGTTCTATTCTCAGACACATTCGATTCAGACGCTGGCATGTTCAATAAGGATTCATGACAGAGGAAGCTAGTAACGGAATATCTCTCTATATTCTTTCTCGGAGTCGTTGGACGCACAATGCTGTGCACGCGTTTACTGGTCCACTTAAAAATGGGTCGTGTCACGTTTCACGAGCTTCCGGCCCAGTTTTACCCTCTAATCTCGCCTACGTTACATTGTTTACTTTTTACAATACACCTCTACGGCCGTTGCAACCACTTCTTTCGATGTTTCCGGATCGAAGTCGACCGAACAAAAAAAAAAAAAACGCGTAGGCTTTTAAGTACAATAAATAACTCCGACGATATAATGGACGTAAAACAGTAAAGATTAGAACAGATCCAGTCATTTGCTCTACACTTTTTCGAATCACAGCCTAACACAAAGCGCGTTAGTGGACGGTTTAGGGTAGCATACAGTTTCGATTTTGTCTCTACGTTGTTTCCTATAATGATCGAGCGTGAGATCTTCCAAAACCTTGCCTGTACTTGCATAATAACATGGCAGGTTCTGTTATTTCGAGACTCGTTCATTATTTAGCTGACTATTGAAAGCAGAAGCCTCGAATCGAAGCTCGAGAATCCTTTTTCGAGTGCTATCGACTGCTCGTTTTTTAAAAATAATAACGTTGTGCACAAAGCAATGTTTTTTCGGGGGAGAAATGTCCGTGTACTTGCATCTGTCGTTCCAATTAAATAAATTGGCTTTGTTCCGCGCCACTCGGATCTCTGAACCGTTTTAATCCGAAAATGACTACGCAAGGATTTCTTGAAAAATAGTTACTATTATACGTCATTTCAAGTTCAATATATTTCTCTTTAAACAATTAAGTTCTGCTTTAATATCGCGGCAGCGTAAAACGAAAGTGCATTCTGCGAATTCACACAGGGTGACCTTCCACGTTCACGGAGGAACGCGAGTTATTTTATCAAACGAAAAATCAAGATGCGTATCTCTATTTAATTTCACAACTTGTACTCTCTATCGCCTTCGAACGCCACTGTACACGGTGGTCGTTTAAACGTAGACTCTGAGCTCTCTTAATTTACTAAAAAGCATTAAATTTACTCGTTGATCCAAATATTTGTTTGCAGAACGTAACTATAACGTTTACTACCACGGGCGTTTGGTTACTTTGGAAAACACCGCGGTTCGGTGTTATCCTAGGAGAGATATCGAAACTAGTTTCAGTGGAATAGCAGTTGCTACGGCGCAACGGGGGATGCTAATTATGTAAACGTGACGAAGACGTCCAGGACAGTGTCTACTCGTTTTCAAACGATGCAGAATAATCGAGGGTTCTTATGTAACGCTTAAACGCGAGACGAGACACCCTGCCGTCTTCAATTTCCGCAAAACGTGACAATGCGATCTCGAAGAAACCTAATGGCCCTTGTAAGATTGATACTCGTAAGTTGGACGCCCGTCGTAATTTGAATACGTATCGCGTAGAATGCAACCATCCGGTTCATCATTAATTTTCATCCCCATTTTCAGCTGACTCTTCCGGTGTAATATCAAACGACAGAAGTTTGTTTATTAAGCCCTCCTGGTACGCGGTACGTGCTCTTGCATCTCGTGTACTATCTCGTCACTCGCCGAATGTCGTTACCATTTCGCGATAGTGCACCTGAAGTTCCCGTTGTGTTTGTTTATCCTGCCATAATGTGGGGCTTAACAAGACCCGGGAACTTTCGTACATCGTATTGTCTGCTGAATCATTTGCAGTGGCTTCCCCTTAAACCCAGGATTTACTTCCAAAACGTATAAAATTTGTGTCTTGATAAATTCAAGACACGATCGTTTCGTTGAAAATCTTAAAATCCATTCTATTGTACTCCTCTTCGGATAACCAGTGGGTCAGGGATACCTAACGTGTTCCAAAACACACGTAGGCCAGGACTGACCTGACCCAGACCACTCAAGAATTATGGGGTTTTAACACAGTATTTTAAGAAAATATTTTCAATTATCATTGCGTTATATTCAACGCGAAACAGAAGTAAACAGTCGCAGAACTGTCTATTTTCTGGTAGATTACGTGCATTGCTAGGCCACAGAATGCACTCTACAAAGTCTTAAATCAAATTTACCACGCCTACGCGAATGTGCATAAAAATCGTGGCAAATTGAACCCCTGTGGCTTCCTGTGCGCTTCCCTCGCGGAGACTGTTATCTCGCACTTTATTCGCGCAACTTATTCACGACGCCTCGACGAAAAGGAGCTTCACGGAGCGTAGAGATCGTGACTTCGCCAACAGGCCTTTTCCCCATGAACTTCGCTCGTTCGCGCCGTCTCATGAAAGTCCGGAACACCGGCGAATAACTTTCGTCGCTTTGCTTTCCACGGTTTTTCATTTATCCGTCGCGCAATTATGCGAGCTACACAAATCAGAGGTTGAACAAGTCCGCCGCCAAACTACAGTTTCCTCGTTGTTTACAGATATTTGGACAGGCTTTCTAATTTCTTCACGGATGACGTAACAAACGTTGAAGTTAGATTTTAAAGTAGCGGATCGTCTTTCGGCAATTATGTAACTACTATGCGACGCGTTCGCTTTCTTCTTATTTGCGTAACAAAGACAGCACCGAACAAGCGTTGATATTATAAATTACGACTGGCTAAAAAACCGAGTTTTGCAGAGCAAGGGACGTCCTGCCATTTAGTCGTATTTCATTAAATTCAGCAACGTCTACCGTAAGAATATTCGTGTTCCCACGTATCCCCGTTTGCGTAACTTTAAAGCGACCCTGCTCAGCGCTGTTTCGCTTACCACCCTAAATTTTAATTCCTCGTTGACCCGATGGGCACAATCTGTTTGCAAATATCTTCAAAGTAATCTCTGTGTCGGTGATTCTCGAACTTCCCCTTCCCTTTTGGGAAATCGAAGCTATCGTCGGTTGTCTTTGGACCACCCTGTATGTTGTATACGGCGGAACGATCCTCGACGCGTCGAGTAAATCATAATAAATGCCGCGACGTAATATCGCGCGTGCACCGCGTTGATTTTCCACGATAACCGCGACTGTGTTGCGAACACTCCAAGTTACAGACACCTGCGACGCGGACGCGAAAACGCTCCTCGCTGTTACATTTACGACCGCGTTTGTAACAGAGCCGCGAAACTTTCACCGTTACGAGCATGAGTGCGAACGATGATATCGTGAAATTACGAGCAGCAACACGTACGTTGACCCCCTGTTACATCGTCTGGACTACGCTGCATCGACTTCCAAATTTTTCAAGAAAACCTTTACATAGTACCGTTGTAATAATTTTGTAATATTTTCGTGACCGGCAGAGAAATATTCCTGGCCTTTCATATTTACAAAATTTAACTCGAGGCCCCCAAGAAATATGGCGTGACTCGCTGGGGAGCTATATCCTTCGACGTCAAAATGATGTCGCTCGTCCAAAGCAAACGCGAACACTCCCCCTATATTTGAATATTTTCTGCCGCACAGTGGCTGTTCGCAATTTATTTTAGAACCGTTTCGCATTTATTCATCGTTCCCGCCACAATGTACTCCTAATTGGAAGTAAATACAAATAATAACCAAGGATGTATCTCCCGCTGCGAATGATCGCTTTATTTCTTAGACACCCGGTGTGTACGCGGAGGGGGCAAACATTAGAAGTTTCAGACGTTTCAGGTAACGACCAGGGGAATTGTGTGGCGCGCGCTGGAAAAAAGAGCACCCGAACAACTCGCTGCACATTCGAAAACGAAATCTTCAATCTCGTTCGCGTTTATGCCGTCGACGAGCGCGAGCTCCTCGCGAGAAAAATACGGAAAATGTTTCCCAGGTAACATCGAGACCCCGGTTCGTATTATCGAACACGACCGACGTATAAAATTGTACCGCGATGATTGAAAAGCTTCGATCACACACGGTTCTTGGAATTCCTCGCGCGATTCAGCCCCATTAACCCTTTGCGGTCCGATGTTTCATTCCACCTGGAATTTAAATGCTTCCACTTACGTCTATCCCACGTATTTCCACCTTCGTATTTTATCCGCAAACTCCAAATCGACAGGAGCCATATATTTAATCCCTTATCTCGCGAGTTTACTTAACACCGAGTGTACCGTAATCAAAGCCTCGACTCTTTGCTCCGCGTACGTCTAACCAGTCTCGTCGTTCGTTGAAACGACGGATCAGAAAAAGTTGTAAAAGGTGTGATACACCCTCGTGTTATGACGGGACCTCCATTATGCTCGAATGTTTGCTTTGCATCCTGAGGTTTCAGCCCTCCACTCCTCCTTTTCCAATAGCTCGTTTTTTCCAGCACTCGTTCTATCGAGCAATTATTCTCTCGTTTCCATCCGTCCAACGTTCCCTACTCGATGGTTAAACGACTCGATCTAACAAATTTACAGTAGCACGCGGTTCGCCGAAGCGTTACGTTCTGTATACGCTTCTCCGTTTTACGAGTATGATCGTCGAAGGCCGCTCTCGATTCGCCATTTATTCATCCCCGTACAACGTTTTCATTCCCTTGAACTTCCGTAGACTTCTGCAAGGTCATCGTGACGCAAGATGCCCCGGAAACTTTCTCACGGATCGCATTCCGCGGAAATACGATTAAACGTACGTTATACGCACTTGCATTTGCGTACCAGACCGAACGACCATGAATCTCCTACGATTCTGCTCCGGTTCACTCTATGATTCGATGAATTTGAGAATACAGTGCTGCGAATAATTACGAATTCAACCTGTTCCAGAGTTTTCAAAGCGGTACGAAACAAAAATGAGAAAATAATCAGGCCAACCCAGATTAAATTTCCCTCTCAGCAAATTTATTCCCGTATAATTAGTTTACAATTAGGTAAAAATTTCATTATTATGGATTCGTTAAAAACGATGAAACATTTATTACGATGTAAATTATAAGTTTCAAAGAGATACAATTTGCATATTAATTGTACCATAAACCAAGATAACCATTTCTGTCGACGCTAATCGTTCCGTTCCTAATTTTCATTACTTAATTGCATTTTCAAATGGCGTTAACCGTGTAAGGAGATGTCACGCCTAGTCCAGTAATGCTAGTATAGCAATCGAATAGGAAGGAAAGGCATTGCGGTAGTTTTTCCTCCAAGGAAGAAATACTTAAAGACGTCCATTATTGGTGCTTTCACCTTAATATGGATATAATATAAAAGTTCTGACAGTTACTTTCTTCGAGCAAAAGGTTCTTCTCCCAAAGAATAGTATGTCTGATAGGTGATATACGTCTCGTATATGTTCCGTCGCGTTTCTAAAAGATGGAAATCATAGAAAGCGTAATGTTTAGACGAACGTGGCGTTACCGGGGATTTATTGCATCATGTCACCTTTTAAACAGAGAACGCCACGTCGAAGGTCGACACGCGAATAGAAGCGTGAAACGCCAATTGCTCGAAACCAGCCGGGGGCACGTCGAAGGGTAATGGGAATTTACTTCCCGTCGATATTTCACTTTTCTTTTTCTTCGGCTGTTCGCGGCGGCAGTTTGTCTTACATAAAAGCGGTGATCGATACCGCTCGAACGCAAACATCGTTCGAGTGTAGCCTGCCGAGGGGCATCTTCGATCCCATCTAAGGTTTTCGAAAGTACCTTGAACGTGAACGGGATCCAGGCGTCGACGAAAGGGTTAAACGCGACCGACTGACAGTTAATCCGGGACTCGTCACGCTCCCATTACGATCGCGGTTCGATGTCCCGAAGCGGATCGTCGTCCGATCGACAGAACCAGATCCATCGATCGTTGATACCAAGGAAATTGTCGTCGCGAAACTCTGCGAGCCCGAGAAGAGAGTGTAGCTCCAGGTAATGACGTTGCAACAGAGGTGGGGAACCGTTTGACATTGGAAGGCCACGTGTCGACGATTTCTCTACGAGACCCCAGCTTTTATTTTACGATTAATTCTATTGAAAGTAACACGCGTGCTGTTCTTAAATTTAAGAATTTTAAGAGACAATAATTTGTTTCGTTTCCGAAAATAAATTTTAGCGAGCAGCGTTCCTATCGATCGACAACACGCGTCGAAATTTGGCGAGGATTCCACACTCCCCTTTGGTAAAATATTTCAGTCACGGCTCTGGCGCTTCCGCCAGCCGAAATTCCATACTCCCTTCTAAACAGGCAGAACCGTCTCAGTTTACAGTGCGGATCGATGCCTCGCCTAAAAAATATCCGCTTTAATACCAGCCCTCTGGTGATTAGTTTCCATCTGCGATAGGAGGAGCCTCGGATCGTTAGGTAGTTTTTTCCCCGACGAATTCGATAAAACGGAAAATGCTCCGAAGGATCTGCATACTTTAGAACACTTTTAAACTTTCAACCCTTATTTACCTACGTTTTCTCCGGGCTACCAGAATTTTTTAAATAAAACATCTCTCCGAAAGTTTATAGTTTCCGCGGAATAAATTAGAACATCTACGCCGAAAGCTTTTATTTCGTTTCCTCGAAAAACGTACAAACGAACGTACGTTTGATATTATAGATGCCGGTGAGGTTCCTCGTGAAAAAGTTATGGGATCGAGGAAGTTCGCGAACCGTGGTTTCTTTTTTTACAACGCGGCTTTCAATATTTAATCGCTGGAACCTTTTAGCGTCGAATCGTTCCGCAGCGAGAAGGTTAGCGACTTTTAGATCGATCGGAATCGAATGGATATCAGGAAAGGCAATTCGTCGGAAAAGCTTTCCATGCGTCCGAGTTTAATCGGTGCTGCGGGACACAGTGATCCCGATCCTCGCTCGAAGCTTCGTTCAAAAAGACGAGGTCGAATTTACTAACGAACGTTTGTTTTATTCATACGATTAGTCGGTTCTCTATTCTCGAATATCAACGTACTCGTTTTCTTAAGAATCGGAAAAGGCAATACGAATCGGCTCAGAAAAGACTATTAAACGTTTACGGTTTAAATGAATTTCACGGCAGAATCACGAAATTGCTGTTTCAATATTCATAGAGCAGCATTAATGTAGTCATGCCCGTTCGTTTGCGTACCAGCGTGGATTAACTTTAATATTCCGAATTACCCGTTTGCGTGAAAAGACATTTTCAATGGCGAAATCTTTTTACTAATCGAACTTGTTTGACGAGCAACGATGAGCGGAATTTATATTTTGTGGAAATTATTCCAAGCCAGTCGTTGAAAATTATGAATACAGCATCGATGTTTGTCTTTGAATCGCAAAGTGGTAATTAGGGGATCGTTTCTACACCCGATAATGTCACGTACGTTGTTGGTATTTTGCCCGTATCTGGGCTGTATTTGCTTATGCAGGCTATTCCAATAGTAGACGACAAACTGAATCAGAAACCGATACGTGTATGCTTCGTAAAGAAACGTTTGCGCAGAGTTCAAACGAAATAAAAATCTGTTGTTTTCGAAAATAAAACGTGTTCGTAATCGTAAAGTTATGGTGCTTGAAACACAGTCGAAGCGAATAGAATCAACCACGAAAGATTCCAGATATGTATTGCAATGGTTTCTGTTAACGATACAATGTATGTCAACGTATATCTTCTCGTGTTTGTCTTACGTGACCGTGTATAATATCTGTACGCGTTCCAGACTGTCTGACGCTTAAATAGCGCGACGGAAGTCAGACCCTGAAACTTTCCTTATACCTTGAAAATGGAACCTCAGATTGTAAAATGGTAAACCACATTCTGACTCTATTTGTCGCGTGGAATCACGCGTCTCAACTTTTGACATGATTATCAACCAGCTTGTAAACTAACTCAACCGAGGCATCCGCTAACTCCAATCTAATAGACGCCCACAAAGGTAGCAATTTATCTTTCGATAATTTCCACGACTATGGTCGACCCAATTGTTTCAATATTAAATGTAAAATGTGGCACAATCAATAAGTATTCTCGAGCGAAATCCGGAGTATCGTAGATCTAATAAACAATACGTTAGGGGCGCAGAGGAACGTTGGGTGATCGCTTGGAAAGATTGCCCGTGATTTCAGCCTCTGAACAGAAGCGTAGACGCGAAAGTATGTCCCGTTGCTAAGCGTACTACTTTTCCGGGAGATTCGTGGCACAATAATCCTATTCCTTTGTTTGTTATGCATTTTTGCAATTCTTATACGGCCTTCGGTAAACCAGATAAAAAGAAAACAATAAAAACAAGTTCCCTGCCGTTTGTTCGATCCTCCGAACGATAACGAAGGTAAAGAGAGGAGAGTAAAAGTTTCGCAGATAATTACCGTCGAAACTTCGAACGCGTTTTAATAATAATTCGCGAACAATGGGCTTGTAAGATGATTTTCGATGGACTCACGAGAAAGTCGACGGGGTCGTCGGGCCGCAAGTTCGCAACTTCGATGAGGCCTTGCGTCAACGTCGGGAAGATGTACTTCACCAGGTAGTGTCTCAGAGGCATTCCCATAAGGCTGAGCCTTTCCTCTTCCTCTTCCTTCAGTTTCTCCATCAGGCTCGTCTGCGAATAGGAAACTCTGTGGGGGATATCGGTCTCGCGGAACGTTAATCTCTCGCGATGGTTCGCGCCGTGTGCATTTTACGCTGATTAGTTTCGCGGAGTAAACGATAACCGCTGCCGGAGAACAATTCCACCGTTAATATTTTGTGTCTGCGTTGAACGGGGATGGGACAGGGCCGGGTTGCTCGCGCAACGAATGATTTATACGCGGTCCCTACGATTTCCGATATTCATCTATCGAAATAGGAAACCAATGATTGGCATTTTCCGATAGCTGATACGAAAAGGCATTGTGGAAGCGATTCTAATGGAATCGCTACTTCTATATTACAATTAATACCGCGTGTCTTCCATTTGCCATCGACGACCAAAATGGCCGCGTCTCGACTCGAAGTGTTTCTGTTTTTTTTTTAAATATTAAATTTAAGGAAAGGATCGTTTATGAATCGAAGCAGCTTCAAGCAACGAATTTTCTTGTATTTTTTACGGGCTGGAAACACGATCGATTATATCAGGGACAGATGGACGTTACCTCCATGGAAGAATATTAAATTAAATTTGAGAAAAGAAACGAAGGACTCGGCGATGATCAAGGAATATATTTTTGTAGAATTAAAAGCAGACAAAAAGAAGTTTGCCTAGCTTTTACGGGGCAGATGCAATTTATCGTGTTATTTTGACGAAAGCAAAGAAAAACCGAATTAGAATTACAAATGGTTCCGTCCGCTCTCCCGGCGACGGCGAAACCTGAAATTCGTTTTTGCGGGATACTTTTTCGTGTCTGAAAGCAACTTTTGAAAGCTGAAAGTTTCACAAACGTAACATAAATCTGCAATCCTCGACACGTGTTTACGAATAAAACACGGCTAAAAAGGATCTCGATTAAAAGTCATCCCGAGAGTTGTCGAACCAAGAACGTTTTGTCATCGCGCGACGATAATTTTAATTTAAGCCGGTGAAAATAATTTTACAGAATTTATCAACGTGTGTCCGTGTTACAACCGTTTTGGAAACGATGACTGTAGAGTGGATCGATATAAATGCAATTCTCTTTTATCCATTGTACCCGGTTCTTTGTTTCGTCATTTTCGTTCAGTCGTATCGAATTGTTTTGCGTTCTACGTTTCCGCGCTGTAACGATTGTTTTGTCTGTAAAGCTTTATCGTAATAAAAGGATGTGCGTTTTACGAATACATCGAGCAGAGCAAAACAAAGGATCGCAAGGTGGTTATAGAAAGTTGATACAATTGGATTGCAGCCTTCTTTAAACGTAATCCGTTGCGCGAGCGTATTTCAAAGATTCTCTTCAATTATTCCATTTCTACGGAACTCTGCGTGTTTTGATCGTCTCTAAATAATTTAATTTAATTTTTCTATATAAATCTAAACCCATCTACAGGTTGAGAGCAACCGTCTCGAGCTCCGTTCTCCAAGACCCTATATATTCTGAATTAAAGTGGATAAACGGAACGTACTGCAATTACGTATTCCGCGAGTAACCAATTTGCCTTGACTATTAATTCGAAACAATAAATTCTAACCCATTCCTCCATTTTCTCTTGGCGTTCCCTCTTGCGTTGCAAAATTTCTCTCTCCTGTTGCAGCTTCGCGGCGGTTTCCGCACTTTGCGCTTCCGCCTCGTTGCGTTTTCGCGCTTCCCTCGCCTCCTCCGCGGTTAATCCTGACCGAATAAAAACCGCTATAGAAATTCACACGTTGGGAAAATACGGGAAACGAATTGCTGTCCACCTAACTCGGCGTTAAAACGAGCGTAACTAAACGTCTGTTTCGCTCGAGTTAATTGTAATATTTAAATATAAATTCTACGATTTGTATTTAACTCTCCGCCATTGCGGAGAAACTCGCTGGTTTGGTAGACGATTTCGTGCTTATAAACGACGGATAATCAATCTGTCTGAAGCATAAATAGGTTCACGGTATTCCGTTGCCAGAGAAGTTATCTCAATATTTTTTTCTCGGCGAGAAAAGACTGCTCCCGTCTACGACGAAGTGATAAATGACAAATTCGGTCACATTGAAAGTGTCTTGGTCCTCACCGTAGTTCCTCGGCGGGCCGAGTCTCTCGAGACACTGATGAATCGAGGGGAACATGTCTGGACAAACGTCCTCCTCCACGCCGATGATGAGCGGGTGAATTTCAATTTCGTCGAAGAACTGCAAGGGTGTGTTGTCGTCGGTGTTTCTGCTCCTGGTATCGATTCGTTTCGACAATTTTCGTTAGCTCGGAGTTGCCGAATTTTTAAAAAGGAAATAATTCCGGGGACACGCGATCCCTATTTCGAGAAAGAACGACCCAACGAACGCGAAAACCGCGTCGACTAAATCGACGTCTGCGGTTCGCCGGGGCGATATCGTTTTACGTCGTGCCCTTTAAAAGGTTTCGAATTATCGACTGCATCGCGATACACAATACAACGACACGCGAATAAACGAGCTCCCCACATGCCGTGTTACGTGTTTTCCGATTTAATAACATTTCCCGCCATCAATTACTTCGCGATTCGAAAACATCTCCCTTTGGACCGTGATAATTTCCGTCGTATTGTATTCGATATTACCAGGCGCGATTCACGGCGACTGTCGCGCTATTCAAACTCTTTGGTTATTTATTTTTTAACGACGAGGCCACTTTCCTCGCCAGAGAAACGATAATAAAATCTCATAAAATTCCTAGAAAGTGTCATCGTCGGTAGCCGAACACCATGTATAATTGTTCGAATAACATTTTCAATCCTTATCGATTCTGGTTACGTAAATAAGTCGAACTTTGAACCGAACAAATCGTTCTCTAATCGCTGACTACGCGTCAAGCACGTATCAATGTTTTACCACGTTTTATTCAAATGCGTGTCAGGTAGTCGTAAATACCGACCGGCTAAGTGGAAATGAATTTTTTGTCGGAGATAAACAAGTCGCCTATAAATTCTTCCTGTTACGTCAGCGCATAATATTACGCGACCCTACGAGCTATTAAACTCCGCGTACCGTTCAATTATGCCGTGGTTTTTCTTAATTAAACTTGTTACGCTGGTTTTCTCGGATTCAATTACCGTTTCATTCAGGGGATAGTTCAGAAATTCTTTAAACGTTGGATTCAGTTTTTTTAAGCGTTTGCCATGCATCTGCGAAACATTCTGTTCCCCTGGCAGCGATTCAGAGCGCTGAAACCGAGCCTCGAAAGAACGTTCCCATTACCTGTACTCCTTCAAACGTCGTATCATGTGTTCCTCGGTGTAATGGGTACCCTGGATCTCAATCTCCGGTTTCTGGATGATTCGTTCCTTCAGAAATTCGTCGCTGGCATCCAGAGCCACCACCAACTCTGGCACGATCGAGTGACCAGCGTCGTCAGCGTCGGTGGCTTCCTCGTCGACGTCCTCGTCCTCCGCGTCCTCTTCGTGCTGATTCTCCCCGGCGAACAGCTCCCTCGCCTGTTCCAAGGTCTTCGGATACCCATCCACGACGTACCCTTGATTTCGCGCCTCCTTGGAGCGTAGCTTCCTCAGGAACAATCTTGAACGGAATTACGTACGCGTCGAGTGACACGACTCATTGAGAACTTTCGATAATAACTCGGAAAAGTTAATTTCCCGGGAAGCAATCTCGTGAATGAGACGCCAGTAAAAGGAATCGATCGCAATTATACGGTAACCCCGGCCTGGCATCCGGTTGCTCGACAACTCCCACGCACGTTCAACTTCACGAAAACGAGTCTCAACGATCACCGTTGCGAAATGCAGTTCTATCGGGTCGAGTAATGAGTTTCGATATTTTTAACGGGACATCGACCCGCGGTCCACGTGGCATTTTCTTATTGCAAGAACGATAACCCAGTTTATAATAATATATTTAATATACATACGTAAGCGAAACAGTAACTTGGAGAAATTTATTTTATCGTTATTTTGTGTGTTAATACTCTCTATTTGTTTCTCTTTCTACTGTTTATCTAGATTCTGATTATCAGCACTGGGAAGTATTGTAATCCGTATTGGGTCAGACGTTTTAGCCAGCGTTAGTCGAGCGTGCGTCTGATCAAATTACTCGACACTGTCCACATTCTACTTACTCCTGGTACCATACTCGCCTTAGCCCAGGAGTTATAATGTTTGTTTCTTCTGGGAGTATAAAGAAATATTACTATATCCGTATCTTTATTTTTAACTGTAACGTCAACATTTGTATCATAAACACAACGTATACAGTACAATTCTTTTTCATTTACTGCATTGTATTCTGTGTTGGATTAATAACAGTAACTGTATCTTGTCTGAGCACAGTGACTGCATATTCTTTTTTTAGTATAATTTTCCCTACAATGTATACCATGTGCAGCTGTGTTGTAATAAACACGCGCTATTATTGTTACTCTGTACAAAAACGTCAGTCGAGCAGAGAAATAGAAAACAGTTTTATTATGAAATTTAATACACTTTTTCTCACTTACAATTGCTAAACGATCGATCACACATGTAAACGTCGATACAATAGAGTGTTTTTTTCTTCCCGTCGAGAGAGCTTTTATCTAGAGAACAAAAAAAAACACCACGATCCAATCATATTGAAATTTCATGAAAGCGACTATTCTGGGCACAACCTCTCTTTGTTAACTTCCTGTCAGCAGGAATCAAAAAACGTAAAATGGGTGAATAATCGTTCGGAGCGTCCATTAGGTCGAGGCAAAAAATTTCTATTTGAGGAAGTTTGGTTATCGAAGTTTTATTGCGCACGGCAACCAGCGACGCGTTATAATATTCCTGGAATCCATAAGGCAAAATAGGAGTCGGTTTAAATGGAAAACAAATAAAAAACTTTTTTAAATATATTAATTTTAAAACGATTCCCTTGAATCTCTTGTTTAAATGTTCGTTAAAATTGGCCCAACGACGACACGCGCTGGAAAAGCCAGACGAAGGCTATAAAAGTGATGGCTCAAGCTACTGTCGCGCGAGGTTGCTCACCTCGGAGAAGCCCCGGACGAAATTTACGGCCACGACACGCTTCAATTTTTGATGAAGTGTCGCAGAATCGTGCAGCCACGTCGAGTATCATAAATTTCGTCGTAGCTTCTCCGAGGTAAGTGAACTCGTGCGAGAGTGGCTCTGACCATCCACTCCTGTGCCCTTTGCCCTTCTTCCCCGCGTGCATCGACGTTAGGCAGGTTGTCGCGTTGCAGGCGTATTTCACCGAATCTTCAAACGCTCGATAGAAAAATCAAACTCGCATCCGCGAATAAAAAATAATACAGACTAACTTGTACAACGTTTCCAACTTCCCCCGTTCTCTTTAGAAACGTGGATTGTGGCTAATGGCGACGGTTCATCTTCTATTATTCATTTTAAATCTTCTTTAGCCGCCTTTCTTTTCACGTAGCTACTGTTTGAATCGAAAATAGCGTCGCCTGTGCCCGTCCCTAATTCGGCCGTTCAATTCCTCTTTCGAGCAGCTATATTCCCAGGGAAAGCTTAAGTTCTCCCGTCAGTTTCAAAGCGACGCTCATAGCAATTCTAATGCCGCTCTTTTGGATCGTTTGAACCTCGTTCGAGCACAAGTATCGTTTCTCGGTATCCAGACTAGTCAAACTCTTACAAAAAGATCTTAACGAACTGAAAACTTTGCCTCGACAGCCTTCCATTCCCGTTACCACGCTCTGGCTGACGATTAAAAAAAAAAAGTTCCGTTTATCGCGCGTCCGTTTCGTGCACGATACAACACAGTCGACGAATTAAATCGTCGACGTCCGTGAAATTAATGAAATCGTTCGATCCTGTTCCGCTTAAGTTTCTCGTCTCACTCTTTTTAACGGAATCGACGAAGCGATTTTTTTATTAGGCATTATTATCCTCTCGAGGGGAAACTTATTGCCTCTCGTACGGAGTTTTAGTTCTTTTGAACAGCTCCGGCAATCCGGATCGATAGGGTGATTCTGCAATCGCAGATGTGTACCGGTGGTCTCTATTTGTTACGAGCACCGAGTATAGGCTGATTTATCTCACGCGTTTGAAGAGTTATTTTCAAGATAAAAATTCCGGGTACACGGAATCGAAGGACGAACGATGCATGAAGTAGTATCTTAATAAGATCGTTTTCCAGAATTGAGAGTGGCTCGAAGTGACTAAAACGCGCAATATCGCGCGAGACATCCCTAATTTAATCGAACACATGCGGTGCCATAAGATTTAGGGTACCAGCGTGGAGTGACCGGTACACAGGGTTTACGAAGGGCCGGCCAGTATCTCTCGTCCCTTCCGACAGAGCTACTTCGGACGCCGTGCCCAGCAATGGTCGGTTAAACAATAAAATTCCGCAGGGAACGGCAGCTATTGCACGAACGAACACCGTCTACACGGGATCCCCTCGAAATGAAATTTCTTACACGTGGGGAATGGAGCATGAGCAGCCTTGTAACCGCGCTCGCCCTCGCCGCGTCACTTGTGGCGAAGATAGGCGAAATTCTTATCTTAACAAGAATTTTAAGCAACGAACGAAAGTCGAATTTAATTCGAAATAGAATTATCTTGGATCAAAAGCATCGAGGAGGAATTCTAATACTGTCAAAATTTAGATTTCAAAGCTAAACTCAACAGACATTGAAAATAAAAACGTTTCACTTTGTGTCCACCACTTACAGAGAAATGGGTTAGAAATTAAATTCGTTGCAAGACAGTTGGATGGGAGTACCAAAAGAGCTTGTCGTGCATTATTAATGGGAGTTTGAGCAGCGCTGCCTTAAAGTATACTTGCTGGTAACTGTGTTGCCCGATTACCACGAACTGCGGTCGATAAATCAAATTCCGTCTGGACGAGCGGTTGGCGCTACATCGGTCGCGACAAAGGATGTATGAAGCGGTTAATTAAATGAACGCGGTCTCCTAAATACTGACTTGATATCCAATTCATGCAGTACCTTATTGTTGTAAGTTGGGACGTTTTAAGCATACGCATGAAATTTCGAGGAACCATTTCTGGCCTCACATCAGATTTTCGGTAATGAATTTTTTTCTCGAAACTGCATAGAATTTCAGGGGTATGTGTATTCACCAAAAATGATTGTAATTGAAACCCGCAGCCGGTTATAATTTTTTCAGAACGATTCGAAACTTTCTTTTTCCGTCGAAAAATTTACGGTCAGTTTTCGAGTTAAGTGTTCAACGTTTGATCGTTGCTGGAAAACTTTCCGACTAACTTGTTCAAAAGAGAGTCGTCGAGACGGTCCTTGTTCCTCTCCATGTTCTGCTGCATTTCATCTAATAACTCTTGAAGCTCCTCCAGGGCTTTATCCTCTTCTGAGTCCTCGTCGTCCTCGACGTCGTCGTCGTCCGCGCGATCGCCTCCACCCGCTTCTTCGGTGTCTCGTTCAGCAGCCACCGTGGCCTCTTCGATCTCACTCGTCTGTTGGAGATATGAAAAATATTTCGAATTTTCAAGCACAACGAACGAGAGTCTACTTCAAAAGCATTCGTTTCTCGATCCCAGGGCTTGTTTTATACCCTTCTGTCTTCCTAGCCATTAAGCTGGTTAATCGAGGTCTTACTTAGCGGATTTATCGTTCCACGGGGCAGGAAATCTGAATACGCCATAACGAGCTCCTCCGCTTCTTTTAAAGCCACGAAGGATCACGAGAAAAAATTGCTTCGTGCATCATGTTTTGTCAGGACATTTTTTTGTCAAACTCAAACTGACCAACTTTTTGATCGTGTCCTCGATGAGGGACTTGGCGTGAACGTAATGGATGTCGTAATGATCGGCTAGATATCGGGCGACTATGGTCTTTCCGGACGCGGGAGGTCCTAGAACGATTATTTTCACCGGATGCAGGTTCCTGGCTGCTCTGTATTCCCTGACGATGGCGTTGATATTGTCACGAAAGGGCGTTTCTAGGTGCCAAGATATCCTGTCGACGATGTACGCCGGGTCGATGTTGAGGTTCACCGTCATTAGGTCGTAGGTTTGTTGCGTGATTTCTGGCAGTAAGAAAGCTTCTTCCTGCTCGATGTTTTTTACTTTCCCGGTGGTGAGCGCTCTGCTGATTTTCTGCGAGAAAAATCGAGACGAACGGATGAAAAATATCGCGGACGGTTCGTTTCATTTCTCTGGAGAACGTAGTGTACGTAGACACGGCTTCTTTTAATAATTGATACGAAGATAGAAAACGCGAGGTTAAAAGCAGCAATTAATCAAGATAGTGCGCGCATTATCTTCCGTCACGAGCGTAACTCACAAGATCAAGGTTAGGCTCGGTATACCCGGTGAAAGCTAACATTAAATCTCGTAAGTTTTCTTATTATAAACTTTTTAATTCAAGGTCATGGGATGCTACATGACTGAACTTATCCTTGTGTCAACTATAACGTATATGAGATAAAAATATAAGGTTTCATTTAAAAAGGAAAGAAAAACTTAAATGACCTTGATAGCCTCCGCAGTCCTTATACCGTTTGCGTTTTCATTGATCTACGACTCGAAACGAAAGATAAATATCGCGATATAAAGAAGTATTAGGGCATTTCCGTGTGTTTCGAAGCTGCGTAAGTCAAAGAGGAAGATGGCTCGTTTCCGAGGGAAATATATTCCGGCAGGTGAAAATTTTTATTACTCCATAAAACTTCGATAGCTCGTAAAACACGACCCTGAGGAAAATGTTCGCCTATCGGAATATCTACCGCTTCGAACAATCTTCTCTTTCTCTGCTCCGGGTCTCCCTTCGCTAGATACGAAGATACTCCGGGATATCTGCGTAGAGGCAAACAGCTCGTAGAATTGACAGCGAATAGGATAAGCTTCGGCAATTCGATTTACAAGCTCAATAGGAATCAGGGGCCAAAGACAAGCTGGAAAACGCGTTGTCGAGGTCCCGTAAATTGGACGGGAAACGTGTCAGACGGCAGTTTCATATTTAACCAACCGGATTATCCACGGAGGGTAGAAAGTAGAGACTTCGTAGGAGGATACGAAAAACCGAGACAGGGATTTGGTCCACGTTGGACGCATAATGTAAGACGCGAGGGAAAACAGACCGCGTACGATCCGGAGGATGATCGAAAGGGGAATCCACGGGGGATCGAGAGAGAAGTCTACGAGAGATGAACGGTAAATGGCTAGAGATGGCTACCAGATACGTAAATAGAGCGTTACAGACCGCGACAAAGAGCCGTGACACGATCCCTGTTCATCATCCGCCGTAATACCTTGACAATGACGCTCTGTGAGGTCAGTTCTTGTTCCGTGGCCACGATGTACCGCAAAGAGGGCCAATTTTGCACCGCGTCGAGCACCACTCTGCGTACCGATGCGAGCAACAATCGTTAAACGTTCGAACGTTCAACCGTTCGCGATCGTTAAACGTCCGCGCAGCCTCCGAGTCGCGTTATTCAACGTGGAGCGTGTTCGTTGCGCGACAAACGTTACACCCGGATTCCGTTTAACGGTTAATTCGTTTCAGGGAACGGACCATTAACTCGAAACTGGTCCCACTGCTCGGAAGTGGCCACTTTCGATGCTCCGCGGTCAAGAAAAACGCGACACGAAGGACGGTTGTGCACCACCGTTGACGCACAGACAGAGAACGGATTAAACATTCTCAATATCGACGAATCGATGGAATTTTGACCGAGTTTCAGACTCACGCGAGCAGATCGCGTACGTGCAATAGGGGAATTTTGTTGTCGCCACGGCCGAGGACGGGCAGAAACGGAGCGTTGCTCCAGGCCATTTTGAACAGATGGTGGAGTGGAGCTTGCTCGTCGCCGTAAGTTATCCCGCAGCAAACCACAAGCGTTTTCAGCTTGTTCCTCAAGTTGAGCTTCTTCCTCACCGCCGTCACCTCCTTCTCGCATTGAACGTGGTCCTTGAAGTTTGGGTGCGGCTTCCGTTTCCGGAAGTCCTCCTCGGTGAAGGGCAGCTCCGGCTCCTCCGGATCCAATGGCTTGGTCCGCGCCCAGGTCATCAGAGTGGATATCAAAACGAAATATCGTACGTCCTCGTTCCGCTTGAAAGCCTTCGGTGCTTTCTGCTCCATCTGTTCCAACTCTCTTACGATTTCTGAAAGGAACGGGGAACGCGGTGGCTTTTCAACGTACTTATGGGGTGTATCGTATTATACTTATGTGCGCCTATTGTACGCGCGTTATAGCGGTCAACGTTTATGGCGTTACACCACACGTCTGGCAAAAAGAAATTCAGAAGCTGGTCACATTCTTGCGTCGAACGATACGGGGACCATTTATGACGTTCTGAAAAATATTTTAAGAGCTCGTGATACTACCCCTCGAATGTACGCGGAAAAAAATTTCATTTTCCTGTGTTTTGTTCGTGATAAAAAAATTCGTTGCGATTCGGGGTACGATATTGCTGGGAAAAATTCATCAAATTCCCTCTTACTTTGTCGCCGGTCATGATGGAGTAACCCCTTGAGAGAATCGAGAGAGAATAATAGTAATAAGAGTTCGTGTAAACGTACGTGCCGTTTACCCTCTTTCCGAGTTACAGAAATTGATCCGTGTTTAAAAAAAAAAAAGCTGAAAATAACCGGAAGCTTGAGATACTGTGAAACTCTGATAGCTTTTCGCCGACCTCGCGGGACGTATTGTTTCGTATGGATGCCATTTAAGGGGAATGGAGATAGAAAAATAGTAAGGAAAGTTCGTGCAAACGTACGTGCTATTTACTTTGTTACGGAGATGTGGAAATCGATACGGTGCGGGGAATATTCCTGTATTTAAAAAAAAAAAAGAACCGAACCGTTTTCCATAGGAAACACCGAAGCGACTCTTTTACCAATTCTTTTTATGAAGGGCTTGAAAAATATTACAAAAATAGTCACCTCAGATTTCAAATATATTCGCTAAAATTTGATGGAAAAATAATATTGGTTCAGGTCTGTCTAGAAAATGTTTTAATATTTAAATTCGTTCCCGATGATCCATCGCATACGTACGAGTCGCGCTACTGGAAAAAATAGGTCACTTCTCCATTTTTGTTGCAGATAGGAACAAACAACAATGGAGATAAACTTTGAATGGTTTAACGAGCTGTAACTAGCTACAATTACGCTTTTCCCCCAGTTGCAACGATGTGACTCTAACGTCTAATTCTACACTGTTGCAGATAGATACTAAATACTATTCTCCATGCAAAATTATTAAATTGAAAAAATCTGTCGTGTAGGCTTTTCCATCAAATACATTTTCGTTACATTTATGAAACTAACCAACCAAGATACTTGGTACGTGCAGGAATAAAAATGAAATTCATCGGACATCTATTGTAGGGTTTTATGGGAAACATAATCTGATTCAATAGTTTTTTCGTAGATGAAGGTGTAGGGGAGACGTTGGGTCCTATCCTCGTAGAAGTTGTACTAAACTTTGGCAGCAAAAATGACCCAAGAGAAAACTTCCTTGCTCCAGCTATAGTCTGGCAGGTTTTCCGGAACCGACCCTTTATAACTTGGATAACAATGAGGAAGCTATAAAATTATTCCAAGTCCAATAACTCCCTGATAGTAGTACGCTAGGGAGCTCATGTTCGTGATGCTTGGATCGAGGATGTACAAATTTTTATTTGCTCGTAATAAAATACTTTATATATCGCCTCAAGATTAAATTCTTTATTCTATTCAATAATATCGTGCAGTGTTTCGTCCCTTAATTCCGTAGAGCAAGATATGAAAAACATTTTCCCCTTTATTTCCAATTTCATATTATAATCTCTTTCAAAGTATTCTCCATGCGAGCCAGTACACTCGTTCCAACATTTTTTTTTTTTTACGTGATCACTTGGGATTTTTCATTTGCTTCGTTTAAAACAATGAATAGCGTTGCTTTGATAGTTTTCTGCGCCCGTGGAAATAAAGCGAGAGGAGTTTTGAACAGGCAATGCCTTGTGGTGGAGCAGAGATTGACTGATCCATTACAAGAACGTTTCCGCAAACACAGATCTGTTCAACAATTTTTGACATAATAACGTAGAACTTTTATATCTACGAGCGTGGAAAAAATTGCATAGAAAACGATTCGTTGCTGTAGACAAAACCAACGAGAAATCGCTGGAGGGCATAAATAATATTCCCATTGAAGAGTTCCTGTACAAATTCCAACAGTGGAAAACACGTTCTGATAAATATGTTGATTCGCGCAGATACTTTCGAAAAGATTAAAATATGAAATTTCTGTTGGATACTTCGTGTTTCTGGAAGTCAATTAAAATATTAGGTTCTTTGAATTGTTATTTAACGTGATGATATACCGACGATCTATCATCTTTGAGGCAGCTTCGTAATTCTGTTTACACAGAAATTCCAATCTTTCTTAGGGAAAAACTGTTGCAGGTGGTTTCTGCAGTCGTTCGAGATGATGAATGTTCCACCGTTAGGGGAATTCGGTAGGAATCTAAATGAGTGATAATCTGAAGGGAGAGGATAAAGAGAACATCTCGATCAAATTCCAACAATTTTTGCCGTCGCTATAAAGGCATGCGATGGCCTGACGTTATCGTGTTTGAACAAAGCTCCCCTTCTGTTGATCAATTCCAGACACTTTTTCGCGATTATTGCCTCCTGAAAACTGTTATCAATGCTATAGCTCTGATTCTTCCGATTCAAGGGCAAAACACGCCGAAGGAATAATTGCAACGCGGCAGGCATTTCCTTCTCATAATGCGTCGTCCTTGAAGACTTCGGGATGCAGCGCTAATTTCTCTTTGTTTTTGCAGGAAATTAGAGTCCGTGGCTTCCCGCCACAACGTTCTTCCATATTTCAAACGCGTTTTCCCCACGGAGACTACTCATTTGTCACAGAGAAAAAACTTTTCCCTCCGACGAGCCACGGCTTTACCGCGACAATGGATAATTACCAAAGCAACGTCGAAGTCGGTTCCAAGTTTTAATTACCGAACACAGCTGGATCGCATTTTCAAATTCGACCACGCGACCGAGCGTCACCGTATATTCTCTTGGAAAGCTGTCCACCGCTGACGCAATTACCTATGTGATTCGATTTCGTGTTCGAAATCAAATTGTCCGGCGAAAAAATTGCATTGTTGGCGAGTGAAAGGCTGGTGGGCCTCGCTCGATGCAATTAATTCACAGTTCGAATCACGTATTCCCGATTCCAACCTTTCAACGCCCAACGCGCCTCGTCGACCTGGTCCTTGTCGTTCGTGATATCGTATATAACGATCCCGCAGTTCATCAGCTCGGCCAATAGGGCGTCACGATCCCTCGCGTCCTTTATAATCATAGTCACGTCCTCCGGCGGCGAGTTCTGAAAAGGGAAAATGGAATTTCGAAGCGACAAAGGCGAGTCGAAGTGTCGATGGCTGGCCAGACTATCAATTCTTGGGATTAAAATAATTTTTAGCGCGTGAAGTAAACAGAATTCGCTGAAATTGGCCTCCGTTGAGCCCTCGACGAATAGGAAAATAAATTTCCCGTGAAACGGTATACTTGGAAGAGGAAGGATGGTGGATTAGTGGGGGAGTAGCCAGTTAATCAGACTAAAAGGGAGCTGCAAGTATTATTTACCTCAGCGTCTGAAATGGTACCGATCACCTCGTACTTTTTCGAAGTCTCGTCTCTAGCTGCTACACTGTGAAACTTCTCATCCACAACTCCAGTTTCCTCATCGCCGATCCTTTCATCCTCCTCGTCAACATCCTCTTCCTCTTCTTCCTCCTCCTCCTCCTCCTCGCTGACACTTTGTGGATTAACGTACTCCTTCTCCAACAACAGCTACAATTTTAATTCCTCCCCTTTAAACGAGACACTACTAGTTATCAAAATTAATAACAACAGGCATGGATTTCGTTCTTTCGATTTCAGAATTTTATGTTCGAAGGCTGTGGCTATCGACACGCGCTGCTTTACACGCACGCACAAGGCATTCTTCGATGAAATTTGTGACGTTATTAAATTCTACCCGTCAAAGGGGACTCGCCATTAAACATCTAATTAGCGTCGCGCTGCCGAAGTGACGTTATAATTGTAATTAGCTTGTTTTTGTGATGGAAAGAGGAATTCGATCGCAGAGCCGTAACAACATTTTCTTTTGCGATATTCTGGAAAATTGCGTTCGAGGTGAATTAAATAATGCTACTGGTAATGAATTAAGTGAACGGAACGTTGCACCACAGACGAGAATAATTGTCTATTGACTGAGTGCCAAGACTTTCTACGTTCGCGGGTAATGAAATTTTCAAGTAGAATGTATTCTAGGGAACGTAACCTAGCATTGACATTAAATTATACTTGTAATTACGCGGTTGGTCAGAGGTACGGCTTTGCAATCGTGAGAGTGTGAGTTATTAATAAATTACAGAACTGTTCCATTGAATTAATCGAATTAGGAAAACCTTTGACCGTTTCTAAATGAAATTTTTGAAATTCTCCAGAAATAAATTATTTTAATAAGCTGAAATTCATACTGAAATTGAACCGTGACACCAATGCTGCAACAAGGTTACCGTGTTACATCGTGGATTTAATTATACGCATTTATTCAGAGTTTTAGTGCCATAAAATAACGTAAAAACTAAAGAGATTAATATACATGGTGACTTTAGTAATTGAATCGGACTGTAAACTATTCTAGGCGAAGAAAATGATTGATGGTTTAACGACCTGCATTATCCTATGATCTCTCACCGAGCGATTGCACTTTGTTCGCGCACGGTTGCACTTGTAGATATTAATCGCATCATAGGATAATAGAAGTCACTATAGTTCCACTTCCATTTCGAACGGAATTATAAATTGATCGTATTTCAAATCAATAAATAAATATTCGTATGGACTATTTACAGGCCAATGTTTCGTTTCCATCGTGATATTTGGTTAAACAACGATTCCAATGTAGCGAGAAATATCAGAGCATAATAGATATTGGTATATTTTTAATCACAAAAATCCATTCGACGTTCGTAAACTTTTCCACGTTAAAATATGAAACATTAACGTTCCCAGCTGATTCATTCCGTGGATATCTCGATTCGAAATCGCGGTGCATATAAAACAAAACGTAGCCCTATAACGCTAAACTGGTAAGTAGGGTGTATGTTATTCGTTCCGGAAATATTATAGTTTCCTGTCGTTGGGTTCCTGCGAATATTCGCGCAATTTCCTTAATTGCTGCATTTCCATCGCGAAACCTCATAAGGTCTTTCAACATAATGAGTAACGAGCTATCAAAGCGACGACGAATTCACGGGCGCGTAATTTGTACATAATTTCATTATAACTTCTTAGTATAACGCCGGTCAGAGACGCGCCTGAATATTTCGGCGCCCGAGCTTGCAAACTTCTCGTGTTAAGACAAATTACGAAGTTCCGATGAATATTTATTTATTAGCTCTCAAGTTTCCTTCTACTTATTAAAAGGCCTGGCCAGTAATGAATTTTAATTCCCCAACGCTTTATTCAAATTATAATCGTAGTCTCGACGTGACAGTCGAATCAATTCTTCCTGATAATTATTGTACCATTCTTCGTACTGATAAATGGACTCTCGTTGCTAAAACTTATCAACTTCGATATTCTCGCCAGGATTTTTCAGAATATATTTCTCGAATGAAACTATATGAATTCAGAATGTTGGCGGTCCTTTACACGTTACGATATTTAAATCAACGCGCGCGCCTCGATATCTTTGAAGAGGTTAAAGACTTGCATACGGATGGAAAATATCAGCCAACATCCTCTGGAAATACGCCTGCACGTCGTGACGACCTCAATAGCAATCGACGCATCGTAATCCCACACACAGCGGAAAAGGAAGTCTGATTTATCGGTCGGTTTTCTCGAAGAAGGGACTCTTGTGCAACGTCTCCATAAAGACTGTTTGCAGGACGAAGGCATTACACCCGTAGGCGTTGTATAACCTGAAAACCGCTTTGGAATCGTCGCTGGCGTCCCCATTTACACGTATAATCCTCTAAGACGGTCTTGGAGAGACGATTATAAACTTGAGAGCTGCACCAAACTCGCAAAAATCACAACACGGTTAAACCTTGGCTAAGCGCAAAATGTGGAATATTTAACATGAATATTTTAAGCGCAACATATTTCATAAATCTCTGTTCGTCCCCATTACGTACATAAAAGGCGTTACCCGTTCAAATAAATAAGTACGCGTTGCACCTTCGTTAAAAAAAGCTCATACCTGTGGGACGTTAAAGAGGATGTACTGGAACTAATTTGAAATCGATAAAACCGAGTTCTATTGCGTTCTCTCTCTTTTTCTCAGGCTAGTAACGCGGCCATCGAGTCACGCCAGTAACCTAGACATTGCATCGTAATTTCTCGCACGCGGTAATAGACACGCCGTGTCGCGATGACCGTATATACGCCGGGTACGTGGATGAAAAACGGGACGTCAGATTCTGACAGCTACGCAAGACTTACATCGGTCAATTTCCTCCCGTGATAACTGTCAACGTGATTGATAAACACGCGCCATGGCTTGAAAGGGGATTCGACAGGTTCCTGCGACGGAGGAAAGATCTTCCGTCTCTGAAACAGGTTAAAATCGCTCGCGGTGTTGGAACTCGAGTTTCGTCTCTCCTCTGGCTGTTGTATCGTGATCTTCTTCATCGTCGATGTCGCTTCTTGTACGTCGACACGAACCGTGATTCCGAGTTTTCTGGGTGTCTGAAGTTGAAACTATTCGATGACACGCGCGACTTCAGGTCTTGTGATTCGTTATAAAGGTTGTTTTTGGAATAACTTACCTTAGGTTAACTTCGACCACCCGTAACTCGACAAAGACAGCTCCTTCGGTATTTACACCTATTTCTGAAACACTCTGACCGGTCTAATAGGAAGGGTACGCAACAGTTTCCCGTGCTCACCCTCGCACGATTCGGGGTAGAAATGTTGGTCGCGATAGTTCGGAGGGTCGAATCGTCACCGTGTATCCACTTGGAGATTGCACCACGTGCTAGAAAGGTAAGGTCAGGGTCAGGGATATTTGGTCACGAGGAAGATCGTTGCGTCACGTAGCACCGCGGTCGTGAAATCGAATATCCTGCAAGTAAAATTTATCGAACGGTGGATCGGACGCTGTTGCTCATCGGCGGAGAGTGGCTCGGGACCCTTCGTTAACCGAGACGAGCCTCGGACCGTGCGTATCGTCGTCGTAAAAAAGAAGGAGCACGCCGCAGAAACGCACGAACCACCCTCGACGGCCTCGCCGCCCACGCAAACCGGGATGCGAGGGTCAAGGCTGGCTGGGAAACCATGCGGAAGATTGAAAAGCGTAGCGAATCGATAATTGGACGGGGTTGACAATGGGGAATTCCCGAATTTAGGAATGGGAAGTGTCAATCGGAATCCGTTTCGCCCGTTCAAGAGAATAAATAGTATAGGGGGGTGTTAAATAAAGGGACGCTGAAAACAGTGGCGTACCGAACGATATGCAACGATCGCGACCAAATATTCGCAGCGATTTCGAAACTGGTTCCGCTTTGAAAAACGATAATTGCCTGTTCTTGCGTGCGGTAAATATAATGGCGAACGTTTACTTCGGGCGTTAAGTAGAATAAACGTTTTTAGTCAGACCTTAGTCTCCGGCCATCGATGCGGGAGAATGGTGCAAATGAATCGTAGAATGAATTGGTATTAAAGTTTTGATCCTGGCGAGGGCCTTGTACGCATTCTAAATTTATTGAATCGATAGAAAGATTTTTAATGATTATTTGTTTTAAAAAAGGTTGGAAGGTTTAGTTTGTACTGTGACGCCGTGAATTGATCGTCACGTTATTCGAGCTGGATCAGATAGGCGGGCAAAAAAATATTTCAAACGAAAGTTTATTGGTGTCTCGTGAAGAATTTATCGGTGTAAAAAAAATCTTTAGAAGTGTCGTATTTCTCCATAAAATACTAGTGCTATCTCGTGTTTTTTAAATAGCCGTGCGTATTTTCCTTTTTATATTTCTAAACTACGCAAAAGACAACTGCGTAAATTGCGATTTAAGAATATAGTGCACTTTAGGAAATAAAATGACTTGAGGGATTGGTTGGAAAATGAATTCCATCAAAGATATTTTTTACACCGATAAATCCTTCGCGCGAGACTTTTATTCGAAACATTTTATTCTTGAACTATCAAAACCGGCTTAAATATTCTAGCGATCGATTTACGACCCGCCCTCTTACATATACGTGCACGCTTGACAGCCAGATTTGTGCATGCCCATGATTTATACGGTTACTTTCGTAATATTTTATGCCAGAAAGTGAAAAAATCTTGTACGGAAGATTACATGCTATTAAAATGTCTAATCAAATGCTGTCTTTACGCTCTAGGATTCATATTGAACTATTACCTTTATTCATACTCAAAATTAGAACATGGTGGGACGAGGGTGAAGGTTATCCTTGTTATAAGTAACGAAAACCGAAGGTTGGTTCTATAACTATGGAATTGAAACTCAATAATTCAATAATAATTGTAGCCATAGAATCGAATAAGAGTTAGATACTCTTTGGACAAGCACTAGAACGAGAGACGACACAAGACAACCGTATGAATTTTCTTCGTTCTTACTACACACTACATTTAACCTTGTTGTTATGTTACCGTATCATAAAACATCCCGTACGAGCTCCCCGCTCATAAAATCGAAATACCCACCACCTACAGTAGCTCAAGCTGTTCCCTCTTCCACGCTATTCCTTCGACGAAGAAAATAATTTTCAACCCTCCCGATGTAACATTCAACGTGTTACTTTGCAGGTCTCCTAAGTACATATTGGCATATCTATTTAATTCTAATACGAAATTCGGAAAGAATCGCCGATCAGAACAATTTAAATCGTCCAGCGCGTAGTTCCATCACGATCCTCGATTCAGCGTCTCGATCAGCTGATTTTTCTCCGTTGTTTTCGAGATATCGAGTCCCATACGTGACCAGGAACGTTCCCCCTTAACGAGTTGGTCAAACAGTAGCAGACCTTGGTCGAGAGCCAAACAATAGACCCAAGTATCCATCGGTAGCCTAGATATCCAACCAGGGGGAACATCTCGCAAATGAAAAATCGAAGTTAAAATCCTGTTGGGACTCTTATTCCGTTCGTAATAAGGTCCTCTCGGTGGAAGGTTCTCGAATTGTCGAAACATGAGGCGGCGTCGAGGCCATCGGAGCACATCTTTCGAAATCGATCGCGAGAGCACGACGAACGGCACGATAATAGACTCATAATGGCGGCACGTACAATTCCGAGAAAATGACATCTATCACGGCAACAAGCGCACAGAATGAACGTTGCGTGCAAATAGATTAAGGCGGAGGAATTGTTCGCGATAGAATTCACTGGGAACAATAATCGGGAGGAGATCGTGATTGTTCTACCAAACGTTGACACGCGACGAGGAATAATCTTGAGAAGCGCAATTATGTTGGTTCGTTGATGGAAAAAATGCTCCGGGGCTCGTTTTTATTTTTCCTCCGTTTCCGACGGGCCCGAGTACAACCAGTTCCCAATTGTTTGGCGCGCTCTGTGTTTCAGCGGTGAATTCGTTTACGCAAATGCGGCGTTTAACTAATAACGTTACCGTGTCCCGGGAAGCGAATAGAATTTTAATGGATCGATGGGGTCCACCGCGGCGCATAAATCCTTCAACCGGCGGTGAATCACGCCGGAACAGCGTAATTACTGAAATAAAGGAGAGGATATGAATTCCCCGCGGATAGGAATTGAAATCGAAACGCGAGGGGGCGTCGCCACGCGGAGGAGACGCCGTGGGAAATAATTGTTCCTCGCGAACGGCACGGACACGCGAATAGCTAATGAAGCGTCTTACCCGTCGTTCGAAAACCCGTCTTATTTGCATTGTTCGCGAAGGTCCCGTCGTATTATTGCGCGAACCGACGGGCTGAAAGCACTTCCTGTCATTAAACGGGGAATTCCCATTAAGAAGCCGACTATTTACGCGGTTATTGGAACTTTTCTCAACGAAAAGCTCGTGGAATACAAGCACCAAAACTTTGTTCATACACTTACTAAGCGGTATCGTCGTATACGAAACACACAAATTTTGCCATATAATAGTGAATAAGAAAGAATGTCTCGGAACAAAACGGCTGACAATGAGTCAAAGATCCTTATGGCTTTCTCTTCCTTCGTAGGATGTGCACACAATGCTGCACAGTATATTGTCCGTTAATGATTAAGGCGTATGTGCATATAGTTTCCTCGAAACGTCGCGGTTTGCGTGGATCGTCTTCGGTACGTTGCGCAAACCCGACGCCATGTTTACCTGTTGCCACAGTGGGACGTTCGACTTCGATTGCATCGTCGCGAATAAAAATATTATAACATCAAAAGACATCGTGGGATGCGACTTTTTTCCATATCATTTTCTTGCAATTTCGAATTTAAAAAAGTGCTTGTCCCAGTTTCGAAAATCATGTTGCTTCGACCGTGCGTTAAATCAAATTTCCTATTTCTATGTAAATTTTCTGTAGAATATCGCAATATATATTTTGCACGTTATTTATTCTTTACCGTGTACCTCGTAAAAAGACGTTGTAACGATTTAAAAGAGAAATACTTAATATTCATGAGCGTCTTCGGGATGGGGCACCTATTTAAATTAACCGGGGGTTTGATTAACCCAAGGTTCAAACGATATCGCGAGTAATTAACGAACGAGCCGAGCTGTTCTCAGAGATCATGTTTGCGGAAGGGCTCGAACAATTAGACATCGAATGGTCGGTGGATTTTACTTTGAAATTGAGCGCGTATGAAATCGAGCACGCACGCGACGCTAACACGATGTGAATTTGTTCGCAGAAGAATGGACGGAAACATTCCCGTATCAGATGCTGGTAGGAACAGGAATAGTGTTAATGGCTTTATTCCTGCTGGCCGCGGTGAGCTTCCAGTGCTCGTTTACCTGGAGATGGTTAATGAGGGTTAGGCGGCACATGAACGAGGAAGACAACGAGAGCGATTTATCACAGCAGAACGCTATACGTATCAGCCATTCGCTGCCGGATCTTCAATCAGAACCGATTACTCACGAGTACGTCCAGGAGCAGAAGGATAACAAAAAGGTACCGAGCGTAAGAAGCCCTTGATAATAACGTAACGTCGCGAATTCCCATTCACGGGCTGGATAAAGGATGTCCGTGGAAATAGCTTCGCGGTTGGAATCTGAAGATAATCCCGCCGGATGTCCTGGGAATAATACTTAACCCCGCGACCTTACGCCCACGCTCACCGAACGAAGATGTACGCACTGTCGACGCGCGCGACGATGGCTCAACTTTCCACAGTTTTAATTAATTAAGAAAACTTTACGCGTAATTCGTCGTATTTTAAGCCGTTAAATAATACTTTGCTCGCTAAAGAGGGCTCCTCCTCGTAAAAGCGAATATTCCCTTGTAAAAGACGCGGATGAAATTTTCATACGGCGGGAAAAGATCGCCGGGGAAAGTTCCCGTGGTAAAAAGTCGGGTAACGAGGACTTCCTGGGTGATGTTTAAATATTGAGACGCGACTCGTTCGCCTTCTTTTTCCAGGTGCTGCGACAGACAACTTTGCCCATCGTGCCGATGAGACATCAGAGCTTCCAAAGGCAGCTCTCCCATCGGCTCGATCTGCCGAACATCAAGTTCAGCATCTGCAGCCTGGAGAATCGCAGCGATTCGAGCCTCGGGTTAATTAAGGTGCGCTTCGAAACACACCGGCAACTCGTTCGCTCGTTTTCCCCGTCCGCAATCTTCTCAGGCCAACTTCCGCGTCGAGCAATTAAGCGGGGAACGGAATTTTTCTTCCCACTCCTGTTCGAGACGAAACAAATTAGCGAATTCAGTCTTTCCCCCTTCCCTCCCGAAGTTTGTCGTTTTTTCTAACTATGCACGTCCGCGGTTCGCAGCCGGAACTTTACAAGAAGGAGCTGGTGAGGCAGGAGAGCACCGAGAGTTCCAGCACCACGGAAATGGAGTACGCGGGGAAGCTGCATTTCGCTCTACGCTACGACAAAGAGATCGAGGGTCTGGTCGTTAAAGTGAGTTTTACGATTTACCTAATGGATTTCCATTTGTTGCGCGGAATGATTCTTGCGAAGTTACCCTCGGGAATGGTCGGAAACGCGCTGAATGGCCCGAACAAAATACGCGGTGGAACGTCGATTTTTCGAACTAACAGGATTGCAAATTCGTTAATCGATTTCTGCGTGAGTTTCACGAATTTTCAGAGCCCGCGACCAGATATTCGGTTATCGATTCTGCTCGATACCAAATGAGAAGCTAAGATTTCCTATATTTTATTTTCTTTATCCGATTCGCGGCCATTAAAATTGTTTTGCGCCGGTAATCGAACAACCCCCGTGTATTGTTGGAAAAGTCGTGGACGCAACGGAAACGTCTGTCTATCGAGTGACGCGTATCGCGTATAAAGCCACGCGCTATTCCAAGCATCTCAATTCCCGCTACACAACGAATACCATCAGCGAGCAGAAGCTGCAGGGAGCTTTTTCTTTAAGCAGCGCACGTAACTGCGAAATCAACATGGGGCACACAGAGGCATCGAGAAGAATGCTTCCCGCGCAAAACGATGACCGACATTCGCGTTCCAGTTTCGTCGGCAGCTCGGAATTATATCGGTCTCGATTTATGATATATTCGATCGCGTGCGGTCGCATCGATTATGTCGCGGCTGCGTGTCTCGAGGCTGCACCCCGCCGCGGAAAGATTTATTCGTTTCGGGGGAAAGTGCATAAAAGTAATCGATGCCGCAGAAATTAATTTCGTACTCTCCGTCCCGCGATTTTCGTCCTCCGGCGACGTTCAATCCTTCGCGAAGACCCCTACGTGCGCGGAAATTTTAATGAAATTTAATTTCCACGGTGAAAGATTCAAAACGAGATCCTTTGTACGACGATGGACAAATTTATTCGACGAAAGTCAGTGGTAAATTAATTTTTCGGATCGATACCAAAGTTCTTTCCAAGTCTGATTTCTTCGATTGTGTATTTAAAACTTTACACTCTATATCTTCGAGCTGTTGTTGACCGTCCAACAGAGTGCAAAGAAGTTACTATGACAATAAAGTGATCCGATAAGAAGATATTTCATCTAGCTGCTTCCGATTGAGAGCAAATTGTTCCCAGGTTTCTTTCGAAGCGCGGCGTCTGATCGGTTACAGCATTATCTACTTGAAACTTGGTGTACTTTATTTCCAAACTATCGTTGGACTCCCGAAGTGCAAAGTTGAGCTGCCAAAACGACTAGCTCATCTTTTCAGCCATCGAGCATTTATTACTAACATACGTAACGAGCTCGACCCGTGGTAGGATGGAAAAAATAATAAATAATAAATAAACCTAAACTATGTCCCGTAATTCAACTTACGTATAAATTCGTTTATAGATTGAAATATGTAGGTCACCCTTATATATCATTTTCCAATTTTTCTTTCTACTTCGCCCCGGCGAAGAGGTCTGAAATGGAACAGCTTGAGTGTCTCGATTAGATTAATTGCGTTTTCATTAAGACGCTTTCTCACTGTCCAAATGGCAGAAAATTGTTAAATGCAGTAGTTCGCGAAAATTCAGGATGAAAACTCCGACAATGACGATCGATTATAGAATATAATCACAGAAAAATGTCGAAGCAGTTTGTACGTACTCCGAAGAGTGAATCGATTAGTAAAACTCGATGGATTCCAATTCTCGAATGAATTTCCGCATAAAACGGAAACTGGTTGACGGCCGAATCGGTTGTTTTTATTCGTTATTCGCTAACGAAGTTTACCCGACTCTGTCCAACGTGCAGCAGCTCGATCCTCGTTCACCGTGCAAAACGTTTTCGCAACACTTCGCGCGCGTGGGCAAATTCAGTTCACGATTGCACTGTACCGGCTAATTACGTGGCCGCCATATTTAGCGCGAGTTATTGGATAACGTTAATGAAGTGCAACGGTGCTCGTGCGACGGACACACGCGTCCTTGGCATCCGTTTGATTACGATTCACCGTGGATTGGGTAATGTCGACGGTGTAACATTCCTGCGTCAGAACGGAATCGAGGGAGATTGAATTTGTTATAAATAGGACGGAGCCCACGTTTCGCGGCACAGAAATATAAAATGCGCGAATCGCGAGCTCGACGCGCATCGCGGTTCATTCATAAATCCGACCAAGGACGTGGATAAAGAAACTCGCGCGAGCAACTGCCCACGATGTCCTGAATTTTTCTCCCGCGACCGTGTAATTATGTTAATACCCGTTTTATGTAGAGTTTCGCTGGACAGCCGCGAGATTAAGAGTAGAAAGAAAGAGGTCGTTGGTTCTGGAGCGAAAAATGTAACCCAATATCGTTGACTATATGTTTTCGATATTATGTAGCGTATATGCAGAGATTATCAAGCACATAGATTATTAAGCATGCAGGTTGCACATACGCAGTCGAACTTGGTTTTAACGAGCATGGGAATAACGAGATCACGGCTGTAATAAGCTAAAAGCCATAATGATTTTAATTTATGGTTATTCCCATACAATTGCTCGCGTCCCTAACGAGCGTGCTACACGGATGCACGGCACAAATTTCGTAAAATTTGAGAAATATCAAAGCGTAATCGCCAAAGTAAAATGTTTAATATTAAATGTTATTAAATAATATTACTCTCTCTGATGGTACAGACGACAGGTTTTTAATATACGAGAAAGGTATACATGAGGAAATGAAGTGTTGAATAAAAGAAAAGAAAATATAGGGAAGAAGGTACACATGATCGATATTATATTGGTATATCGACTATTAGAAATAATATTGACCGTCTAGGGTTGATACGGCGGGTTGATGGAATACTTTGAAACAAACCGAAGGTGTGACATTATTGAAATCCTTTCAATATATTCAAATGCGTGTGGGCAGTATCGTGGTGTATTAACTTTGCTCGTGTGTACTTTTGCACTATTTACATCGCTCTGCGACGCCTTCCATTCACGTTTAAAAAAGATTACAGAAATTTCTGAATACCATTTCCCTCTGTAATAATACACGACTCTCTTTGTCGTTCCAAAGACTGTCGAAGACGTTCAAACATTCCTGCGAATATTATCGCAAGCGGATGGAGAAGGTCTTCCCCTGAGAGACTCTGCCCACTCCGTATTAGAATGCTCCACGTCCTAATAAGACTGTCTTGATTATCAAACGTTTACGTAGAAACTGATTTATTAAGACATAAGCTACATTCCGCAATATTGACTCACATTACGACAAACCTTGAATGAAAAATAATGTCGCGTTTAGGTGTTGGAAGCTCGAGAATTGCCGGTGAAAGATGTGACAGGCAGCAGCGACCCCTATATAAAGATATACCTGTTGCCGGACAGGAAGAAGAAGTATCAAACGAAAGTGCACCGGAAGAACTTGAACCCTGTGTTCAACGAGACATTTATCTTCAAGTGAGTACTTCTGCTTGAACTTAGGTGCATCATTAGCGTCTCTATTGATCCTGCTAACCCTTGCACGTTCCGTGGAGTCGCGAACGATCTAGGAATTAATTGAAGCTCCCTGACAAGTATTTATTAATATCTGTCATCAGCGTATCCTACGAAGAACTGAAGGAACGGTACCTCCAATTCTCGGTTTACGACTTCGATCGATTCTCTCGGCACGACCTGATCGGACAGGTTGTTGTCAAAGGATTGCTAGAGTGCACCGACCTTGAGCAAGAAATCGCCTACACGATGAACATTCTATGCGCTTTGCAGGTAGCCTGAATTCGTAGTTGAAGTAGCGATACCGTAGTCGATTTCTAAAAACGATCAAACATAAACTGTGTCGTGGGTCGCATGTTCTTTCAGGAAAGGATGGACCTGGGAGAATTGATGCTGTCGCTTTGCTACCTCCCAACAGCTGGCCGACTAACAGTGACCGTAATTAAGGCTAGGAATCTGAAAGCCATGGATATAACAGGATTATCCGGTAAATTTATCTCAATTGTTCCATGGATTCTTTTGTGTTTCACCAGAACGGTCTCGCGGAAGATTCTGCAACACGTTGCGCAACGTTGATTCGCGTACAGCCTAACGTCAGTGTTGTTCGTTAGGTATTGAGTCACTGTCTCCTGTTATTACTTTATTACTATTTGCATAGTAACGATATAATTAGCATAGTAATACGTTTTTGGCTTTGCATGCACCGTCGCATAAAAAATGCTCGCTCTCGCGACAAAATAAATAATACATGGAGAACGGCAATCAACAGAAAGCATAGTGATTTGGTAAATTAACGTTTCAGCGTCGTAATTATCAGCGAATTTGATATTTTATGCTATAAAACGATTTCGTACACAAGGTTCGAAGGGATGAACGAATTTTCAGATCCGTACGTGAAGGTGTACCTGCTCTGCCAAGGCAAAAGGATCAAGAAGAAAAAGACCACGGTGAAGAAGAACACGTTGTGCCCGGTTTATAACGAAGTCCTAGTGTTCGACGTGCCGGCAGCCAACATCGAGGACGTCAGCCTCATAGTAAAAGTCATTGATTACGACAGGTGAGCGAGATGCGATTATTGAAAGAATCGCGAGACCACCGGAGCCACGATCGACGTCGTCTAATTACCTGTTCAAGGATTGGATCGAACGAATTGATGGGTTGCACGGCGATCGGCTCCAGTTTCATCGGCGTTGGTCGTGACCATTGGTTGGAGATGCTGGATAATCCAAGAAAACCGGTGGCGCAATGGTACCCCCTTCTAGAAACAGTCGCTGGTCATATACCATCTGTGAATTCGGAGCCACTTCCGATGAGCCTGAGTTGCTTAAATAAGAGGCGAGTTCTACTTATTAAATAAGAAATTTAAACGTAGGGTGGCCATTTATTTGACGTCTTCAATTTTTTAAATATTTTACGTCCTCGTCTTTTCTTTTTCCAGATGAAGACAGCACGGCCGGAATAAGTTTCGCGGGAAGTCGCAGTTTTTGTCGGACGTCGGCTTGGGCGTTGTTTCCTTCTGTAGTCATTTAATGCACACCGCTTGACTGACTTAAGTACAATTTCTATCACAAATGGCTCCGAAGAAAAACCAAAAAAAACAAAACTCTGTGCTTTGGAATATAATCATGTGACGAGCGTGGAATAGTAAACCGAGTAGTAGAAACGTTTGCGAGGCGTAGTATTAAATAGAGAAACGACGGTAGGCGAGGTTGCTCAAAGTAATCCTGACGAAGGAACGTTTCGGAGTAAAACGAAAGGATTGAAAAGAGATACAGCCAGCACAAACGATAAAAGAGAGAGCAAGGAAGATAGAATAGGTTTATTTTTGTGACAAAAAATAAGAGAAAAAACGGGTCCAGGCTGGCCCTGGACCCGGGCATACAGATGAATACGGACCGTTTGTCGACTGTACTCGTCATATTTTATCCAACGAGAGAGAACTATATTTGACTCAATGGACGGTTGTGAATGAATCAATTTTGTACAAGGCCCGTGTTAATGCGCCGACTGTTTCACCTTCGATAGCTTTCGGCGTGTAAAATTGCAAAGATGTTCCACTTGCTTTCTGACCGAACGAAGCGGGCACAATAGCGGATGACGACTATCGACGGGTGCATAAAGTCTCCACGGATAGTATTGAAAAATAATTATCCAACGGACCGGGATCTGGAACAGAGTCCTCGCTGCAGACAGCGGCTCTTCCAAGTAATTGTTGTACCGTGAATCGTCACGAAGGAAAAACGATCGAACGCGCAATGTTTCCGGTTTAAATTGCTTCCACGGTCGTTCGCGGCTTTTTTCGATAACCTCAGAAGTCATTATTTTTATCTATTCGGTCATTTTAACGTCGGGAACAGATTTTTATCCGAAGGTTAAGTTCAGAGCGTATAATTTCACCGGCCATTCCGGATCGAAAATGTATTTTAAATACAGAAAACACGACTTCAGGATATAAACTCGAACATACAGTAGAACCTCGATAGTTGCAAAAAGGATCCCGTGTCGTAATTTGTTGCCAAGTGATCGTCTGAAAATCATATTCAGTTACCTGGCTAAGGCTAGCATGCAAAAATTGAAATTCGTATGCAAGTGTCAAGGTTTGTCTGCTGTTATCGAGGCAACAAGGATGTAGTGTTACGCGGTATATACTTATGGCTCGTACCTAACATTACTTATTATTAAGCGACTCAATCGACTCAAGTGAAAACTTGAGATGTATGACCAAATTTGGGAGTTCGTATGCAATTATCGAGGTAAGAACAATATTAAGGAACAGTTCCACTTGCACGATACGTCCCCTTCTTAACGGCACTCATGGCAAAGTGACCATCCCTTCTACTCGGTAAGAGAGTGCAAGTATCGAGACTCGAGATATACGACCAAGTATCGAGGTTCTGCCGTGCGCAGACACAGTTGCCTACTACATAAACACAGGCGAAACAATATACGTACACTAAATGGCTTCCAACATTGGTTCTCGCGAGTCATCGATCTGCAATGATCAGACTCCCCTTTCGTGCTTCCGGGGTACCTCTTTCTGTCGATCAATTTATGCATGACACCGCGAAGAGAACGTTCTAACGACAATAAGCCATGTAACCAGGTAGACCTCTCCTTAGACTTTAAATAGCAATATTCCTAACAGTAACGCTGTATCGTTGTGCATCGCGCAAAGAAACCAAACACTAAAGAAAACAACAAAAGAAAAAAAAAAAATGAAATAAGCAAAATGCAAAAATGAAGAATAGGTGTTTACTAATTCACGCTCTTCAGCCATTTTTTCCGTGCAAATGTTCTTGTATTACCGTGATACGTGTTTAGATTTAAAGCTCGTCGAAGGGCACCGTTTGTGATAACACACCTGGACAGGCGCGCGAAACGTGACCCGAGAAGAATGTGGATGGGTGATGGATGGATCGACACTCGATCGTGTACTCGATAATAATGAGTGTGTGACGTGCACGACGAGTCGCGTAGTAGAAAATACGCATCGTGAAAATGTGTACGCGTACGATTCAATTTCGAGAACACGGGTTTGTGCAACAGGAGCACAGAATAATAGAATAAAATGGCGTGATTGTTTTACTCGCACTCAGGTGGATCACGAAACCGACGGTTTCTCGATCGGAGACTTCAATTTACAACACGAGACACAAGCATGTACAGAAATTGAACGTGCATGGGCGTCTCTGGACAGTGGATAGAGTAAGAGGGAGGAAGATGTTCGATCGAACATTACACCGTTTATTTAATTATTTGGATGGAATACTTCAGAGGGAGCAAAGTCGAACGAAATCCATAATGTTTAGCGAAGAGGTTGTGCATGCATTTATTACCGAGTATGTACGTTAACTGAGTTTCCGCTCTACCTGTGACATACACGTCGGTGATGTTTTGTTTGAATTTGCGACAACACTCTGTGTTCCAAGTAGCTGAGAGTAGTGATGGGAATCGAGACACTTCGAATCAGTTTGAAACAGGCCTGGGCAGAAATTGATGTAGATTGAAAACTACTTTGGTAGTCGAACAGCGTAACGATCGAATCGAATGAAAATTAACAAGCGAACAATTTGGATGCCCATCACTAGTTGAAAGTATACTCGATCTATATCAAGAATTATTATACGATTACGAAACGTAAGAGAATACCAATACAAAATACCTGAGAAAAGGTGATATTATAAGTAGCGAAACAAATGGAAATGTGCCAAGATACAAGTAGTCGTAGAGTAGCGTAGCGAAACGTAGTGCACACGTATGCTTTCCATAGTTAATCCTCGATGTATATATTTGTAACGTCCTCGTACCAAACCGTACCTAGTCAATTTGGCCATGGCTGCCCGTCAGTTTTAACGGTCGTCTTTAAAAAATCCACGCAGACTTCTCGTCTCGTCTGTTGCTCCAGCGATGCCCATCACTTCGCGTCACACGAACAAAACCAAAAAAAGAGACAAAAAGACACTGTATTTTTCGTACGAACGGAACATTCTACTACAGACTGAGCTTACTCGTGTAACTTTCGCGTAGCAAACGTAACGATGGATGCGTCGTTTCACAATTGGAGTAGCCGTTTGAATGGGCTTGCTACGGTCGGCCCCCCCGAAAGAGTCCACTTGATCGCTGGAGGATGGTGGGTCATCAGTGGCCTTGACGGGATTAATCATTCTTCTGTGACTGTAGCGAAGGCACTGGTAAGGCTAGAATACTCAGGGTAGATAATTTCTGCTGCTCAAGGCCACTGACTATCCACCCCCTGGCCTTTGGATCTCTCAGTAGGTAGAGAAAAGTTACGATACCGCCCCAGTGAAAAATTTTGATAGCTCAAAGTCGCTGAGCAATTATCCTTGTCGCTGGAGAAACGTGGGGATAGCTCGCGAAGAATCTTAAGGGTTAATCGATGTTTTTCTAACGATAGTGATCGCATCGGATAGGCTAGTTATACTCTAGGAGAAAATGTTTACTGCTCAAGGTTGCTCAGCTATCCCCTCTACGCGCACGATTTGGAATACTGACCACTCAGAGCGATCGACTACAATTTGGTTTTACCATGCAAAGTGGGAATACCTATCGATGGACAAAACTTACAATTAATCTCGTTTTAATTCTATAAACTTGTTCGATACTACTTACGATACAACAGAGTAGAGAGAGAAACTCTTCCAAGTCGATTCTTTCGGCGGGCCGGGCGTAGGAACATTTTTCTACATACAGGAAACGCTTCGTGAACTTTAGAAGGTTAGATGACATTGGGCACGGTACATGATACTATTCCGTGCGAACAAAACGATTGTACACAATCTGTATCGTTTTTTGAATACGGATAAGCGTTAGTCGAAGCTAGAGAAGACACTCGATGTACCTAAAGTCAAACTGTCCTGTATTCGTCGATGTACCGACTCTTTTAGTCTGGAGTTTTTTTGTATTCGTTCCCGTGTATTATTAATGTGCGTAGCGTCGGTGTTCCGAGTTAAACGGCGTTCTATTTTGTACGTGAACGTCATCCGGCTAGCACCGGGACGCGATGTCGTCGACCACGCGTCGTTTCAATCTCTCCCGAGCAACCTTTCGCGACGCCCTCCCTCGCAGATAACCGTTGCTGATCAACGACGAACAATAAACAATGTCTATGTGCGTGCATACATATCAACTGATGCGAACAGAACGGGCTGACAGCAGAGAGATCACGCTGGGGGATGAAATATCCAGAGGGTGGGAGAGGCGACAACGTTTAAAGTCTACTCTGATCATGAAAGTGATATTCGTAATCGTATTTAACCAAACTGCAGGCCAATGAAATGATTACCACCACGGTACCGATGATAGTATGCATTTTCTAACGAGTATGTATATCTGTACTGTATAACCGGGCACGCAGTAGCCTCTTTGTGATTGTGAACGAAATAAATAAATCGGTACCACGTAGAAACTCTCGTTTTTCCTTGGAAAACCTCGGTAATATTTTATCCGAGCAACGGATAACCGGTAAAATAAATTTATTCGTGATGTTCGTCGATGGAGAACGGGACCAGCGTGTCGATCGAAAGTAAAAGAGTAAAACCGTCTGCAACATCAAATGTACTTTTCATTTATTTGACTACTTATCTTTACAGATTAGTCTACCTTATGCTAAGATACAACTTTCCCATTATGTTACCTCTAATCGAAACATTACGATAATACTAAGTATAAAATAAGCAATAGAGCTTATATTGGTATGTAGCAACGACTTAAGTACCTCTACTTAATAGTACTCCTGTTAAAAGATGCCGGGAATAAACCTGCGTCGTCCGTGTCGTCGACGAAGAGACTGATCGACGTGGGTGTCGCGGTTACGAATTTGGCTTATTCATTTTATTTCATTTACGTATCGGAGAAAAATCATATCAGACAAGCATCGAGGTTTCTTTAGAAGATTAATTGATTGCAGTCATTTGTTCGTCGATCGAACATCGATCCTGTTTTCTCTCCTACCGGTTCTCGTCTGCACCCCATCTACATCGTGCCGTGAATCGTGAAAAAGTTAGGCCATATTGATGTTCCTCGCGCTGCGCGTGTCCTCGCGTCACGCAATTTACTCGGTTTCTTTTCAATCATTAACGTCGTTTCTGTTTTTTTTCTTTCTCGCTCTCTGGCTAATCGGAAAATTTGTAATTACGCGTTCCAGGCGCTGGCTCGAAATTAACGATCGTGACGCGGCGTGTTAACGGTGGGCGGGTGAAATTGTTCGAAATATTAATTACGTTTGCCGCGGGAACGATGTTCAGTCTTTGAATAAATGCAACTGCAGCGATTAATAAGTCTCGCGGTACCGGATGGGCTTAAGCTTAATCCAGAGCGGATGGCTCAGTTTTTTTGCGTTGTAGCATTACGTGATGCTGTACAATGTTTATCGTTTATCGCTTATCAATAAGAAACGGGATCACGATTATAAAACGCTACTTGACGCGGATGAATCTCGATGAAATCTCGCGTTACGATCGCGCGGCACTACGATTTCTCGCTACTTTGTTTTTTTTCTCTTACTATTTCTCTGTGTTCGTTTTTCTTCTTTTTTTTTTCTTGCCACCTTGTTTAGCTCGGTTTCCTCTATGATATCGCGTGTATATTGACTTTTATCGATTGATTGGAAAATTACTTGGCGCTGCGCGGACGAAGGGCGCGCGATCGAAAGAACTCTTCGGACTCGCGACGATCTCTGGCGATCTGTGGCGTTTTGATTTCGACTCGATTCCAGCGATCGCGATCCCCTTGACCCGCCGCGCTATTAAATACTGAACGAGTTACGAATCTAACGACTAAGCGTCCGAGTAAGTGTTATTCCCGCGACATTTTGCGCGCGTCCCCCTCTCATCCGCCCCGTGATTACGCTTAGAAACGCGGAACGTTCGATTAATCTACACTTAAGTACGTTCTACGGACAGCTCCGTAATCTAAACGAACCCATCGATTCTTTTCTTTTCGCCTTTCGTCGTCCGTCTGTCCGTTTGTCTCTTTGCAACACACATTATCCTGCATCGTGCCTCGTCAGTTGCAAATAACGCGAACAACGCAAACGGTCGGCTCGACACGGGAAACCGTCCGCACCGGAACCTTTAACGTTCCTCGAATATACAAATATCTCCGTGTGTACACTAGCGTTCAGCGATTCATCGTTATTAATAGTTAAGTACATACGTATCGAATGTAACACCACAAACGTGTGATAAGAACACTAACAATTATACTCGTAATTAATAGCAATTGAGAATAATAATTAATGTTAATAATAATGAGAATAAAGTGTAGTTTGTTAATTGATAATTATAGGCAAACCTTTGTTTGTAGCGTTGTACTTAGCGTTATTTAAAATAGTAGCGTTTAACCCTTAACGTGTGTGTACCGAATTCGAGTTACGGACAGAAATCGACTTATTTTTTTTTTTTCTTTATCCTTTTAACTTCCTTTATATATAATAGCAATATGGAGGGAATTCACTAACAACTTGCTCGAGAAGTGCAGCGTTCTCACACACCTATAAACAAATATAAAAACTCCTTTTGTTTTTGTTTTTTTTTTTTTTTGTAATATTTTTCGCTTTTTCGCTTGGGTTTTCTATTTTTTTTTCTCGTGTTTTCTCTCTTTTATTTCGCGTTCCGTTTCGCGCGCGTTGCGCTGGCGTCGATTCCTGCGCGCACGCGTTTCACTCTTCTGGGTCGTCTCTTCGTTCACGCAGTCTTTGAATCGCGCGCGCACATTCGAATTTCTCGCGCGCGTTTCGTCGCCGAGCGATTTGCACGCTGGTGAACGCGTTCGAAGCTTCGCGTTCGCTCGCGAGGAAACGCGACGCAAGTCGCCAGAATACAGGAAACGCGGGCTGAACGTCGAACGTGCCACAATTTGTTTCGTTTTTTCTTCGTCATCTCTTCGCCGTTTTCCGCGGCCCTCCTCTCTCTCTCTTACATCGTAGCGAAAATAAGGTGTCGACAGTACGCGTCTGTACATATAAGTACGGATAAGTGAACAGTTGAACACGCGAGAAATTAACATTTATCCGAAGCACCAGGCACGATCCTCTTCCTCACGCATACACCGCAAGCGTGCACGATTACTCTCTTCCACACACGCTCCAGCTCGATCTCGCGACATTTTTCTCGTCGCAAGCGATGGAACTAATACCACACCGATACCGTATAACAAAGCATCATTTTATACGATACGCGTTAAGTACAAATTTAATATCGAACGAACCGAATGCCAAACGTGCAAACGGCAAGAAACGAAGTAACAATCGATAAGAAACAAGCAGTTACAAAGAGACGCAAACAATTTATAATTACGGTACTATCTCCCAGGTTGTCACAGAGTTATCTCCGCCTCTATAAACTGTATTACATTCATCCCACACATTCGTTCTAAACGCATACAAAGTCGAGCTAGCTGGAGAGATAACATTGACTAATTTGATCTATCTCCCTCGCATATTGTCACAATTCGGTCCCGAGCCTGTGAGAACCTCAGAGACAATACTGTACTTGTAAGTTCTATTTGCTTGCTCGCGCTGCTTTCTTCGTAGCAATATAGTATTCGTTTCTTACCTGTCGTACGTTTATATTTTCAACAACTACTTGGCTTACACGCTATTAATATCGATCGAGCGTTCATTCCACGAGTAATTGAATCGAAAATTTTCACCGACCGGCCGAGAATTCGACATTTTTGGATAATTGCCCTTAAGTACATCGACATCGAATTGCTCGAACGCCGTCAATGCGTAATGATATTAGTCCCGTCCCTGTTTGCCGCTGTCGAGCTTCCTCACTCACGCTCGTTTGCTTCTTCTCTCGATTCGCGAACGGAACAATATGAACAATCATGCATAAGCACGCCCATTAACGAGTAGCGGTAATACACCATTGTGTTTTTTCATTTTTTCGTAATTTTTTCTACTTCTTTTTCTTCTTAACACGTTTGTCGCACACGTAACATCGTCCTACGCGCGTATAAATTGTACGATAACGAGCGATCCGATCCGCCGATCGATCGATCGGAGGAGAACTGTTGCACAATAAGATTTGCGTTTGGCTAATTATAACGATTACAGTTACATTATCGTGATCTCCGCAAGCTCAAAAGTGGATTGATCGCTAGAACGACGGCACCATGCATCTTATTTTTATATCTACCACGTAGACCATTATCGTATATGGATTTAAGTGTAATTCGACATCTAAGGAATTGAGACCGCCGGTGATTCGCGACGATCCTTCGCGCGAGTCATGACTAGATACGTCCTGAGAAGTTCGCGGTGTCCTTTTTCGTGGACCAGAATTTTGAAACGATCCGTGTCGGTCGATGGACCTTCACAAACTCTACTTGCGTTTGAATTTGAATTTTAAGTACTCTGTCGGCCATATATTTGGATCCAACAGATTTATATAAATTTTTCACACTCAACATTAAAACAAAGTAATCTACAATCTACTGCTACGACAAATACAACTGAAACAATCATTGATGAAATGATTTCATCTCACGAAAATGTATGACAGGGTCAAAACATTAAGCTGATACGACTATAGAAAATATGAAACAGAATGTGCCACCATCGCTACTTCTTTCTAAAGGACTATCAAAAAAATCTGACGATTCCTATCAGCAGAAAGGCGTCGTCTCTTTAAAAAGCTTTCTAAACAAATGCACTTAGTTTAAAACTCGCGTCAAACCTATTTTACAAACACGCATAGAGTTAGAGTTAAAGAAATCTAACGAAAAATTGCAAAAGCAACAAAAGGATAGTACAAATAGAATTTACCCTATACATGGCCGAAGACTATACCTTTCTCGAAATGTAATCGTGGAATCGAATTGAATTAGCGATCGACGCAAAGAAAACGCATCGCGACGACCACCGACGGCGGCCATAAACGCTCGCTTCGATTATTCTCATTTACTCTGCGTCCCTTTCACGCTCTCCCCATTTCGCGCCCTCGCTCCCTTTGTCCTCCATTATTTTGTTTCTCATTAGCACGAAAACTTTCCGACTTTGCGAAACGTCACTGATCGTCACGAAAGGAAACACATCGAGATCTACGACGGCTAAGCGCGTGCGTGTGAAACCAATCGGCTCTCGTAATCGGACAGAAGAAATCGCTATTTGCTACCCGGTTAAGTGAAACGCAACGACTGCGTGTACATGCTATGCCAATCGAATCGCGAGTGCAAATAACCAAAACTATGCACACGCATCTCTTATGACGTGATTACGCTATCTACGACCGCCATTTTCACCGCAGAACGAGCGTTGATCGTTCGTTCTGCGGCGAAATGGCGAATAGACACTATTCCTGTACCTCGCCTTGCTTCCAAAACGTTCTATTTTCCCTGCATCTCGAACTATTTATCTAGCGGCACTGTTCGAAGCTTTCGGGGATAAGTTGCACCCTTTTGGACAAGCGTTCACCGACATTTCATGGACAAAGTCTGGCCAAACTGTTTGGAAACACTATGCACAGCAATGGTGTAGTCAGATAATGATTAATTTTCATTGAGAAGTTTCATTTTTCGGAGACAATGAACACGTTAACTCGAAGCAGGTTATTCTAGTTGTAAATCGTAACTTTGGACAAAGAGACAAGTGGGTTTAAAGGACAAACAATTCATCCCTAAAGTGGTTAACGTGTCTACCAAGGAGCGAAACGTCGGAACGCTTGTCCAAAGCCAGACAACGTAGGAATCCAAAGCTTCGAACAGTGTCGACTGTATGATCCCGGGTCGTGAAAGTCTCGAATATCTAATTTATCGGACCTTTTCCTTCTCTCGCGTGACTCTCCTCAAACCTAACGCCTACACCAGTCCCATTCGAATCGTCGTAAGGACGACACGCTCACACACGAACAACGTGAACTCGGGATGTGATTCCTCGTTTTTTTTTTTAAGCCTATATAACGTTTTGTCTTGCTGATTAATTATACCTCGCGTGCGAAAATATCAAGAAATATCCTCGCAAAAGTTAAGCTGGACGGCTTTGATAAAAATTAGGATCTCTTTCGAAGGACGTGAACGTCGGGGAATAGGAAGTGTTGCAGGGCTGGTGGTGGATCATGATTGTGATGAACGGTGGCGTGTGTCTCAAGACGGGGGCGATCCAGCGTACGCGGCCTCGCGGGAAAAAGCGTCGATCGCCCCTAGGCGGAAGTGCTTCTTGTGCAGACCTGTACGTGTTTTTTATTTTACGCCTATAAATTACGTGTACGGGTGATCCGCGTCCGATTGCTCGCGTACCGGGTGTAGCTCTCGCGGGGTGTTTCGCCTCTATACATATCCGTAAACTGAATTCACTAAGTGCTTAGCCAAAAAGTGTGTCTGTATCACGAGCGGTAATTACGACATCGGCGCGGAATACAATGGAAACAATTTCTCTGTCTAAACGGTACGCGTTTCTTTCCCCTGTCTTTCGCTCATTCGCTCGCCACCCTAAGTACGGAATTATCCATACATATTATGTATATTTTATACGTCGCAGAGATTATCGTATTTACAACGGGACGTTACTAGCGTTAGAGGTGTCGGTTGGCCTAACCCGCGCAGCTCGAGGCGGGAAATACGAACGCGTCGTTCGCCTTGCAAGGGACTCTGCTCGCGAATTGCTCGTCGCGAGCCGTGCTCTCCGCGACTCTGTCGTTGGGGGGCGTCTCTGTAAATCGGCCATCGAACGTCTCGCAAGCGTAGAAATAGATCCGAGTCTCCGTAATTGACTAGCGTTTGAGAGACACGTGCGTAGGTTTCTCTCTCCGTTCGAAATTTTCACTCGTCCGAGCTCGATCCCGAGAGCCAAACGCTCGAAGGCTCTGGGACCGGCTTGGGCCACCCTCGAAGCTTCGTTCTACTGTTCGCTTGCGCGTCGATTCGCGCGCGCGTCACGGAAGCACTGTCTGAATTGTTAAGAGTCGCGAAAGCGAATTATTGCTAAACGCTGAATATCGTGAATACCTGCTGCTCGGCGACTACGCTCAGCGGCCCTCTATCTGATTGTAATAAACGGTTACGAAAGCGTCGTTGCTCAGTTGCTCCTATCTGCATACATATCGTCCGATTCCCTCTCGTTATCGCGCGATAAGTTTCTACACCTGTTCGTGGAATCGTCAGTGGGGTCTGTTGCAGCCGAGTCGTACACGTGGTTTCTTGCGGTCAGATTGTTCTGTGACTGTCACCGTTGCGACGCATCCATGGTTTGGGAGAAATCCGTCGGTGTTGTGCAAAAATGTCAGACAACAGCTGAGGCGTGCTCGTGTGAGTACGATTCTGCTAGACGTACGCGAAGCAATCTCAGTAACGTTGCTGGAACTCGTGATGCCACCGATTGAAGTCGATGTGGAAGATCACGATCGACCCGTTGGCCAGACCGGCCAGTAGAAACCTGAAACGTGGGCGTTATAGTCGCGGACGGGGTAACGAATCGTTTCTCAAATAGGTGTCTGAGATGTTTCAGTCCATCTGTTAACTCCTTGTGTCTGGTGTTCACTGGAGAGTTCAACGCTTGAGCAGAAACTCTTTAGTGGACACCAGCTACTACAGAACATCTGTAAATATTTCATTGCGTACAAAATGGAGTAGCAAACGTCCACTTTCTTGTAACGACCTCTGGGACCAAACTCCGTTTTCTCTCAGGGTAAAATATCTCAGACAGCCTACCTTATCAACTAAAGGCAACGCGTGTCGGTACGGAGGGCACCTTTACGCGCCCAATATATGCGAACTTGCATAGAGTGCGTCACTTCAATCACTTTACACTTTGTATCTGAATCTTTTCGAGATCGTGGCCGTGAACTATATCGTTGAAAATGATCGATTGTACTTACTTTTGGTCGTGGGAGAGCGCCAGAGAACGCACACTGCTTTCACAAGCTGGGAATGCATAGAGGAGAGCGAGGTTGAAAGTCCTCCATACTTCCACGATCCGTTTGTCTCCACCTGTCATTAAATATTCGCCGTCTCTACTGAGAAGCAGACACTGAAACAAATGAAAATCCATGTTTAGAGCATAAGTTCAACAATGAACCGAAATGCGCGTAGCATACCTGAAGATTATCGTTGTGAGATTCGTGACGAAGACGTTTCCCGTTTATAGTAAACGCTGCTATGTGTCCACGTTCGTAATTCACCACGATGACGCCTTCTCGCGACATGGCGATGTTTTCGGGCGAAGAGAATCCATTCGGGGCCTCCAACGACCTCAAAAGATCGCCAAAAGTCGCGTGCACTAAAACGGGTCCATCTGTACAGAAGAGCAACTTGTTAAACGTGGCTATTATTGCGTAGGATGTTCCTTAAGTTGATAAAATCTTGAAGAAGATGCATAATTACGTACAGTAAGAACCGGAAACAACCAAGCCCAATTCGGCGGATATAACGACAGCCGTCACTGGCTGCTCGTGTCCGGTTAAAGTCGCTCTGGGTGCTGGAGCCTCGCCTTCGCCGACGATTGTCTGCGTTCTGGCGTTCCAATGCCACAACAAAACGGTGCAATCTGCGCTTCCGGATGCTATGTAGCAATCGGAAGTGATGTTGCATTCACTGCGCGACAAGCACGTGACGACTCCATAGTGGCCAAACACTATTTGCACGATCTTGGCTGTAAGAGAAGAAACACATCGATTTACATCTTACATTATCGTACAATTTCTGTTTCAGGCCCTTTTGCTCGACAGCATTACCAGTTTCGGTGGAGAACACGCGGAAACTGTTGTCCCAGAAGCCGCAAGCGACCAGGAATCGACTGTCCACCGTGGTGACGAAGCAATTACTTCGGATCTTCAGTTTCTGGCTGAAGTTGTCGCCCAAGTGTCGGCGCAAAGCTGGATTAGAGCTATTGGCTGCTTGCGCTGCAACGAACGAATCCGTTGTGATCGAAATAAATATTACTTAAAATACTTAAAATATTTCTTCAGTAATTATTGAATTAAACCGAGCGTTAGAAGGTTAAATCCTCGTTCCACTCACAGAGAACAGGATCCATTGACAGCGGTTGGTTCGCTGCTTGGGCTTGCGGAGTGTCCGCGTAGCTTGGCGACTGCACGGATGCTGTAATTTAGCTGGGCGTTAGTGGGATAATTAATTCGAACAGCAACGCGTTCTACGCGTCTGGCCAGCTTACCGGCGTAGTTGGTGTTCCATCTGTTGACGGCGAACTGCTGGCCAGTAGTGACCGTGACAACGGACGGCAACGGGAGCTGGGGATACGTATTGGCCGAGATGTGGCAGATAGGTGAATTCGATGGGAACTTAATGGTCATGCACACATCGTCCGGGATGCTCGAGAACATCATCGGTGACTGCAACACGGGTGGCAACGTCTTGTCAAACTTCGCGGTACTCTTCACGTTCGGAACGTTTGAACAGAAAGAAAAGCGTGCAATTGCACGTATGTATATGCATGACTTTGATCGATCTAACAAACGCACTGTGCGGATAGCTACGCCGGAGGTCCACGAGGTAGAGTTCAGAGCACGAAACAGGATTCTATAGGACGTTTAATTACTTGCGATCTTAAGTACTTGGCGAGACGTTACTCTAACATTAGCAAAGTACTCTTCGAAACTCATGCCATCGAATAATCGTTACAAGCTCTACCTTACGACGAAGGTTCCTCGATACTAAATACCTACAATACATTGCACGCTCTTCTTTTCCCAAAGTTCTACGAGATACTAAACACCGACGACGCTCGTGAAAAGCGTGGAGTACTGCGAAGTGAATATCGTTTACCAAATGCATCGCCGAGCTACGTGGCGGATGGGGTTCCATCAGCAGCTGCGACGGCGTTTGACCAAAGTTTCGTATTTGGTTTTCTATGGCTTCCCTCATCAGTGAGTCTGCTATGGTATCCAGGTCTACGCTGCCCTCGTACGTTAAATAGTAGAAAACGTTTGTTGCGCGAACAGCTTCCGGACCTTGAAGAAACAGAGCAATTTCACTTCCTGACACGGGTATTCGGTGCTCTTATTATCGGTAAAATTATTCCAGTCCGAATTCGATGGTCCACGCGTTGCTTAATTATTTTGGGAACACGACTGGCCCGTTCGCTGAATACAAAGTAGATTCTGATATTACACGAACGATATTTCATCGTCGCTTTCTAGGGTCTGCTGTCGATTGCTCGTGGCCGGTATTTCCGGCTGTAAACGTGTTACGTATTAGGGGTGGCACGCATTGTCGCGCCCGGCACACGTGCCTAATTGGTTGAGACAAGACAGAGAGGAAGCTAACTAAAAACTAATTCCTTCCATACGCGCGGCGAGTGCAGCCACCCTCTCAGCTCCGGGACGGCAGCTTCTTCGGGGAAGCGCCGGATATAGAGGCGCCACCGACAATTACCATCGGTGGAAATCTAATTTGACTCGACTCAGCGTGTCCCAACACCCGGTCCAGCTCTCGTATCGCTCGCGCCATTGTCTGGACGTTATATCGTCTCAATTTATGCGCATACTTCCGAGATTGATTTCCCATTGTGCAATTTATTTTAATTCCCACATGCAACGCGTCTTATAAATATCTCGAAACTTTCGCTATTTGCTACCGCATAAATACATAATACTTTCGATTACTGACTCACCTTTCTGCTTGTAACCGAATATCAAGTCGATCCACTGATGTAATTGACAGGACACGAATTCCGACTCGAGGGCCTGTAGAATTTAGGAAACAAGACGAATTAATATTCGATATCAAGCCGTTTCCGTCGAACCATGACGTACCATTCGATTAATTCTGATGAATTCCTCGGGAGATGATGCCCATGGAGGTAATTCAACGTCCCCAACCGAACTACCGTCTTCCTGCCTACCCAAGCGATACCGATTGCTGTTTACCAGCATTTCCGGTAAGAAAAAGAACTCGGGAATGAGCTCCTGTTAACAAACCGAGTAATTTATTGCCACGGTGTTCCCGAACGCATCGGGGCGAGGTACATCACGAAGAATTATTCTCGGACAATAACAATAGACGCGAGCATCCGTTGTTCGTGGAACTGTAACTAATAAGTGCAGGCATTGGAAACGAAACGAACCTTCACGTCGGAAGTGTCCCGTTGGCAATTCTTCCAGGATAGCGCGATCGAGGAGAACAACCGATTCGGATGATCGAACTTGCCGCCTTGGAGGGCCAGGAACATGGTCGTCATCGGCTCCTGAAACGTTAAAACAATTATCGCATTCCATTCTTGTCTTCTTCTATCCGAATAACTTCCAGAAAAATTTCCTTCTGTGTCCTCCGTGTCGGCTATTTTTTGATCTACGTGTATACTCGATCAGCGTCGTCGCTAAGAATTTTTGTTTGGTCGTTTAACGATTGGTGGCATCGAATTAATTCTATTTTCTTGCTTTGACTTTTAAACTCGACCCTCTAGACGTCATCGATGGCCGTCAAACCTGTTTTCACGGGTTTATTAAGCAAATGAGTGCGCCATATAGGAGTCTATTTCGTTACGCAAATTAAATCCGAGGCAAAAGTTGCCGGGCAAGCCTTCCTGACAAATCCATCAGCTATCTTGGACCACTTTTATGGGGGTTTTCTCAATTTACGAGGTTAAGGAACAACTTTTCGAATATTCTTAGAATTTCTACATATTCCTCATTAAAACACGCGTCGTTTGCATTTTGAAACACTAAAATCCTCCAATCCGTTCAGGAGTCATGATGTTTTAAAGATACGCAAACATTTATGGTCAGGCATTATGGTTTCGGTAAGGAATTTTTTTCTCGAAAATGCGAAGGAATTCAAGGTTACATGTATTGACAAAAAATGATCGCAATTGATCCCCCCAGCTAAAAATAATTTTTTTAGAACGATTTAAAAATTCTTTTTTCCGCTGTAAAGTTTTTAAGAAATAAGTTTGATGCTGCGTGGAAATGATGTTTATACACCATTATTGAATATACTATAAATAGATACAATATTATAAAGGCTATATGTGTCAAGTCTGAGCCACTATGCAAAAGATGCAATACTGACTTCTCGAAAAAGATACTACTTGCGCCCAAAAGCTTCGAAACAAAGGATCGCCGTGCAACTGCGTGCACCCTCGTGAAACCCAAAGGTAAGCATTTCCTCATGAATAACGGACAATCTTTGACCCATCGTACAAAGACCCTTCGGACGCTACTCTGTTATATGGTTTCGCGCTTAAAGTCCTCCGTCAGCCGTTCGTTCATCTGACAGCCTGATGAATGTTAACAGAAGACCTCCCGCGATCGACGTCCATTTCGCTTGTAGGCGTACGCGAACGACGTAACGTGATTTACGGACGCGAACAAGATTTTCGACAACTTGTACACAGTAAGGATCGCCTACAATGAACCGACGAAATAGGTTCGACAGCGCGTAACTTCGTTGTTCTTTTTCTAGAACGGGGACTTGAGCTAACGCCGCGGCCAGGACCGAAAATAGACCGAAAGAGACAACGAGCCAAGCAGTTATAAAACAATAAATTGTTTATGACGCAGTATATCCTCGCGGGAACAGCGGGGTGTTGTCCGAAGCAAAGCGGTAATAAAATGCTTATTGACGATTTGCATGTAAATGCGACGGATAATGCTAGCCCATTCGGGCCAAGCAGGATCGTGTAACGTCCGTGTATTTTCTTTTTTCACCGCCTCCCCCCCTCGGATCGTTTCGACCGGGCAATAACGCGAAAATTAATACAGTCGTTAACGTAATAGAAACGCGAAAGCTTGAAAGCGCGGCGCTCGTTCGCGCGGGGAACCCCAAAGAAAATGCAGGTGAAAACAAATGCACATATTTAACGGGAAGGCGGGCTTCGTTGACTCGGGGGCGTTCCGACGCCCCCAAATTAGTGTGCAGACACTACCGAATGCGTCGTTCGAATTTATGGTTCGAAGTGGACAGGTTTCTTAAATAGACGGTCCAAGAACCGAAGATTGCCGGGGTGTGTTCCCCGAGCGTTTCGAGAATGTCTCGAACGATCCTTTAAATTAAGTCTTGTTTACAAAATATCAAATCAATGGCTACCGCGCGCTCGGTGCACTTTCCTAGAAAATAATTAATAGATAATTTATACAATATTTAACTCGTGGCATCCTGCGTGCACGGTTCGCTCAAAATTAAGCTGTATCCTCGCCAACTGGTTGCACATTTATATATTCTAGATAGCGCTTATAAAAAATTCAAGAACAAGAATTACTCGACTACTTAATACGTTTTATATTTATCAGGTGCTCACCACTCGTATCATCCAGTTCAAGACAAAAGCAGCCGTGGAATAGTGTGTGCCATAGTGGAAGGGCGGTATGCTGTCGTGCTCCCAGCCTTGAAAGCGTTCCTCGAAGTAAGCCCTTCTGCTCGGATTCAACGCTCCGATCGGCTATTGGGAGACACGAACACGTTAAAATAACATACTCGAGTCGTCGAGTGAAACATAAAAATTAATTGGCTTTTCTCTACCTTGGACAAGTCACGATAGTTGCTGGGCAAACTGAGATCCAGCTCCTTCGTCTCGTAGTTAGTCAACACCCATGGGAACACGGGGTACTGGTTCAAGTCGTTGTACGTTCGACCTGAAACATAACGCATTTATCATAGAAATTTATCGATTACTTTTAATATTTCTCAATAATGCAAAGTGTCGATATGGATCGGTCAATGTCCAACGGAGGGTGCGAAGAATTCTGCCTAATAAGAGTAGCTAAATGGTGGGTCTCGCGTGTCGACTCTTTCGGTCGCGTGGACCAGCCCTCTCCCGAGACGAGATTCCTCGTCTAAAAGTCCAAAAATAAACGAGCCATCAGCGTCTTCCTTTTAATGCGTATAATCACGGGCCTAATTTTTTGTGAGCCCCAAACCGGCGGTCACTTTTCTTCCCGCGCCACCCTCTGCCGCCACGGTCGGTGACGGACGATGAAAAGCGGGTGATACCCGGCCGCCTTCTAATTCTATTTTTACGAAACGCGCGCCACGGTTTGGCTCCCGGTGCAGGGAGAGACGATCTCCGTTTAGTAAGCGCATAACTCAGACCGTGACGGCTAATCGTTCCTGAAATTGTCACTTCTGGAGGTCTCACTCTTACGCCCCCGCCCCGTACGCCCCCGGAATCCCGTTTCGAGATGCATTAGTGACGGCAGCGCGGCTGCAAGCCTGACTTCGTCTAATCTCCCCGGTCGCTAATTAAAACCCGTCAGCAAGTTTGTCAGAAGACGCTCCTCTCGTCGCATCGTTTACGTACGCGTTTAATTCGTACTATTCTACTCCGTTTCCTGGTTCGTCGAGCAAAGGGCCTTCTTTATTAGTGAACCGAACGTCGTAGCTGATGATATTATATTTAAAAAAACTGATAAAATTGTCAGATCTTCGATCTGAGAATATTCAGAGAAGGACAACCGACTGTTTGGTCCTCGCGTATACAGGATCGCGATTACCAAGCAAGGAGAATGATCGGGAAGCGGCGAAACAGCGGGTTGGGCCGTCTCCAAGAAATTCACCGGATACTCGATTCGGCGGCGGTGTAGAATAAAAAAGAAGAAAGGGGAATAAGGACTCGCGGCGAGGCGGTCGGCGCACAAGTCCCGTCGTTGCTACAATGCGTCGTAAATCGTGACGCTGCACGACCGACGGTCGGACGTAAATAATAGTAAGGCCGCGTTATGCATCAAAGTGATTATTAATGGTAGCGTCGCCGTGAGTGAGCGCCCTCGGGACGCTTCACGACAGCGGAATGCCCGCGACACACGCGTTCCCTTTCGTCTCCTTCCCTTCTTGCCCGCGGCACATCCTTGCTTTTTACTCGCCTCGTCTCCTCCCTCGCGATCCTCCGGGAACAACGTTATAATAAGTGCTGGCCGCGACGAGAGGCTCGTTTTTAACTCGCCACTTGTCGAGATTTAGAGGGACGGTCGCCAACGCCGGAGAAAAATCGGCAGGAAGCCCGACGAAATGGCGTACAGCACCGGTACGTCGCCGCGGCGACTCGGTTCGTTGGTTATTGAGATAGAACGACGGGGAAATTGTCTGGAGGGCCGTGCAGTGGCCGGCGCGATGGGTAATTTAACTCTTTCGCTGGTTAACAAGACGACAAAGTACGGCGAGCGACGAAACTGACTATAAAATTACGCCTCCAGTGATATTTTATTCGATATTTTATTTGATATTAATTTGTAGTTAATGAAGAAATCGAGAAGCGAGTATTGTTCGAGATCTGTCAGATTGAGTTATACGTTTCCAGTCAGCCTTTGTAAGGCTTGCGATAAAGCAGAAATTACTCGACGTCCGCGTTCCACATACTTCTGGTACCGCATTCCGCTTAACCCGGAACCGATCGTTCTCCTATAATAAATATCCAAAACATTTCTGGTAATCCACGTCGATACAATTAAACCAAGAAGTCTAAACGTACCGACATTGCAAAATTTAAAAGCGTAATGATAAGTAGCTATTGTCCACGGACATAACGAGAATGCGAGTAATGATACGAAGAGACGTCGTAACCAAGGATATATGCATGATGTATGGACCAGTTTCGATCGAGAAACTGTTCCAAAGATTCCATTGCAGCCGCTGTCAGTGCATCGAATGAAACGCGCTTTGAATTTTATTTCCATTTGTCATTCGTTGTTTATTGCCGAAACAAAAGTTTACTCCGCGGTTTGGTTCTGTTATAATTAAATTCCGATCGGCGCGAGGCCTTTTCACCGACCGAGAGCAAAGATCGAAGCCGATGGGGCCGGTGGTGGCGTGCATCAGCGGTAGGTGCACCGTGCGGCGCACACCCACGCGAACCGGCTCGCGTCACGACACGCAGCCTATCATATTTACATCGGGCTGGCTGTCATTAATTTTTAATAAACCGATGCGACCGAACAAATAAACGAGCGGACTGGATCGCATGCGGGAGCCTGGCAGCGGGACCGGTTCGTTCTCGCAACGCGTTCCCCCGCCGGGCCTTGCCCAATTGCACCGTACGGCCCACGCCGCCGTCTCGTTCCCCCCCACCCCACCCACTGGTCCACATCCCCACCAGTCCCGCGGAACGACTATTTATTCGCGCAATTAATATATAACGCTCGTAAATACACGGCCACCCTCCGGCGTCTCGCGGCGTTTCTCGTCGATATACAAATAATTACGCGTCCGCGGTGATCCTCGTCATTAAGGGGGCCCGATCGCGCGTGGGCCAGCATAAATTCTCCACTTACATAATTCTCGATAGGCTTGTTTACGAGCGGCCTTTAAACGATCCGCTATTAGTGTCCGCGAGCGATCATCTTGGGGTGTCGCGATCGAGATGATTTTAAAAAACTAGCGAAACATCGTAAACACGAATCCCGATATAATTCTATTTCTGTGCTTCTGATTTACGACCGTCGCTGCTGTCGTTACCAACTAAGGCAGCTGTCCGTGGGATTAATCTGATCTTAACACGTTTTCTCGCATTCGAGTTTGATTGAAATTATAAAGAAAAATCGCGATAGGATCGCAGGAGGTAGGCCAGGAAGCAGTCAATTTCAGTAGAGAGCAAGCTGCTAGGGAAACTCGTTTCGTCGTTGCAAACTGGTCGCGGAATTTTTCCCCATAGATGATCCGGTGAGGTGTTCGTAACTCACGTTGGGCTCGCAGGTGTGTCAGAAATTTACATCGAGTATTTTAATCCGAGTCGTAGTGGGATACTTTCTAGACGATTGGTGATTCGTTGTGCTCTTCTGCTAATGCGGAGCCCGGCGAGTTTATACTTTATGATTACACGTATAATCCAAACGGGGGGCCGTAACACTCGTCTCCTTCGATTTTAATAAATCGATTTCTTGTCTCGGTAGCTATCGAGAACACGGATTCGTTTACGATAGAAAAATGTCCACGTTCGCGCCCTCGGGGGCTTGCTGTTTTCCGGAATGGTTGATCCGGTATAAAAAAAGAAAAAAAATAGGTAAGGGCCAGGAGTCTCGAGTTTCGGTGATTTAGCTCCGCGACGCGAAACACAAAAGGGCGGCTGATATTAAACCGAAGGAGAAACAAAGGCGCGCTTCCATTTGGTTGGCTGCGTGGGGAAGCTGAGAGCGCCGGTCCCTCGAGGAGAGGATTACCAGGGCCCACGGGCTGGGGATTACTCGTATGGGGTGACTAACGGAACACGGAACCTGATTGAGAACATCCCTAATACAACGCGACAGATTCCATCCGCCCGTGCGCAACCCTGGACGCTCCCTCCTTTAACGTATCATTTTACCTTCGTCCTCTCTTTTTATCCTGCTCGGAACCGCCGTGAAATCGAGCGACGATCGACCGTCCGCAGACGTCGCATTTTCTTTCCGCAACCGGTAACCCGATACGATTTTTTAGACCGACAACCATCGATGGTGCGGCCGAAAATGTAGCAAAGGGTGTGCTCTGCTCTTGATCTTTGAAACTATTCGAGCAAAACTTCGCTCTAATGTGAAATGAGTTTAGCTTACCTGCAATCGTGTTCAAGAACATCAGATATTCGAAATTCGATATTTCTCTGCGCTGCCACTTCTGCGTCATGTTGGAGCTTCTCATCAGCTGTCGGGGCGACATCATCGACGCCCTCCTGGAAGAATAGTGCAATTTTTACGGTTTTAAATATCAATTTGTATCGCGCGTAACACGATCGAAAAAGGAAGAATCGTCGACGGTACGGTTACGCGTTAAACAGTCAATGCACTGTGCAAAGGGATCGAAGACCGGTGTAATAACTTATTCATGACTTCCAGGCCGAATACGTGACGCGTACGTATGACTGATATATCAATACCTGTCCAAACAATTCGCGCTATCTGCTCATCAACGAAGCAACACACAGATTGATCGATGCGTACGCGACAGAAGTTTGTGGTAGGAAAGTCGTCGAAAAGGATATTAGCATATACGTCACCATGTTTGTCGGTAGAGATCGTTAATATTCTCTGCTAACTCGAATTAAATTATTTACCGCGTGCGATCGAGTACGTCTCTGAGTCAGCATTTCGTAATCGATTAGAGAGACAACCAACTCCAAAAAGTTATGAAACATTTATTCTGCTTTTCTGGACACTGATATCGAGTTCTCGATCGTCTCTAAATGTGACAGGAAGAATCTGACACTGTTATGGTTTCCCATCGACGCGTTCTCCGGAGAAAAGCTGATATTATCAATGTTTCGAGCGAACTGGCGTTGCGTTTTTCGAATTTAATTGCTGAAGTTAATTGGCTGGCGGAACGAATGTCGATAAAGATCCAGATTGGCTCTCGTGAGCAATTACGATAACACTCAACAGTGGCACATCCAGTGGAAGGGGTGAACGGAAATAAATCTCTAAACAACTATATTTACGTCTAAATGAATAATTAATTTTGACTTGCACCCTCGTTTTTCAGTTTCTGGGCGAGCCACTGACGTTCAATATTTGTGGTTCGATTAAAGTTTTATTAGAAAATAGATGAATTACAGCGGGTAACGTTTCGACAAATATATTTTTGCTCTCGATTTGCGAAATCTGCTACGTCGGCGATTTGGTGCTTTGCATTCGCGTCGTAAAATTCAGCGAGGGGTTTTACGCACGCCAACTACGCTGATTTAGAATTTATACGGGAGACTTTAACGGGCGTACGCAGTGAACGACATTAAAAGTGAGTAGCACGCGACGACGACCGGATGTATAAATTCCAGGGTTGCGCGCATCTCGCGCAAATCTCGCGGAACTATGAAAATCTTTTACGCGATTTAGAGGTAAAGGAAAATGGGACATTCTTCATTTTATGTCGCGCGAAGATGGCGGAGATACAGCGAACTTGGCACGAACGAAAACAGAGTGATTCGTCAGAAAATACGTAGAAAATACACTATTTAATAGGCAGACTTTCAATGGAGGATCAGTAACGCCATTTTCTTTAAATTCGATCGTGAACTCGACCATCATCGAAGGTACGAAGGGACCATCGTCCGGTTTTCCAATACGATCGACGTCGTGGCACATTTATTTTTCTCGCGACGCGAGCGTGGTACGGAGCGTCACGACGCGGATGCACGTTTTATATACGGATTATTTTTGCTAGCCAGGAATCTCCCTCGGATCAGACGTCGGAGTCGGCCTCCGTATATTTATGGCCGGCGTATCCTTCTCGCCGACTCCCTTCTACATGGTGCCACAGAAAAATACTAACGCTTATATGGAAGTAACTTTTTCGAAGAAACCAAAATTACAAAATATATCATAACGATAAATATATCTTATCTCGAAGAAGTCTCTACTGTTGCCAATTTCATTCTTGAAACCATCTAGAAATAGTCTTCGAATATTACGATAAGAAATTAAGAGATTAATGAGAAGCGTACAAGCAGAGTATCGTGTCACCGATTCTGATTTCTCTGAAAAAGTTACTTCCATGTGAGCGTTAACATTTTTTTGGAGCACCCTGTATATAGGAGTGCTTTAATGGATGGATCGAAGCGCGGATCGCGAACCTCTGTGTTCTCGCCGCCTGTCCTCGTCGAGAGCTGCAAGAGAGTATTGGTATCGAAAAAGGATACGACCCAAAGACGCGGATCTTTCCGATGATTTCAACGTCTTGTTGTTTCAATTTGTTACTCGAATTAACGACGATGCATTTGATCGATAATTGGGGAAACCTTTTAGCAAATATAAATGTTTTTAAGAAACTATGCACGAAAATATTGCTAAGGTTACAATCTCAAACAATAAGAAAACATTTTATACTATTCTTCTTATAAAAATAGCTAATTAGAGACTATGAATATTTTACTATCCGTTCGTATTCATCGTCCTCTAAATTTGAAATCCGGTCACATAAAAAAAGTACTGGTACCGTACGTGTCCACGTTGGTTATCATAAATTTCCGTCGACAAATCTCATGTATTTATATTATTCAAGAAAAAAGCAACCAGGAGGAACGAGTATCGGTCAATAAAGACGAGTCGAGCGACACGGTGCATTCCTGTCGTGTTAACGCTACCCAACGTTACCCTCCGTCTACGAGATTTTTCAATATCTATCCTCGCGTCCTTTATCATCCGATCTCTCCGAACATTTCGCCCGGACAAGAAAGCCCTGGATCCGATCCTGATCGCGAACGGAATCCTGCGGAAGGGGACAAAGAAAGAGCGGAATGCGAGGAGCGTGTACCAGGGTGAGCCCGAGGCCGAGATCCCTAGATCCAGATGTTTGTAAAAGGGGTTCGGTCCTTACCTAGTCTGCGGAATCCCGTATTTGATGCCCACGCCGACTCGCGGTAGCGCCTTGATCACCTTTTTCACCGTCGCCTGGTCCGGGAACGCGAACAGGATCGAGGCTGTGGGCAAAAAGGCGTTAAAGTGCGGATTATAAGCGAACCCAATTTCGACGACGGATCGTGTGTCAATCATTGGGGAAGGATGGCGGGCAAGGACGAATTTCTTACCCGCATCGCCGACTCCGAGTGGCTAGGCAATGATTCGGCCAGAATTCTTCCAACGCGTCGCGAACACCAGGGACGGGCAAAATGCATTTAAGAAACTATCGCTAATAAGGTTAACGAAGCCATTTTCGAGCACTCGAACCGTGAAAATTACCTCGCGAGGAAATTGCCGCGGCATAATAAGCTTCTTTGAGAGGATTAAATTCGTCGCTTAGAACAAATTCAACCGGCTTTGCACCCACACAAACGCCACGCGTTACGCCGTCCATCTCTCGTGCCTCTACTTAATCAAAGAACATGATTCATTGAAAGAGGCTTCGGCGTTGGACGCGCACGGTAAACGCATTTAGGGCGCGAAGTTAAATGCGGAAATATGAAAAGAGGATACGCGATGGACTTAATTTCACGGCTTTAATAGCATCGGCCGTGGCTCCCTCGAGAGTTCAAAGGGTAGCGTGCGAAGCGACAGTTACCATAAATACTTGCGCGTAATTTATGTAACTCCGAACACAGGGCTGGGGATACACGAGTCGGTCTTAATCAAGGAAGAAGGGAAGCAGAAGGCGGGATCACAGGGAGCTGCGAGAGTCAAAGAATCTCCTAATCTTGTGTTTTCACTGTCCATTAGGTGGCCTACTATGCCACTCTGATTATTTGCGTACGAGCAGGGAGCATCTTGGAAAATGATTTTCTCGAAAGGTGGACAGGATAAATGAATAAGTCTGGTCGTAATAATAAGACCACTAAAAACTGTATATTAGATCTACATTAGGAACGTACCTCTCTGACAGTGAAATATAGAATGGATTAAGCGTTCTTACAGGACTGCCTCGGCGATGCACTTAAAATCGAATAATGCGAGGATGGGAGAAACTTGGCTAAATCATTTCAGATCGAGCCCACTTTTATTTCAACATTTCGGGTAAAAAGTACCCCGGGAACACGCAATTAAGAATCTTGCACGCCGTTACGGGACATCTTGCAGTTCGCGTATCCTCCCCGCGTCTTTATAGCGTAGAAATAAATTAACGAAGTTAATGATTGGTCGCGACCGTCGATTAAAAGTTAAGATCATACTATATTCACGGGACGTCGTAACGATCATCGTCGCGGGCACGGACGAGAAAAGAGGAGGATTTTTCTCCCGGGCGAAATTCAAGGGTGCAGCCGTCTCGTAAAGATCCGTGGAAGTTGCTGCGTCGTTCGGGGCATAAAGTAGCCTGTTCGTATATTTTTATTGTTTCAGGATTTATCACGGCGCGACAGGAGCCGTGGCATTTTAGCCGTGCCCGTTAACGAACGCGCGCGCGTTTCCAGTAATTTTTTAATGAACGACGAAGGCTCCTCGCAGGGATGACACATTCCGCCTGGGACGTTTCACGACGCATCGAATGTCGAGATCAGATTAGAATCGAGGGACGGCCACGGGGATATTTATCTGCGCCCGTGGAGAAATAATCAGCGGGGATTGCGGCCCCAACGGCCAGGTATAAGTAATTCTCCCACGTTTGTTTAAGCGTACGCAACGACCGACGATCCTCTTCGGAGGAACAACTATATTTCAAGCGAAACCGCCGCCGCGGCGCGGCGTCCCGATGCCCCACCGGACCCGAGGAATGTTTTAACACCTCACAATGAAATCGAGATAACGAAGCTGCCTCTTATCCTTCGTTTTCACGTTCGATGTTCCTCACCGTGCACCGAGCGACCAGCTTCTCGTAACAGCTCCAATAAGAAATCGGAAAAGAGTTTAACGAGTGGACGATAGCGTGTCGTTAGAGTCGATTTCACTGCCTAGATAACCGAGATCTTTTTATCTGTTCGTTACTTACTATTCGTTGGCTCGGTTCAGTTATGTTTATATTATTTCGGAGGTGCGTTAAAAATTCGACTCGTTAGTGGACAATGATGGCCGTAGAAGGGAGGACAGGTGGAATCGAACGATAGGTCGCGAAAAAAGGGATGCCGTAATGCGGGCCAGATATTTATTGCGTAAAAAGCAAACGGAGGCGCACACCTCGCGGCGCGCTCGGGATTCCGTTTCCAGTTTGCCAGATTAGATCACGTCGTGTGAAATAATGCAGAAAGGCACGGGCGACCGGGCAAGAAACGGAATGCGCGTCGATTCGAAAAGGGCCCGCCGCCTCTTTCGGCAGCCTCCTTTCGAAACGAACCGAGCGAATCGCACGACTTACTTCTGCTGGCCAGGAAGATCTCGATGGCCACGTTCTGGAGCAGATATCTGCGCGAGAAGATCGCTCTGACCTCCGAGAAGTACCATTTTCCGTGCAAATGGTCGCAATACTTCAGCACCTGAAACAGCAGAAAAGAACCACTCGAGTTAATAAATTAGTCGCTACAATTTCGATTGGCTTGTTAATTAGGAAGAACGAAATTGCTCTACGTAAAATATATTCTTCAGAAATACACGTTTTTACCTCATTCTTGTTGAATTTAAGTTATGTAAGTTATAACAGCGGAAGTCTAGTAAATTAGCGTTCAAAAGATTCGAGATAATTCTGGAAACATTGATACTCGGTAATTCCAGGAATTTTTCTCGAAGTCGTCTTAATCTTTGATCGCAAATTGTAATTAATAGTAACGTCTTCTCTAGTAATTACCATGAGTAATAATATCATGTTCGTATTAAATTTATGTGGCAACGTTTAGCGCGGTCACGGCCGAGGATATTCTACATGAGCGTCTAGCTCTGACGCGGCTCATTCTCCTTAATTGGGAAGCCCATTCTTTTGCCAGAACCTGAGTACCAAATCATATCTTTCTTTAATGTACGTTTTTATTATCTCCAAAGATGGGATTGTCGAATGAATTTTAATACCCCTTAAATCTAGTTTTGAATATTCCATAAACAGGACGCTGGTACATAATGGGCAAATAACTATTCGAGGCTGTAAAGTTGGATGATTCACTTTGCGGGCAGCGTCGATCAAAAATAGTTTTAGCATCGGGCGTTTGAAAAAGCCATCGATGGAACGTCGACGGGCATAAACGTCGGCCGTCCAAGAAAGGCTCGAGAATTGTAAACGACCGGAAGCAAGACGTAGCCTCCGTCCAGGGTACATCCAGGGAAGATCCAAGGAGCGGTACAAAGTCAGAGTGCGATCGCATGGCTGACTGTAAGTATGCAACCTGGATGCAGTGAAGTGTGATGTGATATAGTGAGACCAGTGCCGGTTGCAAGATGGCCGTCATGGTAGGAGGAGCCTCCTGCTGAGCCGGGAATCGATCCCAGGACTTCGCGGACTTGCGCTCTCGAACGAGTCGTGAACAACTCGTAGGCGAAAAGGGGGAGGCAGAAAAAGGACGAGACGCGCCGCTGCGGAGAAAGAGGCGAAGGACAAGACAAAAGATGGACAGAGCCAGGGGGAGCCCGATTTACCGCCCTGCGGCCGGCCCAGGCCTTTCAATTTTTCCCTCTTAATGAGCGGACGCCGCCGTCGCGGTGTCCTTACGCGCGGCGAATGAAATTATCCTCGTTATAATCCGGCGGAACGAGCCGTTCCGTGTTTAACGTCTCCACGACGAAAACGCCAATGAGATCTTATCTGTCTCAGCGGCGTCGAAATTCTTGTCTGCGCTTGGTAATAGGGGCTAGCGGATGCTGAGGATATCGATGTTCGCCAGCCTCGCCGATATTAATCCTCGCGACCCAAAACACGTTCGATGATCGTGGATTTCAATAAAGACGCCGAAGGAATAATTGATCGGTATCACTTCGATAGCTCCATAAGCAATGGACGAAAATTAATTCGAATTTATATAAAAGGATCCGTCAGATGGTAGCAAGAATTGCGAATAAAGTCCCTCGAGAAGACATTCCGCAGTCACTTCACGTTCAATATTTGTTAATACATCAGTTTCTTGCAGCGGCCTCCGGACCCAACAGAAGAAGTCCTTGCAAACGCGAAGTCCTTAACGTTTGACCACGCGGCCCGCCGAAACGTTCAAGTGGAAGTATTAAATAATTCATATCGAGTAATAACAGAGGAAAAAACTGGCTGCGCGGGGCGAACAGACTGCAAGGCAACGAACCACGTCGGACACAAATGAATAGGTTTTCGCGAATAATGCCGGAGACGAGTATCGGTGTGGGTTCCCTACGAGTCGCAAGAGATCAAGTAAATACGAGAGATGACATTAGGGTGGCACTCGCATGTCGAAATCTAATTACAGGAACATAAGCGGCTCGAAATCTCCGGGGACCATAAACGTCGCGTCAACTCGCAGGGATTAAGTACAGCGCGTGCTGTTTGTATCATTAAGTAGCCGCGGCGATCGTTAATTTCGTCCACGAGGATCCTCGTGAGAAATCGATGCACGTCCAGGTGAGAAACATTTTCAAAAAAATTACACTTCGGACTATCGATCGTTGCAAACGCGTGTAGGAAACCGTATACGAGTCGATTCGATGCGCAAGATTCGAACAGGGGGGTTGAACGGAGCCAACCCCTAAGAACGGAGCGCGCAGACTCATTGCAAACACTGCGTGAAACTGATAAGAACCGTGCCGTGATACGGCATTCGTTATTTGGATACCTGCGATCAGAATGTAGATACAGCACGTATTGAATATCGTACTATCTCTTAAGAGAAGACCATTAATTTTCTCTATATTCGATATATCATGCACCCGGAGCACTCGACCGTTCTCTGGGTGGTTGAACGTCAGAAATATTATATCTCTCGCTTTTCGTAGCCGTGGTTAGAATTTATACCGACTTAAACAGACTTTAATGCTCGCAGAGAAAAGGAATAGATGATTCAGAATGACCTCTGCCACTATACTCGTATTCGACCGAAAGTGAGTCGTCGAAGCATCGGGCACCCCTGTGCGTCTCACAGAACGAGCATCAGAGAGATGCACCACTCTCGCGCGACTAATATGTTTACACGTTCGATGAACAGTCCTGCAGCTAGACGCACACACGTTCGCGTAGATGGGACCGCGGTTAAAAAGAGATCCCGGTCTCGTGGAGTGTCAAGTGGTGCACGATTAGTGTTCCCCATGCAGCGTTCATCTCTCACCGACCGAGATCGTCCCGACTCAGCAGTGCGCCGGGGTTCCACGACGACAATGGGGCGTCGTGATGTAACAACATGTGTCGCGTTCACAAGGCCCCCTCGTTGGCTGCTGCCTCTATGTACACCATAGGGCACCGGTAGAATGGGGACCACTTAGCAGCCCGCCAGCGGTATACAACAAACAGATTAAGCACCGGACAATAATAGACCCCCCGTTCTCCAAGCTCTCCGCGAGAACACCCTCTCCAGTCCCTTCTTCCAAGTGCGAACCACTCGAAATCACGACCGCTCGAGGAAGGGGGGCCAACGTGGTTTATTCAATTCGGGATACGAACGGCCAAACTGGCCCGATCATTAATTATCCACGACGGGGTAAATCGTGTATCGGGAATTTTACGAGTAGCTCGTTTCGGAAACTTGTCCACGGGAGGATCGTGTTTTACGAAACTTTAGTATCCGCGGATATAATGGCCCCGCTAACCGGCGATTAGCTGTCATTGAGAGCAGTGAATCATTTACGAAGCAGCGACTATTGATCCACGGTGGAAGCCACGAAGTTCCTGCGTTGGAAATTGATGGCTGGGAATTTATGAATCGTAAATGCTACGAATGAACGTTATCTCGCGCGTAACATTAATCGCATTTAGGGGTTGGGTGTAACGCGAATGTTCGTTTCGGTTTCGTTGCTCCTCTTTTGCGGTAGTATCAAGCTGCTCGGACGCGAGAAGAATTCGATCGACGCGACGCGATAAATAATGAGCGCACTTTCCTGTCGCTACGAGGTAGCTGATCGAGCGTGATCACGGTTCTTTGTAGGCACACTCTATCGATGGAATTCTGTGGAGTAGTATTTAATTTTTTTCTACTGTGACTTTATCATTTGGTTACAGATTAATTCTAATGAATTTTCTTGTTGCTCAGCGACTCTCGTGCTATAATCAAGTTACGAAGAAGAGAGTGAAAGAGTAAGAGCAACCAAGCAAGTACTGTGCAGAGATCGTAAGTTACCGAATATCCACAGACTTTGTCGAGGGGCAAGGGGATTACATACTCCGCCTAATGCCCTCCAAAAATCTCCGCCATCAGATTCTTAACGATTACGCTATCTCGACGTTACTTCTTCGCGAGTCTACTGGCACGACTGGAGGTAGCACGGTTAATTTCATTCGAGGACAACTTACGATCTCTGCATAGTAGGAAACCGCGTGAACCAGCGACGTAAAACTTTTAGTTTTCTGTTTCGATAACTCATTAGTAACCAGATACTAACGATCGTGCGTAGCAGGTAACGCCAAAGCTGGCTCCTAGCCAGCAATTTCAAGAAACGACCACGCGACAGTCATGGAGCAGACTTGTATTTCAGTCGTTTCAACTGAAAAAAATCAATGCAGCTCGAAGAAACTTCTGCCAAACACGCTGGAAATATTGAAGCCGCTACGACTCTAATTAATAGTCTGAAAGGGGTGGCAGCCCGTTAGCATCTGTCGTCGAAATCGGTCCGCGTCGAGCGTTGTCTCGCGATATCTGGAAAGGCCATGGTATGAGTTAATCAAAGGAAGAAACATTGTCGTTTAGCGTGTACCGAGCGCCATTAACTCGGCTCGTTCCGTCCAATTACTTTCGTTCAGCGGCTAACGACGTGGCCCGCGTCCTCTCTCCGAGATCCACATTCCGCGTCTGAGTACGCGGAGCCCTTGTCCCTTAAAGGCTGCCACGTCCGCGGTACACGGTGCTCCGGACACCTTTTTATCCAGGCGAATTCGAGGTTTAATAAGGGCGGCGGGGTTGCTCGCATCACCGGGAGCCCTTTGTGCGCCGAACGCCGCGATGCGTTATCTCGTGTGAGATACGGTAATAAAGGTATGGGAACGAGCACGTGGCACGCATAACTCATTCCCAGCCCGGGATATCGTCTCTTGATGGCTCTCGAACGTTTTGCGCGCATCGGTCGACACGCTCACGGCAACGAAAGCTGCGGGCTGGTCGATAAACCGAGCAGGCGTGTTGTTTTTAGGGTCTTCCACGCTCGCGTAGCAGAGATGGGAAAAACCAAGCTGTAACTTTTAGCGGTGTTCAGCGTAACGACGTCCAGAGTATTCAGGACGATGTCTATAATCTTTAAACCCGAACACCACCTCCAAGTATCGAAGTCTCCTCTCTGGAGTCGCTTAATGAAAGATAGACTCGGACCAAAAGGAACTCAAGTAAATATGAATCCCGAGAGATCCTCTCTTCACGTGTCATTAACCAGGGAAACCGTGAAATACGCATTGCGTCGGTGCACTCTCCAGTTTTGCCGGCTGTTGCAGCTCAACCACCGAGCCCTGGATTATTCGGGATTACGCGAGAGTGTTCGTTCGAGCTTATTTACAAGGCCGACTCGGTCCAGGATCCTCGTCGGTTCGGCTGGCTCGCGTCGTCGTATCTTCGCCGAAAACGTTACACAATGAGGAGACGTCACGCAATAGGACGCCGCCACGAGGACCTCTTATACCTGAGTAAAAGAAGGTCCAGAGCCGTGTTTTGGCAGACTTGTATTCGGCCAGGACTGCTCTTTTCAGCGAACCGGATACCAACGAGACTTTCAGAGGACCGATCGGCCTATTAGATACACTTGACTGAAAATGAATTCGATAGAAACTCCTCTCATCGGTTGTTCGGGAGTTGTCTGCACGCTATGAACGTTCCGCTATAGTGTTTTTCAAAGCAAGAGGCGCGATCCTTGAGGGGGTAGTTTTACATCCAGAGAGGAGGCGAAAGAAATTATGTCGTAGCAACTGAAAACGTTCAAAATCTTGGACAACGTGTATATACAACGATATACGAGTTTATCTGCAATTTGTTTAAACTCAAGTTATCTTGCGACTCCAACCATGCATTAAACGCTCTTAATTTCCATTCCACGCGAACGACCAGTAGAATTATTACTGAAACTGTCGCTTTATTATAAATGCATGTATACTTGCGTAACCGGAAACCTTTATATTATTTTATTTCAAGAAGTATGTTACATTTTGTATTTTTTAATAGAATTAATAGCCAGTACATCGATTTCGCAATTATCAACTCCAGCCATGCATTAAACGATATTAATTTTTCGTTCTACACGAATGGTCTGCAGAATGATCGCTGAAAATTTCACGGTATGGAACATATAGGTGCGAACTCCTACATTATTTTATTTTAATAAATGTACCACGTTTTGGTGTGCCTTGACCAGCTCGATGTGGATTTACCAAGCGCGAAACTACCACTCTTTGGAGCGTCTGCGAGTGAAAGATGACGAAAGGCGTTAGCCCAGGACCCCGAGTATCGCGCGGGTGTACAAATAATTCAGATGATAAACGAATTAAGTCGGAATGGGATGATGAAAGGCACATTTAGGGCGCAAGGAGGCCCCCCCCCGGCTGCCGCATTAATGCGAGGGCTGATGTAGCAGAACGTTTGACCCCTCGTCCCTTACGCGAAAACACTGCTCCAGAAGAGGACCAGTACGGGGTGAAACGTAGGGAGGAAAATGCACGTGCTCGACTCATGAATCAAGTCGTATTAGCGAGGGCATAGCAGGACTGGTGGGCGCCAATCTACCACTCCAACTTCAAGTAGATTGGATTTCTGAACTTTATTCAATTATACGAGAACGAGGCTACCGAAACGAATAGGAGCGCGTCACTGATGACTTTACGCGAATGATACGCTGCTGTATTACACAGGATGAGTAGTATAACTTCTTCGCCTTGAACAATTCCTAAAGTATTCTATATAAAAATTTTAAAAAGTAGAATTCATGTCGAACCATTCAGAACACCCCATTGAAGCCACGAATCTCCATCTAAGTACCTCTGGGTCGACGACGACGCAAATGTAGATTTATCTGGATAACAGAAAGGGTTGAAAAGGACTCACAGAAGAAAGACGACTATACATGGTCATAGTGAAGCTCAATCTCCAGAATCTTACGGAGAGAATGTTCGATGTTCGGGGGATATCTTGAACGGTCATCGATATACTCGGACAGGTATTCGCCATGCATGTTTTTACGATCGAGGCATAAAAGGTGGCTTGAAAGCACCAGTATCTTGCAATGCTAGCTATTTTTCTTCTTGAACATCTGCCGTTGCTAGGTACGGATCGGCGTCGCAGCTCGAAGGGTTGTTCCTCGTACGCGAACGAAAAGAACAATGATGGTGATACTCATCGTTGCACATTTATTACACATGAATTTATTAGGTGATACCATAATTGCCTGCCTTCTTTAAATTAACATTTTATAGCGATAACAATTTTTTCACACGTTTTCAATCAGACATAATTCTTCCCTCTCTCTAGAATATTGACTAAAAAAATGTTATTACATAAAATAATAGACGAAGCGTTCTAGTAGTTTATATAACTCTTTTTTGCACGAGCGACCACCGACGGTGTTACAACATGGCGTCCGGAGGCAGACGCGTTCTACACTTACCTTCTCACGGTCTCGTATGTAACGAAGACGTTAAATAAATACTAATTAAAATCACTGCTGGTTAAATCGTTTGTTTATTCTACTGTACGTTTTAAAAAACACGGTGGCTATAAAATTAGTCCCGTGTTAAAGAGATAAGCGTCACGGTGCTCGTGGCGATGCAGTCTCTGTTTCTTATTCGAATGTCGAATATTCAAATGACCCTTGCGACGGGATTATCGACGCGAATGATCGTGCGCGGAATCCTCATGCGACCCTATTGTCAGGACAATACGTTCTCCGGTGACTTGTTTCTATTCTGAGAATTCATTTGCGGAAAAGTCGCGGTCTGGCGCGATACGGAATGGCGCGTTCATGTCTCCTCGCGGCCATTAATAATAAAAGAAAGACTGGAAGGTGGAAATTATCGCTTCCGTTCTTGCGACAACGCGAATTTACAACCTCCCTCTTTATCGCGCAATTTAACTTACGTTCGAGTATATTTGTCACGTTACATTTCCGAACCTGGAACAATTCTTAAACAGTGTTCCAGACTAAAAGTTAAATCACAGGTAAACGAGAAGGATCGTACGAGGACGATCGAAGTCAAATGTTGGGCGCTCGATGCATTTTCTACGGAAGAAATGGCCAAAATGTTTCCGTCCATCCCGGATAAATTGACGCGCAATCGCGATAATTAATCTCGTAAACAAAGTTGGAGTTTTCATACCTAGGGAACGAGTGGAGAAAAATAAATAAAGAGGAGAGAGAAATACGAGGGATCGAAAGGGTGAAAATGCGCGCGATGGTGCGCAGCCAGCGGCCGCGCGTCAGAAGCGAACCCGGGGGGGGAGGTATGGGAGGAGGCGTGGCGAGGACGCGCACACTCCACGTGACCCTGTCGTTTCGGAGGGCGGGACTTACGGAACCCGGCACACAACTACAACGGCAGTAGAACGGGCCGGTGGTCTGTCTGTCGTCGCGCGCGCGGAACACCTCGAGTTGCGCTCGTTCCGCGTACAACACCTGCCGATTGCTCGGTCTCGTGCACTCGATTCCCATTCGTGACATTTCGACAGTGCCGTAGCCCGCGAACGCGACAGAATCGGGAAGAAAACAACGCAACAACATGGACGATAACAAAACGCTGATAGAGACAACGACCCTCGTCCACGCGACGCAACGAGGTTGATCTCCCCCCAAAGAAACCGAAACGCTGCCGAAAGGTACCCGCGAACATAGAGCGAAACGCAGCGACATGTTGCTACCCCAAGACATGATGGCAGCCCAGTCGAAGATGCTCTATCAGATGAACAAGTACTACGGCGAACGGGTGCAGGCCCGCATGGGCCAGGTTCAAAAGACCATTCGGGAAGTGTGCAAGGTGGTGCAGGACGTGCTGAAGGAGGTGGAGGTTCAAGAGCCGCGGTTCATATCGTCTCTGACCGAGTGCAACGGCCGCTACGAGGGCCTCGAGGTAATCTCGCCCGGCGAGTTCGAGGTGGTCCTCTACCTGAATCAGATGGGTGTGTTCAACTTCGTCGACGACGGCACCCTGCCGGGCTGCGCCGTTCTGAAGCTCAGCGACGGACGGAAGAGGTCCATGTCGCTCTGGGTCGAGTTCATCACCGCCTCCGGTTACCTGTCCGCCAGGAAGATACGTTCGCGATTTCAGACCCTGGTGGCACAGGCATGCGACAAGTGCACCTACAGAGACTCCGTGAAGATGATAGCGGACACGACGGAAGTGAAGCTTCGGATCAGAGAGAGATACGTGGTGCAGATCACGCCAGCGTTCAAATGCTCGGGCGTATGGCCGAGATCGGCGGCCCACTGGCCGATCCCCCACATACCCTGGCCGCATCCGAATCTCGTGGCCGAGGTGAAAACCGAGGGCTTCGATCTATTATCCAAGGAGAGCGTGGCCCTGCAAGGCAAACAATCCGCCATGGAGGGCGACGCTTGGGTTCTCTCGTTCACGGAAGCTGAGACCAGACTGCTACACGGGGGCTGTCGCAGAAGATGCTTGAGTATACTGAAGACTCTAAGGGACAGACACCTAGATCTTCCTGGCAACCCAGTTTCCAGCTACCACATGAAGACGCTGTTGCTCTACGAATGCGAGAAGCATCCCCTCGAGACAGAGTGGGACGAGGGGAGTCTGGCGGACCGCATCAACGGCATCTTCCTGCAGCTGATATCCTGCCTTCAATGTCGAAGGTGTCCTCATTACTTCCTGCCTAACTTGGATCTGTTCAAGGGGAAGTCGCCCAGCGGGCTGGAGAACGCCGCGAAGCAAGTGTGGAGACTCTCCAGGGAGTTGCTCACGAACAGTCGTGCTTTGGAGAAGCTTTAGCCGGAAACCGTGTTGCCTGGCTAGGGCATGGGAGTTTCGCGCGTTCGGAACGTTGCTTTCGCGGCAGTTTCCTTTTATCCGCTTTTATACCCTCGCCGCAAACGTGGACGGTCCGCTTTCACCCGTTATTTTCTACTTGCTTGAACGTATCGGGCTAGGAAGATCGTGTAACCGCGCCTCGACACTTAATCCCTTGCCTCGCGATTTAATTTGAGACGCAGCGTGTCTCGGTGAGAGAAAAATTTGAAAAACAAAACAGAATCGCGTTCGACGGGCATCGGCTGCTCTCACGTTCGCGTGAATTCCACAATTCCATCGATCTCTACAGAATTTTGTACGTAAATTACAACAGTGGCCGGCGGCAGATGAACAATTAAGTGTTGAACGTGTTATTCCTCTTCTTGTTCGGTAAACGTCAAGCTTCGATTGGCGTACAGGCGCGCTTCGTGTCCGGTGCAATATGAAGTTATGTTTTTTCGCGCGAAAACTATTGTTGCTAGGTTTTAGTTTCCTATATCGCGTGACCGAAATCGATTCATGGGAGGGAACATTAAATTTTCATCGAACCAATCGTGGACGTCGATCGAGTTGGTCGATGATCGACGATCCACTCGAAAATATCGATCACCGTGTTTTTATACGACCGAAGCTTCCGCTTGAAACTGGAATCTCCGCGCTTACTAACGCAGATTAAACTGCCACGCACTCGAGCGCCGAATCGTCGACATAGCGTTACAATATTACGAGCGATTAATTAACTACTCCGTTAGCTACTCTTACCTGTTTAATATGGCTGATGTGAATATCGTCGTGTGATCCGTTGTCGTTATTAATCTAATGTTTATAATCGGTTAGCAGCGAGAGCTTCCGACGGTAGTTGGACACTACGCATTGTTATATGTACATACTTTTTTATATTATTTAAACGATATTTATTTTTACTCGAATCGCTGTTCGAACACATGATTGTAAATAATTAATAAACGCATTTCGTCTCGTATACAACGCCTGCGTACTCAATCGAACGAAACCTTCCCACGCGCGAAATAAACCGGAAAAGTATTAACAGATAGTTTCAAAACCCAACCCTTATCAGTCTTCTCTACTCGTAATTAGATATCGTTACAAATTAGCAACGGAAGTAAAAATATCATGGAATTCTACGAACGACGGGAACAAATTTGTTCGTCCTACGATAAATATACACCGATGTCATTGCTAATTAGCTTGTGCATCCAACTATAGTCCACCAATCTGAAGTTGAGAAGCTCCTACGCGTTTCTGATTATAAGAACAAGTTTCTCTTGTACCGTACAAGGTTCGAACGTATTCTGCAAGTTTTCTTTGCCATGTAAATTAGAAGAGAATGGACATATCGTATGAAAATAATTATGCAATTGCACGAGGACGAGGCGCGACTGGAACAGGCTGGATTTTATTTTCAAATATTCTGGTCCTGAAAATACTCTCACCGTGTTTGCACGTATCCCGCGAGGTTAGATATAAATACTTTCATGGTGTTAATATAAAAACAGATTAAATCTTACGGTACAAAGAACACGATAAATACAAAACAATGTAAACGAGGGAAAGATAGCAAGAAACACCTCGCGTACAATGTAATTTGAAAAATAAAATAGCAGCGGCCTTCAACGGAGAGCAAAATAACGTATGCGAGTAAAGAGAGGTATAGATTACAGCTACAAGCAATAATTAACCTAGCCCCGACGGCTAACTAGTCCCTAGAGGAACACCCAGTAGAATTTATCTCAATAATTCGTTATTATGACGGCCGACGAATTGCTGATAATTTTTCACCGTCCAGTCGATTCGTGGCTCGCGATATAAAAGACGGGTACTTAAAACCATCGGGACCGTAATTATTATCTACGATATTAACACTTCTATACGTGCTCGTGGAGATTGAAACGCCTCGTGAAAGCATCGCTACCGAGTTTCATGGCCGCTACACGCCCACGAGGGCCGGTCGTGTCCTTATCTTAATTCACTCCTGAAATTTCTCCGCTTATCTTTCCCGCGGCAACGACACGCTGCCACTCAGTTTCCGCGCTCGCTGCAATCGTTACGGGATTTACGTTATTATTATTGCCCCGTAAAACAAAGTAAGAGAGAGGGATATTCACGGCGAACGCGCCCCAATGAAGCACACTTTACGCGCCGTATCTCGCAGTTCCCTCCGCGATTTACAAGCCTTAATGGTAGAGTTATCGGTGTCGTCGTTAAACGTAGATTTTATACCGACTTTTTGCGCCGGCGACCGGCCGGTTCTGAATAAAATGCCTGTAAATAAAACCAGCCCGCCTCCTTTCACGGTCCTTCTGATAAGTCAGGATACTGCTCTCGGACCGAACGCGGACGAATTTCTTATTTTAGCAAACCGAGAACACGCGGCGCAACCTTGAGACCGGGAACAGGAACGGGAACCTCTGAACTCCATTGGATGCAGGATTGGCTAGTGGAAATTATCTATTCGATGGAAGGGCGTTTGACTCAGGGTGGTCCTTCAACGACGTATCGAACGAAAAAAGTCTCGATCAGTCTCGGGTTAATCGACTTTAGATATTCTTTGAACCAAGATTTTTCATGCAAAATATCATTTAACGATATTTCTAACATGGAGAAAGGAAGACTATCTACTACTCGTACGAACTGCATACTGCACTATGTAGATATATCAACAAGTTTAGCGCGAACTTGTAACCGAGGCAGTGGCTTAGGCGCAGATAAATAAGTGGCAGGAGTGAGGCCAAACGATTAGTCCAACGCCTAGCCAGCGAGTGTCATCTGATACTGTTTAAGAGAAGCAAGACCACGGAAGTATGATAAGGAGAAACGATGAACCGAGTCTGGGATCTTATTTAACTTGTTGAGCTATACCATTCGATGCAACAGCTAGAACACCTATTGCCTGACCATCGCTTTATAAAAATCGGTATAATATAGTTACGGAGTCGGCCCATATTTTGTGACGATCGTAACTACGAATAGTTTCTGCAACTCCTAAACGTGGCATCGATAAATTATGGTAAAAATATAAACGATATTATGTATCTACACAATGCTTAGATCACTTGTCCTTTTATCTTGGGACAACTGCGGTATCTACACCCTCGAGAACAATATGGAAATTCCGTCTATTGAAACTAAAACTGTATAGCTTAAGATATGAAAATATCGACCCATTTACTTGAATTTACGACTTATTCTTACCTAACCATTACCATTATACGTTCGCATAGACTTCTTCGTGGAAAACTGTGCGTCCTTCGGACATGATTTATGCGAAACTATTATATTTTGCAATTACCCGGACTCGATTCTGAATACAACACAGCTCAAAAGTACTTCGTTCGAATAAAAAGATAAATAATTGGCGATCGACTATGGAACGAAGCGACCCTATCGAACGATGAACAAACGTATGCCCGTTGTTGGGCAAAGGTACCTAGCCAAGCGTGATTCGGGGATCGTGCGATCTCCACCATAACTAAAATTTCGGGGCAGCTCGAAAGGGGTTGCGGAGGAATGGCCGTGCCCCGCGCGTCCACGGGCACGAAATAAAACGAGTCTAATCTGCATAATTCATGGGGGAAGAAGGGCTCGAGTTTGGGGTTAGCCGCGCCGTTGCCTTCGTCCTTCGAAGAGCCGCGTAACGTATAGGCAAACGGAGTCGCGGGATCGATCTTGTCGGTCCGGCAAGACAGGCCACGCCCCGTTTCGAGAGCCAGTCGTACGATTGGTCGAGCGGGTGGCCACGTGGCGTGGCCTGGGTTAGGTCTCGGTTAGAGCTGGTTCCTCAGCACGCCTTCGCTCGACCCGCTAGAGCGGGCGGTGCGGAGGAGGTGAACGACAGCGCAGTCGACAATCTGCTCCTGCACGGAGTCGCTCGCACACCTTCTCCTCCCGCTTATCGCTCGTGTCTCCGGCGCTTCACCGGCATCCCTTCAGCGACGCGACGCGCCGCGCGAGGAAAACCGACCGAGAGGAACGGGTCCACGGAACGAGTTTTAAAGTTTTCGTCGGTCAGCAACGACCGAGTCCCTCGGTCAGGTCGCACGGGGCCGTAACGACCGCGTAGGCTAGATGGAACGTCAGGGAAGAACGGCGTCTCGCTGAAACCGCGAGGATTCTAGGTCGTCGGGGGCGTCGATCACGATGACGCGGTGATCGGTGGGAAAGACTCGACAGAGGAGCCGCTACGTAGGCTTTGGGCCGCCGCAACGATGCTGTTGCCGGCCGATATGCTTGCGGCCCAGTCCAAGATGGTGTACCAGATCAACAAGTACTTCGGCGAGAGGGTGATGACCAGGAAAAGCCAAGTGATGAAGACGATACAGGAGGTCTGTCGCGTTGTGCAGGACGTGTTAAAGGAGGTCGAAGTGCAGGAGCCTAGGTTCATATCCTCGTTGACGGACTACAACGGTCGGTTCGACGGGCTGGACGTGATCTCGCCGACGGAGTTCGAGATCGTGATCTACCTAAACCAGATGGGGGTTCTGAATTTCGTGGACGACGGCACGCTGCCCGGCTGTGCCGTGCTGAAGCTCAGCGACGGACGGAAGAGGTCCATGTCCCTTTGGGTAGAGTTCATTACCGCGTCGGGTTATCTGTCCGCTAGAAAGATACGCTCGAGGTTTCAAACTCTGGTGGCGCAAGCCTGCGACAAGTGCGCTTACAGGGACTCCGTGAAGATGATAGCCGACACCACGGAAGTGAAGCTTCGGATCAGAGAGAGATACGTGGTGCAGATCACACCAGCGTTCAAATGCGCGGGGCTCTGGCCACGATCGGCCTCCCACTGGCCCATAGCTCATATACCTTGGCCCCATCCGAACATCGTCGCGGAAGTAAAGACAGAGGGTTTCGATATGCTGTCCAAAGAGTGCATAGGCTTGCAGGGAAAGCAATCCGCGATGGAGGGAGACGCCTGGGCGTTATCGTTCATAGACGCCGAGAATCGGCTGCTCCAAGGCGGCAGCAGAAAACGTTGCCTGAGCATCCTGAAGACTCTGAGGGATCGACACCTCGATCTACCGGGCAACCCTGTCACCAGCTATCACATGAAGACCCTGTTGCTTTACGAGTGCGAGAAACACCCGCACGAGATCGAGTGGGACGAGACGTGTATCGGTGACCGTATCAACGGGATTCTATTGCAACTGATCTCCTGCCTGCAGTGTCGCAGGTGTCCTCACTATTTCTTGCCAAATCTCGATCTATTCAAGGGAAAGTCGCCCAGCGGGCTGGAGAACGCCGCGAAGCAAGTGTGGAGACTCACCAGGGAGCTGCTGACCAACAGTCGCGCTCTCGAGAAGCTGTAGTCGAGCCAAACGACCAGACGACGAGGATTATCCAAGACGACATCGACGACTCTGTGCCCGCAGACGTGTAGTGTGTGCTCGCAACGATCGTTGACGAGATCAATTGCGCATGCATGAGTGATTCTGTGATCCACGGGCCCCGCGGACGATCGAATCAGTGCCATAAAATACGCTGTCGTTCCGCATCTCCTTTCGTTCCGCGGCAGAACGTTCCTCGACCCGATACAGGTCGCCGACGGCAGCTCGCGCCGAATCGCGAAACATCGGCGTTTGCTCTTAACCGGTGATAACCATTATTCGTTTGCACATTGTATCGTACGCGTTGCTCGACTCCGCACTCGAGAAACGCGAGATTAAAACCAGATCGAACGCGATTTCGAGAGCAATTTAACGGTCCATCGTCATCTTCCGGTATCGACGACGTTCAGCGCGAGTCACCGGTTACGGGTTCGCTTAGTCTTTTTCTTCTAATCGACTGTCCTGTCCCCGCCGCAATGTAAATACATCTTAAAAGATATTTATTGAAGTGTAAACGAAATTGTGAAATACAATGCTATTTATATGGAACCGTAGACCACGGTGTTGCTATTGTCGTCATTTCGTCTTACGAGCACCACCCACCTCCTTTTACCTACGAATCTTCGAGAGATCGAGCCACCGTAAATATCGATCGTTAAACGTTCCAAGGTGGAACCGGAGCTAGGCCTCGTAAATTTTACGCCCGATTCTTGCGCCTTTTTGTGCGCCTCTCCACTGGAGATCGAGTGGAACCAGTCCAGACGAATAAAATTCCGACGACGAATTCCAGTTCGAGGAAACGAAATGTTTAATGCGCTCGCCTGTCGATTTCGCCGACGGTAATAATTTTCCTTGGTGTTTTGTCTAACCGAATATTTTGACGTGCACGGCTTTGAAACGCTGTTCTAGTAGGACAGGACGCTCTTTGGCCGGACGATGAATTCGACATTATCTCGAGGAAACGGAATATTTAATTGCCGCGATAAAGAAACGCGTAGTTTCCGGCGTGTTTTGACTACCAAAGTTTTAATATTTTTAAAAATCTCGGTTCGTGATTGGATGGAAATAGAGGGTATTCTACTCGCTGAGTAAACGCACGATCGAATCGCAATTTCCAGTGAATTTGATTTTTATAATTATGAATTGAGTTTCCCGATGATGAAAATGTCATTCTAGTCAAACAACGTCGATTGTCTCTTTTAGATCGAGTAGACAGGATCGTTCTTCTTGCTATTTTTCTCATGCACGTCTATACTTTGAATGTGTGTGAAAATCTATTAGTCAGTCGACTACTAGTTTCGCACCACGATAAACAAATATGTCGTTATCTGAACAAGCCAACTAGCTGCACGTTATTTACACACCAGCTAATATCTCTATTGTAAAATTCGAAGAACGGTCGTTACGCGGCAATCAACGGTATTTATCGTAAAATATTACCGCTCGTAAAAAACGTGTTTTATGCCAGTCGTGGTTAGAATCCTGAAATCATGGTAAGTTCAGTGAGAATTTAAGTGTTTCTCTTTTCTGTTTCTGCTCTTGTGCGAATCGAGAATAATATCGAACAACAGTTGAACCTTAACCGATGATCATTAATGGGTATTCTAGTCTGTCTTACTTTTTGTTTGCAATTTCTTATAGTTTGAGATCTCAAAGATACGCTGTTAAACAATTTTATCAAAATTCATATAAATACGTCAGCTACGCGGTAGTGGATCTAGAAGATCTCTAATGTATATCCCTATATATTTAAGATCAGGTTGGACAACACCCTCTGACTCTTTCTCGCCATTGAGCAAATTATTATTATATAAAAATGATATGTATATTGTACTTATCTATACAATAAAGACGTTTAATAATAATAACAGCTTCAGTGGAGTGTGAAGGGTTAAATTCCTAGTCAGAATGTCTGAAACTACGATAGAACGGTGTCGCGTTGTGCATAAAGATAGCGCAATCGACGCGAGCGCATACGACGTTGTTTACGACTTCATTTTAATGGCATTTGCAACGTTGCTTAAGAGAATATAAAAATAATTGTTCAAGAAATGTTATTATCGGCCCCTCAAAGCATTCAGACGATTTTTACGTTCCATTCGACCCGTGATAACATGAAAAGCCTTGACAAGGCAGAGATAGAACGAACAGAGATGAAGAACATTCAATGACACGCCATCGAACAGAGTTATTGTTAACGAACTCTCCTAGAAATGTTTCTTCGTTGGTATTGGGTAGACGAAGTTCGAGAAATACTATATTAAATGATCTACTTGACACAGCACGAAAGCAAGAGAACAAATGAGAGGCAGATTTACGCGTGTAATCGATTTCGACCGTCCGATGGGAACATCTCCGCGTAACTGACGCAAACGAGCGCAAACCTGGCAGGAATTCAAACAACAATTACTAATATCCGTGTTTACCGTGCGTGCATCAGGGAAACTTCAAATAGCTTCGTGAGGGAAAACGGAACGCGTGCATAATCCGCGTAAGCGAGAAGCAGAATCTGCTACTCTGTCTTAATAAGTGTCTATGCACTACCATTGATTAGCGATCGCAAGGTATCGACGATATAATTAATATTAGTGTCTAATAGGCGACAGGATTCGATAAATCATAGCTAATTACTATCTGGAAAAGGTGTTGGGATTCTCACGGAAACGAGTTAAGCGGACTTGATTTACCACTTTTCAATTTTTCATGCCTGGTAATTTGTTATTTTATCACCTTACTTCCTTGAGAACTATTCAGCTTTACGAAGTCTGCACTTATATTCGCGTATGTCATTTGAAAAGTGACGTTTTTTTACTGATTTAGGTCTTCTGTACGGTCAATACGTTATACAGAGTGTTTCAAAACGCATGGACGTAACTTCAGAGGCGAATGCAACATGCTAAAGTTAGAAAAAAAGGTTCATAGTCCGATATAATCTTGCTTTCGGATTACATCGATCTTTATTCTAATATTACGTAGATAAAATGTGGACTGTAGACTGTATCTTTAACTACAGGTAGACAAATATTTCAGGATAATGGAGTATTCTTGTCACGATCGAGTGGAGATTTTAAAAGGCTCTTACTGCATAAAATTACTTTGGGACCTCTAACTCTTCGCTACCTGAAACACACTACTACATCTTTCTATTTTAGAGTGTCTGTTACTGCATTAGGACAGATTTGCAAGGTACGTTCTCACAAAAAAAAACACGTAATCCCTGGTGATTTCTAGTGACACGATCGTTCATTAAACATCAATACATTATTCAACGTCTCTTGAATTAGAATGCTTCGAAATTCTTCTTAATATCAATTATATTCCCTTTCCGTTTTGAAGCTTGCACAGACTAATCTCTGAATATAAATTTTCAAATGAACAAGCATGAGACCACACGATAAAAAAAATACGTGGAGCTCGCAATATGAGTTTATGGTTGTGGGAGGCATCTTGGATGATTTTTATCGTCGCACAACGCGAAGTAAATTAAAATTTCCCGTCGTTGTTGGAACACGTTTCGCGAGATTTTATCGCCCGGCGGATTTCATCGTGCGAAATCAGCAATTAAGGTTATATTATAATATTTAGAATAACCACGACACGCTCGTATCGTTTTCCCGTTACGCGACCAAGGATCTCGAGATAGTTACCGGTCGACTTTTGTTTTCTGTTTTATTTCACGTCAAAGTCGCGGTAATTGTCAGATAAACATGCAAATTTATTCATCGGTGTAATTTGTTGCACGCATGACTGCTTAATATTTAATCCACGAACGAGGGACCGACGATAGCGTATACGCTAAAGAATTCCGAATTTAACAACCGTGTTATAATGTTGTCGCGCGAGTCGTTTGTCTTCTCTGTTAACCGTGGAACGTGCCTTTTCTTTAGAGAACGGCCACATTCTCCAACATTTATTTGTTTCGCGTTTGCTTGTTCGTCGATCTTGAGCTCCAATCGATTGCACGACTGTCCAGGAACGCTAAAATTCACGTAATGTAATGTACCAACCCTCGGTAAACGTTGATGGGTCGTCAATAATCCGTAAATATTATGCAACGAAGATTTTTAACGGCAGAAAACGCGCGTGATAAACATCAGTTTTGACTGCAAGCGTTATTACAAATAAAAAAAAAAGGAAATAGATTGGATAACAGATTTTCTACAGTGGCGTCGAGTTGAGCCGCTTTGGAGAATCGACTTTTCGAAAGATTTATGGTAGAATAGGGCAACGAAGGCTCTACTGTAATCATTCGACGATCGTGCTTTCCTCGACGGTGTATCTACCGGCTCGAAGATGTTTTGGAAACGAGCTCCTCGATTTACGGACGAACAATCGAATCGATTTAAAGCAGCGAACAAGCTGGATTACGAAATCCGCGGGCCCCCAGATAGGGCCCCGCGCGGCCCGGCGAAAAGGAAGCGGCGAAATTACGGCCACAGAACCGTCGAAGTTATCGAAGCGGCGAGAAACACGGCGGAGCGACGAGCAACACCGGGGGAAAAGGAGAGACGAAGAAACGCGAGGGGCGGGGAAGAGAAGATCCAGACATGGTATGCTAATGAGGGTACCAGCTTTCCTCTTTTTTGTCGCGACGTTCTTGCGGGCCCCGTACAGATTCTATACATCGAACCGCCTCTCACGATCCGGTCTTGAAATTCGTCCTCGCCGCGCTGAATCCTCGTGGCAGTGGGAAACAAAGGCCGAAATCCATGAAAACGGAGTGGACAAAAGCGTGGACGAGGGAGGAGAATCAGCTCGAGGGGGTACCCTCGTTCGAGGAAGTCTACTTCCTTTTGTATTGGATAATTTGTATACCGTGTAAACGTGTTCCTAAAAGATAAGCCCAAGTTGCGTGTACGGAAGAAACAAATAGCTACAGTATCGAAACGGGTGTGGAACTATAAATATCAAAATGAAATCAGTTTCCAGATTTACACCACCTTCGTAATTACCACGGCTCTCAGAAAGCTGCTCTCGAGAGTAGAATTCCCATCTAGTCGGAGAGCAGAAGTTCTACCCGCGAATGGAATCGAAGGAGCGTAGGCAGAAAGGCGATGGTTGCGCGCTGGCCGTGTCGGGCCCCGAAGTCCCTTCAGTCTTCGGGGCGATCCGGGGCCCGGTCCCCACGGCTCTGCCCGGGACCTCCGCTATAAAACGCTCAGATAAAGCCGCGATGTTTATATGCGGGGATCGCAGCGAGAGAAGAGAGGAGTGCCGTGTAGAAGGAGAGATATACCTGCGGGCCGCGCGCCGACAAAATAATAAGACAAAAGCCGGGGGTGGACGATGCGAGCGAGCGTGGTGGTGGGAGGGGGGGGGGCAGGGGGCCTTTCGCGGCCAGACGAAGGGACAAGGACGCGAGACGGGGACCGCGTAGCGAGATCGTCGGAGAGGGAGGAAGAAAAGACGAGAGAGGAGAGGAGACAGGGGGCGAGGATACGAAAGAGGGAGGAAGGAACAGAAGGGGGGGAGCTCTGCGTCGTATCAGAGACGGTAGATAGGTCGAGGGGAGCCGAAAGGGGGGCAACCAGAAAAGGAGAAAACCGGACAGGAATGCATGGATGAATGCGCTGCGTTGCAGGCTACACCCGAGCGCTGCGCTTATCTCGCGAGAGCGGACCGAGCTCTCGTTAAACTTCTCTCTGCGTGGCTTCATCGGATTCGATCGATCGCGCGGTGTGGTGTGCGTGAAGGACACATCCTACGTATCGGTGATTCGACTGTGCACGAGGATGTCCCTGGTGTTCCGCCGACAATTCGTCACCGAGGGTACGAACATTTAAAATCGAGTTCGCACTATCCGTCAAGTGATCAGCCATTCAAACATCCTTCAATGAGTTTCGTACGTGCTCGGGCTTTAGGGTGGTCTTTAACCGCGCACACTTCGGCTCGTAGACCTCCGTCGGAGATTGAGAAAAAAGATTGGATGATAAAGGTCGCCGGAAGGGTTAGACTTTTCCGAGAAGCTCACCGCGCAACTACGACGAAACGGAAACTGTCAACCTAGCGATAAATCGCCGGTCCAGCGATGGCGACGATTGGACGGCAGCGGGGCCAACGGTTCAGAGAATCGGGACGAATATTTATCAGATCCGCGCTATAATTATTTCAACGGGACCCGTCCATTCGTTTTATTGTCCGACGGTGTCGCGTCCTCGATATCTTCGAGTTTTATTGGCCGTCCGGCGTGCACTCACCCTTCACCCCTTTCGGGCCCTTCCAGCAAAGAGGTGAAAAAGAGAGGGAGACAAGACCCTTACCTACCGATCGGTAACGCGATACCCCACCAGCGATTCCTTTTTCTCGTGATGCACACGCATCTCGGGTAAGACCAGCCAGCGACACGCTGAGACCGCCTCGGCTCCGGAGCAGGCAAAACGAGATTATAAAAATAACGCGAGTGTCCCCGTCACGCGCCCCCTTGCTCGACCCGCGACACCAAATCATGTCGAATGGAAGGGATACGGACTTTGAAATCTGAAACTTTTTCAGAATGTTCGCTAGGGGTGGGGGAGTAAATACGATCGTCGGAGAATAGATACGACCTCGAGATAGGTCGTCCTCTCTTGTGATTTCGCGGCCACAGAGACTTCGAATCGTCCGATCTTTTTACTCTTCGTGCACCGTACGCGATGCATAAAAATTATCATTGCATATCATTTGAAATATTACGCGGAAAATTGTTTATCCTCTGCAACTAGAATTTTTACGAGCACGAACGGAAGAAAAAATATTCAGGCGCCAATGGCTTAATCAAAATGAATAATAAAATAGACGCGATTTATGTAGATTGACAATTTGCTAATGCGTTTCACATATCGCGTCTCGCTTCGCTCGTGTATGGAAATCACAGGTTTCGATCGAACGTGGAAAATTAAAGTCATAATAACTTGGATTTTTGCATCCAGTAATTCATAAAATCGAGATTAGTGTCGACTGAATTTTTAAGGAACGTAACGTATGCGACGGTATATCTTTTAAAATTGCAACGAAGAATTTATGGAAAGGAGGTGCGTACGATCTCGCCGAAAGATTGAGAAAACTTGATTTACAATTTTATTCGACCCAGATTGAGTAATAAGTCACGCTAGAATCATTTCGAGAATTCCACGAACAAAGATTGCCAACTCCTTAATTTTCATAAAGGAAGCAAACATATATCGAAGTCAGTTTCAAAAACAGAATCGTTCGAAAGAGGTTCATAAGAACGCCGATTTTCTCCGACCTGGTTTCTTAGGTACAGAGCCTCGATTATATTCTAACAGCATCCGCATTCTAATATTTATTCAAGGCAATCATTGTAATGTGATATCAACGCATAGTTGGGAATTATTTCTAACAATTTACTAGGACCTTTCACCTCGTCTGCGAGATTAGATTAACCGTAGCAATTTGATTTTAAATTGCATGCTAAATTACAGGAAATGACAAGTAGTTAATAATTTACATACTAAATTATATGAATGCTAAAGAACAAGAAAATTGCATGGTACAAAAAAAAGGCATCTTAACGTTACCGCGCTCTTGCTAAGAATTATACTTTAAGCATGGATCGGGCGACAATATTCATCGATACCTGGAACTTCTCCAGTGTTGAGAAACTTTTCCAATGCAGAAAAACTGAAGTCTACAGTATCATATTACACGTTTCCATCTGATGTAAATTGCTAGTAAAATACTCAAAAAACTGCGTGTCATTTCTGAAGTAGGAACTTACAAAGTCAAAGAGTACCGATTGGATCGACGACGATGAACGTAAAATTTTATCGAACATCGTCTGATGGTTCAGTGTCGTTTCCCTATGCGTGCGCCATACTACTACAACTAAGTACCACGGTACACGATCGTTCTCCGAGTACATATAAACCGATAATAACAACTTGCTGCGATCCCATCCATTGCAAGAGGCAGAAGCACCGAGGACTTTCCTTTAACGAAAGCATTCCACCGCGGTAGCTTCTTCTCGGGTAGCATGTGGTGTTACCGCCACCGCGATACTCGCCCTACTACTTGAGACCACTTTACCAGCGACATTATCCTACAAACCGTTACAGCTTTATGAGCAAAACCACTTAGTGTATCGCTGGTGCACGGTGGTTGGGGTCATCGCATGCGTATGAAACATTGACAACGTCGTGGCAGGGGTGACACGCGGACGCGCCGAAAATATCGTCACGCGAAATGCCCAGGAGAAGAGAAACAGCTTAAGAAACAACGTAACGTCTGTGATCGAGCCAGCCCTGCTGGGATCGTCGGGGACGCGTAGGTAGACGCGTTCGGATCCGCTGAAGGAACGTTGTCACGCGACGGCGTCTCCACGGAACAATCTCGCCTGCTGGAACGTTTTTCCGCCAATTTCTTTACCCGCGAGCAGATTCCAGTAAAAAAAGCCACGGAAGACCAGATGCAGGTACAAGCGAAACGGCTGGTGATCACGGATCTGCGTTTCTGCTACCGAGACTGCATTCTGCCCGCGTGCGACACACGCAAGATTACTAATCACCTACCTCGGGTAGCCGCGCACACATTTAAAGGATTTATCTGCCGTGAGCGGTTGATATTAACGAGCCAGATAAGCAGAACGAGCTTTTGGATATCGAGGCTTAATAAGATAATGTAAGTCGTCGGGTAATCTCTCCTTTATGAAGTTCGCCACCAGCCGTTATCGCCACGGAGAACGATCGCGAGTCGTCCCGACGATCGTCCCGACGATCGTCCCGGCCCGCGTACGCTCGGCATACAAAGTAGCGATCATTAAACTTCGTACTTTACCGACCAATAAGAATCAATTCCTGTCCACCATTATTGATTTCGTTTTATCCATTAGGCACACAAAAACGTGATATAATTTTTCCGAAACGGAAACGCGTGACACTTAACAACTCCGCTGCCAAACCAGTTGAATACAACGGTAAATGTGTACGTATCACGACATGTGAATACGTGTATATGCGCCTATCGCAGGCAAACCGTGTACCTAAATCGTTACGGTTTTCAGAATCGTCTAATTTCTTATACGAAAATTTGTAACGTGCACGGTCCCTACAAGGCTGTGGCAGGGACTTTTTGTGTTATTTCTGGCAGCGCTTATGGGTCGTTTAATTCGGGGTTCGAGGATCCTGTCCGCGATAGCGCCATGTTCCTCGGCCGCGTGGCTTTTTGCTACCCCCGCGGGACGTGAAATTAACGAGACTTTTTAATAAGAAACGGACACGAAGGCCCGGTTTTACGGCCCCTGCGAAGATAACGACGGCCCTCGAGTGGGTGAGAAAAGTGTCACGGGCATCCGGTGATCTGGCTAATGTTTGGTAGCCGAGAGGGCCCGGTCGAACAGGCGGCACCCTTTGTTCGGAGTCTAAACACTGCTACGAAGCATTCAGGGCTACTCCTACGCGTCTCGTCGCGAGATCCATCGAGTCGAATGCGTTGAAACGTGCCTCGATAAATCACCGTCCCAGTGATCTTCTGGCCACTCACATAACACGACTGTCCCCCCTCTTTGAATCGTAGTTTTAACGCGAACGCGTGATTTTAAGTGGCCGGAAACCCGGCTAAGTGCTACCCGCTTTTAAGGACCGCCACCTAGGCCGATGATAACGCGCGAACCAATGTTTCAGCCGTTTATTATTAACGCCGCCGGAAGCTGGATGCGCGGAAAAGCGGGAACGGCCGTCGCGCGATTTAATAATTCAGCGACGGCAAGCAACGACGACGGCGTTTCCTTTACGACGAGAAACACTCCTGGTTATTACAGCCGAGAACAACGCCACGCGACTACATCATTTTTTTAACGCGATCCCGTGGAAAAGTCTGCTCCCCGTGGGCTATATTTCACCGGCGGGGTGTTTTCGGTAAATTGATACAAACGATCGCGGAGCGGTTGGATGTTCGATCGGGTCGCGACGTCGAAAAAGATTCATGGATCCTTGCGATCTCCAATAGTGGATTGGTTTGAAATTATCCATAATTTATAGAAAATATTACAGTACTCAGACCTTGAGTATCAATTACGTTTTTTACCCTGCGTTTCAAGAAACTACAAACAAGCTCCATTAGTCAAATGTGAAATAAATTGAATTATTAATTCGGATTAGTTATGTAAATGTACAAACTGGTTTCCAATAGAAAATCTATTCTCGATAGAGCGTTTACTAATCCACGACTCGATGTTTGATCTTGTCGCGTTGTCAGGAGCAATGGTTTTTTAAAATTGTCCGAAGTTTTATAGAAATTGAACAGAGTACTGTCACCGAGATATAAACGCTCTCTGTTCGTTTCGTTGAAAGGGGTACGTAAATTGAATCACGCTCCCGATGACGACCTTTGTAACGTCGTTACCAGTGAAAGGGGTAAAGGACGAGCTAAGTGCAGACAAAATACAATTTATCATCGATGAAAGGAACAAATAGAACAGTGTTCTGTCGCATTCTTGCCGAGCATAGCTTCCGCTTCATCAAGAAATATAACGGTGGAACTTCCATTAACTAAATTAATAGCAACTGTGGGGTTGAGGAAACTATCCTGGAGTAAATTGCTTATTTTTCAGACACTGATTATTTGATATTTTCGCTTTTTGTTCAAAAAGATTAATAACGTTTCTGTAACATGTGTCGTGAATTTAAGAAGATCAGAACCCACTGAACCAGTGCGAGTCCAGTGTGTTTCGTCAGTGGAAATCGGTTGGGTTCCAACAACAATTTGATTAGTTCCGGACGCGCCGGTGGCTTGGGCTGAACGAGCGGAGATTTATGTCGAAGAAGTGCCAGGTCCCGGGGGCGGGGGTGTCGCGTGGCAAGCGGCAATAAGGGAAAATCGGTAGTCATCCAGCTTTTTCCCCGGGGAGAAAACGAACGAGCCTGTGGGAACGATGGCGGAAGAAGGACGACGAGAAACAGCGGTACGAGCATCGCTCTATTTCTGGACGAACCGACGGCGAGAGACGAGAGGGGCAGAGGGCCATCAGGATTGATGCGTCCTTTTGCTTGAATTATTACCGAGTCCTACGATTCCCTTCCTCTCTTTTTTCCACAACTTTCCTCCGGTTCTCCCGGCGCTCTTTTCGCTGGACGATCAAAAGGGAGTCGAGACGCGGGTGAAAAAACTCTTAAGGGGTTTCTTCTGGTCCCGGGCGAACAAAAAATCAATTTTCTCGAATCTCGGAATTTTATTACTTCAAATTCTAATTATACGTATTTATAGTTGAAACGTCAGTAAATCGCGATGCTAAATTTAAGTTTCGCGCGATAAGTTGTTTCCAAAATGCTCGTTTCATTGTCGAGCAAAACCAGAGCCCCGTCTTAATTCTCTAAAATCGCCGCCAAGTATATCGACTGTTTACGCTCGTAATTTCGAGAGTGCGACCGCGAGGCTATTTCACCAGGCACATTCCTCCCGAATGTCGTTGGCGAAAACCGTGGAAACGATCGTGGCAGACGTAACTGTGTATTTGTCGCGGCTAATTCCACCCGCGGAGGCGCGCTCGCGGGTAAATAATGTGACTTACTCACCGACGCTGGCTCGCGAACCACCGACCTTGCTCGTTGGCGTGGCAAATTGTTATAACAAACAAAGTTGCTCGATTACTCACCTGAAATCAAAATAAGAAGGGTGGAATTAGAGTCGTGAATGATCGAGCGCGGGTACGGCGCACGAAAAAGATTAAATCACTGACAAAGACCACAAACCGGTGGTAAACGGGGAGCTTTAACCCTTTAAATAGTGTTGGAATATGGAAATTCGAGTATAGGGCTAATCGCGACATCTGTATTAGTGCCATCTAGGCTTTATGCAAGTGCAGTGTAAGTTGTCGACCTCTGTGTTCAGTCTTGAACGCGTCTTACTTTGTATACAAAGTTTTGTGAACGTACAATTGTAATTTCGTCAATTATTATTCTACCAACCAACAAATAATATCAGAGTACTGCATGTTGGGTGTCTTAGACTGCGAAATAATTCAGATTCGGGTTGAAACGGACCCCGAAGACGAATACTGTCGCAATTGGATTTCACTTGCACGAAAAGCTCTGGAACGAATTGTTCACGCAAGTAAGTCAGCCTCAAACTCCTAATGTAACGTTCAACCAAGGGATTTGTGTCCATCAGTTGGCAAGTTACGTTAAGAATAAACACCGCATGAACTTACAATGATACGGCAGTCTGGCCATTTTACGTCTGTTTCTTCGTTGCGTCCCGTCGCTTTTACATGGATTCTATAAACATTGTTCAAATTGGCAGTCGGCCACCTGCGGGCATAACCTCGTTCAATTCTCCGATGAACCTTGCGAAACGAGAAACGATGAGAAACTCTGCGGTTCGAATACCTCCGCTGACATTCAACTTGCATAGGTCTACCGTAATCGTTGCAAAAACCGAACACGTATCGGTAGAATAGTAGTAGACTCTTGGAAACATAGAAATGGACTGTGGATCGCAGGCAGTCCACATTCGCATCAATAAGTACCACATATCGCCGTGCTCGACGCGAAGACTAAACGACACTTATCTCGGTAATGGATGGAAATAGACCCATAATGTACGTGTCTTTTTCGTTCTGAAACGACCCGTCAGACGTGGTGTAAAGGCTTGTCAGTTACCATCGAGGACATCCTTTTACATCAGATTCTAACTTCTGGGCTGTTTCGAGGGGTAATTTCAAATTAACTGTCCTTTCCTATGAACCGATCTCTTAATTCCATAGCGTTTAATAGGAAACGGTTCTAGTCAACGTCTGTCCAGCATCGTTTTACTTTTCTGCAATTTGCCTGATATCCAGTCGAAGGCGAAGCGAAAGGGTTTCGTGTAAAGTGGTACTTACGCCGGAAGAAAAATACGAATCATGCGGCGTTAGGTACCGAGGGAAGGGGCGGTAAATGAAAACGGACGCGAGTTATAAAGCACACAGCTGGCTGGCAGGAGTGAAAGGCCGCACGAAAGCAAGACAATCCACGGCAGAACGGTTTGAAAAATCGAATGCCTAAACGTTTTAAGTTATTACGCCGGGGAATCAACTTGTTAATGTCGTTTCGCGCGTGAGCGACTACCGGTCACCACGCTACTGCACCGTGACTGCTATTTTTCCTGAGGAACGTCCATAAACCGGACACTTTAGACGTACGGCAACACACACTACGGTCTATTTAGCATTCGCGGCGTTGCGACGCACCGGGACGAGGGTCGAATACCTTAGGTCTCCATTCGCCGCTGCTGCGACCATAAAGTTTATTTTTACCAGTTACGGAGAGGAATCGATGAGATAACACAGCGAGCACGACCAACGAAACCACGAAAAAAAAAGTTATTAACGCCTTTCGATACGCGTCTCGATTTTGATCCAAGCGACACGGAAATGCATTTAGCTGCATTAATTGCAGGGGACATATTGATGAGTTGTAAATGATAGCTCGACGAGTTTGTAATAACGCAGCGCGAAGAAGCACGTGACTGCTGTCCAGACCTGTAGCCATTAAGAGTTGCTTTGACCATAGAGGCACGACAAGGACCAACGTCGAACTGACAACTTGTGAGTGCAGAGATCATATTTAACTCGTTGAGGTATATGTTCGTTGGCTATTCGGATCCACGTGCCTCGAATTTTCGAGTTCGACGTGACAAACGACGCGCGTGGAATCCTTCCTCGCCATTACCGTTGCTGAGCTCATCGGGACATTAATACAGTTCTTCGTTCGCAAATTAAGAACCTACGACTTTTAATTATGTGTCGATCTTTCAGATTTCGTCGCCGGAAGAGGACGGAACAACGTATGCGACAAAAGAAGGATATTTCCCGGCGGTATCTCGACGCACATCGACAAGCTGCCAACAATTAATCCGGATGGACAACGGCGCAGAACGGGACCGTAACCCTATACTCTAAGACCCCCAAGTTCGAGCTTAAAAATGAAGCAAGAAAGGGTGGAGAGGACCAGAGTTCTGATCTCATATCATATTTCGTGTTATTCAAATGCCAACAATGCCATTAAAGGATTTCTCTGGTAATCCTTTGGCCGCAGTTGGCGGGAGAACCCGGTGGTACGCGCCGAAAACACCAAGAGGCACAAAGAGTCGGTCGTTTCTACACAGGGACGCAAACAGCTACGGGACAATGCAACCGGGTCTATCTGCACCCTTTGTTCTTTCCGATCAGATCGTTTCCTCTTCCATTCCTTTTTTCCACGCGTTTTCCTGCCACGAAGGGAACAACCTGCGCGGTCCTGCCGCCCCCTTGTTGACACAAACAGGGAAACCCTTTTGAGGAAATTTTGTTTACTACTACCGAGTAATGCTACCTTTGCGTTCAATGTCGCAGAAATCACCGATTACGAGAACTTTTCATCGCATCTACAGGCTGCCCTATATAGGATTTTACATATATTAATACTAAAATAGAGCCCTTGCTATCTCTGAACGGAGTCTTTCATCTGGTTGATATTGTTTGGTTTGTTATTGTAGACCTTGTTTTGGAGGTAACCCCGGAAATCTACCAACCATTCGAGAAATTAGTTCCTCTGGAAATATACTTTCCACGATCTCCAAAGAATTGTAGAATGCACGAGGGATTGCTCCGTTTTGTTGGAACCAGGTATCGGAGTAAAATCGGAAAAAACGCTCGTCGTTGCGAAGTATGTTATTAGGGAACGAGGTTGGTACTTTACCAGAGTTTCTAAAATGGAGAGGAAATCGGGATCAGATGGGGATGAAGTCATCATCGCTGGAGCGAAGCAGCAGCCCCAGCCGGGCCGTTCGTTCGGAAACAATCACATTATACTTTGTACACCGAGCCCCGTATCCCTCGCGTTACGACATACTCCCCTCCCGCTGGACGGACTAATGTAATGTAATGATTCCCTATTCCTTTAAGCTGAAAGAACTAATGACTCTCCGAGCCTCGGTGCATTAATTAATATAACAAGGTAACTATAACTGTTGTAAATAATAATGCAGAAGTCAATACCCATTTCTCTACTTCCTCCGAGCTATAGAGAACATCTCGAACAAAGAATGTTCGCGTAACAGGTTTCTCCTTTCTTATCTACGCCCGTGTACCCCTTAAAACATTGATACGAAGTTAAGAATCGGTGCATATAAAAGAAACCGTATCAATTAAAATACCAAAGACAGACGGAGCCCGCGCGATGATACAGATTCAATATCGTTTACCAAAAAAGATTCCGATGTCGTGCATGTTTTAAGACGTTGCGGGTTCCGAGAATCTTACACGGATTAACATACTATGCAATTACAAAGTCACGATAACGTTCCACGGTTCAGCTTCCAGGCCTTCATAATGTATTCCCGGACTCGGGGCCATGTTTTTCTTCTGTATCAGCGGATGTTCAATTTGTAATAAATTCCAGCCGAGAAGACGGGCCAAGGGTCATTAAGTCCGGTATTATAAATGCATTAAATACTCCGGGTCGATGGGATGAGTCAGAATCCGCACTAGCAGCAACGGGAACCCGGATTTCGGGAGGGTGGCAGGTGGCGCCAATTTTACGGACCGACGGCTGTGACGGATGTAACGAGACGCGGTTCTGCGCGAGCGTTCGTCACACGTGGTCGCTTCGCTGGGCACGATGTCATGGCTGGTTTTATGGGAACCGGGGGATGCTCCGTCCAAGAGATCAAAAATCATCCCCCTTCGGTTCGGACGAAAGAACCCGCGCGCGTGGGTGCGACCAGACACGAAGAATCCGAACGCAGAGGACTCGTTGCGCGAGGATTACGCGTCTCCGCGTCCTCGAGGATTTCGATTCGGTGAATTTATTTCCTGCGAAGGGGAATTTCATGCTTGGACGTCCCGAAATAATGGGTATCTTCGGGAATTTATAACGGGATACGTATTCGATTTATTTTTAAAGTTAAAGAAGTTTCTTTGAAGTAAGAATAGCGAACGAAGTAAGAAGGCCTATCTTTCTTAGCGATAACATAATAACTATGGTAGATATCGTTATCATTTTAATAGGTGGATATCGTTATCACTCTAATAACAGGGATGCGATCTCATATGTACTGGCAGACAGTGCAGAACCTAAAAAAATTACCTTGGGAAATTTTCCTCCACTCTGTTTATTAATAAAATCAAGTCTATCAAAGTAGTATACAATTCACCTACATTGTTTCTAAAAACTGTATCTCGTAAATATTCTCTAAGAAAATAATTTATTACAATCGTCTCTTCCAACGATCAATTATCCAGTTGTTTTGACTCGGATACTGTTTTTTAGACAAGCCGACAGCAGCGATCCATCATTAAGCAACCACTTATGTCTTTGCGTTTATGTAAACGAGCATCGAAAGCTAGTTAAAAAGAACTTTGTTTTACGGTGAGTTTTAGGCAGAATGCTAGATCGAAATGGGGCCCAGGAACCACATAGTCACGAGTCTAGACGCACGGAATCTCCATAATAAACGCGAGCGGTTGGAGACGTTCTCCATTAGGTCCATCGTTAATCATCATCGCCCGACCTTCCGTTAAATGGTTCCATTTCACGATATATGTACTTCGGTGGAGGCTTATCGATCTGCTTCCCATGGAATCATGCGCCAGACCTGGCCGGGTTGCGTGCACGTTATCGCGGTGCCACACGAGTTTCGGTGTACACGGTACAATACACAGATACCCCCAGACGGGGGCCATTGTGGCAGGTATTCGGTCAGTTTCCTAGGTGTTGTATCGTCGTAGGCAGAGGTATAGATGGCGCGCGTGGCTCATTAGTACTAATGAGTAATGAGCCGATGATTAGAGGAGGCGGTCCGGAGGCGTGGCGCCACCTTGATCTCGCCGACGAAGCGCAAAGCAAACCTCTCCGGCCGTTCTTTTGCCTTTTCCTCCTCTTCCTTTTTCACCTTCCGCCTCTTCTTATTCTCCAACGTCGTGTTCCTCTTGTTGCACGGCTGTTCCCTCTCGCGATGTTCCCCACGACCAGTTCACGAGCCGGTCAGCGCTGAAGTTCTACTCCCGATCTCGGCTATCGCGTTACCGTCTTCCACGAACAGGCGTTTCGCCCTTACGTTTTCCTCGAACCCACGGACCTTCGAGACGCGAACCAGAAACAGATGGGAAAGCTGGAAAATCTGGAGTCAACGTTTCATCTTGGAATCGGAAAAAATGACTAATCGAGGTATATCGGTATCCGTATCGGCGAAGATGAAAGATGTCGCTCCTGCCGTTAAGGCCCGAGGCGTCGAGCCCGTGTGTCAAGATGATCGCGTCAATTCCGCCGCGGCTCTTCTGATGCCGTTCTGCTCTGATTAGGTCGTTAAGCTTGCTAATGCGCCCATAAACTCCTTAATTTAACGAACGCGTCCGTGAGCGCCTCGTCTTCTTGCGGTATTGGCACGCTGCATGCAACCACGAGGAAGCGAAATGCAGAGAAGGTCGCTCTTCGTCGTATCCACCGTGGATATTCGTAAATCTATTACAATGTATTATCGATCGATCGGTTAATCGATTTCGGACCGCTCCGGTTCGCGATCCATGGATCCTCCGGCGCGTCACCCCCGATTCGGTATCGTGGGTCGATGACACCACGCCCACTTTTGTGGTCGGCATTCGAGCTCGGTAATAATAACATAACGACGCACGAGAAAGTCCGTTCGAGGCGGAAAGAAGGCGGTTAGAAAGGGAAAGAAAGCTCCGGGGCCACGGAGTCGGTGTCCCGCGGCTAGTGTCAACGTTTGACTTTACGAGGGAGCTGGCAGGCACAAGAATGGGAGAAAGGCCGTGGATCGCAGGGGTCTACGGGGCACAATGGCCACCCGTCGCGGTGGGGCCAGCCCCCTCGACTCCCGAACGAGTTAATGTTATTCCGCGCCATCCATGTATAGTTGCGTTTCTATTAAATAGACGTCAATCATACGATCCAGACGAGATTTATGTTTCCTACTAGACGGCCGGGGTGGCCTCGCAAGGAGACACAATTTTTAATCACTCCGCTCGCAATACTCCAATTATACAAACTTCAACAATAAAAAAACATCTCTAGGAGCAACTGAATAGTTGGGAACAGTGGAGAAACCAGAATAGCAATAGTAGATAGTATTTTCGGGAAATGAAAATTATAAAATGAATCGAAGTCAAGCTCCGGTCGTTATGTTTCGAAAGTACATTTCTAGAGGTCCGGCCCCGGGATTGCATCATCGGCGAGAAACGTTTCGCACGATCGTGGCCGAAGAGCAACGCGGCGCGGTCCACGGCGAAGCGGAAAGAAAAAAGTAAATAGCGTAAACGTCTTCACGTGCAACGCGCCGGAAAAGGATCGGTCGGCCCCCTCCACGCTGGCAAAATGTTTTTCAAACACGCCGCCGGTGGCGGGAGATCCTCCGAGAAATACCACTCCTGGGGCCCCCTTTTCCTTTTTCCAAAAGAGTAACCTGATCCTGTTATTCGCGCGGCGGAGCTCACCAGCTCTGCCACGAAGAGGAGACGCGCCCGTCCTTTTTTTTACCCATACTGTTTTCCCCGGAGTATAATATGCGTGAAGAAGATCGGCCGAACGATAAGTGAAACCCTTGGGTTACCGAGTCAAGCAGGTATCGAGGATCTACCGGCGACCTAATAGAATCTGAAGTGCGTATATTATCGGTAGCCAGGAACCGGGAATCGTGATACCCACGGCACGCATACACGAAATAAATAACGACCTCGGAACGAGGTAAAATTTCCAACCGATACCAAATTGCTTGGGAACTTTGAGAAGCGATGGTACCGAAAGCAACCGCCAGAAGAATGATATTTGCTACCGTACGCCTGGCCGTCATGTAATTCTCTTTTCACTTGGATTTTCAAGGCATGAAGCTGCAATACTCCACTCGTGAAACGACAGTTAACCGCGTTGATCTTTAAAATTCAGTCGTGTCGGAGAACAAACATTTCCGTTCTACTTGGAACTACGGACGCCGACTAATCTGTTTGAAACACGTACGTGTATCATAATTAATCGTGTTCACTCTACCTGAAACTCCGTACACCGGACCTCAAAATAAAAACTGCCCTGCATATTCTACGTGTACGTTTACTTAAAACGAACGGAAACAAGAGCAGGGCTGTTTATATTAATAAGCAAAACAAAAATTGCTTTCGCTCTGCGTCGTCCATCGGCCAGTATTTGACCTTTCAGAAGCCCGACGAGGCTCGACGACGGCGCGAAACTTTACGTCGCTGTCCCAGCACCTGTTGTGCAAGCGGCATTTACATTTCCCTCGCGATCAATGCACCAATGGCGCAGTTCCCTTATCGAATCCTTATCGTAACGGTCCCGCGATCGTTTCCAATCCCGTCGAGCGGCGAAACTATTTTATTGCCGCGGAATATGGTCCCGTTTGAATAAAATACGTACGAGATAAATTCGCCGATGGGCACGTAGGTGAGCCCCCTTATCAATACGGCCCTTACGAAGCCGCATAAGCGACGCGGAACGGCGCAGTAAAGACAGCGCGCGCTGAATAGCAGATCATCCGAGATGGCTACGCGACACGGTGTCCGGCTGTCCGTGGAACGTCTTATTCGACTCGCGCCACGCCGGGTCTCACGTGTGCTCGTCTTTTTCCCCAGTCGTGTTTCGTTAACCTGTTAACCAGGCAGGACGAGTCGACTCGTCATTTTAAAATGCCTTCGTAATGGGCGGGACGCGTCACGAAAATTTGAATACCGCGCTGCAGCGTCGTCCGGGCAGCATCGACGTAACATTTATCTTTCTACTCCGATTGCGATAACCAATCGATAAAAAACTGGATTTTCGATCCTGCGACGCTAGAGCCGTCCTTTGAAAAGCCTTTCACGATCACCGACAGTTTTTTTCCCGGCGAGGTGTCGCGTCCCCAAACTTCTTCACGGAGCATCGGTGTAAGGTCTGGTGGAAGGGCTGCCAGGTGACGGCGGCGTCTCGCAGCACATCCATCTTCGTGCTGGGGGCCTGTTTAGGTCCATCTCCGTGGCCTTCCATCCTTGTGCGGCTTTTGAAACACGAGGAGCCCAGAGAGCAAGGGAGACAAACGGTCGGAAGACTAGAGAGGGACGGTAGACTCGAACTTGGCGGTTATTTATTAGAGGACCTCGTTAAGGTCCATCCGCGCAGCCGATTCTCCGGTCCGTGGATACGGAGAGCTGTCACACCCGCGTTATCTGGCCAACCGCATTGTTTTAATCTCCCTCCGAAACCGTCTTCCTCTCTTCGTATCCCCGTCCTGTTCTTCCCTCTGGGTCTCTAGCCGATGGCTCGTTTCGACGTGACCAACCTACGAGCAACAGTTCTCATCGGTCGTATGGCGCAACCGCGAGTTCCTCTCCTCAGATACGATCTCGTTGCGGCGGTTCCTGGCCAGAAACATAGGCGTCGAGCAAATATACGAGCCGCTGGTCGCCGCGGAAATCGGTCGCAAAGCCATTCGACGACCGAAAGCAGAGACGACCCTCGCGTTTGTCCTCTAAAAAACATTTGAATCGGTCCTCGTTTTCTGCAATAATCGTTGAATGCTTTTCACTTGGTACGCCGATGTATTGTGAGAATATCGCGCGAGAGATTATTGCAACATCCGATCACGGGTCCGTGGTGCACGGTACCGTGTCTTTGGCTCGAAAACAATCGACCAGGGGATCGTGAAGATCGCGCGATGGGCAATATCAAAGCGAAACGGACGGCGCCGGTCGTTTCGGCCGAAACCTCGCCAGGATTGTTGCGCGTTACAAGTGTAATATACAGCTTATTGTATATCACCGTACGGTCGCGGCGCTCGGACGTTTACGAGCGTGGCTGAAGGCGCCTTTTGTAGGACAGCGACGGTACAATGTCAGGTGTCCCCAGACCAGGCTGGTTCACGTGGGCACTGTGCCGTTTCACGACGCATCCTCCACCTACTTGTGTCCCGCTACCCACCACCGCCCAGACCCGGCCGACCGCCCACGCAACAAATCAAGCGAATCTTTTAATTGCCTGACATCTTTACGACTCCTATAAAACAATGAATAGGCAAGCTTCGAACGCCAAGATACGACTGGAGACGCGTCCCGCGGATTCGACGCTCGTATTGGTGCGCGTCCAATGACGGTATATCATGTTTACTGTGTCTCCAGGGTTTGGTCCTCCCTTGATCCGTGAGAAGATCCTTAAGGGGTTACGACACTTCGACGGACACAAAAATAATGCTGCCCTTGGAAATTTGTATTCAATTTTTGTGAAATATCCGTCGAAGAAAAGTTTTTGTGTTGGTTCAAAGTTGAACGAAAAATTTAAACTGTTACTTTATACGACAGAATTTGTTTCGATTGTTTTTTTGCCGCGATGGTAAGCCGTTAAATATCGTCCCAAGGATGGACAACGCGCACGCATTCTGGCGTTGGATGGTATTCGAGGTGCTCTCGGATCTCCGGAAACCCGAGATGCCCGTGGACTGGGCCCCTTTTCTACGACGAGGGCCTTTCGCGTGTACCTGTTCCAACTCCCGGCGATGTTTCACGGTAATGGCTCTCGCCGGGGATCGGGAACGCGCGCGCAAATCGAGGCGAAAACAGAGCCCGCGCCGTGGATGCGTGTAGCCGACAACTGGCCGCGCGGAATACGTGTTTTACGGTACGCCGCGGTCTCCTTGTACCTACAAGGGTTCCGCATCTTTCGATTGCAGGGGAGGCACGGCCGTGTAACGTTCGATTCGCGGGCACCGTGATTCACGTCGCTTGAACGCGCGTGTTTGGCGCGGGGAAATGATTCGAACGCGGAGAGCCAAATGTGGTAGCAGTGTACGCTCCGAACATTGGATCTCAAAGTGTAAATTATCCTCGAGATTTATAATTCTCCATCCAAGGTATTAAGACCACCAGGGAATCCTTTGAAAGAAAATGGCGAAACTGAGATGGAAAAGTCTCCTTAAGTTTTCTGTGTGAGTAACGAAGATTGCGCGTTTGTGCCAAAGGGCACGGGAATCATGGGGTAGCGGATCGTATAGTTGGAGTACCCTCGAGCGACCAGTTGATTTTGGTCCTATTATAGATCCATTAGCATTTCAGCGATTTCAGGTAAGAACGGTTCGAGGAGGAGGAAAGTGACGCATCCAAAGTGGCTTACGAAATCGAGAGTTAATGTTGGTGAAGTATTCGCAGGCACGGCCAACTGACTCCTGCGACTCTGGAGAATGGTGACTCATGCCTCGCCCACGCGCTAGACGAAGAGCATCTATTAACACTTTGATGATTAGGGTTTGTGGGAAGAGTAGTTCGAGGAAAGAAATAGGTAGATAAGAGAAGAGTGTATTTCTTTAGCTGGCTAATGGAGTCATCAACGAGGCTCGCGATGTTGAGGTGAATGCAGTCATCGAACAATTAGTTGCATAGTTAGCGTTACCGATTGTACTTAACAAACAAGTTGGAAGAATTATATCAACGCAAGGTGAATCGAAGCGGGAATCCGCGGCATCTCTTTTCCGTCGACCTAGCAGCCTTGTCTTCGCTGGGTATCCGAATCAGTAGCCACGGCAACAACGACCAAACTCACCGGTAACCGCTCGTCCGTGTTCTTTTGCTCTTGGCGCGAAACGAAAGTTCAAGGTCAGGGGATAAATCAATCGGTTAGCGACGGGAACCGGTTGAATCGCGTTCCGCGCAATGATACCTTCCACCGCGGTACGATTAATAACCCACGTAATTAATGACCAATCGTGAGACCGTTCCGAAACGAGACTTCACGTGACTGGTGCACGCCGTCCGATAGACAGACGCGCGAGCCACGATCGATCGTTCCCGCGACATGATCGATATAGAAGAATCCGTTTCAACCGAACGCCGACGATCATCCATCGTTGAAAGACAACGCGCCGGGGGCAGGAATCGGCCGATCATTCGACTCGATGCCGGTTTCGCGACGTAAAAATTACTTAACGGGGTGCTCCTCCTTTTTTCCGAGTCGAAAAGATCGATTACTTTTAGTAAATATTGTACTGTTTAGAGCAGTCTTCCCTAAACTTGGTTCGAGATACTCTGAGATCGCCGGACAATTCTTGCGAAAGAACACGGCGTTGTCTATTTTTGTCCCGAAAAAAGCGAATGTCTAGTTGAATATCTCCATCAATCACGCTGATATTTCCCGGATCGTAACAGCCGTCCCAGTCGACGGTATATCACGCGCACAAAAGGATGACCAGAGACGCACGCAATAAAGGAGAAAATCAAGTTTCCGTAATTCGATCGTTATGTAACGAGAATATCAATAAAAACGTTTCGAAACGTCCGGTGGAAGGGTCGACCTCAAGCGGTGATAGTCCCGGAGATAGTCCATGCTTCGGCATTATGGTTGCGGCGTCTGAGACCGCGGGGGGCGCCGGCGCCGGCGCGTAAAATCTCTGCCTTATGAGTCCCCTCTCGTCCCCCACCACCTGTCCCACCTCGTGTACCGGGCCCCACGCCGTTCGCCTCGGAATCTCCGCCACCTCACCTCCCCGCCCCTTATTTCTCTGTCTCTCTCGTATCGTTCGCCCAGTCCCCTGGAAGACATCCTCGGGCTCCTTCGTGGCCTTTTGTTTTAAGGCATCCCAAGGATCCCTCGGACGTGATAAATGGTACCCTTCCCGGACAGGCCCGATCGGTAACTTCACGTGCGACCATGCGGTGACACGCTAGCCGCGCGACTATTCGCCTCGGACGAGAGTTCAACCGGTCAACCGAGATCAATCTTCGAGATGACAAAAGGTCCCCAGCTTTACGGGCCTGTTCTCTGTGCGGCCAGCGCCGTTGAATGGCCCTCCCTGTGTTTGCGTCCATGTTCTCTCCTCCACCCGAGTGGGTGTCCCTCGCAATAAGATTACTCAACGGTTTGCCGAGATAGTTCAATTAAAAATTAAGTCCACGCTTCTCGAGCGACGAAACATTTTTAAATATAGGAACCTTTATCCAATACCGATCCCCAAAGATGTCGAACCTCGCTTCCATTTTCTGCGCCACCTGACCCTCAAACCACGTTCTCTGGCTTTGCATTCTACACGCCCCAATTGGTCCTCCATTGCATTGCTTCTCCCCGTCCAGCGACTTAGGCCTTCGATTAATTTTATTTCACCGGTCCCCGCTCGAGAGTTATCAATGGCCAGCAACATCTGTTTTATTCGATCAGGCGATCGTTGAAAGCCAACCGAACGGGAGGATGTTATACCGTGGCGTTTTTAAACAAACGGGATCGGCCACGATCGCGGCTGATTTCATGTTTGCGAGTCCACAACATCCTCCTGACCCGACTGCTCGGTTCTCTGGACCGTGTGCCCGTCTTCGTGTCCCTGTCCGTGCACGGAGTCGTGGCTCGGTGTGGGTTCTCGGGGAGGTATAATTGAATGTTTTGTATAATTAACCTGCGCCATAACTCAAGGTACGTCGCGCCTCCAGCCGCGGGCAGGCCTCCCTCCCTCTCCACGAACGCACCTTCCTTTCAGACGAGATATTTGTGTATTCACGGATTCGCTTATCCGCGTCGCGCTATCACGGGATCTTGCTTCACGGTTGGATCGTTCGAAAACATCCGAAGAACGCGACTATGGACACGGAAATCGCGGACCATCCTTTAGGGAGCAGTCTGCTAATTTCAGATCAAGATCTTTTTCGCGTTCTCTTTAAGATTTAAATTCCCAAGTGGTAGGAAGTATTATCCTGGTGAAATTTGAAGGATCAGCTACATTATAGGACTTTGAACTCGAACTATGTGCTCTAATATAAACAGGAATGCAGCTTTTTGTTATCTAAAATATGCATTCGTTCAAGTTGCGAGAGGCTTAATAGACCTTTTATTCAAATGATTTGATTCAAATCAAGACATGCATTAATTAATGTCTAACTAGTCTAAGACTATAACCTGAGTAGCTCGTCTCAACTCGTACTGTTTAGAAAGTACAACACTATAGAAGGAATGACAAGGATTGGCGCGAAACAGAATCCAGAGCTGAACTAGCAGTTTTAACGCCGGCAGGTGTCAACTACTGAAACATTTTAGATTCTGTCGCAAAAAAATTCAACGTAACTACATGTCCCGCATCTGGTGAGTTTCAACCTTGCAGGATAAAGAAACAAGTGGTTCTATAAAGATAATTCGATCATTCCGCAAGAACCAGACAAGACACGTGAGTTTTTGTAAGAACATTCTCTTAAATGGTCAACTACTGGCACGCTTGCCTTATACGACACGTGGCAACGAACACGTTAAAAACAAAATACACCTGAGAACCGACGGAAACGCAAGAAATCGGACGTTATTTGCGCGGAGTAACTATCACACAGTAATAGTTGAAACGGTCTTCGTTTGTTCACTGTCAACGCGTTCTCGGAATCAACTCATGGTGGTCTGCAAATCCCCGAGGCATGTTCCTTTCACTATTATGGCAATTATATTTGCAATTTTCTGTTGGAGATCTTGCACGTCACGCGACTTCATAGCATAAACACGTACTGTGTTGATCCCTCCACAAAAATCGAAAACTTGAACCGGACCCCCCATGTCTCTGAAACCAATTCGATGGTTCTTAACCTTTCTTTTCCGTAGACTCGAAAATCTAAGGGTCAAGAATTATTCTTTTCATCTAGATAAGAATTTCGCCCGTTGCCACGCAGCGATTCGAAAGTTGCTCTGTTGGTGGACCGTTCGAAAATTAATGAGCGAAGACGCACTTGCTGTTAATAAAGGTTCCGTTCTGTTCGTTGCGAACGATCGGTCCTAACGAGAATTAATCGAGGGATATAGTTTCGCGACCGTTATTCGCGGCTCGCGATAAATCGAGCCTCGTATAAACTGTGAATTACGCGACACAATTTTAACGCGATTCTTCTCCTCTTTTGCTCGAACGACTGTGCACCATTTTTGGATCGCGACAAAGTACGAAACGAACGTTGCATGGGATCAGATAGAGGCGACGTAGCGTCCGATCCGAAAAAATGATTGTTAATTGCCGCAGCGAGCGTCTTGTATCTGATTTATGATAATAAACGTCGTGTTACCGTGCTCCGTTGTACCTGTCACGAGGGTCCAGGTCGACCCTGTCATTACGTAACGCGTATCACGTGCACCTTTTTTTCCATGCATACCTGTCAGGTACACTGTTTAGTAATTTATATTCACGGATTTTTTGTTGCAACATCTCGTTCATGACGTCTTTCCTTGAAGGGATATTTCGAACACGAGAACAGGGTGTTGAATTTTAACTCTGGTTTTATGCAAATGCCATTGAAAGTAAACTTGATATCCTCTTTGTAATAATAAATTAAAATATCTTCTTGTGCTTTAACCAGGAGGAGCGTTGAAAACACAAACGAATTCGTGGTTGTTAGAAAAATTATTTTAATTTATTACTAGTGACGTTGCCAATGGAAGTTACGATGTTTCCAGGAAGATTTCATACCGAGTATATACAGGGTGTCTATGAGATTCTTGCCCCGTTTCCAGCAAATTTGTTGAATATATTCGAGTAACAAGTTTCTTCGGTAATTGTTATTGGCTCGCCATGTACGTTATAAAGCGCTATATTTCTTGTCTGAAGTCAATGTGTTAAAACAAGACACTCCGTAGAAGCCTGAAAATTGCAACCTTGTAGCACGCGATGCCCGCAAGTACATACGCCTCGGTTCCGAGCTCGACTGCGGAGTGACCTGAAATTCGTGTGACGACCTTAAATCACACGTTCCCGGCGAATCTTTCGATGGTCGTGCAGTTCAAAGTATGTATTCATTACAGAACCTCTAAGTGCCCATTTAAATAGCTATATTTCAGAGCGTAGCCGTAAGGCCAACAACCTGTCAAGAGATCATACCCTTGTCAAAATAATCGCTAAATTATGGGATGCGTACAGTTTTAACTACCAGCTCGATCCCCCGGGTCAGTAACATTCCCGTTTCCTGCCTATCCGTTCGCCCCATCTTGTACCTCCCGATACCTGGCTTCCTCCGTTCTCTGTATGTCTTTCTTTATTTCTTTTTCACCCGGCGCTCCTCTTTCCACCGACTTCTCGTTTTTCGGCCAACAGTGTCTCCTATATACGTATACACACACGCATACCCGTCGAATCGACGAGCGTCCATGCCGTGAATGAAAATCGCACGGGACAGCTGACGCGCCCACTTGCAACATTATCGGGCCCCCTATGATTAATGGGACGATAAAATTCACCTGGAAACGAGGAACACCGCGGGCCCGTGTAATTGTTATTTTATTCCTATTTCTCAGAATTTCGACAACGGCGACCGTGTATCGACGCACGATCGTTAATTTTCATCAGTCTCGTCGACGCGACAACGAGACTTCGGAACACCGATGACTTTCGTCGACCACTATGATAGACGAGAGAGTCTATCGAAGCACGCAACTGGTCCGCCAATCAAGGAACAGGTTTGTCTATTGGAACTCAACGCGAAGTTTATTGGTCATTGTCGATCGTCCAGCGATCCGAGGGGTTAATCCACTTCTGCATAGTGGTCGATTACATGCCCCTCTATATGCAAAATATTAAATGTCACAACCCGATAATTTCGCAAGTACAAGAAATTAAAGTTACACATGTACTGCGTACCATAAACATAAATTTCTTTCATCGAAGTGGCTATGGCGTAGATAATAAACGCAGGAGTTCTTACGTTCAAGAGCGCAGGTGCTAGTCTCTTTCGTGGTATACTTTCTCCTTTTTTAAAGGAATTCATTTATAATTGCAACAACTTGTTATGCTGTAAAATTAATTTTATTCCAGGAAATATTTAGTAACCGTCAATCAAGTTGTTTTCCCCTCTACAAGTAAAAAATGAAAAGTTTAATTCCAGTTAGCAAGCATTGTGCGTTAGCGATGTTGATTGTTTTTGCGTTTAAAGCGCATACACGATGATTACCATCCGGCGTCATGCACATGGCTATCGTAATAGTAAAACAAATCAATTCATCTTTTTCTATGCATGCAAATTAAGCGTACGAACGTCGGCTTCTACCATCTGTGCTACGATCGCTTCGATGGAAGATGGCAAACGTTGATATTCACGGTGCAAGGTACCAGTAACTTTAATTGCTTCTATTTCTAAATTATCGGAGTTGTGACAACACCATTCCACGTAGTTAATTTTCTATTACTTTTTTTTTCGCAAGAGTAAATTCCATTGCAACGAGTTTGCAGAGGATTCTAGCGGCTCACCCTGTATAGAAACCGTGTTTTAAAAAATGCCGTGTTATAGGAGGGTTACTCGTATTTAATGACCCCAAGCAAACATGTCGTAAAAACGAAGTCTCTCGGAGTATCAACCATGAACGTAATTATCACGCGGCATTTTTGATCGAGCAATTATCCGAGTCTCTAATTTTTGTACATTCTTGCTGAATAAATAGACCAGGGGGGAGTAAATAAAGTCAATCTACCGGTAAATTGCACGACTCGGTGAGAAAAGATCTCATAAAAGTTCGAGCCTGAGCGCGGACTGGGGCCACGCGATCGTCATTTTTCTGTATAGTTTGTTAGCTTTTAATTTCCTCGCGGTAACTGGATATTCCAGTTCCTACAGGGTTACGTTTGAAGAACACACACACCGAGTCGCGATTTACGCCCAAAACCGTAACATTCTCGCCTTTTTTTAACGACGCGTTTATGGGTCGTACGAAACCACCAAATGTGTCTTGTTTCCCAAATTTATCGAGCCATCATTTTACTGTTTGGCGAAATAGACAACATAGAATACATTGCTGCACAAAAAGATGTATAGAACTGATATCAAAACATGCTCCATTCTAAAGCATTAAACTTTGCCCTGGAATATTTTTCCATTTCTACAGGAGCACATCCTTGGTAGAAACCTTTCAATTTAACATAGACATATAAATCGAATACTTTGGCGTAAGTGTGTAGATGGTATATAATTTTAGTTTTAGATACAGTTATAGTTCTTCGAGTTAAACGTAATAACAGCTTACTACTGAATAACCCTTTACGCTACATTATCATTTACATTCGCTCCATTATTTAGTTTCTCTTCTGCCGGTGTTCCCCTCGGTTTTGCGTTTTGTTGCGTACCCGTTCCCAATAAAGGCGTATCATTATTATTTCTTCGGCGGTCGGTGATGCATGCTCGCGGAAAATTATACCCGTGGAATTATGTCCACTTAGCAGCGACGTACAAAATAAGCGTTTACGCTGCTGTCCGTGGTTGATTTGCGCGTTCGTTGTCACGGGCGTTCATTAATATTAATCGATTCGTTGTCACACGGCAGTTTCGCAATGCTTGAAAACGCGCCTCGGGCGCGCCGCGTGTCTGCACGCAACCGTGATTAATGGCAGAAAAGGCGGGAAAGGTTCGCGCAGGTAGATTTTCCCTTATCTCGCGGTCGATTCGCTCGCCGTTTAGTGCGTCGCAGGTGCATCTGTTCGTTTTTCCCATCGTTACGTGCGGCGACCAGCGGGAATGCTCCTCGACGAGCACTTCCCCTTGGCGTAATAACGCAGATAAAAATAATTGCGCGCTGGCTGCGCCGTGGATGATCATCCCGCGCGTCGGTTACGGAATTGCCTTCGTTACGCGGGGGAAAGAATCGAATCGATTTCCTCCGCCGGCGATTGCATCGATCTTTTCATTATCTGTCAGTGACTGGGGCCGATAATTGCCGGAAATTCTTTTTACTATCACCGTTTATGCGTTCCGAACGATCGTGTTGCGTGATTTTCTAACTTACGCACCGTCGAAACATCGTTTCAACGTTTTCAGACACGCTTTACGAGGATCGTATTAGGCCGCTGAGCAGAGTTCCGTTTGTCGCTTCGTTAGCATAATCGTTCTATCAATTTTATCTAGTTGTAAAAAGACCTTGATATAAGTAGTCTACAGAGGGGCAATATAATCAAACATTACTGTTTGAGGCATCGAGTTGGTATATGGTCCAAGCAAGGTGTGGAGAACGTAATTAGACGGAAAGTTCTTATAAGTGGTTATTGCGACTGTTTACGCTCGTCCATGTCTCGGAAACGTCAGCCTTGAACACTATGTCGAGCCAAAGTCTCTGGAGCAGGATCGACAACGCGAAGCCCGCGAGCTATTTGCTGCCCCCGAGGCATCCCCAGACAACCTGTCAATCATTCGACATCAGTTCTGTAGCCGGATAGCAAACAGTGAACTAACCCTTGAACTACCAGGTACTGATTTTCATAGACCAAAAGATTAATGCGACAATTAAAGTATTTGAAATTCGACACAAATTGTATTCCTTTTACACAATTGTGCAATAAATACATTGGACAGAATAAATGTAAAATTTCAGGACGAAATTGCACTTTGTTGAGGATCCATATGGCGTACGCAAGCAGCGATACGCGACGCGATACACCTCGAAAGATAATCACAGGGCTGCGGTGGATCCGCAGACCATCGATGGACGTTGCATCGAGGGTGACGCGAAAATAGACTGGACGTTCGATCCGTGGCCCCTTGAAAAGCGTATAAGGTAGAGGAAGGGGATAGAGGGGCATAATAAATATCGGGTAAGGATGAGATCGGGCGCTACTTACGCCGTCAGCGATAATGATGGGGTGTGTTCGGACTGTTTGCTTAGCGAGCAGATTAGTGAATGAATCCACAGGTGGGCGCCATCCGTCACACTCTGAATCGGATCCAGCCTGGTCGGCTCCGCCTATTCACCGACTAGCATTCTTCCACCCAGGCTCGTCTCAAAAGGGTAACCGAGCGCCCCGCGATACACAAATTGCCATCTCACGAGTTCGATTCAATCGACACGGGTAATTTGCACCCTTTGTTCCCACGAGGGATCCTGCTGCTCCCGTGCAAACGCGAGCTTCGAAACAAACTGTACCCTATATACTCTCCGAGGAGAAAAGACGCGAGACACCGATGCCATTAAATTTTTAAAGATAAAAATCTAATTCAGTTTCCTTTTTTAGGAATTTGGCTAACCACAAAAATAGTGGCGGAGCAACCAAACGTAACGCAGAGCCGGACAGGTTTGAGAAGAGTTATGAATTCAGGGTCGATGGCACAACGTATCAATCATGTTCTACTATTTGTAAATGCCAAATGGGTGGAGCGACGATATAATTTAGCGATCCGTCAAACCACTACCTATGCAACCGGTGGACCCGAATTCTGATTATGTAAAATTTCGAGAGACGCGTGACACGATTCGATAAACGACGAAGATAAGAAACTTGCGAATTGAAAAATAATTATTGGTGGTGAAAGGGGGGGTTAATGCATCACTGGGTCCGCGCGCATCTGCGCCTGCGAGCATCCACTTTGCGCGGTGCTCCGTTGGATCCACGGAACGGGTACACCCACAATCTTTCCGCCTACCTGCAGCTGCTGACAGCGTTGATGCGGCACGAGACAGTTGCCTATGATATCCATCATCGCTCCTTTCGAGGATAATCGTCGGTCACGCCTATAACGACCGATGAACCGATATCGTACGGAAGGGAGATCATCCACTGCCGAAGTCAATTGCGGAGGAAGCTCGATGCCAATGCTGTCAACGGGACAACTCATTCGAGTTAAAGTCCTTTACAACTTTCTCTAGTTATTTTGGAATGCCATTGAAAAGTCCTGTCATCTCATATTCAATAGTCAAACAACAATGTCATCGAGAAATAAGCGTCTACCAATTTTGCATCGAAGGTAGCAAACGTGAGCAAATTAATCGTCCTTCGAATTAAAAATTTCTAAAAAAAATACACGAGGATTTATAGACTGGCCAGGTAGCAACCATCATTGGGATGAATGCAAACAAGCGGGGACTTGTTGCACGCGAGGAGAGTGTGGTCTATTTTGTGCAACGTGGAGGAGGCCCTCGAGGTACCGATATGATGGAGTGCTAAGGAGATTGGCGGACCACCGGAGTAATGTCCGCACTAATAGCAGTGATTACCCTGCCTTGTTGAGAACGAATCCGCCCGCTCCTTCCAGACTGCCTGTTGTTCAGGTTCTACCTTGCTTTGCCTTACGGTGCCCTGCCCACGAATTGATGGATGTTTACCAAAACCAACTGCCTTTTCTCTGTGCAGCCTGGCCGTGGGGCATGGGCTACCATAACATCGAATTCCATCCAAATCCCCGGCCTCGATTAAAATCTGAGACAACACGTGATCCCATTGCTCGTGTACACGCGTCGCGTGCTGAGCTTCTACAAAATAATGGTTATCGAGCAATCGCGGCGACGGCCGTCTAAATACGATCAATACGAAGGGAACTGATAGGATTTTAGGGTCCTTTCGGACGAAACAGTTACGTAGTACTATAGTAGAACTTCGGTGGATCTTCGTTCCTTCGCTACGTTACAACAAGTGAAATAGCAAGTCTTCTAATCAAGACAAAAGTAGAAGATAGCGATCGAGGATTAACAAACATGAGTCATGGGTACTGAAGATGTATCTGTGTCAAGAGGTCTTCTTCTTTTTTATATAAAAAATTTCTAAGGGAATTTCATCAAACAGTACAGAACTGTCCAAAGTTTGCAATTTCTCGACCATCCTTCGTAATGTGGAATAGTTATAGCATGTCGTGTTTGTTATTAACGACGACGAATAGTTGGAGGGGTACAGTTATGGAGATATTATGCGCGCGTAATAGCGAGGATAGAGACGCGTTGAATTGGAGAAATAAAAGGTTATGATACAGCGCTATTTACAGAGCGAGCAACCGACCGTATCACGAGTCAACGGGACCTATTATTTATCGACGTATGCTTACAATCCTTAGATCGATAGATAACGCGATCAAACTAGTGGAACGAATTACCGATTGCATTTTCAATGACTATGTTTACGAGCTCGTGCACGATTTTTGAATCGTTCGTATCCAGCTCGGGATAATTGCGGTTGCATTATTGCTACGTCACCAGCGATATATCACGGGGATATCATACATATGCATTGCCACGGAAAGGCATAATCGCATAACATTAAATCGGCGCTCGTTCACAGTTACTTTCCCGCCTTCCCGCCATTTCTCTTGACTCGCGTTGAATCGCGCACGCCCTCCGCGTACGTTCCTTCTTACGTTTGCAGCTTTCTTTGTACAACAAGTTCGAGACAATGAATTCATGCGAGATATAATTATACGCGCGTTGCACATGTTAACTTGTTAATTAGCCGCTCGCGATTTGCGCGTATCGTGAAAATGATCTCCGCGGTGAATCGTTGAGACAGTAATGCGTGTAACGTAAATGAAAAGTTGCGTAAATGATTCATGCCTGAATTAAAACGAATATATTTTCTCAAAAGGACATATAACGCGCACTTAAGCCACTCTGTATGCGTAACAGTATCCGCACGAGAAGGATTAATCAACTGCTGGCCAGCTGTCAGTCGCGATAAGCCCGTTACGCTGTCAATGAATATGATATCTGGACGCCTGATTAATTTCGATAAAAAATCCACGACCACGAGTGTTTTGCATATATCAATGAATAATCGTAGGAACTGGTTGGGAAACCACGCCCGGTAACGACCAGCTATCTGAAAAGATGAATGTTGCAACGCGTGCGTTCAATTAACAATTAACCTTGCTCCGCGACAGAGTAGACGCGCCTTGCGAAACTCACGAGCCTCGTTATTTCCTAGTTCCCGACGAACCGCGCTTGGAAGCGTACATTTTTTCGTGCGTGGCAAATTTTGAGTACCTGTATCGCTTGTAAGCGTTCCTACTAGCCAGTTAATAATTAACCCGAGTTACGAAAAAGTAAACACTCGTGCGCCTCGCAAGTCCTGAAGTTTATTCGTTCTCCATTGGTACGTAGAGTAAACGACATGATCGATAACCTCTCTCCTTCTACAGGTGCATCGATGCATGTGCAACGTGCACTTACAGTTTTTCTTTCTTAATGGAAATATGTGTCCCTTTTTTATTTATGTTTCTGTATCGGGACGAGGGGACCGTAGGTGTTCTAACGGTTGGTTACGGTAGAATGGGGTACAAAGTCTGACCAATAAAGCCTACATTCCTCCCAGGATCGTTTTCTTCGCTATCAGCCATAGTGTATCTAGAAAATGTTCCAACTCACGCGTGAAATTGACAATTAATTTTCCCCAAGAGAAGCGTAGGAACTCCCATCCAGACGAGTCCCAGAATTTTCAACCGCTCGGCGAGCATTCCAACCCGTCGCAGGAAACGGCGATTCTTTTCGTCGCGGTAATTGTGAGCCAGCAAATATTCTCTATCCATAAATCGAAAATCTCCGTCACGACATGATATATGACCGAACATCTCGTCGCGGCCCGGCTGATAAACGATCAGATGTTTTTCGATTTTTCGCGATATTGTACTCCCGTTAATGGCGCCTTACTTGCCAACGAGTATGCGCCAACGTACGCCACGGACCACCTGTCCGGTGGGTCTGTTTCCCTCCTTCTCGCTCTCAGCCCTCCCTCCTGTCTTCCCGTATCTCCCTCGTACCGCATAAGTATCCCGTGGGGATATTCGCAGCGTGTGTCTGCGATAACTATAGCACAGGCTGGGAGCTTTAGGCGCCGGCGGGTTTCCATAAAAATGCGCGCCGGCCGCGACACCGCGGAGTTTAATGTCCCGCGCGACCTACCCCTCGAAAACGACCGCCGATTCGACGACCCGTTATATTTGCCAATAAGACGACGTGCCCCGAGCCAAGGAAATACAATAATTTGTATTCAAACTGGCGTTCTTTTCCGCATATTTTATCGCGAATTTTAATACGGGCGTTTCGAGGTCGTTCGTATTCGATCGGACTTTCCCGCGCCATGTTGCTTCTCTTCGAACCGATAATCGTAACTCGTGCAATTTTATAAACAGTGAAATTAAAAAATCTAACTTTGTGGCCACGTTAGCTGCGACACCCTGTTTACAGAGGCCAAAATAAGACGAAAATCAAGAATATCAATTCGTTCATTGAGGCTTCATTAAAAAGTTATTAACGTTTAAACAAAAAAATTTCAAATCGTTCTAAAAAAATTATTTTTAGCTGGAGGGATCAATTATAATCATTTTTTGTTAATACATATAACCTCGAAATCCTACGCATTCACGAGAAAAAAATTCGTATATGTAGACAAATTTTATTAATAATTTTGTTAATAACTGTTTAACAGAGCTTCAATCAACAAATTGGTATTCTTGATTTTCGTCTTGTTCTGACCTCCAGAATTTCTCATAAAAATTTTTCCCAGGAGTGGCCGAACACCCTGTATAAAGAGGTATATTATTTATGTTGTGGAATAAATAACGCAGTAATGAGTCACCAAGAGCATAAATTACAATTTCATTAGATCAACGCTTCGATTCAGGTTGTGGATCTTCCTCACGAAAGTAATTAAAATTGCAAAACGAGAGTTTCTATATAGAATGGCGAAGTAAATTAGAATGTATTTTTTATTTTTTGAGAAGCGTAGACGATGGTCGAATAATGTGAAAAAAAGGACGACAGTTCGGTGGAATAATACTGTTACAAAACCGTGAAGAGTTCGAGCAGGGAAAGTACAAGTCGATCGGATCTCAAGCGTGCCGGCGTAACAAGAGTGCCGTGCGTGTCTGAAAGCATAGCAATTACGGAGCTGCCTCCTTTCACGAAACACGCGAGCCCGCGTACGAGATCGTACTGCAAACATTGTAAAGAGGCATAATAACTGCGTAAAGGTAGAGTTTTAACGGCGTCTTGCATTCGTCTCCGCCAGCCGCGCAGAAAATTGCGTCTCAATTGAAAACGCGGAAATTTTCGCTCGACTACGGGGACGGAGGCGCGCAACGAACCGTCGGCCGATCGAAAAGGGACTTAATCGTTCCACGAGAGAGCGACTCGGAAAATAATTTACGACCGCGAAAGGAAAAACAACAGGCGTAAGAAGAGAAGAGGAAAGAAATAACTCGGTATCAATGGGAGTTCCGATTCGAGGGTGCGCAGACGGTGCACGGGTAGGGAAGGTGTAACGGTCCATTATTTGTTTTAGATATTAATGTTCCCCGCGGACGATCAATAATTTACATCGGACGTAATCGCACGGTGTGCATCCTCTATCTCTAGCGCAGAACCCGTTGAAAGAGAGACTCCGGCCGCCGGGAGAAGGACAGAGGAGCCCGAGAGAAAGGAGACCCGTGTAAACAATAAATCACGATAAATACGTTTGCCCGGACCATTATAAAAGCTGGAAGGAGGGAGAAATCGACGCGATCGGCAAGGCCCAGCGAGGCAGCGAGAGTTCACCCGATATGCAAGTCCCAAGTCCCTTGCCCCGGGGCCACTCCCGATGCAGCCTCCACTGAGGCCGCGCATTACGATCGCTTAAGTCTCGGCTCGACTATCGAGTGATCCATCGCCTACGAATTCGACGAAGCCTCCCGCCTACCCTCGGGACATCCTCGACTAATGAGCGTGTCTCGATCGCGAACGACTAGTCCTCTCTCTTTCCCTTTCATCTTTTTCGCCTATCTCTCGCTGCTGTTAGGTTCCCCGTCTCGCCTCCTTGTCTAGCTTTATCGCTCCCCGTCGCTATTCCTGTCCACCGGCTCGTTCTTGCCCTCCGCGGTCCCAGGTGCGTTCAGCGTTTCTCTTTAAAAAGGATTCCAATTAAGAGGCCGAATGAGCTCGTGCTCCTATTCACGGCCGGACCGAGATATATCGGAGAAGACAGGTGGACACGACCAAATCTTTAAGAGAGGCCATGACGTTCGCGACGGCCCTGAAATCGGACGGACGCTGAGATAGAACTTTTCCGTGGATCGAGAGAGATCCCAGGGATCAAAACGCGAGAGTTCGGATAGTTCGTGCCGAGGACGCATCGAGGAAACAACGCTCGATGATCAGACTTTGAAGACAGTGTTTGTTAAGTCTGCGAATGGGATCGTATAAGGGACCTGAAATAGCGTGTAGTGTAAAAGTTTTAACCTCGCGGAAGCGAACATTGCAACGATAGCGATCAAGAATTTAACGAAGGGAAATGAATGTTTTAATTCATACGAAATGACCTTTATCTTTATCTAAGATCAATAAAAACGATCAAGGGAAACGGTTAAAGAAGAAATATTTCACGCAGAAAAAATTGTGAAAAGGAACGAGCCCAGATAATAATCGAATGTATGAACTTCGCCTTGGTAGCCAGTGTGTTATTCATATCAGTAACTCATAACTCACGATATCATCTCTTACTTAATTATTTAAAAGCACGCTTTGCTTCTCTTTAACTTTATTCCTCTCGGTAAGCTCACTAACGAAAAATTCGTGAAAATTGTTAATAATCTAGAATACTACAAATCCCTGTTAATATATAGTTTCCCAAAAACTACAGAGACTCACCCCCAGTATCCAAGCTCCAATCATTTATGCAATCCTCCTGGGGCATTTTTAAGAATGTTCTCTCTTGGATATTCGATTACAAGCAGTACCACTCGAACGCACAAAAATTTTACTATCTTGGGTCCTAAATGTCCAAGACTCGACGTTACGTCCCCCGTCAAACGATCGCAGCAATCGATGCCGATTAACATAAAGAAAGACAAAATGGAAAGGACAGAAACTTCGTTCTCCGATTCCCCCGGTATCCACGAAATAAAAAACGTTGTAAACACTTTCGCGAACGTGCAACGGGGAATTCGATCGCCGATACGTTCCCCCGATCCATCTGTTCCCATCGGATTGTCAAGGATCGCATAAACAGGATGTCGTACTAGACGTGCGATAGTTACTAGATAGACGGAGAAACTGTGGTAGTTCGAGTGCATTCCTGAGGAGCTGCCTGTTCAACTATGCCACCGATGTATGGCTAGTGCGTGGCCAAGGCAATGGAACGCAAGGAGAGAGAGAGACGGAAGAGTGGGTAGGCAGATACCGGGCCCCGCGGGGGGCTCATAATTGCCGACCCTGAAGATCGGCCGACCCCATGGGGCCCTTCCCTGTTTGTTTTATTCCCTAGTTATACAAACGCGAGATCTACGACCGATATATGATAATCGAGCCCCCAGTCCTTCCAAGCCTTCTCGCTCCGGTTCTCGGGGTCTTATCTCTGCCTCTCTCTTTTTTCTCTTGGGATGACCACCTTCGCGGAACGTGACCACATTATGGACGCTGATAGACAAGGACACGTCCGAACCAATTCCGACTCGGGCCCCAAACGCGGGGTCAGTATCGTGGAAGCTTTCGCCACGTCTCATCATTTATGATTCGCATTTATTCAAATTCCGGGCCGCGGGGTATGATTGATGCAATACTTGGCGATAACCTGTCGATCAAACGAATCGAGGCTCTTTGTACGCGAGAAAATTACTTAAACTGATTCTGTTTTTTATCTACTTTGTGTTACGTAAAGATTTCTCAACTATTTTTCTATGAAACATTTTAAATCATAACCAAAGCATATAGAACGTTTGAATATTAATGACAATGTTCAATATTTTCGTTGTTGCATCAGTACCAAGGTGCATTCTAGTTTAAAAGTATTTCTGGCGGAAAGAATTCGCAAGAAGGTGTAGCGCGTTTGTGCGTGGTCCTGGATTTCAATGCGGGGTAACGTTATCTGCGAGCCAACCGGCGACCATATTTCAAAGAGATAGCTTCGCAAATGCAACAAGTTGCTCCAAATGCATGTAATAGACGGTATCTTAACGCGGTTGGGACTGACACAGTGATTAATTATTTAGATTGCGTATGACACATGATAAATGCAACCAAGGAAATGCAGTTGGGAATTTTAATACAATAAATTGGCAGTCGAACCATGGATTGTCTTTCGCAGTTCGGAGAAGCCTTACGTATACATACGTCCAACTCTTTTGGACTCGGTATCAGTATATGTGTTGATTGCAAAGTTATGTAGAAATAATTGTTGATACAAATTTCTTGAGCGCGAACGCTAAGCTCCCCGTTATTACCACTGGCTACAATGTTAGTCCGAACGATTGTTCACTTACCTCAGTGTCGATCTTCTTGAACTCTGGGTCGTCCTCGTCCACCTCGAAGTACAGTTCCGTGGACGTGACGGAGATAATTCCGGGAGCCACGATACCTGGCGCGATCAATTTCCCTTTCGTGCTGATGTTCACCGGGCCTGGCGGAACACGATCTCGTTGCAACTTAAGTATGTTAGAGTCGGGACGGAACGACATGCAAACGGAGCGTCACGCTTCGCTAGGCAACGAAACCGAACGAAACGAAACGATAGATCTCACCTGTCAGGTCGTTGTCGAGGTCCCTGTCGTCCGACAACAGCTCACTGTCGTCCATGAGATCCGCCGACTGCAATTGCTGCTGATGTGCACGCGAGGCTGCGAGATGCGCGTGAAACTCTTCACGCGCTTGGAGAATCGCATCCTCGGGTGCACCGTGCTCGAGAGCCGCCTTCAGTGTAGCCTCGGGATGGCTCGAGCCTAGTGGATTGTGCACGAAACGCTTACGTCTACGTGCATCATCCTCCCAAGCATCTAGCTTCCAGTATTCGGCCAATCTGCGATTTAAAAATTCCAAAATTTCATCGTCTCGTCCGAGACAAAAATTATAACTTCTAGAGTGAAGACACACTGTATATCTTCGTTTTCATGGTTTGCAAAAGTAACGTGATCCCGCGAATAAACTTTTATAGCGGCCATCTTGCAGAGGTACTTACTTTGCAGCCATTGGATCCATGTATCCCCAAGCGCCATGTTTATTGGACAGGATGTTTCGGACTTTCTCCAGTAATCTGCTGGCAATCACATTGTCTCGTCTTCGGGCAGCTGTGATCAAATGATCGCACATTCGTTCCTCTTCCCGTCGGTCGAGCAACGTCTGCGCGCACTGTGACTGGGACGAAATTTTTACGATAAACATTCCGACCATAATTTTGGAACCGGACTCGTTACCGGGGTACAGGTAGGAAATAGACATCGTAAAAATGTGTACGCGTAAAAATTAATTGCACGAGGCGAAAACAGGTACCTCGAAGTCGGCGTGCTTTAACACGTCGTCCGCTCTCATTCGGTTCAATATAAATTCTGCCTCGTTGGCGACTCTGACTATATGATCCTTCATCGCGTGAGACAGCAACCTGCATAACATAAACGTAAACTTTTACGATACGAACCGGCAGACCGTTCGCCCGCGGTACACCGCGGCCACTATAACTCTGTCGTTCTAACGATGATCAAATGAGCCTTCTTACCTTCCTTCGTTAATGAGCTCGATGAAAGCGAGGCCCGCGTGTTTCTGCAAGGAGTTCTGCCATTCTTGGGAACAAAGTAGCATCACCAACTCCACGACGGAGTTGCTGTTCTTGAATGTGGTCAGACCTAACGATCGACAGGCGAACGAATCGTTAAAGAGATTGTTCTCGATTTCATAAATATTTCCTCCTACGAAACGCATGGGGCTCGAAAAGTACCAAAAAAAAAATGAAGACGGCGTCGAGTGATTTATAAACGACGCTCAATGTATCGAGCGTCGTTGAAAATAAAGCGCATCGATACGCGACACGACCGTCATTCGCGACGTTCCACGAATGTAAAATTCCCGCGCGAAGTGCCGCAGACCGCGCGCCGCGCGAATACAAATACCGAACGATTATCCGGAATACGTCTTCCATCTTCCTAAGCGAAACTATAAACCGACTAATTTGAATACCTTCGGCGAGCTGGACACGAAAAGAAAAAAAAAAAGAAAGGGACTGACTACAGAAGCGTCGGAAATTTTGACAAGTTTCCTTGTCTTGGACGCGAATTCCTCGACGGGTCGTACCTTTTCCTTCCATCAGCAACTCCTGGCCGTGAGAGCCGACGAGAGTTTTCGAGAGGAACGGGGCGAAATCCACCATGATCTCGCGCAGAAGCGGGCAAACGGAGCCGAGCGCCATTTCCAGTTTCTGCGTGAGGGACGCCTCGCGCGAGGGCGTCGGCACCGGCAGGTGATCGACGAGCCCTTTGATCGGCAATTCGTCGGGCCTCGGGGACGCGGAACTCACCACCAATCTGTCCGGAACGCGGACCACAGAAATCTCCGCCGACGGTTTTTCGCCGCGCTCGGCATTCCCCAGCATCTCTTGCTCCAGAACGTTACCTTCGCTGTCTTGGATTTCACCTGCGCAGCGTGCGAACACGGATAATTTACACGGTCTCGCGCGAAAATAATCGAAGATCACGAGAGCAGAAGAAACCGATACGCTCCGGGGATAAATCCTTGATCTTTAAAAACAGTGAGACGAAGTCTTACCGCGAGTATGGGCCATATTGTGAATGTTTCGCGGGTCTTCTCTTTGATTCGTAATTGGGATCGAGTCCCCGTCCTCGTTCAGGTTCACGTCGGTCCAAGCCTCCTCGGAGGAGTTATGCTTGTTCTCATTGTCGGTGGTGATATCGGACGGACTAGGGTCCGCGGTGATGCTGCGATGAACCGTTTCCTCGCTGGAATCGTTGCTCTGAGAGAAAGTTGAATAAAGGGGGCGAGATTAAAGCCACCGTACTTTGACGAGCGATTTTACGATTGCGCAAAGACACCAATCAGGGAACTGTCGAACACTTAGGGGATTTTCGAGGTACGAGTGTGGGCTCGACGCGTCTGTGCGCTGTACCTTAAGAAAAAGTGGACTGATGTATGATTTCAGCGGTGGTCACGATTTTGTATTTATTCACTTCTTTAGCATCAAGGTTTATAGTTCGGTTTATAGTATTTATGTGAAGGTAGGTATATCGAAAGTTGTGTCTGATAAAATCATTTGAAGTTACGGTAATTGGAAACAAAACTACGACTACTTTGCTACGGTACTGATTACTTCTAACGAAAGCCTAGCTTTCGTTCAACACGCTAGTCGTAAAGATCTATAACAGTTTTAGGAACGTTTACTTGTAGGAACCAAACGATACACAGGGTGCCCTGGAATTTTCTGTCCAAATTGTGCCAGCTTGTTTTATGAGAAGAAACGAGACAAAAGACAGGCATAAAAATTGTACACGTCCTCGATGCTTCGTTCCTTATTCTAGACGCCACTGATATAAAAAGGATTCAAGTTCTTGTTAGAGTCGAGATTAGCTCAGGTGCATCGTCATTATACTGTAAATGTATAATTATCTTCGCTTCCCTATTTATGTTTTACTCAATACTTCATTTCATATTGCAGACAGCTCCGGTGCAAAAAGATGAATTATTATTTAAATTAGTTCAAACTAAATACATATCATTTAGCTATTCTTATTCTGTAATAAGAGCGAGTCCATCATTCCCTTTCCATTTCATATTTCTATAATAAATCTCTAATTTACGGGACTGTGTTTATATGTCATTTATTTCTTCTTTCTACCCATAAAACATACTGGTACAGTTTGCCTGAAAAATCCTGGGACACCCAGTATACTTTGCAATTAACTCTCGCGTGCTATGCATTTTACGTTACTTTATGTCATGCAATTAATCGTACACGACTAATACGCAATCACCTAATACGTGTAAACATGGAATAGAAGCTTCCTAGACTCTCAAGCTCCGCCGGCGAACGTAATACCGCAATAACTACGTGGATTACGTCCATCAGCCGCACGTAATAAAAACATAACTACGTATAAAATCACGTGGATAAACACCGAAGAAATACGAATCAAATTCTTTCAGTTCTATTTATACTGTTCGCTAGCTTTATTGCGTACCCGTCGAATGGGCATTCTTACGCGTCGTCGTTGCGTTTCTTCTTTGCTCTCGGACAGAAAATTTGTAAACGGTTAATAAACTGTTGACGATGTACAATAATCGGAAATGGTTATCGAACGCTTCCAAAAACACGGATGATCGGTGGAGACATTATCAGATGGCGAAATAAGTTTTCAACGACCCTTTTGCTTTTACTTTTTCTCCCTTTGCGTTGCTCTGGAAGCAAATATATACATTTAAATTGATAACTAAAGGCACGAACACGATTAAATCGCTATAACTGAAAGTTGCTTTGCAGTGATCCTCGGCCCCTGCCCTGCGACATTTAGAAAAATACCCTTGTACTGGTTTCTCGACAATGGAATCGTAATAAATCAAGCGTGCAGGTATTCATTTGCACGGTTCGTTATTTGATACGGTTTTGCATACTAAAAGTACGGTAATGGTTTTTACGAGGAAGAAATCGTTATACTTGAGTGACCTAGAAGGAACATTGAATCTAAACTGTTGGCGTCCACGCGTACAATTTTTAATTTATTTTTATTGTACCATCGATAGCTTCTGCAAATCGTTGAGAACTTATTTGGCCGTTGTAAAGTTTTCTTTGTACAAGGAAATTCTCGTTTAAGGTGATTCTTCCGAGTCCGTACTCAAGTCAAATTTTACCTGGATAGTTCGTGGCAGTGGTTCGGGTCTTGAAGAGCCAAGCGTTGGTTCTGACGAGGTGTAATCCTCGAGAATTGTCCGTGGCCGAGGTACACCACTGTGACCTCCCTTCAGAACCAGTAGTTAGTACGCATAGCAATGCAAGCAGAGGAAGTTAACGATGAGAAAAAATCAAAGAATAAAGGTGTCGCATGCTTGAAAATATTAGAGATCAGAAATTACAGATAGATGTACTCTTGTCGGGAGTTACGAAGATATAAACAAAATCGGATCGGGCCTAAAGTATCTTAAAAATGTTGGATTTATCGTGGTAAAACTTTGAACCAACCTTTACCGTGCGATTATAAAACTGTCAATATACATAGAGAATTACATAATATCTTTATTCTGGGCTACGAAAATGCAATCGAACGCTAAGTAAACACTACATGCTGGATGTAGCAGAAACTGTAATTTACGGTTACAGATTTGGATCCTAAAATTACTCAAGGGTCGGATCTAATGTTTAAACTAAAAAAAATCAACTACTTCTAGGAGAAATTCTCAGTCGAAACTAGCGTCAAATGATTTAACAACACGTAATTCATTTCTTTTCCTTCTTTCGTCTTTTTTGTCTCGGATCAACTATTAAGTTATTAGTACTCGGGACGCATGCAGTTCGTTCGTTCTTTACGTCAAGGATTCCATTGAAAGTACGTAGATTTTAGGTTTTGAAGTGTTCTACAGAAGAAGTATCGAAAAATGACAATTCAATTAACGAATGCAAAGCGTATCGTGTGGGCGGAAAGTGTCGATTTTACTACGATCGTAGATCGTGCGTGACGGAAAGGTGCAAAAGTCATATTGCCATTGAAGTATCATCGGAAAGTATGAAATATTTACAACGTAATATACAAAAATGTTCCACGATAAGTGATGAGATCGAAAATCAAGTACTCTTACATAAAAAAATAAATCGAAAACGCGGAATAAAATTCGTTCTGGTCATAATTTATAAGTGAACTGAAATTATTGGAGAATCATATAAGCATGCAGTCTCAAGTAAAGTTATCGATAAACAAATATTCTCGTAAACGACAATTCGTAAAGTATACTCTCGTATTCTCGTTACTTTCACGTATGGACAATATTGAGCAAAGATTCAGAAGGCTTTCTTTTACCTGAGTAATATCGGATCAATAAATCCCGATCTGCGTGTCTTTCGTATTGGCAGATCGTATTTTGTTGCACGGTTTGAACGAAGTATGCGGTAAAAGTTGCATCTTATCGAACAGATAATGAAACGAGAATCGCTGTTTGGTCGCTTACCTTCGTCGATGGTGGCCCGGACGACGAAACGTCGTGATCCGCCAGGATCGATGAATTGTTTTCATCGACAATTATAACCTCGTATTCACCGTCGTCTTGAGAACCAGCTTGGCTCATGATACCTCCGCTTCCTGGGAACACATTTCAACAACGTGAATATATGCAGGAAAAGTTCAAGGAAATTATCTCTTGCAAAGCACATGACACGAACGCTGACGCGATCGACGATTCTCGCGAGAAATTTCCGAATCTGTTGAATATTAATTTCATCGAGGACAGTTTACTAATTCGGTACGACGCTCGCGTGGAAATAATTTCAGCGTAAGTTCGAGGATGTTTCGCCGATCGCATCGTGTGGGAGACGAGATCAATTAATAGTGCAGGAATTTCAAACGGAAAGGAAACAAAAACGAAGCGCAATAGATACGTAATTGAAGCATTCAAAACTGCTCAGCGATCCGAAGTTCGAGGAAATGGTTTCGTCGCATTCGATCGAATAAAAAATGTCTGTTAATAACAGTTTCCTTCCACTTCGAGTAATCGAAAAGAATAAAATAACGTTTGAATACTGTAGAAAATATAAGGAAAAATTATAAATTCGCAAGTAGTGATATATTCAATTGAACGATAAACAAATTTTGCTATCTACGTAAGAATATAAAATTGTTAGAAGAATTTTTTTAATACGAGTCGTTTAAATTTTCAGATAGTAAAGTAACTATAGAGTACGTGTTTCCTTTTGCAGTAAGGAGAACAATCCTGCGATCGGTGTAAAAAGAATTTAACGTCATTGCGTACAATTACGTTGCAACGAACATGCAGACTCGTTGTTTCACTCGCAAATAATATGCAAGTAGTGCACATTTTTCATTCACAGTTTATGTGCAAACAGTTTATGTGTCTCAAGCGTTGAGATAATATTTGACTGATACACCTTAACGAGCGTATTGCATATGCATAAGTTTTGTAAACAGAACTTTTAACGAGCGAAACGTCTGTTCGGAATCATTTGTTATCCTTAAATAAAGAAATTTCATTCAAAGAATTATATATTTTTCAATGGCAAAGTGGAATCAATTCGTTCGTGTTTACAACACATGAATCAAAGAATCTGTTAAAAAACAAAATAAATCAAGGTTCAGAAGAAATTAAAACTCAACCAAAGAAATCCCATTCCTGCGAAACAAAAAATTGCTGATCGACAAAATTATAATTATGCGAGTGTGTTTATGTGCGTGCACGTGCATGTGTGTAAGTGTAGATCAAACCTTAAGTGCTGTTTCTGATGAGACACTCGGTTGCCTTGACCATAACACAACAAAATGTGTTACTTTTGATAATAATTGCAACACAGAGGCGAACCTTTTAGGTGTAAGAGTATTGAGTAATATTTGTCTAACTAATAAAGTTACACGTATCTCAAGATTGAAAGGAAAACTTAGGTGATTTCGATGCAAACTCTAAAGAAACAAACGCTTGGGAGCCTGTTTAGCTTAGGACTACAGTATTGGATTCGAAGTAACTAGCTATCTCATTGATTTTGAACCCCTCTAGAAATAAGAACCGATTGAAATCATAGAAAAAAGAATATTTGATCGTAAAGAATAGACGAAAGTGGGATCGATAGACGGTTGGATAACTGGGCCACCGAGTGTCTCGTCCGAAAAAGCCCCAATCGAGCTCAAATTCATCAGCGAGCAGCGACGTGCGGAACATCGGCATATCAATACGGAAAACGTAAACGAAAACGTGGAAAGAAATAACGAAACATAGTAGTATCGATAGTTTTGTTCGTTGGCAGATAGACGGCAAGTAAATAATCGAGCAGGCCAAAGAAAGAACTCGAGCATTCCGTGGAACAACGTTCGGGCAATCGAGTTTACCTTGCAGACCGACACCGGAGTTTCTATGACAGAGATTTCGGGGCTGATCGATATGCTTTTGAAGCGTATGATGGTGATTGTTGTTATTGTGATGATGGTAATGATGATGACGATGATAGTTATGGTTATTTGGATGATGGTTGTAATGATTACTGTGGTGATTCGGGAGATAATAGTTGGAGGGGGGCTGGCGATTAGAGTGCCTGGCAGCCGGTAGCGGGTGCTGGTGGTGGTGCTGGTTGATGTGGTGGTTGGCATTGACATTGGCATTCGCATTGGCGTTAGGGTGAGATCCCGGGAGGAACTGTGGGTACACGTGGTGAGACCACTGTGGAAACAGGGGCCGCCCTCCTCCACCACCATTCCCATCTGCTGAGGAACCACATTTACCACGTTACCACGATTCTCGATCGTCTGCCCTCGTTTATGGCGTGCATTTCCTTTTGTCTCGTGTGCGTTGTTTCACTATTCTCTACTGGGTTTCACTCTATCTGTCACCAAACTATTACTCAACTCGTTAGAGTGGACAATTATATCACCCATAATTACCATAATATTTCGTTTGAACTACCAATATTTGTACCCTATCAATATGCTTTACTATTTTTAAGTTTGTTAATCTTGGAAATATTATACATGCAAATGTACCTACTTTTCTGGAAATCAAGTTTTATCGAAGTAAAATAGAAGTATGTAGTAATGCATTTCCCATGAAAATTCTTCTTCCTTCGAAAGATTTCTCTGCTTGTAACAAATTACAACTGTGTATCGAAACGAGAATAACACTGTATAAGTTACTTTTCCACAGTAAATTAACATTATTATGTAAAAAAGCACAGCGATAACAAGAATGATATTCACACGCGTAGATAGTACTCGAATTGTAGAGGTGTTGCCAGTGCTGCCACTACATAGTTTCGCGCGCACAACATACGACGATTATAATAATTGAATACTCTTCAATTCTAATAAATTTTGTTTTGCCATTGATTAATATTACGTTCTATTTATTTATATTACTTGTTTTTAGCCTTTTCTGTAATACATTCAAACTATTTAAAAAGTTTCTTTTTTACTTTCAAATATGTTGCAAATGCATCGGTTGCGCGCCATTTGGAACGCATACACATTGTTGCACGTACGAAGAACAACTGCGTATTCTTTACAAAAGTGTGCTCTATTTTGTTTCAATAACTGTGAAATTATCAGTGAAATTGTGAAACAAGAACTGTATTTACGCTGCAGATGATCATCATCTTGATTTGCTTAGCTGGTTACGTCTTTTTTGAAGGTAAGAACAATTCATATACATACAAGAAAATTGTTGCCATGCTTCAAGGAATTTCAATTTTTCTCCCAAAGTTAAAAGCTGTTAGTACAAGAGAGATTTTATATTATGTAGTACAACAATTAGTACGTATAACTTCAAAGCTGAAACTACATATTTTCAATTGTAAAGTTATGAAATGGTTAGTAGAGTGAAACTCAGTGAAGTAAAGACAATGCATTTTACACTTTCACACGAAACAACTAAGTTATTCTATTATTAGAAAGAAACATAGAGTACTGAATTAGGAGCATCGCACAGTTTAAAGATAAGACACATTATTAAAATACAACATTCAAGTGATACGTGTCATTGAACATTCAATTGTTCTTGAAACAACATTTAATGTAATCGATGTAAATTATATTATGTTATAATCCTCTGCAGCTTCTATCTTGTCTTAAACATTTTTTGCGTGAAAAAATTTTATATTTTCGCAATGTAAAATAACTGTGACATAATAAAAATGTATCTAAATGCAAAAGAAAGTGCTAATGCATTCGACAGACATCAAAACTCTCACTGTCAGATACATATAAAATAGTTCATACAGTGCAATTGGACATGCTCTCTATTCAGTGTAATGTGCTGTTGTTTTTGCAGCTACACAATTAAAGTGCACAGTGTTCCACATTATCTACATATTTGCACATACATTTGTGTTATGTATTATAGTCTTATTTCATTTAATTCAATGGTTAAATATCTTATTTCATTTAATTAATCGAATTAATATTGTAGTTGGAAACTTAAGCTATGTTAGAGTTTGAAAAAAGCTATTTGTTTGACTAGGAAACTCTAATTTCTTATGATTTTTTACACGTCCAAATATCATGAGAAACATGCTCATATAGCTGCAGTCATGCTACAGTATTGCATCACATTTAAAGTGTAGGAAGAAGTAAACTTTCTCATTTAATATGTTTTAGACAGAACAATTAGTAAGTACAACAACACATATCTGACATGTAAGAGTTTTGAAGTAGTAATTGGATACTATTGACTTTAATCACTCTTCATTATACTATAACAGATTTTTGTGTAAAGTTTGTTAGAGGGTTAACACATATATATGTTTGAAATTCAACATGCATGTTTTAGTATCAACATCAATTTAAATAAACCCTGTATGTTTCATTAACTTTTTTCAAAAGCACCTGCAAATGATAACTCCAGCTGTTTACCCCCTATAATTTTTAAGTATTACTATTTGTATTGACTCTTTGCATTGGGTGTATCATAGTAAAGATATTAATTAAACAGGCTATATAAGTTATTATATAAAATGCTCCTGGATTATTTACCTAAAATTACTAGTTACATAATATTAATGTCAAAGAATTGTTTCTTTTGCATCATTTCTAAAGATGAAATGTTTAATTACTTGTGTTAATAACAAATTTGATCAAATTTTGTTAACATATTTTGTTGCCGCAACAAGGTGTTTTATATAATAATGGTGTATATCCTACCTGAAGGGCTGCCTGGTCTGAGACCAGCACCATTAGTTTGAATTGTTTGAACTGGACTTGGAGGACGTTGAGATATTGGTGGTTCCAATATATCACGATATTTCGATACCATTAGTACAGAGATGAAGTAAACTATAGCCAGGGACAGAAACTGGGCCTGCTTGGTTTCTTCCTAAAATGAAAAAATTGTATACCCCTTATTACTCCTTCACTTTTATTTATTACATTTTAGTTTGAGTATATCGATTTACTTACAACATCTCTGTATATCACAGCTCTTAAACGATTCACATCCATGTCTTGCAATAATTTCTCAGGATCCTTTACAGGACTTAATTGATGTGCCAGATTGTCCACTATGTTCTACAAAAATAGAGATTACATTTTATTCTAGCGTTCAAATGGTTAACATTAATGGCTATTGAGAATGCTATTTTCTATGCAGTATGGCATTGGGCACGAATACATTGTGTCGATATCGATGACGATAATAGATTTGTCTATGTAAATTAAGTTCGATCGGATAAAACATACCTTAGGTGATGTTTGAGCTCCACGTATGAGAGACTGTATGTGCTGTGATTTATTACTAGAACCAATCGGCCGACCTAACATGCTGTACGATCTGCCACGTTCTTTACACTCTAAGCAGTTTCTAACAGCACATGTACAGACCTATAGAAGCATTTCATCAGATGAATATAACAAAAAGTATAGTGAAAACGTACATGTTGAATTTCTATATCACACATATACAGAAGCTGAAAATATTACAACTATTCAACACACTGCTGATTTAAGAACTATTTCTATTAACAAGAGTCTGGTTGTAGACTACAAGAGTGTTGGGGTATTTGGGAAAATTGTTATATTTCTTTAAATGCTTTCCATGAATTTGTTGAACTCGAGAGATTTCTTATTCCACTTGGATCCAATTTCGCGATACTTTGATTTTATTTTTATGGTAGCTGCTGATTTTTCGTTGTATGTAATGTTTCGTGTAGTTAATTTTATGTGCTAATGTTCTAGAAAACACATAAATACGTACATACACGTATGAGAAATTAACACGAAGCATACTATATGTTCTGTCTATTACATTCCTAGTCTAGAGGTATCTTTCGCACATGGAAAGCAAGAAAGAGAAGAATAAAAGTGGAATATGATATTTCTTATTAGAACATATTTAAAAATTAAGTTGTACAGTAGAAAAAAAAATCAGTATAATTAATAACGGGATTAACCTGAATTGGTGTTCGTGTCATCTGTAACAGATTTAATTTGTGTAGTGTGCATAGATATGGTGAATCTACTTAATGTGCATCACAAACATTTAATGTAGTTCTGTCCATCTTATACTCAATGGTAGGTCTATACTTTTCCATGGAATATCGATCACGTAAACTATTTCGCGTGAAATCAGAGGGTAGAGTTTCATGGAGTTTAAAATTGCATAGTGTGGCAATAGTAACGATGTCTGTCTCGAAAATTAAAATACTACGTGGATGATAATACAAACCAGTCGTAAACACTGCCTTAGAATACCGCCACTAGACATATTCTTCTCGGCCTCCAGTTCGCCAAAATTTAATGAGCTGGCGAAGATAAGTACATCAGCCATGTTGACTAGTCTTTGCAGAAAAGAAACCGCTACCTCAATTGGCATCCCCTGAGTCGGTTCAATTACATCCAATTCGCTCTATGAATATCCAAGCACCAATTAAAAAAATAATCCGTCGAAAAGAACTTTCGCCCGGTTATGCTATTCTATGTGTACGAACGGTCTCGTTGAAACATTTATATTTACATTTGGCGAGGTTGCCGATGCTAGAAGCGGTAGCAATCCTCCGCAGGCAATTATAAGATTGTCGGCCAGTTGCGAAATCAGATGAACGGTATTAACAACAAAAATTGCGTTTTCGCTGCTGTTTACAAAATCCAACACCGACTTCGTTGAATGGCTGGAATGAGAGCGTTAAAAATTCCAATTAACTAACCGTGTTATCTTATTTTACAATTTGTGGAATGTACGTACCTCCTCCAGACTTGAATGTCAGTCTCTAACGAGAAGAGGACATCCGAGAGTAACCTCTGATGTATGTAGGACCACTTGAACTCTGGTATTCTGAAAGGAGGTCGTGTCGGTCCCGGACTAAACATTGGTCTCGTGGAAGGATTACCTTGCTTTGATCTTTTTGATTCTAAAATAAGAAAAATAGTTGTAGGTATTCGTAAAACTAAGGGACTCAAGGGACAATCTCGCCTTGCTAATAGACGAAACGAAAAGTTTTTTTACCGAAATGATTAGGATCCACTTGCGTGGATGTTGAGGCACTCCTTGGTCGTTTCTGGGGTGACGATGTTTTTCGTAAGGGTACAGGTAAAGAAGGAGATTCGTTACTGTTTAGATTATCATCGGTGGCCGCTTCGGAGGGTACAGCCGGTAAGCTGGATCTGCGATGAGTATCTACGTGATCTGGAGTTAAGTCATTCAATAACGAATTGTCTCTCGCAACCACGGTAGGACTAACGATTTCAGGCACACCGTCGGGCATATTTTTATTTGCATCACAGACCGTAGATATTGTTGGAATTTGCTGCTTAGGATTTGGCACTTGCGTCACATTATCTACAGAACTTTGTATATCGCTATTACTACAAACACTATCTGTTACTTCTACCTCGTCAGTTCTCACCGGGTTGTCTGACGTATTATCACTTACGTTAGTAGAAATAGTGGACGGCTCCCTTGAATGTTTTTCAGTTACCTTCTCGTCGTTATCATTAATAACAGCACTTTTGCCCTCCGTTACAGAGTCCGCGGCGCATTTGTCACTACTTAACTCACTAGTCACTACTGATTTCTCCTCTTCTACGTCTACCTTTTCCTCGCAGACTTCGGTACTTTCTATTACGCTAGTTGAGCAATTGGGATTCTTCAAGTTTTCCTCGGTATCGTTCTCGCTGGTCTTAACGTTCGCAGTCGCATCCTCCGTACTCTCGACAATGTCCTCCGCGACACTGTCCTCTGTTTTCTCCGCGTCCAAAATCTTGTCCTTCGCATCCCCCAGGTTCTCTTGGTTTTCCGTAGGTGTTAAGTACGCTTCTGAGGTGTCGCTGTCGTTTATCTCTCGGTCGTTCTCCAATTGTAGCTTCTCCATGTCTTTGATATTCGGTGGCTCCGGTGTTTCGCTAGAGGAAGTGACGTTCTCCGAAACAACTTGCTCTATCGAGGCGACGATCTCCGTTGGGGTTTCCTCCGATATCTCTGTTTTCTCGGAAGGTTCCTCCGCGGTAGAAGCAACATCGTCATCGGCAGCAACGTTATCCGCCACGTCGGATGTCTCTTTGCTCGTCTCCTCACTTTCCGCGGAAGGTGCCTCGGTATCTTCTTGCGGTTCTTCAGCGATCGTAGTAGCTGCGTCTGATACATTCGTGTCGTCTTTGGGTACTGTATCCTCTTCCTGTTCAACGTCTTCTGCTTGCGTACTTTTCTCCGTTTGTTTGGCGGGAGAGGATTCGGGAACGGGGTCCTGCGATTTCTGGTCCAACGACTCCTCCTCTTTCTTCAGAACCTCTTGCACCACCATCGAGTCAGGACTGGAACTCTCGATCTTGTGCACCTCGCTGTACAAGTCGCTCGAGCTCTCGAGCGATATCACCTCGCTGGTCTCCTGTGTCGTTGGTATGGATACTGCTTCGCTGTTAGCTTCCTCGAGGATCGTAGGTGTGTCCGTGTGAATCTCTCGCGCCGTCGTCGGTGTTTCGGGTTTGTCGCTCAATCTGGAATCCAGGGATATCACCTCGCTCGACTGGGGAGTGTCCATCGTTTCGCTGTGCGACTTGACGATCGCCGGGCTACCGTCGCTTTCGGTGTTGTCTATCGAGTTCAAGTCGCAGCTGCAGGACTCCTCCAGTCGGTCGTTTCCCTCGGATGCGTCGAACTCCTGAAAATGGAAAGTTGGTCTAAAAAATTCCCGAAACGATAAGATACATTTAAAAAAAAAATCGAATCGAACCTTGTAGTTCCTCTCAATGTGTTGTGCGTCGTGATTTTGTTGATTGCCCCAGGGGGTCGGTTTGGTGTATCCATTATTCCCTGAATGTTGCTGATCCCAACCCGAGATAGTGCTGATTGGCCTCTGCTGTCTCAACTCGGGATCCGTAATGTTATCTGATCTCTGCCTTTCGTAATGCTCGTACATCTGAGCGAACTGCAGTTTGAATTCCTCGTAGGATACCTGAATGACCGGGGCTCGCGTAAATAAATAGCATTTACGACGCGACTTCGAGAGACTCACCTTGGAATGGACGATGGCCAGAGTGTCCACCCACACGCGCCATCCGCCGTACTCGTGTTTAATGGCATGATGCAGAAGCATACGAAACAACGAGTACACCATGTCCGAGATCTTTTGCTCCTCCGTGTTCTTCGGATGAATGTAAGCCATGGCTATCAGCCATTCCTGCCACACGGACATCTGTAGAACCGTTCGTCGATTTTCTCGATTGTTGTTGCAAAGTAACGTCATGTCGGAGAGGAATAGCTTCTTCACTTCCAACAGCTGTTCCGTCTGCTTTGATTGTCGAATTAGCGTCGCTACCACTTTCAGAATCACTGAAACAACACGCTGGATAAGTAGTCTGCGTTAAAAGATGATTCGTCGATTCGTTGGCTTACTTGGATTTTCTAGACGACAATGGGACTCTGGTTCTGGGTGTCTGGCGTAAAGGATCTGCTGACTAATTTGTTCCGTCATAATCTGAAAACATATTTAAGAATAGTATTAGAAGAGGAGATCTAACGAGGGAGCATTCAATGTTTCAATGAAGTGAGAAGGATACCTCGTATAAAACGTTGTACGTCGGCAGCGACAGCGTCTCCTCGTTCAGCAGTAATCTTTCGGCCAGCAGCGTGTACAGATTATGGGGACTCATAACGTCGTATTTTCGTCTGTAATTTAAACTGTCTCACGTTTCAGATCGATAAGAAATTTTTAAGATTGACTAATAGTTTCTCTTTGTCTCGACATACTTATGTGTACTGCGGCTGAGGAAGAATCCCAATAGCTTCAGGGCCTGCAGACGTATCAGCTGGCTCTCAGCGGCTAACAGTTTGAAGATCGTCCTAACGCCCTGCTTCGCGTCAAAGGCAGGCACCATGGACGATGGGTGTTCGGACATTAACGATATAAGCATTTGCAAAACGTCGTGTAGGTTATCGTCCTGCAAACAGAGGCGAAATATACAAACGCGTGGATGTAGTGGGAAAAAGGTTTACAGATTTTTCTCAAGTATTCGTAGAAAAATCCTCACCTCGTGTATTGTCGTTAGGTAGTTCAAAATGCTCTGCAACTCGTCATCCTTCACTCCGTTCCCGATCATTATCAGTTGTTTTAGAAATAACAAAATATAAGAGCGTATTGTCAAAATATCCTTCTGTTGAGGTCGCGGTCCATCTGGAATTAAAGAAACGTACGATAGAATAACTAGCAGAAAGACAAGTATGGAAGTATGTGTTCATTTGAGGATGAGAAATAGCTCACCAAGTCCTTTCGGAGTTATGCCACTCTTGGCTCGTGGATTGGCGACCCAATAATAATATTTAAGCGTGTGCACTGTTTGTAATACTGTGGAGACTCTTCTTACATTAGAATATATTTGCGTGTCACTGAGAAATTCTGTGGCCAAGTACGAATAAAGCCGGGTCTGTACTGGCGCCGGCGTATATATCCATAGAGCGGGATTAAAAAGGACGTGATCCAATAGCTGCCATGTTAGGAATGAAAAGTAAAACAACTACATCACCATAGATCTGCCTGTTCTTCGGACACACCAATCTAGCCGACTTTTATGAGTTCATATGCCTCCTTACTGTACGCCTGCTTAGCTCGGGTATTTTCGTAGTCTTTGGAGAACGTTCAACAAAAATTCTTGACTCCAAACAAATCTTACCAGTTGCAATTTCGTGGTCGTATATAAATTGAAATCTTGTTAGGAAATTTTACGTAGGAGTTGAACATTTACAGTTGTGCAAGGGTACCGGTATAGAAAACACACGGGGAAGAACCAAAGAATCGAATGTGCCAATAAATTCATTGTAACAATTTGTATAACAAGGATAAGTATAAAGGACAATAGAGTGACACTTCATGCACCGAAATTAATACTGAGAATCTGGTAACTTTTAAGGTAATATTGAGACAAATATTGAATTGTATGCACAGGGATTGTAGAACCAATATTAGTATAGACATCGTCAAAGATTTTGTTGATATTATTTACCGATATCTTTCGACACAAACACTGAAACGACGATCTTCCTTTCTTTCATGATTTAGCTGCTGCTCGCGGGTTAAGGATGTCCCAATATTTTTTATAGTGCGAATAGAAAAAAAATAATTATAAATAGCTTCCTCGAAGGCAAAAGGCATCCTTGGTAGAACAAGAAGCGAGATATTAGAAATTTCAAAGTTAAAAATAAAAGATAGTATTCTCATGGTACATGTCTGCAGCAATTTCTTAAGTAGAGAACTTAGAAAGATTTTATCACAGCAAAGATAGTATTCGTCAGCATTGCAAAATAATAGTCGGAAGTTTTCATGTGGAAGCAACGTAGTATCAACAAAAAAAATATTTTGCGTAGCCATATTATGAAATCAGGAAGCCTAAAAGTCGGTAGATTGCATGCGATCCAAAGATTCGATGAACATAATTAATGTCGTTCATGAGAAAGTATAATCATGCTTAACGTATTAAACGGTATAAACAAAAATACACATACATACATTGTAAATAGCATATATAACATTCCGAGCATCTACGAGCAGTTCGTTGCGCAAGCTATGACAACGAGTATTGTATAGAATAGCTACAGAGGAAACTATGACAGATCTTTCGCTCATGCTACTATACATGATTGTAGGTGAAACGAAAAAAGGAAAATGGAAATGAGGGTTGCACACCATCAATGTATCATGACATACGAGGGTATCGGTTTGTACAGGGACTCTGCTAAAAAATTTCAGTTAAGATCTTGCTGGGAAATCTGAACGTGAACTACTCGTTAGAGGTTCAAATCCTAATGACCTAATATGATTTTCTAGTTATACGATGACTCACTGTTTCTGGTTCAGGTAATTGTTATAGTTATGTACTTGAATCAAATTTAAATCTAGTTTGTATGTTTGGGTCAGATCAGTTAAGATAATTCGTCAGATAATGTGAAATTTTCTTTTAGTCTTTGATTTACTTGGCAAAAATTGGCATATGATTTCAACATTAAAATGATGTAATTATCTTAACTTGTTTGATAACTTAGATACAGGATGAGACATTTATCTATGTTGATAACTCTGTAAGTATTAATTTCAACATAAATTAGATCTAAAGAATACTGCATAGTTCAAAGAGTGTTCATCTAAAGCGCTATCAAAACTTCTCAAAACCAGATATCAAAATACTCTTTAAAATACACAATATTACACGTGAACAATTTCTGTTCACAATTAATGATCATTTTCTACTCTCGTGCAAGCTATGTTCTTCGATTCGACTAATATCTTAGAATCTACTTCGAATACAATTGAACTTCAAGTCTAAATTCTTTTCTACTTCCGAGGACATTCTGCCTTTTGTTTCAGTAATTCCGTTGATACTAATAGGCTTAACTCTAATCCGTATTAAAAACGAACTAATGACTCATCGATACCTGTTTTAATAATAAATCGCTGTTTGCGCTGAGGCAGGTCACCAAGTGCTTCGTGAGCTCCAAGAAGGATGCAAGGACCTCTGTGGTGAGATGGTCTCTGCTTGCTCTCTGCAGCATGTAGCTAATTACCAAAAATCCTCTGTTTTGTACCATATGTTGCTGCACGGTTTGCGAACTTTCCACCAAGTCGCAAATAAACCCCAACAGTTTCGAACTGAAATACAAAATCAAGAAAATGTTGATTTCATTCGAATCATCGTAATATAAAATTAGGAATTCGATAAGGCGCTTACCATAACGTGGGATCTCGTTTAACATCGTTAGGTGCTATGCAATCGTAAGGCATATCTAGTTGCGAGAACAAAGGGAACAATACTTGAATGCCACCGATCGAATTCAACGTACTATGAATGGAATGCGTGATGACAGCTTTTACATCCTGTAAATAGGCAATAGAAGATTCGATCAGCGGTTTTTGAACTGTCTGTTCCATAACCTGTTGTGTGTGTGAGTGCGTTCGAAATCGTACCTGTAGCATAAGGGCGTGTGGTGTATGTACAAAATAGGAGACGTTGCCTTTCGGTGCACTTTGCAGGCAAAGTTGAGAATCCGTTGCAACCGGGTTGTACATGAACACGATTGCATTCGACAGCTTACCATCGTAAAGCACCTATAAAATGAAATTGTTAACATCGTTCTTCTTATACGCTCGTCGAACTTTCTACAATCGCAAGTGGTGATTAATCTTTGAAAGTTCACTCGAAACAATTGCATACAATTTTATTTTCGCAGCTTCCTTCAAGGAATTACACGACAGTGCAAACTTTCGAAGTTTATTCATAACTAGTCAAATTCATTACTACACGGTTAAACAAACGTGCCACACATCATAAAGAAGTTTAATGTGATTTTAGTCAATATAGTCTCTGGTGAATCTTCGAGGAGACATTCACGCTTAGAAAGGTTTCCTCCAAACTCAGTTTACCCATTAGTCATAGTGTCCATTGCTATCAATATCAATGCTCTTTAAATTAATAGCCACAATAAATACTTATGCTAGCTGAGTATGAAACAAAGTGAAACTTCGTCAATCTGGAATAGAAAGACGAACTGTACCGTATTTATCGGACATCCAGATTAACGAGGGATCATCGTATTAATAAAAGAACCGTGACTACGTATTACAATTAAAAAAAAAAAGACTAGGTACTGAATGCAGGCAGCAAAGGAATTCAGATACTACTATATCAAGCGGATAAAACTTAATTCGTGGTTGGAAGGAACGTCGTACGAGTGTTTAGAAAACAAAAATTCACAACAAGCAGTCACGCAATCGATAGATACAAACTTATGTGTCGCAGTCAACGTCCAAAGAAATTCATTGTTCTGGGAAAAGATATTCGTAGTGATGGTCGATAATCAGGTAATTACCTCTGACGAACTCGAACGCAGTAACAGAGTGATTAACAATGTGCAAATCAAATGTGAACGGGAAAAAGAAAATAAAAATGCTTACAGTTTGCATACTTTGGTCCACCATGCTCGTGAGCTCCGGCTCATCACTCACCCTTTTGTGATTGTCAGGCAGATTCAGGTAACACTCGTTGTCAAAACGAAACTGACTCTGCGAACGAACCAAAGGGAACACGATATTTAATATCGAAATTTTTCCAATATCTGGTTCGTTAAATTCGGAATAAATTCTGTTATTCATGGGAAATTTCGATATTATGTACAGCAAGGATCTGTTTTCCTACGTACCTTATATCCAGGCCCCAGTCTATGCATAGCGCATATTTGATGCGTTGTCAGAGCTTCGCTGAACAGATATATTGCACTCATTTGTCCGCAAAATACACGCTCTTCGTCCAGTTCCGGAGTAGCTCCGATGTAACATTTGTCAAAGGGCTGCAAGAAATTTCGAACGTGTACTTTCCTTAGGCGAACATTTTTAACGCACAAATTCGTACATCCGTTTCGCGGACTCGATGATTTTAATATCGTACAACAAATACGCAAATTAATAACCGACACAGAGGATACGTAAATTAACTTACATCGTTTGTCGAAACGAACCACGCCATTTCTGTGCTCGATGCCAATTGACCGTTGACCAAACATTTAATTTCGCTCTTCGTCCACCTATTATATATGTACACTACGGCGATCATATACCACTGCGAAAATAAACGTTATTGGGTTTGGCAAAATCGCTTCGAACAAATTCTCCGTGTACACTTGAAAACAATTCCCGAGTGAAATTGAAGGTTCAGAGATAGAAGGATCTATACTGAGATCAATGAGACGAGTCAGCAAATGTATACAAGTGTCCCTGAATGTGACTCGTAAGTATCCTTTGGCAGCTAATGACCGCAGCCATACATGTTTTTCCTCGCTGACTGGGTTCGTTGAGCCTAGTATTTTTCGAATTGTTTTCAAGTGTCTCTTCTACTAACGCGTACCAGTACGCACCTTTCGTGGTTGAAATTCATATTTGACACAATGCTGGAAGCCCTTGCCCTTTACTTTCATAGAGGTGAGGACCAAGCAGTTCCCTACGAAATGCGCAGAGTATCCTACTCCCTTACTAGTTTTAAAACTAGAAATAGAGGAAAGAAGAACAATTTAATATATTTTTAACGAACGATAGCGGTACCCTTTTGGGCGTAGAAGACCTAAATGGAACGTATTAGTTGAAACGAACGGTAATAAGATCTGGATTTTACCTATTTTTTTTTTTTCATTTTTATCGATCAAATGCTAGCGAATTCTGTAGGGGGAAACAACGGTTGTCAACTATATGGGAATCGAATTGTTTCCGCGTGAAAGGATGTGATTAAATTGGTGTAGGATGCGACTGCTCCAATAGGAGGCTTTTTCGCGTGAATGCGAACGAAGCTACGTTTAATCAAATTCGACTCTGTCGATTGAATGGATTCGGTGGAACGTGTTTTTCTTTTTTTTGCCGAAGGTCAGTAACATAAACGATTCTTTCAGGTAACTACTTGGACTCGAGCGAGTGTTCGCGGAAGGGTGCTTGATGCAAAGAGCACTTACCAGTAGAGGTACGGCTTTTCTCGTTCGATATTAACGGAGTTGATGGGGTCCAAACGAAACCACGTGGTGAACGTGAACCCATTCTCGTGCGGCCACCTCGCAAGTGGAGGCAGGACGATTGCCTGAAGACGTTAAGGTAAGAACAGTCAAACACAAAACTAATTTTCTTACGCATACAGGGTGGTCGGTTACCCCTGGGAAAAATTTTAATAGGAGATTCTAGATCAACAAATTGGTATTCTTGATTTTCGTCTTATTTTGGCCTCTAGAATCTCTCATTAAAATTTTTTCTGTATAAGTCTCCGAAATAGTGAACTTCGTGATAATATAATGGACCTTCGATCAACAGTATGTTTAATTTCGATCAATCACAAGCGTTTATACAAATTTAGAGTTTAAGTTTCACGAAGCAATTATCAGAAGTTTGAAGGAGTTTAAAATCGAGCATGGGTCGTAAGAGAGACTTGTTAGTTCGGCAAAAAGGTGGATAGCGTAAGGTGGAATTGACTTACCGATCCTTTCCTACCGGGAAAACTGAAAAACACGTCAGGTCCGTTTCGTTGCGGCATTTGACGGAGAACATTTAACAGCTTTGCCGAATGCCGTGGCTGCGGCGCGAAACAAAAAGAATAAGATCGTACAGAACATACGTAGGAGCAGAAAAAGCGGCGGGCATGGAAGGAAAGTTTACAACCATATTAGAAGTTTCCTTTTCAGCCTGGCCGGTCGGAAACTTTGTCGAAACGGAAAGTTTCCTTTTCTTACCCATTTTCCTTTTACTGCTTTCATAGCGCCGAATAAAAGTTTTAATTCCTTCACCGTTATGCTGTAGCTGGCTAACACTCCGAGCATGTCGATCAGCAAGTCTGTCGGAACAGGGAAATTACTTTCGCGTTAACTGCATGCATCGAACAGGGATTAGATCTACGTGATAAGGATTTACCTGCGACAACAGTTTCCGCGCGAGACAACCGATGCAACACGTGTTCTATGAGGCTTACGTCTGTACATGCTTGCAAATTCCTCACGCTTTTCCTTAAAATAGCGATAAAGACGCTCCATATTTCGGCCTGAAACAGAAACGCGTAAAACGTTGATGATATACGACACGCGAGAAATGCAGATATTGAAAGACGCGTTCGCGAGAATACGCTCGGGAGGAATCGTTTAATTCTGCTCGGCGTTGTCTCCCGCGACGCTGGGTATCAGGGATTTTATTAAATTCTTCGTCGCTGCGTTCCCAGACCGTATTTCTAGATCTTTGGTCGGTGCTAGTGTCTGCGATTTTTCTTTTGTGTGTGTTTTAACGCATCGGATATCTTAAAATATGTAGCAATATCGCGATTACTCTAAACATCGTGCGTCAACAAATTGAGTTTAGGGGCATAGTCGGGGAACTAGCAAATTATAATTAAGGGTTCCAGGACATCGCATAGTTGATATCGAAACTATTACACCGGCGGCGATAGTTGAAGTTATTTAAGCCCCGTCAGAGAGATCGGAGATCAAAAGTGAGCTAACCGACGAACTCGTGTAATCCGTTACTAATATGCGGCCAAAGTCAGGAAGCGGGATAACCGCGAAAAAGAGCGAGAGAGATAGGATTCTCCGGCGAGTATCGTTGAAATCCCGAAAATGCCGTTGAAATTCGCCCGGCTTGGAATCTGCGCCGCGCGGGCCGAAGTTTTAGCGTACGAGAGTTAAGGGTATCCGGATAATGTAATATAGTGGTTTTTCGTGAGCGTGTAGTGGGAGTCCCCCCGTCCCACGCGAGAGGGATGTCGCGATTAAACTTAATCCTTCCCAGGGAAATATTCCCTCGGGTATTCGACTCTTGGGGGATCTCGTCGGCGACACACTGGAACACGGGTACTCATTGGAACAGAAGCTCACCGGGATAGACGATCCCGAAATTTGGATCGAGGCTATCGTGGATAATTACATCGGTCGAAATCTGGATTACGTTCTTCACGGTCGACGGAGGACGAGCTCCTCGACCGGATCTTTGTGACGTCTTTTTCATCCACCGTGTTACGAACACTCGGCTCTATTTTATACGTTATTAAGTTAAACTTTGCTTTTTCATCGTTCCCTGGAAAGCCGAGGGAGCTGAAATTCTAATTTACGACGCTCCGCTGCGCGCTGTCGTTCGCGAGGATCCGGATAGTAAATTTAGATAAATAGCGTATTTATGCTACAACGACGTAACTAGTTTTTGATCAAAGTGGAGGGAAGTGTCTTGGTGCTTTCAGCGGATTCGAAGGGAACAGGGGGGGAAAATGGACTGGCATTAAGGGACGTCGGAAGAATTCGAAGCAAGCAAACGTTATTACGCTCGATATCGATTCGTTCAATGGATATCTCGCGGCAATAATACAGAAGCATTATTTCCCTTTATATCGTTATTGCAGCGTAACCCGTAGACAGTTGCATTGCCGCGTTATGTATATTGGGACACGTAGACAATAAAACGTAACCGAAACGAGATCTCGTTCGCGTAACACCAAATCCAACGCGGGAGTTACGCGGATTTAGGTGATTAAACGTAATACGGTACTAGAATTTAATGATTTGCTTTAATCCCTGAAGATCGTCAGACAACGGAACCGTGTTTTAGTTGGCCTCTTTCTTATCAGATCGTTCCACGAGTAATGCCACCTCCTCCCAAGCTAATCTTAGGTATATGAGGATTAATACCAATAGCTATATTTTTCATCATTATTCATTCGGTGAATGTACATAGGAGGTTCTTAAAAATGAATTAATTGGGCAATTATAAGCTGTAGGGCAATGATTGTTTCATATTCTAAAATATTTGACGTGTCGATATTGCGCGATATTGAGGCTATACATATATACTTCGTCTGTATTAAATTCGTTGGTTTATTTCAAATATTGGATTTCAACTGTTTGCTTAATATACAATTCATTTGAATTAATCGCGCAATATTCGGTTTCCAATATAGGAGAAGAAATTAAAGAACGGTGTAATTAATGAATTTCATATTGCTTATATGTTTCCACAGTTTTTTTTAATAATCCACTTTTAAGGGGGAAAAATGTTCTCCGTACCAAAAAATGTCCACATCGATAAATCAAATTTTTATGGAACGCGGAGTGCAAGGATCTGGTCCTGATCTTGCACAATTACGTTATCCATGGGAATATTCGTCCCCGCGAATCCGTCCATTTTGCTTCGTGCATTAAAACGTACTTGTGGGGCTGGCACCTACTTTTCAACAACCGTGTCACGCTAAAAGCCACCGCCAGTGTACGGCTTTTAAAGCTGATTGCGACACCGAAGAGAGCTATTCTTCCGATAACTTTGCTGTGTTCGATGGCCGTCATGTTGCGTGTCCTTGCATTTAAGAAATCATTCATTGATTAAATATCTAGTATTAATTTATTGTGTATCGTTTACAAATGTTCAACACATTTCTGAACAAATTACGACAGCGTAAATTCCACGTGTACCACGTACTTTTGCGTTTACGGTACGAACCGATGCGAAAGCATAATTCTATTTGCGATATTCCCGTTGACAAGAGGGAAAACATTCCGTAGAATAAAAAAGTTAACGAATATAGGTCCCTTTGCAAAAGAGATTTAAAGTACACGGGAAATCCAGTGATTGAAAAACCACCCTGCAAATGAATTCTCCTTGAAAACGAGACCATTGAATCCGTAACGACAGATGGAATTTCCGTGGGTTCAGAGCCGATGCAGTTTAGGTTTTTGAAATCTCTCTGCTCGGGTCGCATTGGTCCGCCGTTGGATGTTATCAATTATTCCCAGGCATCGTGCGCCCCTGCTCTTTGCATATTTAAACACGCCGCGTCCAGGGACTCATGATTAAGTATCTCGACTCGGATAACGAGGACCGCGGAAGTATCGGCTGCAAAAGGAGGCGAAACGGAACCGAATCGTCTCTCCGTTTCGACGTGATTACGGAACGGGAACGCTCTTTTTTTTTTTCTCTCCCCCGTTTCGTTTCTGTTAATTATATCGTTATAAAATCAGCGGCCCTCCATCGCCGGTGGGCTCTCTCGCCCTTAATCAGATCTTCTTTTCGCGTTTCGTTCTCGATTCTTTCGCCGATACAGTCACCGATAAATTCAATCTGCGACGGCGTCGTTGTAATCTTATTTAAATCTCGTCACCCGCGGTTCCGTTTCCATCGCTTATCATCTCGAATTCCGATATTTCGTTTCCTTTTATCGCGGATTGAAACACAACCCTGAAATATTCCAGTCGCGATTGCCAGTTCCACGGGTTTCGTTTTCAGCGCGTTATTGGATTCGGGACAAGACGCTGGTGGATCGTTGGTGTGTTTACAATATAATACCTTTGAACGGTAATCTCTGAATATTACGCGTTTCGATGTACCAGGATTAGTAAGTCGTTCAACAAGTCCTTAGAAAAAGATAGAAACACAAATTATTTATTTCTCAAAATAGGCATCTGTTTGGGCGGTGACCTCCTCGTTACACGTAAACCGTTGTCCACCGAGTTCCAATAGTAGTAGATAATGTTTGTATGTTTTTCGAACCAAGTTGTTATCCTTGGCTAAAGTCGCGAAGAAGAGCATTGACTTAGCGCGACAGTTAGGTGGGGATTTTTGGTGGGGGATTAGCCAGCACGAGCTACCTGCCTATCCCCTGGTACCGAAAAGTTCGTGGATGCTCGGCAACTTTCGGTCTCAGTACGGTAGTAGCTTCCGAGCATTCGAGATAATAGTTGATCGCGCTACAAAAGTTTCATCATGGCTGAAATGGTATCATGGCGGATAACTGAAGTTGCGAGCATTCTTCAGTCCTTTCTAAGCTTCGGGGTGACAGGATGCCTAGCATCCACTACCCGAGCCAGTCTACGACACGCAATCATCGCGACGTAAGTGCTCTCCTTACATTGGAGGTAAAGTTTTAGTTTGTTGATTGAATTGTAGTTAATTAAGCTGGGCACTGCCCATGCAGAGATAGTTAAACTATAGGTATACAAAGGCTTCGTACCAAACATGGTGGATATATGGAACTGGTAACTCAGTATCCTACTGAAACTTTGGGCTACAATTGTAGATGCGCTGATTTGATGTATCCCAATCCCGACACCCAAAGGGAGTATATGCTGTAATACGTATAAAGCCTTTGCATATCTATAGTATGTACATCAGAGCTACCTAACGATTCGACGATACTCAATGTACATTCATTAATGTAGATTTAGTAGGCATAATAATGATACACGTAACTGAAATCTGTTTTAAAGCTGTGGTTTCAGGTGACCAAAGAAAGCTGCTATCCAACGAGAAACCTTTAGTTTTCTTCGCTTTATTTTATGTTTCCTTTATCATATCCATGTTGCTCGGAACAATTGATTCGCGACTATTGTGCCGCGAATCAAGTGCATGAATCCGAACATGGTTGGCGTGTTGGTAACAGGGTCTACGGAGTCGTTCACAGTTCACGTGATAAACGATTAACTTCGGCCGGGACATTCAAACTCGATAGCAGTGAACCGTGAATGCGGTGCAGCGTAGAGCCTTTACGACATCCTTCCTTTGGAAGTCTGATGTACTCCGAACAGCTGGTGTATATAGCATACTTCAGATTAGAGTCATGAGGGCTCGCATCAAAGGCAATGCGCGCTACACGCGCGTAAGCACATGCACAAGAAGAACCCAAGTTCCGTTTGACAGGGTCTAGGAGTGTTTCTCTATGCACGGTTGCGCTGACGATCGCTTTTGCAAATTCTGACAGCCACAAAGCTTTCTTACGTTCGCTATCAAACTAATCTTCTCGTAACTTCGCTTCTGGATTAAGAAAATTGGAACGAGATCGCTCTACCGTCTTATTCGAAGCTCGCGGAATATTTATTCGTACGAAATAGTTTGTTTGTATTGAATTTTATGAAAATGTGAATCTTCGAGTTTCCATAAAGGCGGATGGGAAGTAAAGTTGTAAAGCCAGATGAGTTTTTTGGCGAACGTAAAGAAGAATGGCAAACTCGAGGTAAATAAAGAAACGAGGAGCACCGGTTCATTTAGAGAATGGGGCAAACAATTCCGACTTCGTCTCAGACTTATTCTCGACAGCGCGCTGTCAAGTTCCTTTTGATCAACTTTTCGACTTTAATTAACTTGACGACGATTTCGCCAGTTGCATTTATAATCTTTGTCTTCGGAGCGTCCTAAAATATCAGCAATCTAATATCCGTAACACGATTACACGGTGGAAATTTCGAATTGTCTCTGCCAGCGTTCCCCGTGAATTATAAATAGCTATTTAAGCCCTGGATTAAGCTCGGAGCGATTTTAATTATCAGCGTGGCCGTAAATAGAAATCAAGCACAATAATATCTCAATGATTGCAGTGTAACGTGAAAGGCAATTATACGTTTGCATTAATATTAGAGAACGAAGGGAAACGTTTGAACAAGTAATTTGCGGTACAACGATACTAACGAATAGTTCTGCATTTGCAAGGGAAACGTTCGTGCCTCGAGAAACAAAATAAATTTTCGCACGAAACGATTTGCATCCCCGCAGTATCCGAGGCTAATGAACATAAAAAGCTCTCGTTGTGCAAATGTTTGAACTGGACTCTTGGGGAAAAACAAACGAACGCTTTCTGAATCGAGTTACCGAGCACCAAACATTAACAGACGAAACGTTTTCCCTCTGTAAGTGGAGAATGTTAGTGAAACAGTTTCTCTGAAGTATTATTGACTTAAACATTGTACAGAACTCCATATAAGTGGCGAATAATCGGGAGTTTCTGTACCTTGAAACCATTATATTATATCTTCAGGCTAAAAGGAGACGTCAGTATGTTCTATTTCTCGTGACACGTTCTGTTTAATCTTGAAAGTCACGTTACGCTTCCCACTTTCTATGTAACACCTTTTCTAAATAGTACTTACAATTAGAGTAATTCCAGAAATGCTAAAACCATTATATTTTTTATATTCTTGGAAAGTTTCAGCAGAAGCTTGCAAGAATTTAAATATTCTTAATTAACGTGCACGTTTCCAGCGAATTCAGATTCAGATGTTCCTTGTAATTTCTTGAATACCAAATTGCAGGTTGTGCAATTTACTAGTAGAAGAAACGTAACTAAAAGGGTAGCGTAACGACGATGGGAACATAATTTTCACCGCAGTTTCTTTTCCTTACGACGATAAAGAAACAATGGAACTCGTTTATTATTCGGTTCTTTTTGCCCTTTTTAATAATGTAGACAGCAATTATCTTTGTACCTTTGGGGAAGCCTCTATTAAAGCGACGATATTAATTCGTTGAGGTTTCTTTCGTGGACAATTAAATGAATACGAGTCATCAAACTGGCGGAGCTTTAGATTGTTAATATTTTAATAACGACGTACAAACCAATACTGTCTACTATCTACAAACTATATTTTGTTATTTTGCATGAACATTTTGTATTGAAACACAGCATGCAATAAATTTGTGAAACTGTGTACCTTTCGTATCGTATCACGATTGAATAATATCGGAAGCGGGAAACGAGAAAATATGGATGGCACAGAAAGGACGAGACGGAAAATGGTAGAAATGACTTCGTAAAACCGAGAAATCAAACGAATTCAATTTATTTGCTTCGGTCGATACATGCGCCCCGTTGCCGGGATCTGTATTTATGTAAATTGTAGGTTAAATCGGGGTGAGATGGAGCGGTATTACCGCTGATGGCGAGATCGATGGTTAGAATAAGCTTCGTGGTCTTCGCGAATGGCAAACATTTACACTGTACCGGATACATTGCATACGGTTTCCATTTACATTTTCTATATACGGTCTCGCGTGACAGCTTACGTTCCCTTCTTTCATGCATTACTCACGGTTACCCCGTCTTATAGTTACAGGGGTCGATATTCGACTCTGCAAATATTGTGCCAAGATTTGATCGCAGTATCACCGATAGATGTTCGAAGAATAATTTAATTTACTTTACGCGTCGGTAGAAAGGTCCACTTCTTATTAGCAGAGACACGAAAATTGATCGCGTGATCCCCGTCTGGAAAGTTTCGCGAAGAAAGGTGAGGGTCTTTCGAGACGTAATTGCAAAAGTGGCGAGCAATGGAATGGCCGTTTCGTAAATGGTAACAATGAAATACCATTCGGTATTATAGACGTCATAACTTAGCGATAGCGCAGAGGCTTGTGGCATTCTCTGGAATAACCAGGAATTGGCCTGAGCATGCCGTGCATTCCTGCGTTCGTACGTCCTGACGATTGCCCCGTCGATACCGTCGTCGCGAGAACTTTGCTCCGAATTGCGATTCGCGGCCATCGATATTTCTTGACGCGGGCGAAAATTGTTTCCGGCGCCACCGATATTTCTAGCACGGTTCGAAACTGACGTCCGGAAGCAAGATGTAGCGATCCCTGGATAACTCGTACGATTTCTCCCCGGATAAGTGAAACGAAGTCCCCCATCAGAGAGAGACGAGTTTGCTCGTGTAGTCGATGATCATAGAAGAGAGCACTGCTGTCCAAATTTTAATTATTTTCATACATCCGAAAGGTATTTGCATCTGCTAATCGATAGAGCTTAAAACAACATAGCTTATAGTTACTTAATAATTAACCCGTGTTGAACAGCGCGTAGTGTTTGCGTAATATCGGTAATGATCATTTTGAAATGACAACAGAACCTATGTAAACAGGGTGTCTACTCAATTAATTTGTCATAATATCAATCGATCGAATATATGATGCTTTCAACGCATAGGGTGTCTTGCAATGAACGTACTATACGCGAAATTAAATCGCACGTAGTACCGTACTTTACGATCATTTCGTGGCACTTTTTAATCTCGTATCGGTACGAGTTTGTGGTAGTGGCGGGTAAGAATTTATTAGTTACGTATCTGCGAGAGGAAATAGCGCGTTGAACAATAGGCGACGCTCTCAAAAGATATGGCTCGCAATTAGCCGCACGGGTGGTCAAGACGGCACGAATAATTTTGACTAATGGCTCATCTTTTCACTGGCGTACTTTATTTTAAGGCTGTTATATGGAGAAATATAAATAAATCGTATATTAGCCATGTCTCCTCCAAGGAAGGGTTTGAGAGCATATTTGTAAAGCCATAAGGTACAAGGGTATGCAAAAGAGAAATCGATTCTTTGAAACTGCTAACCCAGAGCAGCCCCTTAATGCCTTTCCTCGCGCCTCGAACGCTATAAAGGAAATCATTCTCTGTACGGGAACTCCTTGGAGCATTCAAGCATCCGCGTAACACCGCGAGCGTAATTCGGATGGCAGCAATTCAGCGGGAAGTGCCCACAGCAGCCGTAAATAAATTTTCAATTCCAAAGGTCTTGGAGAGGCTGTCGATGCATCGTCAAAGTCCGCGCGTCCCGCGTTCACCAGCTCAAGGGAAATAGAGTTATACGAGGCTGCCACGTTTCAATTACTTTGGCGGTGCTCGTCCCCCCTCGTCGCCCCGCAACTACCTAAACCGATATGCGAAATTTGCCTAAACCCACGGGTACGCTGTCGCGGAGCTAGATAAATATGACGCTGCTGGTTGCAGGACCTTGAACCGTTTCCCTCTTGGCGAAACGCAATTTAGATTCTATCTCATCGCGGGGGCGCGCGTTACCTTCGAGTCTTTCGGTCGGATCGCATTTTTCCATCCCCCTCTCTCCCTTCTACGCGATTTTCGTTTCTATCGGTTGTATTTCCAATCTCCGTAAATTGCAGCCCCCCTCCTCCCCTCTTAAAGCGCGGACCGGTACATTGATTTACTCGGATAAAACGTCCGTTCGGCTTACGCCAATCGTCGAAGCTCTTACCCATCGTTCCGTAATATTATTTTTCGATTGTTTGTACCTCACGTGCCACCGATTTACCGACAAGAGCTTTTCGTCCCGGAAAGAAATTCTCCGAGTCTCCTTTCGCGAGGAAAATGAGTCAGTTAAGTCCGTTCTTTCGCGCAATGTAATTTTCCATCGACGGCGCAACGCTCGTCGGCGTTTCGTGGAATTTGGCAGAACGGTCGATCGTGTTTACCGTATTTTACAAACTATGCAAACAGGCAGGACTTTCTGCGGACGCGTAGCGCGCGCGAACGAAAGTCAGAAATACAATTACTGTCACGTTGGCCGGTAACGAGATAACTTGAAAGAAAATAGAACGCTCCGCGCTTCTGTCAGTCGCGTTCATGTAAAATGAAGACGAGAGAAAAGACAGGGGAGCGAAATGAGGAAAAACTAACGGAGAAGAGGAAATGGGATCGTGCTGTGGATTAATGACGCTACTTTCCTAGTGATTGGAACGTGTCAATCAATACACGACTGGGTAGACGTCCGCTATCAGATTGCACTCATCATTACCGAGGATCGTTCGTTGTTTGACTCGCGTTCTCTCGTGCTCGATTTCCACGAAGGTGTCTCGTTATCCCTTTTCCTTTTTCCGCGTCTATACGCCCCCTCAATGATCCCTTTCTTCTTTTTAAATAAAGTCATTTCGAGATACACCAGGTGGGTAGGATCGACGCGCGAATATTCGAAGAGCGTAAGACTTCGATCGCCCAGAGGTTAATCATCAGTTTTAAAATCTAACTACATTATTCTTTGTAATTGTATCAGCCTTGCGAAGATGACGCGTTGTGCTTCGCCAAAGAATAATGTCATCGTCGAGAAGTTTGCAAGTTCGACCCGAACGCAGAAAGTTGTTCCTTGTAAGTGGCCTTAATCTGTCCGCAGACAAGTTCTTCGTTACACTAAGGAGACCCTTAACGAACGCCTGATATCGAATTTACGTCGTCGACAGCCTCTAAGAGAAATTTTAAAAGCCGTCCGGTAAACTGTTTGAGTTATTAAATTTTACGGAACGTGTGTTTGCGTTTGTGTTCGAAATTTCGTTTCGTCGGCAGTTCGACAAGACGTCACACGACGTAATATCACAGGCAAAGATATTTATAAACGCGTTTCAATACACAGTGGCGTGAATCAAATAACTCTAATCCACGAATCGTATCGAAATTTTTCGATCTACGATGCTCGTAGCTGCCATAATTCAAATCATCGCGGAAAAATGTTGCGGCGCGCGTGATACACACAGTTCGATAATAAAGTGGGCGTAGTGGATTGACGCGATCAGGAAATTGCACGTGGAATTGTCAATTACTGAGCGAACGTAACCTAATGATGCGGTTCGGATCGGAAGATATTGGATCTGTGCCTTGCTGGATGCATCGCAAATCGGTCGAGGTCTCGTTGTAATTCGAAGTACGCGGCCCTAAAATTGTAATATCGTGTTTTACACGCAATTACAATTAGCGTTGTCGGTCTAATGGCTCATTGGATGCACCTTCCAAGCACCGTGCAAACTATACATTCGAATTTCATGCGATTTTAGCGAACGTACAATAGAACGTAGAGAAGTTGACAGCATATCCAATGGAATTTTCGCTTTGCTTTTGCGGAAGTGAAACAGTTTAGAGCGATGGCTCGTAATAATTTTTATCACGAGGATTCGGTTGTCTTATCGAAGTAACGGACGTTTCTGCGAGCGGGCAAATAGTCGTGACCGATGGTGCACCATATCTCGTGGTGCTTACGTGCGTCGCGTGGTAAACTCTTTGAGACGTAGATTGGACAGCGGAAAGTCAAACTGCTGACCAATGAGTTTCTCGTTCCACGTTGGGATAAGAGGCGGTCGTAATGCTCGCAAACGTGTCGCGGAAGATGGACGAGCCGCGTGAAAGCGCTCGGGGAAATAAAGCGACGACAACCGAGCAAGTTTCGTGGAGGAACCATTGAAACAGCAAACCAGAAGTTGCCGTTCCCGTCTCCACGGTGTCGAATCTTTTCAACAGTTCAACGCACGAGACTTCGTTCAAGCGAAAAAAGCTGTCTCGAACGGTATATAACAAACGAGACAACTGAATTAAGAGTTCAGTTCTATAATTGGCGTAATATTCTTTAGCTGAACGGGTATCCTCGCGACGAGATTCTCGAGCACAATCGTTACACGTAATAACAGAGCTCGTTAGCGAGTGTTACATGGGACCTGGCAGATTAATACAACTTGCGCGCACAGGGGGTGAATAAAGTCGAGCAACGACGGCTGAGATTCGGAACGACTCGGTTATAATTTCGCGACTGAGCTCCATGTCGTTACAAACATCCAAGATTACATTCGAGAGTTGCATTTCGATGTTGCCTTTCCTTTCAGAGACACTGTCGATGGTCCCCGAGGAGGAAAGTTTAATTAACGCTTCGCAGCGAACAACTCGTGTTAATTACGCTGCTCGAAACAATTGGAGGATCGCGTTTCTGATCGAGTCAAGAGTACGAACTAAATGGCAAAATTGAAGACGATGTTGTGTATTTCATACGATAATACGCTAAATAATTGAACTCGAGTCGAGAGAATAGATTTATTTTCGGAATGTTTCGCCAGGACTTGTCGTGTATCGAAAATGAGGATGATTGTTTAATAGGAGGATACGTGTTCGAGAGTGCTTTACGTGGTAATAAAATCTGTAAAATTGCCTCGATCAGAATGAAATCGAGTGAAAAGCTATCACACGCAGGACTGGCTAGCTCCGTTTGCTCGACTTCATCACCTCATCACGGGCTTATCGGCTTCATATATCAAGGGGATTTATTCTTACGTATCTTGACCTTCGTCGAGGCTATCTCGTTGAAAGTACCGCACGTTCGGTGATCCACGTTTAGATTCATGGCATCGCGGCAATCTTGTGCACCGGCTCCCAAGCGCGATCGAAAGAAACTACCCCACGTGTGCAGTTTAGGAGATTGAGACTACGGTTTTACGAGCGTCTCAACGAACTGCTGGAATTGTTTTCAATGGCGTAGCTTTCAAAAGCTCGTTTTATTAGTGTTTAGACTCTAATAATATCTCTGCACTCGATTATTCCGTGTACAAACCTGCGAGCACAATCGATATCAATGGGAAAATATAATATGTCAAAATAATTTAAGCGTGGTGGATTGTTAAATTATCGTCGAACAAAGGGAGACCACAATTTTAAAGGATTACCAAGTTTACGCATGTGCACCCGTTCGAACAAATCGAACAATCGATTGAAAACCACAAATTAAACAGTTTCGATTAATCATGATCGACGTATCTGTAGAGAGAATAGTACTCCATGGCGCTACTATTAATTTAAATATTTATGCGCGTTTCTATTGCACGGCCAGTCGATGGAAAATTTATTACACAGCGGAATTGTGTCGTATGTCGAGCGTCGTACAAAGCAACGACATTATCGCATAAAATTTCATATTGCACGAATGCTGTAGCCCGTTGAAGTATTTCTAATTTTATTTGCAACGAAATGCACAGAGTATCTCATAATTCGTAGTTGCGGGAAACGTTGGAAGCTTAATTTCATGTCCGACAGCCAGTCGAAAGTATGAAATAAAATCTTCGCATGCAGCTTTGTGCATCTCGAGATATGTAACTTAAGTTCTTTTTACCAAACATAACAAATATAAAATATAAAACATATTTTCGTACGGTAAAATGAAACGGTGACCCTGATCGCGATTACGTCGCTTGCCACACCTCGTACAACACTCTTTTCGACTCCACTGGCAAGAAAAGACTGATTGTCTCTGGGTAAGATATATAGAGAGCGAGATTGCAGCAAAGAATTTCCACTTTACTGCGTATAAAAGAAAATTCCAGCAACTGAAATGGGTAATTTTTCACGTGGACAAGGATGAGAAAGATAGTATCAAGTGCCATTATTGGCCATTCCCATGAATATTGCGTCTAAAATCTTTCGTTATTCCTTCCGTTCGCTTGTTAATTTTGTTGTCGTCGGACTTCGAGACGCGTTTAGCAAGAAACAATCTGAAATCTCACGCAGGGAAGAAATTTTCTTGTAGACAGTATGACGCACGGAAGGAGAAGAAAGTAATATCAGAGACTAAATGGTTTGGTTCGCGAAGGGAGTACACTGGAGAAGGGAAATTGTATAAACGTACCGACGTCATTCTGCGGAGAACCAAGGAGATAAGTTCTTGAAGTCAAAGAACTTTTTGCTGCGTTGGCTAATGAAAAGGATCAGGCGGAGCAGAAGATACTCTATCAAGAATACAGACAGACGTTCCGTTCTCAAAGTCCCGACATTTAAAGGAAATATTATTTTTAAACGGTTCTTGCGTAATATAATTGCAAAATCAAAACGCTAGAAAATTGAACACGTTCGAAGCTGTTTGATACCAGGTGAATTATGCAATAACGTAGTCAGCTTCTTTCGTCGATGCTAATCGTAAGTACATAAGAGCGTTCGCGTTCCCGGTTTTACATCGCTTTCATAATGAATGCCTCTCTCATTCTATTCACGTTCGAAGTTCTTCACGGATTCACGTTTTTAAGCTCTGCTCGCAGAAACCCCATTTCTCCTAATGTAACGTAACAATTGAAAGTTATTAAAGTTAACGCCGTAATGCTTGCAAAGCCGGCGTTAAATCTTCTTCGAAAACATTTTCAAACGCGAAATCTGTGTACGGGGGGGCTTCGTTCGCAATTTCGTAAAATACTGGTAGCGCTAAGCCACGATAATGCCGCGATCTCGTTCGCAGGAACTTTCCGCGGGGCGGCTGATTTAAAATTATAATCAAGAGAAGAGTAACCGGCCCCTGGTGGCGCGTTCTGCTTAGAAACATTTTGTCGCTGTTGCTTCCAGTTATTTTCTATACGGGCCCCCGAGATCTCCCCGAGCCGACGTCAATTTTGGCAAGATGGAAATTTTCGTGGCGATCGGTCTCGAGCGTTCAATTTTAACGGGGATTTATGGAGATAAACCGAAATAAGATTGAACGGCTTTCGGAAGTCGAGGCACGTTGGTGGATATTTCGTGCGCAGGGTCGTCGACGGGGTTTCTGCGCGCGGCACACGTCTCGCGGACTTTCTTGCACTTTTCTTTTTCGAATTGAAATGCAACTTTATAAACGGGGACGAGTGTGAATGCCAAATAAAGACGGGATCCGCCGCGGGCGGTCCGTTTGTCGACGTTTTACGGGAGGAATTTTCGACCCGGTGCAATGACTTCTGACTTCTCGATGTTGGAGATCGTCTTCGAAGGAAACTTGATCGATCGTAACTTGGCGAAGTTTTGATGGTGCCGTCCTGTCGCCGGTTTGCCGCTTTCAGTTATTCATGGCGCTTCGATATCGGTATAAATCGATTTCGACACTGATTTTACTTTTACCACCACTTCGGACAGATTACTAAAAAGTGACGGATTTCGTGTTAAAAATATTAACTTTCGCTTCGTCCTGGATGGGCGGTTCCCAAGGTACGCGAGTTTCTTCGTTTCTTTCCAAAGCTTGTCTTTGCGTCGCGTGTAAAGTGGAACGGTAAAGTACGTAAGAAAATAAATTTGCTGAAATGTGAAGCGAATTTGTAGTGTTCCGCAACGCGACCGTGTTAGTATGCATCCGCCAGAGTATCTTCTGCTTCCATTGTTAACGGTACCGTTGGCAAAGGCAAATGGACGCCGCAAACAAAAAACCGGCGAATAAGAGAAAAGACAATCTCTGGAGAAATAGGAAGGAAAAGTTTCTCGTGGCTGCTATCCCCGAGGAGGCATCTCGCATAACGGGGAGCCGCTCTTAGGTCATTTGGTAATGAATTATTATTCTGGACCGCGCCCCGTCGAGGCAAAGCGATATATTAAAAGAACCGACAGCAAGTTAGAGACGCCTCTTAGAGATGAAATAATAGAAACACTATTATCATAACGTTTTTATTACTGAAATTTAAAAAAAAAAATTGTACATATCGTACTAGAAAATTAGATTTTGTAACAGCATTTTTAGCTGCACATTTTATCCATTTGCGCGTTCTGGTTATATTTTACTTTTATATACTTTTACATATTCGAGATAAAGACGTTGAATAATTCTGTAAAATGGAGATAAGCTGGGAGACCGTTTTTAAATTTAACTTTTAAGATATTAATTAAGCTCGACGTTTTAAAGAGTTTAGTAGATGCACACAAGGGTAGAATTGTAAGAATATTTTAACCCAGATGTACCGTTCCTTTCGCTAAGTATAATTACATTGTTTTAAAGAAATTTACTTTGACGATAAACTTTCACCAAACGACTACAAAGTTTTAAAACAGGGTATTGCTTTCAATATTATAATATTCCATATTTAAGATGGTTTGTAGCTAAACTAAATAGTCTTCTTGCTTCGATAAGCAAGAGAAGTAACAAGAAACTAATATACATGCCGTATTATGTGTCTTCGTCAATCCCGTACAACGTTTGCTTAAAACAGTTCCTCGTGGAACGAATAATGGAGTCGTTTAAAGTTTCAAAGTTAGGTGATTCATCCTGTATACTACTTTAACGAGAGAAAGCTCGAAGAGGATTGATTTTCCCATTTTATTTCCTTTTTATCGGAGTTTAACGTTTCATTAAATCTTAGATGCGTCTAGACTGTGATGCTCGGTGGATCAATATTCTCATATTATGTATTTGCTTCTGCTACTTTATTTCCAGCTAAATTGCAATTAACCCTCGACTGCTAAGACTAAGGAGTGCTTCTCATATAATTTGTGGAGTGGAGTTAATTGGACCTCGACAAAAAAAATAAGAACTTTACCCAAGTAAAAGAGTAACTACGTTTACGTTTATTTCTGAATCAATTTATTATAAAAATTTACGGGTATCGCAAATAAATTTAAACCACACTACGTCGAACATTGCTTTACAAAGCCACTGCCGGTTCGTTTTATTTCTACAGGCGCGATTATTAAAAGATGAACAGTAACCAAATCGATATCGCGAGCAATATTAATTACACGCCTCTGAAATAACCGAGTTTTCGCACCCGATATTTTACACGTAGCAACAGGGGCCTGCAATCTCCCATCCTGCGAAAGTAAATTAAAATCGAAGGGAGGACAAGTTGAGTGCTTCCCTTGTTAAGAGTCGCGCAACCCTCGCCTCTCCGGCCGTGTTTCATCTTACGGCACACTTTTTTCCAGACAATGGAAGATGGCGGTAAGTCTTGGTGCAGCCTCGGCTCATCACGCAGAAGCGATTTATGAAAACGCGAATCGCAGAAAGGGTGTCGAGCAAACACGTCACCCCGGTGGATTCTTCCGCGATTCGTGGCAAGTCCTCGAGGTTCTCGAACGTCGCTGGTACGCGGATCGAAAGCGGGCAAGAGTACCGATTGTACGCGGGAATTTCGCAGCTTCGAAAGTTTATCGCGTCGAGCTCTTGATCAAACGCCGAGCCCGTTGCACGTCGAATGCAGGCCGCGCAGTTTTCTGTTTCCTCGAACGTTCAAAGAAGTAAACGGGCGGCAGAGAGGGTCTGCCCCCGGCGGAATTTCCACTTCATTTCGTTCGCGAATTCACGAGCGCCATTTCTCTTCCACGGCCTCTGATTGGCAATAAAGCACGGCCGCGATCGAGCCGGGTCAAGACATTCCCCGAAGAGGTGGAAGTAAATGAAAACCGTCTTCCGTTTTTGCTTGTAAAATCGGAGTCCCGTCGATTTTTAAACGTCAACTCGCGTTCTAATTGCTCCCGTCGCTGAACCTGACAGTAAATCGTTTCCCCGTGCAAAATCGTTTCGGTACACGCGTTAACATTTCGTTGACACCAAGCACAATCTCGTTTATTCCTGGTTGAACGAGGCGATCGCGTTTTACAATGGGTTGCAATTTTACGGAAATTGAAGTTCGTTTGACGCTGCGCCCGTGAAAGGGCTGGAAAATATTAAACTTACAAAACGCAGAGGGGAGTAAACTGTTTATTATCGAAAAGCATCGCTATCGGATTGTGACACGGAAGTATTAAAAACGCTTTCCAAAGCGGTATATTTGCGCAAAGAAGGCTTCCTCGAGCCCAGGACCGACAAGTTTTTGTACCCCGTAACGCCGAGGACGCCTCGATAATTCTAGCCTCTCCATTAACCGCGCAAAGCTCTCTGTTCGGTGATCTTCCGGGCCGTTGCCTCGGTTTTAGAGACCGACGGAAATTTCTGAGTTATCGGGAGCGTGACGTCAACCAGGTCTCGCGTTATCGTACAGCCGATTTCGCGGGTTCGTGGATCCACGGGACTTGACGTCAAGGATGGGACCTAGCCACCCCCCTCGTCCTGCCCTGGCTGGGAATAATTTTCCGCTGGGATGGATCCAGCGCGAGTCGCGAAGTATTTCCAGGCCGTGCGGATCGGAAGAACGATCGGGGATAACCGAGAACAGGGGATGAGAAGAGACGACGTGGATCAAAGTGCATCGAAGGTCGAAGGCACGCGAAACGAGATGGAGATAGTTAGGTTACCCGGGTGCGGAGGGTCTGTTTCTTCGGTGGATCACGTAGACGGCGATGCCTAGGAACCAGGGGAGCGTGAACCTGGAACTAAATCCTCATCAGCATATCGAGCGTGGTGTCTGCTCTGTTTTGGGGGTCTCTCGGGCCCAAGGCGATTGCTCCCATTGCGTGTAATTGCTTGATTCCGGCGTGTGAATCATTGTCGCTCGTGATCCGCCCGTTTCCTGTTACGAGGGAATAAACTTGTTGTTGACGTTCAATTTTGAACGCGGATTAATTGTAACTTTTAAATATTAGTTAATAGTAAGTTGAGTTCGATCTATTATTCCAAAGCAAGGAGGTATTGTTGGAACAATGAAAAGTTCGATAAATGGACTTCAAGAACCTGATGAAACAAAAGGTACCGAAAGCTAAGGAGTCTCGACTGAGTTGTGCGATGGAAAATAAATTCCATTGTAGTCTGGTATAATGGAATTTATTCCTGGGTAGATTGATCGTTAAATGAAAGTTTTGAAAGTGCCATTTTATAAAAATAATGTGGCTCTAATGTAGGATTAATTTTTGCAAATGAAAATTCCATGGTATTTAGTATTGTGAAATGTATTGCTAGCTTTATTTAACGTAGTATGCGGTTGGTTTTCTAAGAGATGGCCGACGCTGTTAATTTGCATTCGGGCGAAAGGTCACTTGAGCGTGAACCACGTGACTGTGAAGTTGAGAATGGACCTACGAGGGGCGTTTGCTTGCATTCTGAAAGGGTCGTTGAGTTAGAATATAAATTCAAACATTGAACTAGAATACAGAATGCGGTCCATAACTGAACCTATTTGAATAACTCAGTTACATAATGTTTTTAATCAAAATTGCTTTCAACGAATGTTGCATGTTAGCAAGGCCATCCAGTCTAGTTTTTGTTTTTTATCAGATGGAATAATTCTCAAGTACGCGTTTAAACGCATAACTTGACTGGAACGTGCAATAATGGAGCATAAAGTACTATTCTTGCTCCGGACCGTCTGCTGTTTGCAACCGCTTTTTTTTTATTTTCCGTTTCCTTGCGTTTTATCCGCCCGACAAACGCATGACTCTTCGGAATCGGAAGCACTGCCCGTAGAACTACCCTCGAATCCCGCTGTGTTCGTCGACTTGCGTTGTTTATGCGATGTTGCAGCCCTCGCAATCGTTTCTCTCGGTAAAACCAACTTGCAATAGCGTCGCGTAAATCGTGATCAAAGGCTCCTGCGTGATACCACGCCGGCGGAATATTTTCTTCCCTCTCCGCGACGCCTAACAAATCGTCCCTCATTAAGACCGATTTGTCTCACTTTTGTATAACAAATCGGGAGTATCTGATGGAAGACACTCGTTCTTCTCTTGATACTACGGCGCGAGAGGTCATCAGTCACGATTTAGCTCTTTTACATGGCTTTCATATTTCCGCCGCGAGAACTAATTCGTCCACTGCTATTAATAAAGCTCTTGTAAATTCGTTGTACACCAAGCAAGGATATTTGCCGCTACAAATGTAATTTATCACCGGTAGTTTTAGAGTAATATATTAAGTAACTAAATGCTCAGCTTGAAAAATAAATGATAAATTCAATTAGGCACAGAGAGTTTCGTCAAGGACCTATCTATCTAAATGTTCAAATATTTCTCTCCCAAAATCGTTTATTCCCAGTGGGTAATAGATTTTAAAGATACCGTAAACGTCTGGATATAAATAAGAACGCGAGAATAGAAGCGAAGATTTACTGGATAGCTTCCTGACTGTAGGGACCTCCTGAAACTCCTGCGAGTCCCTGAGAGCTCTGGGACCATCTAATCCCATCGAGACCCACTGTATAGACCCCTAGAAATCTCTGTGTCCCTAGCAGATATCTAGGATTCCTCAAAGCCATCACGATTACCAAGATTCCCTGTCCTCTGGGAAACCTTGAAGATCTCTGAGATTTCCCATACTCCACGGATCGTCTGATAACGCCGAGATCCGCACATAGGGGCTCTACGTATCCTAACCCAGACCTAATTAGATGCTTTCTGGAACCGTGAGTCGAACGTCATTTGTATTGAAGTCTAATCAATTAGGGCAGGGCGATATCGCCGGTTGGATGATATCTAGATTATCGGTATTGACTCAATTGTGTCTTAAACGACAGATACTCGGCCCAATAATATTCAGATCGTTGATATCGGCTGTGAATTGTAACTACTAGATTTTCTGTATTGATTTTTATTCATAGACGGACGATATCGTGTTTGGTACTTGGAGTAGGAGGGAGGGAGCCATGGATGTTCTTTGTGAATTCTAGATAAGAGATATCGGGTCCGTTGACAATGAGTTCTGAAAGGGAGATGTGTCAGATGATTTGTAGGTTCTTGATATCGACTCTATTGAACCTTAGGTGAGCGATATCGTCACCTATATTGTCGCTATCCGATCTACCGATTCCTGGAAGGGTCAGATCATATCGGATATTCCTAGATTCTCGATATTGGCTCTATTCGGTCCTAAGTGAGCGCTATCGTCGAATACCTAGGTTATATATGTAAACACATAATGATATCGGGTCTATCGAATCGTGGGGTGGCAAGATCGTGTTGGCTGATCCCTCCGTTCAACGAATCTGAACTATTTACGTATGACTTACGCGCGAATATCGTAAAAATACGCGTCTTTCGCGGCGTTGGGACACCGTGGGCGCATTCTTTCGGTTTCGTTTTTGTTCTCTCATTTTCCACGGAGCGAACATTCCAACGGGGCACCGAGAATAGCCCGTCGTGACGCGCCAGGGCGTTGTCCCGTGAACGATTTCTGTGGCAGAGGCGTTCTCTTCCCGCACAATCGCACCCCGTCGACCAGATTACGTTCAGGCGAACCGGGGCTCGAGGACTCGCGCTATCTGAATAGGTGCTCTTCACGATAACTCGCGTCGCAGCTCGCGGTGCGCGAGATTGTTAGCGACAGGGCACCAGCAAAAGGAAAAAACCGAGATTCCGCATTCAACGCGAGAAAATGGGTAGCCTGACCCTCCGTGTCCTGCGACCAGACCTGCATAAAAATGCCATTCAAAACGGCGAGTGGTAAATGTCACCGGTCCCTTTATTTCTACGTCTAACTCGCTGGAATTTAAATGAAAATTCAGATACCATGTTATTTTCGCGCGCGAGTAAATTTTGACGAGTTAGTTCTTATACGTAAGACGTCGAACCGTTGACGAATAATAGTACATGGTATGAAAATTGCACCGAATGTTTCCGTCCTTCGTTCGTATTAATTGTAGTACGAACGTGGGGAAGAAGGCTGTCTTTGAGATTAAGATTTTATCTCAGGGTTAGCATGCAATTAAACGCTTAAGGTATGTCCTTGCGAGAGGAAGCGTAGCTTGCATCTCCGAGTGTTAGAAATATGCTTCTCACGTCCTCATTAGCCGAAAACGTGTCATAAAAAGGGGAACTTCCGAAGGATAGCCTTGACATGCATATTTTTCTTCGCGTTTCATAATTTAAGTAAACTGCATCCAACGAAAATATCATTTAACAACGTTAGACAACAGAGAGACAATAATGACGTACCACACTGTTTGATAAATGATATTTACATTGGTTGGAAATTTGAGTCTGCAGGTACACGTAATGTTGTAACAGCGATTGGACGCGTTTCTACGCCGCGGTGGCCACCGTAATCCTCCAGTGACAGAAACCACAACCACACGCGATGATGTAGCTTAATTCAATCATGCTGCATAATATTTTATCACTATCTGTTTGCGATAGTGAAAATCGTGACGCGGAGTGGCTGAAGTGGACTCAAAATTCCCTGGTGATTTGACACGTCGAGATACGTAAAATTAGTCAATTTTTGTTTGCGTTAGTAGGTCAAATATAAATGTCTGACCTAAAATAATTGATTAGTACATAGTCATTAAATGTATCTCAAGCGAGAATAATATATCCCAATAAAGCTTCCGCTCGAATTTACACGAGCAACTTGCACCGTATCAAGTATCGTAGAATCGCGTAGGGTTTCAACTTCAACTAATCTATCAGGGGTTCTTATTGCTTGTGTAACATATACGGAACATTCGTTTTCACGGGTACCTAACTAAACTTTTCTAGTTTAGTTCATCTCTAGAATTTTTCAACCGCGTTTCTTCTAATGCCCGTTTGCCAATTTGCGACGCAATGTGAAACCGGGCTTAAGTAAAAACGTAACTTTTGGACGCCACAGGAGATTAACATTATCTTCGTACAATAATGAGGTCGTGTCGTTAGCAGTATTTGAGAAGATAGCGTAGCCGTAGGTAAGAACGACCTTAATTACTTTTCTTCGGTCGTTTCGGTTCCCCTTCCGGGATTTCTTGCGGCCGCGTATTTATCCCCGAATCATAAATGTCTGCCATTCTTCCTTTGAAAACGCCCCATAATGTCGCATCATTCTCCTACGCTTAAAGAGCTTGTCGCGAAGTAGATGGTGATTTAGATTTCATCTTAAGCGATGCCTTGAAAATCCTACGCCGCCTTCGTGGCTTGAAGTTTATGGCTGTCGAGGATGGCGACGCGGATCCAGTTTATCTTTGAGATTTCAAATTTGTATGACTTTTTACGACGACGTTTCCAATTCGTTCTATCGCAAATAGGAGGCCTCCAGCTTTTACCCAGGAATGTTTAATTTAAAAAAATATTAAACATTCACAAGAAATTAAAAACGTCGACGGACTGGATAGTAATCTGTTTTGAAGGCTAACGAAACGTTGAATAACTAAAGTTGTTATTCTGCGAGAGATACTAATTTTCTTTTAAAAACCACAGTTTGAGAAACACTGTGCCAGACGATACCACAGCGCGAGATACTCGAGGGTTAATCAGTCTTCGTCTAATAAAAACAGAACGATATTTTTAATTTAATCTTGCACGTAATTTTTTTTATGGTTCGTGGATAGCGAAACTTAAGATATCCTGATCGGTGATCGGTGATTATCTTCGATAACGGACGCAGTATTTATCCACGCTGCTTAACGGAATTACCTCGCGTGACTGAGAAAGATGCACGACCAGCAGCGTGATTTACAACTTACGGGTTTCAACGAAACTCTCGTGTTATAACGTCTAGCAGGGAACATTAATATATCCAGACATCGGGTAACTTTGTAAAAATTTTTGCGCGAACTTTTGACCCGTTCGCGAACTCGGGTACTCGCGATTCCGCCAGGCGTTAATAATAAATTCTATTCAGAAATCGGTGTACAAGTTTCCGTCGCGTATCACTAGCCTATGCACAGTTCCAAAACTTTTCAAACTAAATGAAAAAAAAAAAAAAAATAAAAGAAGAAAGGAAAAAAATTGTTCGTCCAGTTTATGGTCGAACGGAGAAATTATTTCGCGTAAAAGCTACGTTATTCATTATAAACTTTGGATGCATCGCCGTTGCATAACAATTCCTCATCGTCGCTACGTATAAACCGCCGAGCATTTATAAATAACTCGCTGTTGCAAAAGCCAACAGGAATTTCGCGCTAGGTATAGCAAAAGACCAAATAAAATGTTTCGCGTTTCGTTCGGTAATACATTTTCCATTACCGTTCGCGATTGTTTGCACTTCGCGCTGAGAACACCGATTTTAAACCGAGAAACAGCCAACGTACAAATAACACTAGCGTGTAAATTACGTTTTATCGCGATTTCCTTTAATCCTGATACACACGACAACGGTTAAATATATTCTAATTAATAATATTGCTTAACGGTGGGATATATAACGTGAAATATCGAAAGAATAAAATATTTTCGCGATTCGATGCCGCTCCCGAGGTCGTAGCTTTTTAGCGATTACATTTTCTCCCGCAAAATTTTAACGACCTCGCGCTAACGATGGAAAACATGTGATCGAACTGTTCGGTGTTTTAATTTGAACGTAAATTCTTTGTTGCTGGCGCGTCGAGCACCCAGCAATTTGACGGTGACTCGGTTTGAACAGAAGCTCCGACCAAGCTCGGTCGACATAAATTCGGCCCGACCGCAACGCCAGTGTCGCCATTATTGCGATACTTGTCACTAATCGGGATGAATATCCTGGCCAGGCTAATAACCAAAGACATTCGCACGCGTGTGCTCGTGCAATTTCGATGTTTATAGCGGCAGTGTTGCATCCTTTAATTTAACAAATCTCCATAGAGATAATGTCGATTTTCCCTTTTTTTAAGTAGCGTTAACTCCGTTAATACCAACAGGAAGTAGGTTGCTTCATGGCGAGAACAGAGTGCATTGCACGCACGTTTCGTCATGCGATGGGCGCGCGGCGAAGTTGAGTCGTTAAACTTGACCCAATATTTCGTGGCTGTGCCAGAGCTTTCAGCTTCACTTCCACGTTACCGTATTATCTTACCACGTACTTGCTCAGTATTGTGCACGCGAAATAGTGCCGGTGACGTGCAGTACCAACTACCTCGTTGGAATGTTTGGCACTGTTTCCGTATGTAGGACACACACAGGGTAGTTATCCTCCGCAGTTACACGCGTCTGTTAAATTGCGTGATTAATGAGTTAGCAGCCCAGTCGAGCGAACTTTCGTAACCTCGGTCGCTTGTTACCGAAGCTATCGAGTTATTCGACAGCGAGAATAACTGCTTCGAAGCGCAACAGCGAAATCACGAAACTGACGGTTGTCGCCATTATCTGTTACGGAATAAAATATCCGCATCAATTTTATAAGAAGATCAGCAACGGTATATTTTACTCTGTAACGAGCGAACCGAATATTTTGAACGTCCTTCGTCGAATTCTAATTCGGAACTGCCAACAATCGAACCTTCCCTGGCGTAACTAAACTCGTTCTATTAATTTGTCTCCGAGGCAAATGAAATGCATATTGCAGTCGACAGAGCATAATTCACGGAGCAGAATTAATGCGTCGCGCAAAAGCTAAGGTCCGAAGCCTTTGTTGCTTAATTACATTACATTGCTCTCCGCGCTAATCGATTTTACCTTCGACGTTTCATTCCAACATATATTTGCATGCACGACCGATTGAACGTACCCAAGAATAGATAGGATTTTCTGTCGCGAAAATTTGCTGGATTAATTGGTTGAATCGTGCAACGTGCCACCGATGCTCATGATTTCTCTCTAGAATTATGTTACCTACATCGTACTACGTGAATGTTACATACATACAATCAATTTCTGACGTGACGTTGCTTTGTGCGATGATACAAGATGATATCTGTCTACTCTTATTTTGAAAGCTTCTACTTTTTAAACTTGTAATATTCCAGTAGCGAGCATCGACTGGAAGAGTGAAAATAGTATTACAAAAGTATGCAACGTTCTGTTTCCCGGTTGTTTCCGCGATTACGTAATTATTCGCCGAGAAATTTTATCGCCCAACTCCGTACGTCGCCCATATTTATTTTGCTGTTTGTTCGAGGCATTTGGAAACCGTCCAATTTCAACGAACGACCCAACATTGTGGATTTATGCAACGCGTTACGGGCTGCGTCTGTGTTTTGTTAGTCTAGTTTCCGAATTCTGATAAATGGATGTCCGATGGTATACGAATCCATTTTTTTTTTTTGTTCCTCCGCTCTCCGCCGTTCTGCGGAGGAAGAGTGACGCATTTTAGCGACGGTACAGTGTCTATACGTTTTCTGCGAGAGACCGTACCCGACGAATGCACCCATAACTCACGGCGAAATTTATGAAAGCTGCTGCAAGGGTAATCCCGCGATATCCAAGTTATAACGCTTAAATCATGCCGATAGTTCGCGAACCGACGCGGCTAGTTATTCATGGACTTCGCGAGACATCGCGAACTTGTTAAATCTGCCCGGGCACGGCTATCGATGTCAAATTGTTCACATAAATACAGCGAAACCAATCCAATTTCTAACGCGAACCTCTCTCTATTGAATTTAATAGTTTGCCCACATCGATTCAACCGACGCGTAACTCGTTGCAATCTGTTTCCAACGGGGCAGATTTTTAGTTCCGAGCCGTGTATCGACGGTGGTACGAATCAGTTTTACAGGATGGTTCCTCTAGAGGCAGTTATGACGATGGTGACCTAAAAGTGGTATTTTACACTTTTGAAATAAATTTCTATCGTTTCAACTGACATCGAGCGCACACGACACGTTCATATTTTTTTTTTTTTTAACGAATGTACTATATAGCGACAGCGTGGTTTCGGTGTAGTGTCATCGTTGATGCAAGAGGCATATGCATGAGACAACCGGGCGGCGCGCAGGTTGCACTGGCGTGAATGACGTTTGCAAGCAGTTATCCAAATTTACATTTCATCGATAGGACAGGGGTAACTGCATGTATCTGAAGTAGTTTCGCCTAAATACGGTTAACCGTGATCCCTGTTCCACTCTATATCTATCATTAAACACAGTTAAAATAGAGATGTACAGTGAGATTGTACAGGGCGTTGCATATATACGGTTCTGGTATCGTACGTATAAATAAATGAAACGTTTCGTGAAAACCCGCCTGAGCCGTTTTTTTTTTAAATAAATATTTCTCGACTTACCAGCAATTGTCCATTTACTCTCTACAAAACGGATACGATTTTATCCCAATTTCTACGTATGTAATTAATCGGATTTGGAGATAACAGCTTCCACAAACTCAGTAATAAAATGCATCTCGGTGTTTCGCTGGCCAGTGAACAAAAGCGGATAACGTAACGGAATTTTGAGGCGCGTTCGTTATCTGATAATGCCGTACAAAGAAAAGCAATGCATGTTAAAGCGCGAAGGGAGTGGGTTTGTAACGGTTGCCTGCGGTTTGAGCGATTCCCTTTGAGCAGACGGCCATACGATAATGGACAGAGCGTTCTCGATTCGAAGAGTATTGGATCGACAGCAAAGGCGAATTTCCTTAATGAAAAGATTCAATATTATACTCTCCTGGCGATAGCTGTTTCCGTTATACGTCCGGTTTTACGGCTTTGTACCGAGCAACGATATTTTCTCATCCGTTGCTTCATCCCTTTCGTCGCTGAGCGATGTCTCATCCATTTTAATTGCCCCTTTGAAGGCCTTTCCACGTTGTAAGGAGGTTGTCGGTAAATAACGAAGCAATATACTCGAGATTTAATTGTATATTTCTCGATCTCGTCCGGTATCTTCAATCGTTGCTTCTGAGGCAACGTCGATCATAAATTGGCGCAAAGTCTTTAACGCAAAAAGACTCGGAATGGGTATCATTCGAGAGTTATTGCTTCCTCCTTCGTGTAATTTAGTCGCGTAACATCTACCATCGAGTGCCATTTACTTGATGACTTAAGTTCGATGTAATAAATCGAGTTTCGATCGATACTGATAATTTAACTGCTGCGTTTCGGTGCCGATTAATTTGAAACGTCAACGCGTTCTGGCCGTTTTAAAGAATTTCGAAAGCGTAAGAATACGTGAAACGTTCATCGCGACAACACGTCAGGGATATATATTCCGTCCTGTCTGGGTTAGGTTTCAATGACACGGATAGCCTCCTATGTGTACATGCATACGTATGTACGCATTTCTGCGGACATTCGCTGTATATAAGAGACACCCATATACAGGGAATCGCCATGTACAGTCAGGGATGGCAACGTGGAAACTCCCTTAACAGTATTAACATTTCAGGGACGTGCTTGAACGGGATTCTGAGGACGCCAGAAATCGATCCCCAACAGATTATATCAACCACAACCAATGCTATCGAGATGACACAGGGAATTCACGCTGCGGGTTCGTATCACTAGATCATTATTTCCTCGGTCGAGAAATGATTCGACTTCCTCTAGCATGCTTATTATCGAAATATCATAAGTACAAAGAAACTTTCAAATTTTACTGAAACAGCCTATACAGCGTATTTGAACTAAATCAAAATATAATTATAATTTCCACCTCAAACAATTTCTAAGTAATAGTCAATTAACGCGTTAGAGACGAGAGTTCATTTATTTTAAGCATCGCAAGCTTTCAACTTCTGATCGAAAGTGCACGTAGATTAATTTAAACCAGTTCTATAGATCATTGATGTTTACATTCATCGTTTGTCTACCCTTCCTATAATTTACTAACAGAGTTTTCTTACAGCTGATTTACATCATTTAATAAAGGTGGGTACTAATGAATCGTTGATAAGTAAATTTCCATTTCAAACTTCACGGTTGCTGAACAATGTTTTCTTTCGTTAACGCGAGGACGCGATCCCAGTGCAAGTGAATGGAAGGACAGGGTTCTTACAACTTGTACCGTGTACGCAGCTTAAATTTCTATTTACTTTTGCACCAAAAACTTTCTCCATGGGGCTCGAACTACTACAAGTTTACCAACTGCGACGCAAGAGTAAATGGTTTTTCCTGTATCTGATGCGGCGATTAAGGACCCTCCATTATTTGCGAAACTTTTCTATCCTTATATCTTTACTTCGCTCTTTTGATGGTTTCTTCAACGAGACGAAATGTAACGACTACAGAACGGCATAAAGGTATCGCTTTTTCACGTTAGCCTCGATACATTCAAGTAGCTTACAAACGAGCATCGTGACTATAGTGTAAGTTCGAAAGAAGCAGGAGGAAACAGACAGAATAACAAAACCAGGTACGCATCGTTAAAGTTACCGAGGACACAATTTTTTAGATGAGAAACAATCACAATAATAATTTGTATTTTCATTCTCCTGCAATTTGATGAATTACTAGCTTGGATCCAGCCTGAAGTTGATGTTATTGCACAGGATATGATTACTAGAGCCATTAAAGCCTATCAACGATGGCATCGATATTGGACGAACATGTGTGGCGTAAAAGCTATATAAATATTCTGAATTGATCTTTGATTTTTGATTGGACAATACAACAGACCATCATATCCTGCAGAATAACATCAAATTTAATTTCTTCTTAACTAAAAAATATCTTTCAGCATAACAAAATTGTATCCTCGAGTGACTTCAATTATTAGAACCACATTTCGTACAACCCCCTCCTCTTCTCCCCCAAAAAAGTTGCGTCCAGAACATTTCGTAGTGCAGAATCGAAATTCTCGTAAAAATGTTGTATCGAGATTACCGTATCCCGGGAAACAGAATCGCCCAGTCACGGATCTCGATCGCCGCGAATCAGTCGACGTCCTTCGATCGTCGCGAGCAGCATATTTCACGATCGGAAAAAACGCCAGAGTCGATTCGCATCCGGTTCGATACGAATCACGGCCACCGGTGTTGACAACGCTTGATAAATTCACGGGGCTTGCAGACGGGGAGAGAAAAAAATTTGTGTTCCGCGCGGCATTTTTTTTTTTTGTCTCGGAACGAAATTTACCGCGTAATGGATTTCAATCCCCTTTGCGCGCGTCCAGGGCTTTGAGCTCGGCCCTTTTTTCCGCGGCGAGTTCCGAGAAAAGGGACCCGACCGGCGCTGTCCGGGCCACGGTCGTGGAATTTTAAGAGAAAAATCCCGTCGGTCGCGCGTACGAGAAATTAATTACGCGGGAGACTTCGTTTGACGCGTATTGATCGTATTGAACGTGTGTTCCTTCGGAGAATCAAATTTGCGGCGGGTGTATAACAGCCGAGCCGCTTGGATAATTAGTTTGATCGGGCCGAACGTTACGCCCACTGCTTACCTGGAGATTGGGCGGGCAATGATCGAGGAGTTCCAACATGTGCCTGATGTTCTGTGCGTCCTGAATCACGAAGTTCAGTTCCATGTCAAATTCGCCGCCCACCAGCTGCAAACAGAACGAATTACGTGTTATTAAACCTGTTATTAAAGACTCTGTGCCTGAATTCCGAATTTCAGTAGAGTAACTCGAGCATTGATCAGACAGCGCTCCGTCTTCCTCCGCAATTTTACCAAGTAGAAATATCGTGTAATGGCCAGACACTGTAGTACGTATACCCAACATTCAAACTCGGTTTTCTCGAAGACGAAGCCTCTAATGGAAAAATTTTACTCCACATTTTCCATTTGTTTTTAACGTAGAATACGATCAGCTATGTCGCTGTCAATCGATTTGGCCAACTACGTATTCTCGTAAGTCGAAAACGTTCGGTACATTACCCGAGGAACACGTAGTATTTTCGATCTTGCGACGTTCGCGGCGTGTCGCGCTAAAAAATTTATGTGCTTGCGCATCGTGCACGGGAAACGATGACTTATCGACTCTGCGAGTAACGTCGATAAATCGTTCGTAGGACGCCGGGAGTTTGCGAAACTGCGTACGTTTGCGGCGTCTTCTTACGCTCGGAACGGTTTCTGCACGTGGAAAGCGCTGTCTCCGCGGAGAGGGCGTAATTTCCGGCGAAGTATCTCGCGCTCTTGCCCGCCGCCAGTTTACCCAGTCTTCTTCCAAATGCTGGCCTCGATATCGATCATGAATTGCTTATGTCCCACCTACGGTGCGCGACGGGGTCAGGAGCAACTTTTACGATCGTCTATCGGTCGTAAAAATTCATGGATAGGGCGAGGTCGTTTGCAAAATTGATAAAAAAGAAAACAGGTAAGCGTATTCTCTCCAGAGAGGGCTTATTGAAGTAGAAATGGTCGTCATACTGCGCGAGAGGAACGTGTTCGATACGATTTATGTCTCGTCTGGGGTTTAATAAAAAATTTCTTTTCCGCGGGTTTGCCATTGCAGTTCGAGCATCGAAGTATACTTGTCAAATTTTTATAATGTATGTTAATAAAATACATTCGTAGTTGTGCTCGTTCTTAGCATCAAGCGGTTGTTGCCACGTGTTTTCGCATAGCGTTTCGGGGGTGGCGGAATGGCGCGCATAAGTTGCAGGTTTCGCTGTCACGTAGTCGTCGTTCCGAAACACCCCTCGAGGAAAATAAATTCCGCGGGAAAAAAAGAACGGGGGTCGGCGTTATTGCTCGCAGACAACGATTCCACGTTCGACGCCGCAACCATCCTCGAAATGTGACCTACGTCGCTCCACGAAATTTTGGAGAATCGTATAGCAGGGATTAGGAGGGCGGTGGAACACGGTGTTGAGAAATAGAAGCGTTGACGGGAGAAAATATCGATCCCCATCGTTTGCCAAAATGTCCACGATGTATACATGCGAAACGGACTTTTGCCAGCGTGATTTTTTGCCTTTACACGCGAGTTTCACAGCGGTTTATTAGTTTTAAACGGTTTTGGTCAATATTATCGTGGTACGAATCCAGTGTGATCTTTACTGCAATAAAACTAGGTAATAGCCACTTGTGGTCTGATTATTAGAAGTTGTGAAACAGGTTTGCATCGAGGCATTTTCTCAGAGAAATTTTTCTGATATTTTTTTCGTCGTCGATAGAAAAGGAGATATAATCTAATATATAATCCAATGTCAAAAAGACATCCTGTATAATAGCATCGATCCCGGAAGGAACGTGACGTTACAATCAGCCCGTCTCGACAGGCAGAGCATCAGGAAATAGCTTCCCCGAAAAAGTACGGTCCCGGATACTCTGTTTGCTCTCGACGAGCACTCACCGGTAACACTACTGCTGCAAATTGATTGCGATGGAGCAAACAGACTCGATTGGCAGGATTGTTTTTCCATGCAAACGCCCGTGAACGAAATTTCCATGAACGACGCGTACACGCGGTGCACGGATCCCGTCGACCATGTTAGACCGTCGAAAGAGACGTGAATTAAAACAGAAATGGACGTATTTGGGTTTCCTGGATTCCGAGGATCCGATTCCGCTTCTTACGTTGTAGGATGTTTTTTTTTTATTTATTTTCAAGTGGAATTTCATTACCGGTGCCTGCATAAAATTTTTCCCATCGGGAAAAAGTTTTCTAGACGCGGCTCTGACACGATAATTTATAGCTGCATCGTCTCGACTGCCCGCTGCGTTTACGAGAGTCGTTATATTTCTACCACCAAGTGCGTGCGTGTGTTCGATCGTGCCGCGTTCGCATACGAGCTAGTGGTAGAACGAACGCGCGAGGGAAGGCAGAATGGGATTCGGTGAATTAGGGCTGGCCAGGAGAGCCGACCGCTAATTGGATACCACTTGCTTTTACACCTTCTATGTTTCCGCCAGTCGAAAACAGCCAGTCTAGTACAGTACGTGCCAAATTTGCATATTCGACAACGAAAACACTGGCCGCTGTGCATTCAGAGTTACAGATATGTCGCCATCACGACCGCCACTAAGAAAATAATGAGACCAAGAATATCTTGCATCGCATCCAGTCTTATTTTTTATTTTTCATTAAAATCCACCGTGCTATATTTGACGCGCGTTGTCCCAATTTGTTACAATTACTTGTGTCCAGTAATCCGTGTTAAGAATTTCTTGATCCCACCTTTTTCTGTCGCGTTGTAATCATCTTTGACATTTTTAATATCTGACTTTGCGACATCTGGGACTTCTCTGACTGATTGTGTATTTTCTCTTTGAACGTAGATTACCGTGTTAATAACATCGTTTTACATGACAAATATCCTATCTTCACTTAGCGCAAGATAGGAGCTGTTTACAATACAAATAACACGTGATGAGGTTTACAGATCTCAGGGCCCTCAGATCTTATAGATAAACAGCAGACTAATATCCGATTATGCTGTCTATATTTGAGGAAGGATCCCCAGTACATTGTACAGGCTGTAACTCGGAAACAAGGTCGTATCAGACTTATGCTTAGGATGTTATCTTATTATTTCTGCGCCTTAAACTCACACCTGTAGCACTCGAGACACGTTACGAAATAATTTCCATAATTTCTTCCACTCAAAGGGTGAATCTTATCATTTCTCATTTTAGATTCTCTTGTACGTTTTACTTTTATCTAGCGAATGACATAATTACATTTTTCCGAGTTAAACATTTTCCTTGAGTGCCCTTTTCAATTACGAAGAGCCTCTATATCTAAGAGTGCTCATCCTCCAGTTTGAGAAACATCTTCCCATTAATTTGCTGCTCCCATAAAGCGATCGGTAGTAATCGTTGCTCGAGACTGTTTCAAGTTTAGTTAATATCGGCGTTATTACCAAAACCCGATACCTAATCTCGAACGTTCCCCGGCCATTATCGGAGCACAATTTATTACATACTAAGTAGACGTAGCAAAGGGGTGCAAATAAATGTTGCCGGAAGATCGATCCTTGTTCGCGAAGTTGTCGGCATTTGACGGTGCTACAGATTCGATGGAAACTGGCTCGTACTGTTCACGTAGGAGGTCTTGATCGAGTTACCTCCAGACAGCGTTTCGAAGCTTGTTTGCAGCCTGTGAAAGGTTTTCAATTGCCTCTCAAGAATGCATCGCACAGAGGGAACCCTCTTCTTTACCTCTGCGCCGTATTGTAATAATAACACGCGAAAAAAAACGAAGCGTGCGCATTTGCTCTCGAAATCACGTCGAGTTTATCTACACTGCGTCGAGCACGTCGTTATCCGAGAAACTTATCGAAGAAATACTGGAATTCAATCTTCGCGAAGACACGTTTCTTCGCCGAGAAAAATATTACGTTGTTTCTTTGGCGAAATCTAAAGAGATTAATCGATAGAAACAGTTTGTGGCTTGCGTTCTTAAAGTAGAAAATTTTATATTATTCCTGAGACCTACGCCATGCATCCGTCTACCGTAATTTAAATTCTTAAACATCTCGTACGTCATTTTCCATAAAATGCCGAATGAATGTTTGCTAGTGACAAATGTAAACGATGCACAGCGACACCCGGATATTTCCCACGAGTTCCCAGCGGATGAGACGTACGAACAAGAATATTTGAACGTGTGTTTCGAAACGTCAGTTCTCCAGTGAATCACTGTCAAGAAGCACGACCGGAACAATGGTCTGAATTTGTAGTATTCATGCAGGGTCGTGTTCACCGAACACATATGCACGCTATCACCGTGAGTGCAATACGAAGCATCGCGTTGCACGAAACGATGTGCTTGCGCGCACTTAAATCTATTAAGTTGTTTAGATTCTTTTTGAAGATGCTTGTAAAATTTCGTGTTCATCCATTTTCAATTAACACCGGTAGGAACGAGCGTTGAAGTGCTTAGTCGAAAGAGTCCGAACGAAATTGTTACGAAAGTTTCGCAGAAAAGCTTTCCGCTTCACGATTTATTATTTCTCTATTTTCGAATTATTGTTTGATCGCGCATTGCTCGGTGCATCGGAAAAATCTCCGGGAAACAACGAACTAAAATAACGCAATTCGCGTATATCGTTTCTTAATCCACTCAATCCGGTCGAATCCTCTGTATGCAATTTTTGTCCAAAGCTTGAGTTCACTCGATCTGCAAAAGTGAATTCTCTCCGGGCGTGTGTGCCGACGGTTATTTCGACAAAACATTTGCAAACTGCGATCCCGTTGAAATTTCGTCGGACCTGTCTGTCGTGTAGCTTTCCTTTTTTGATAGTCCGGCAATCCACGCTAAAGGGTTTATTTTTTCCAATCAATCGACGTATCTTTTTTTTTCTTTCAGCGTTAAAACGATCGCGAAACGTTTCGTTTTGCTTGCTCGTTTCGCGGGAAACCGGAGAAAGGAAACGAAACGACGACGAGAAGTGGCAGATTTGCGTTCGGTTAAATATTTCATGAATTATTCAGGTTTTCGCGACGCTGGCTGCAGCGTTGGCATCTATTTACTTGCATTAATTCCTAATCGTTCGTCGAATTGGCAGACAGCCACTAGCCAGTCGGTTGATGGGTGACCAATTTGATGAAACCGGCGGGATGTCAGACCCGGATCAATCTTCATCCTCGAGTGCAATTAGTGCTCGCGGCGAATCGGTGCGCCTCCATTATGGTTTCGCCTCCACTTTATCGTATATGTCTTGGCGGTTTGTATACGAGTGGATATATTTTAGAATCCACGAATTATAAGTGTCCACAGTTGACGCTAGTAACAAATTTGTATACTATCGAGGATTAACAAATTTTGCTCGTGTAATTCCCATTATAATTATTACTTAGCTGCGTCAGTCTAGAGTTATTGTTCTCATGTAATCGTAATACACAGAGTTTGAAGCAATTTAGAGAGAGGGATTACGAGGTTGGGCTCCCTACGTAGAACTCATGATTCCAGAATGCCGATTTACTGCATGTTAGTAAAGTTTATAGCCCTGACCAACGAACTTCCCTTAATTACGCTTGCTCTTCTAGAGATCCTACTCTGAACCCATTCCCACCATACTCAAGAACATTCCCTGTGAAAGTTACGCTACGCGTGAGCTAATTTTCGCTTCGTTCAAATTAAAGATAGTCTTCTGATAGTATTCCTTAATTTTTAAGGATTCCGATAGTTACTCGAACAACCGTAAAATAACCATGAATATGAGAATTTGAATTATTTGAAACTCGTGTACGCGTGTCAGACAATTTTCTTCGAGCACATCGTTCAGTATCTTCCGCGAAGGTATACACGCGCCATGTTGGTGCATGAATTATCCAATAGACAGGGTGCATTATGCACGATGACGTATGCATCGCTGAAGAACGATAGTTCTTCCCTGTGGAAGCGAGAGAACGAAAAAGCGAGACAAGATGCTGGCTCATTGGGCTCCGGGTTGTCCCTTTTCCTCAGAACCGTGTTTCCATCCGTACGACATTCATATTTAAGCCGCGTTCCTCCTAATTAGGCCGCCATCTTGACAAGCTCTAAATTCACAAGCATTGTTCTCGTCGGTCCGAGTCATGCTTTCGAGTCAACGAACGTTGAATGCCCCACCTTTGTCGTCGGACTTTCCGTTTCTCTGCTAATATCGTCCGCGAGAAGACGCATTATACGCTTCGAGCATGATCTTTGGTTCGACTGGCGTCGATTATGTAACATTTCGCTCGGAATATCTCCCGTGAAAGTCGAAGTTTCCGCGTCGACGCAGATTCCTCAAAGGCGTGTTCGCTCGAATGCTCCTCGAACTACAACTTTTTATTATTATTAGATCCATACGAAAGCAACCATCGTTTTTTGGTCGAGTATTTTTATTTATAGATCTTGAATCTTTAAAAAAAAAATTTTAAACACTGGAAGAGAAGTTGGAAACGTGGTCGTATCAACAAAATTGAAATTTAACGTCCATTGCTTTCACGCGCGCTTAATGGCGGACTAAATTTTCGTAAAATGAAAATTTTAAATATAGTCTCGTGTCCGTATCCAGGGAGAGTTAACGATGTTGCCGAACAGCCCCTTCAGCGCGTCCGCGAAGGCTTGTTAATGGTTTTCGTCGTTAAACGCGGCTGCGTAGCGAGATGAAAATTAAAATAGTTGTATGGTTGTATACGTTCGAGGCACTCTCCGTGGAGACGCTTGGAAAAAGTCTAACGCGGATCTTTTTGCGTGTAGGTTTGCTAAAAGCATTCGGTAAAGAAAAAGAAGTTGTCTCTTAATATCCACTTTTTATTTGTTCGTGTTTTGTATTTTCTCCGCTATGAGATTGCTTCTTGTTCCGTTGTGGCTCCTGATTAGATGTCTGGAGGAACGCAGCGGGACAGAAAGTATACAAGAAACATTCTTGCGAGAAAGGATGGCTTTACTTTCGAACAAATTTTTCTCGCGTGACAGAAATTTTGCTAGAACGTTCGTCACTGTCGTTTCGAATGAAACGTCAGCCCCCGTCGTCGGTTCGATTCACCGTTATCAACCCTTGTTCCGAGTTCCCAAAGAAAGAAGATTACAATTAGAATAGTCTTTGAACTCCTCGTTAACCCGTGCCTCGGAGTCGTTTGACGAATTTTAAAATGAATCGCTATCTCGATGTGTTCCGGGGACGTCTGCCACGACGGATCGAGATACCCTGGGAGAGGAAATCTCGAGTAGAATTGGACCGCGATGGTCTGCTGCGCAAGCATTCCACAGCTTTCGAGTCGAGACTAACACGGCCCTGCGTCGAGTCGCGGCTGGCATCCTCGAAGCCGCATCGGAGAGTATGATAGGAAAGCGTCTCGGTATAAGCTCCGATTTGCATTCGGCCCGATGTTCGAACCAGTCTCGATCCGACCGATCGAGCACTCGCAGCACTCTGTGTCCGCGTGTTAGGAAATTCTGAGTCTCGTCTGTGTATTTGCGAAACGTCCGAAGTTATGCTCCCGTGGTATTGAACGGTCCAGCGGCGGATGGTCCGAGAATCGAGCTTGGTTATCGCTGATGAGGGTTGCTGCGCGCCATAATTATCTTTCAAGAGCAAACATATTTCGCTCCGCGCTGGAGATTGTTGCTCGTTCCCGAACCGTGGTTCGTACATCGTAGACGTGCCCGTGTTTGTGTAAATACGGGAAGTCTCCGAGGATACGTATACGTACGGGAAGTGACTAACGAGGTTATCTCCAAAGTTTGAGGACATACGGAATAGAGGCGACCGGTGCGCGGTGGAAATGATTGCTTTGTTGACGGGGGTGTGAAAGATATCTAAATGCATCCTTGTTTGTGCCTTTGCTGCTCTGGAGAAAAAGTATAGTCCTTGCGAATAAATTTCGAGCCCCTCTATTTCCACCTGAAATAGTAAAATAGGATGCACGATCCCCCGGTGTACGTGTTCGCGAAAGATCTCATCCGAGGGTGGGCCAATTTCGTAGAAAGAGAGAGAGAAAGCCCCGCGCGGAGGAGACAATGCCACTCATTACGCGGAGTAATTGATAGCGGGGAAGAAGCCGGTGTAGGTAGACGCCGTAATAAGGGCAGCCTAACGATAAAAGGGCTCGGTAAGTGGCACGTGTCACTGACTTCAGAAGTTCGCCAGACGAATGCTGTCTCCGTCGTCCTTGAAATATTACCTGCCTCCGTGGTTCGGGTACTTCGTTTCACCAGGGTCCGTCTTCCCTCGCGCGTCGCGACGCCACTCGTACTCACTCGAAGGTACCCCTGCTTAATTAATGAAACTTCTGACACAACACCGCGGGCCGCGCGTCATTCTTCCTATCGTTTTCACGAGAGCTCTACGCGCGAACCAAGTACGCGTCAAATCCTCTGTCGAAGCTTCTTCCGGAATTGTGGTGGTTTTTGCATCTTTCTTTTAGCCAGGAAAAACAATGGAAAAACCGAGTCTGTTCCACAGTGCATATTAGTAAATCGAAACATTTCTTTTTAATAGTTAATTATCGAACCTTCTACAACCTGAACTTTTTGAGCACACTAAAGTGCACTGAGAAACAATGTGTTTTAAAATTGAGTATAAGGGAATATTTAAAGTCGTCGTTAAAAAATAACGACGTACACTTTTCTCGCCCGGTGTAATTAGCTGCGACGATCCACCGTTTCCATAAAACGTTTTCAGCGCTGCGATCCGAGTAGAAATTTATCTGCATTAAGTCGGGTGTTAATTACGCGTTTCGAAGTCAGCAAGCGCGATGAGAAATGTTGCGTTTGTTGATAAAAAAAAATTTTTTAAAAAAAGAGAGAAGGGAGGAAGCACTGCAGTTACCCCGTTTCATGGTGGATAACCTGCGAGTATCGCTAAACTCGAAACTGAGCTGTCAGCCTCTAATAGACTGCAATTAGTAGGCTTTGAAACGAACCAACTTCTAACGCTAGACGTTACTAATTACGGATATTACGTTCGCGCAATCATCGCGTAATATTCAGAAAAACCCGCGACGTTGTCGTTTTTCAACGAAGTACGTGCAATTACCAAATGTTCCGCCGAAAATACTCGAGCATTTAGTTTTATAGAGAACATCATAGTCGTTCAATAAGAGAACATTAAAATATGAATATTATATATAATATACCCCCAAAATCCTACGCAGTTTTGAGAATAAATCTCAGTAGTTGGACAAATTTTTCGACGAAAAAAAAATTTTCAAATCGTCCTAAAAAAATTATTTTTAGTCGCAGAGGTCAATTACAATCATTTTTGGTGAATACACATACTCCCGAAATCCTACGCAGTTTCGAGAAAAAAATTCAGTAGTAGGACAAATTTTTCGGCGAAAATGAAAAGTTTCAAATCATTCTGAAAAAATTATTTTTGGTTGCAGAGGTCAATTACAATAATTTTTGGTGAATATACATACCCCCAAAATCCTACGCAGTTTCGAGAAAAAAATTCTTTACCGCAAATATAATGTGTGACCGGAAGTCACATCCCTGTAGGATTAGGGTTGAAACTATGTCACGTGTATGTAGACACGGGAAACGTAAGTCGAGCACAGTCGACAGTAAGGTAAGCCACCTGTTGGTAGCTTACTTCGCACGATTTCTAACATGTATACAAATTTCTTCGAAAGTATTGTGTAATTTTGTACCGAATCGTATCGTAAGAGTGCAAAATATCGTATGTTTTGGTTTTAAATATTCTGACATTTTGAAAAGATATCGTTTCATTGGGTGGATTTAAGAAACCTGTTTTTTTCCATTCGACTGGAACTCTTTAACTAAAACCGATACACGAACCATTTACGAACCTCGCGCCTCCATCTGTTGCCACGCTAATTGCGAATGGCTGTCAGAGCGAAATGTCCACGTAGAATGAAATATGAGCCACGGCCACGATGTGGAAAAGTACGCGTAAATTGTTTCTCTTCGTTTATTCATCGACTCAATTATCCGCAAGCGCTTCGACAAATAAGCTGAAAAACACTCGTGTACCAATTACCGCGATTAATGGGGGAACAAGGTTTAAACGTTGATTGCGGCACGATTGGATTAATAACCTATACGACCATTTGTTACATTAAACTAACATTACAACCAAGCATGATATCAGACTATTGATAACCGACTATTACCAACGAATTACAAACATATTTGCGGTACGTCGTAGACTTACGCGGTTAATTCGTTCAAAATTATTTGGTCCTCGTATAAATACAAGTATACAGTCGAAATGTTTCTAGATCCGTGGCTACTGTTACCCAATCTTTTAAAAATAGATATCTCCTCATACTAGTTTGATAGTTTTAATTAAAATTCTGTACACACGGAGACGCTAACGAAATATTCCCGTCGAATGTAAGCAAATAAATACAGGATTTTTTTTATGACGAAAACAGTGGCGAACGACCGGTGCGCCAGCAATCGATTCGTCGTTGTTTTCACACGCGACTCGTTCCCACGTATCGATGACGATAACGATCTTTCGTGCATTTGTTATTCCAAAGAGAGATCAGAGTCTGCAAACACAGGCTTCCACCGTGAAATTCGAGCTTGAATTAATATCACGGACAGCGAATGGCATTAATGCATCCACTTGCACACGGGAGTACCTATATCGATTGCCCCCGGCTATTATTTCCAGAAACGACAACCATAGTGTCCTTTCATATCGAAGAGCATCGAAAATATCGTCTGTGCAACCTGCTGTCGCCATTTCGATTTCAAATTTCCGCGTTCGGTAACCATTTTCGTTACATTCGTCGAGAGCGAGATAGACAAATTTTTATCGCGGCCCCTAATCTGTTCGTAGTCGCGCAAGGGAGGTGTCGAATAAAAATAGAAGAGTAACAATGGAGGTAGTTTTCCAGCGGCGATGTAACTCGCGTTAATTGGCGAGGTAATGGCGACCGCGCGGACACTCGACTCCTTTGTGTCGTTTCTGTACTTTTTCCACTATAGGTTGCGTCTCGTTATCGGGTCGGATATAATGACACATCGATGGCGAATCGTGCTCCAATCGGGACGAGTGGTTCGCCTCGTACCGAGCGTGGCTCTCGAGTGGTTCATCTCGACGCAATGAAATCTAGTGGTTCAATCTGGAGGCAGCGGCCAGCCGCAGGGCTGTTTGTGTTCGCCCGTGTTAGCTCTGACCGGTACACGAGGATCATTCATCCCCGGAGTGGAGTTCCCGTGCAACGCAGAATGCTTTCCGGCCGAATAGAAATTCAGCCAGACCCGCCTTGTTAACTATCATGTCCACGCAAGATGGTCAATGTACACTCGACGGTTTCACCACTGATGGAACCGCGTCGAGTGTACTTCCATAACTTCTTGGACGGTAAGCACTTTCTTCCTGAAGAACGATCCCGTGTGAAATCTAACCGAGATATCTCTTGGAAATATCGAACAGAGATTTCATATTTTCTGCAGAATTATTTAACCAGTCTATTCTATTCTGTACTGATTTAGGTATAATAACCATTTCGCATTTAACGTCGTCCTTAGTTTGCTGTTGTAACCTTAAACCGTGTTATGTGTACCCACGCTTCGGCTATGAACACATGAGAACTCTGAAGAGCTCCCGGATAACCGATTCGATGCTTTTGTCGCAATTAATATTAAATGAACATCAGTTTCTACTTGAATAAATCTTAACTATGTTGTTACAGGCAACGTTAACGCACTTAAATGTTAGTACAGTAATGCTCTCCGAAATTTCCACGGCCCAGCCTCGTCATTCCTCTGCTACTCAATCGATATCGCTACGATGATCCACGAAAAGCTAAAAAATTGTATTTATCGGGGTGTTCTAAGAAAAAGTCGTGTCGTCTCTCGCAATAGATGGCCAACGACTACGAACTTTCACCTCTATTCAAAGGTGTTCCATCAAGGACGGAACAAAGACCGGAAGCCTTCTTGTCTCGGTCCCCAGAGGGCTCTTAATCACGCTTTTTCCCTACTAATCATTTCTTCTGGAGATTCGACGATTTTTATTTATTTTGTACAAGCTGAAAATGTCGGACGCGGAAAGAACACGTCGCGCGTCACGGCTGGTCGTGATTAATCGTTCCTCCAGCAACGACATCCCTCCCACCCCCTGCGCGGAAACTCCGTCGACGGCTGAAAAGGAGCCGAAGAACCGGAGGAAGTCCGCAAGCCCGGGCACGGTGGCCGCAAAGAAGGCCATTAGAACGAAATAGGTCAATTAAGCAGATTCGTATCCTGTCGTAAGTATCTCTGCGTGACATAAGGTGGGAAAAGGGAATCGTGAGAAACGAAGATGGAGGCGAACGAGATGTAGAACCAGCGGGAGTTCCGCGTCACGAGGGCACCCGTCGAGTTCTGCGGAAGGTCGAGCAAGAGGGTGTGTGTGTGTGTGTGTGTGTGTGTGTGTATGCACGTGTGCGTGAAACGGAGGACGAGCGAACGAGGGAGAGAACTCGGGTTAATTGGGGACGAGAGGAGGCACGTAATTTCACGTCGCGACGCGAAGGCACCGATGCCCAGGCGCCGGTAATTTGTAATCCGTATGCTCAGACACCGACTACGTCCCTGACAGACCAAGATCAGGGTATTAACGGGGGCGCAATCGCGCGTGGCATCGCATAACCGTGGCATCTATTCGGAATGCGAAACACTCGTGTCGATGAATACACCGACAGACCATAAAACGAGCAAATATCACACTCTCAAACAGATAAAGATAGTACTTGTCATCTTCAGCTTGCGGTGACTTAAAAATTGTCCTCTTGTCTCGACTTGGGCAAGTTCGCGAATGGCGCTATCAAACTTTATCGTCACGACGGGCAAACAAAATGGATACTTCGCTAGGGATATTACGAACTCGAATAAAATCGGATTCGAGGCAATTGGGCACGGAACAAAATTAAATTCAAATCTTTGCCTGCGTCCGACGATCGGTTTCCCTACGATTCGAAAACTGCGGGACGACATTCGATTACGCGTAAAGCCTTTTCGGAATGTGTACGAGTGGATACGAATTTGTATTAAAGAAGCGGATTACGGTTTCCTCTGGAAAGAAACTCGTTTCGGGGTCTGCACAATTTCAGCCTGAGATCATGTGCAGAACTAAGCTGCAACTATTACCAGACCCGCGGAATCTCTCAAAGCTTTCCGCTTGTGCACTTTTATTCCGTAAAGGTACAAGCGGATAATTAAATGAAAGCTTCCCTTCCTAAAAAAGAAACAGGAACGGGGAATTGTTGCTTCAGAAATTTATCGACGAAGTATGTTGCATTTCATATTAAATTTGTAATCGTCATTTTTCTTTAATAGAAAACCTTTGTGTTTCGTTGGCACTTTCATTTGTACGATGCGAAACGTGATATATTACACATTGCCGCTGCTTTAGTAATTTCGAGTAATTGTCAAACTTCTGGGCAATTTACATCAGAATACAGAAGTTCGTTCAGCGGAGGGAGACGACGAGCAGTATATTTTTAATTACACATTAAAACGCAATATTCGCTGACGTTCAATCTTCCGTGATGGAGGTCGTAATGAAAAACCACTTATTGAGGTACAGCCCAGGATTATAATCCCCCCGACTATACTCAGCATTCTTTGAAAATCTCATTGTGAGCCGATTCTAAGTACTTACATTATCTTGGAGCCATAATACCGGGAATATTTTTATTTTTCGCGAGCATTGTCAGCTAGCAGCAGAAAATATAATCATCCTCTGCATTATTCGGAGTACTCAGGAAAATTCCAATTATTTCTTAATAAAGTAGATCTTCGGGACTGACTTTCTCACATCGATTTAGTCATCATGTTTACAATTTCCTACGAACAACAACAATCGTTCAACCGTATGAAAGATTGCGATAAATTATTAGCGAGCGTTGCTATAACCGATGTTGAACGGGACGGACACGGGCTACGTGCCAGTAATAGAAAAGTTTCTCAAAAAATGATTGATGCCCGGCTGCTTTACATGACTGCACGGAAGATTAATGTCGGCCAGATATGGTATATCTGCATTAAGACGTGAGTAATAGTTCTCGGCGTAGCTAGTAGATCTTCCTGGTATATGACCGCATCACGAGCGAAAATATACATATATGCGCGGACATGTACGAAGATCGATTCGACAAACTGGGTACAGAGGTTCTTATCGCGGGTTAGCCTCTACTCTAGTCTCTATTACTGACGGTTCTCCCTCGAATTCAGACCAAAATAGCGCACTTAGCAGGGTTACTCGATGAAAATTTGTACAACGTTCGATCTGATCGATACCCCGTGGACAAGTTTACTTTGTAACGTGCATGCGATGCGCGCAAAACGCGCAAACACGTGTTCCATCGGTGTACGCGAACGGGGACTTATTCTGGTCAAGCCAGCTCGTCTCAATTCTACGTGGGTCCCTTGGAACCATGGGCGTTGTTAGCGATTTATAAGCTCGACTTATCAATAATTTAATAACTTTGTTCGGTGTTGTATTTTTGGAAAAATTGATTCACACCTCGACTCTAAGAGATACATAATGATCAGTTTACTTTTGTTGAAAAATTTCCACTCTGATTTAATTTCACCTATTTTCAATCTTCTTCTGTTTTAACGCTATCGATTGGCCCAGTTTCGTGGGGCACCCTGTATAGTTTACGGGCGTGAAATTATCTCACAGCCACCCTCGTTAGAGTTCATTTTCTTGATGCTTATAGATCGCGGCCAAAATCCCACGGTGTCGGCGCTATTATTATACTATACTCCTGAATCCCGTCGTTGGTTGTTTACAATCAATAAAAGCCTTCGGGCGAGTAACGGACGGACTGAAAGCATGCACATGATAAATATTAAAAGGACGTTCGTCGATTCGCGTCTGCCATGGCACAATACGCCGGGAATATAGAGAATTCTGTTCCATTTTTCTTGATCCTCTTACCGATACGTCTACAAAGAGGATGGAATCGCGGGAATCGAGAACAGGGGCGAGAAACAGAGACGGAGTGAAAATTCCGTGTCGATGGTGTTAGTACATTCGGAAGTATTTTAAAAATCCGTTTATCGATTTCACTCTCGATCATGCGTACGAAAGACTCGGTCTAATGCGTGCGATCACAATAGCGCGACGCACAATGGGCTAGAATTCGTTCGTAGTACGATAGAAACAATCGATGCTGTTTTCGCCTCTCTATTGCTTAATGTATTCATGCTTCGATACATATAGTCACTGGCAACCAGTTACGTTTCCCTCCTGCTTCATTCATTACTAAATAACCACCCCCTCAATCATAGTAATGTAGACAACAATATAGAGGACTTTGTCCGAGCAAAATTGAATGGTCAATAACTATAAAAGAAATTAGGAACGCGTCCACAGATTAGACAAATTATTTATCGAACACTTTGTTGCTAAAATTAGCCAATTAATTTCGTTCCCCAGTGAGTCGCGCCGGAAGGAACTCGTCGGTTTGAAGCACGTGATAAAAGAAAGGCCAGACGAGCGTATGAAAATGGGTGGGTGGGTAAAGAGTCGAGAAGGGTTGGCGGAGGCAGAGAAAAGAGGGTGGTACGGATGCACGACGATAAGTTGCGAGAACAGGAACAGCCGGGGCGCGACGGTACCAGAGAAATGCTCGGAGGATGAACGTTTGGCTCCGAGATAGGATCAAACGAAACGCGGGGTTGAAACGTTACATCCAACCCCAAAGTTGCTTCCTTCCTCCCGTCTCCGGCCTATGCGCTTCCTCCAGTTTCCTGACGCTCTCTCTTCCCCTATTCTTTCGCGTTTCATCACGCTTCGAGGAATAAGACGTCGACGCGGCGCCCTCGAACTTTTAACGCCGGCAGAATTTTACTTTTTCCCTTTGCGGCTGATTTAAATACTTTTCTCGGTCTATTAGCCCTTTCGTAACTTTTGTTTGCCGTACAGTTGCTCCCGCGAATTTTGTAATTACCGAATCGAGATCGAACGCGAATTCTGCCCACGTAGATCACGTATTAATATTTCCAGGCTGTTATTCGCGATTTTGTTAGGCAAGTTTTAGTAGTTTAGATTTTTCTCGTAATTCGAAACGTGTAGCTGGTTAAGGGGTTACGAAGTGCAGGCGTAGACAATTGGACGGTGCGAAAAATACGCGTCGAGTAATTTGAATGTGATTTCGGCGGTAGGTGCAAAGGATTTGCTCACGTACGCGCGTGACACGTACGTCGAATGAGATCCAACGTCTCCGTGTTCCAATAAACTACATACCGCGTTGCATGCGCGCTATATATGCTCGCCTTTTTGTCCCGTTTGTTGCATAGCGCAAGAGGGAGTCCATTCCAACGTTCCGTGACTGTGTGGCTTGCGTCAACGCTGAGGGGGACAAGTGCAGAATGGTGTCAAAAAGAGAAGGGCTTTTTATGCAAGCAGAAATAATAAACTTATTGTTTTGCATTCAAATACCACGGGTTCATGGAATTCTCTACGCGTCACACGGGATGACCATTGTAAATTAATCTTTTGAAACATTTACATAGAGACACTTCGATTTCTAGGTTAATAACATTTTTATTACTAACAGTTGTATTTCGTTTCTTATGAATTTCGTCGAAATTTGAGATTGCACTACAGAGAACCCTTCGCGTCGAAATCCGAATAAATCGACGTTACGTGTCTCCATTGTTTACGAAACAATGCTCGGCGAAATACAGAATTTCTTACGGCCGTAAGCATCGTAAATTTAACTTAGCCGTTTCCTCTATGACTGGCAACATTGTACCCATGTAAGGTGCTTTCGCGTAACGCGGACCTTTGTGTTATTACGTTGAAATATTCCTGGCATGCCGTGGTTCGCTTCGCGACAATGGAGAAATCCCCAGTGAAAGAGATCAATGACTCGCCGGGCGGCAGACATGCGTGCTCTTAGAACTCCACTTGATACTCGCTAAATTTCAGATTTATCTACTGCATTGTGCCCTTTAAATGTTGTTCCAGCGATATCTTATCCCGGGGGTGAAGGTATTGTCTCCCAACAATTTCATCGTTCGATAAAATGTATTGCATGGTCACCAACATTTTGTAACCAGCAGCGGGGAAGTTGAACAACTTATCGTACCTTGTTGACGGTCGAGTCGATAGTTTGTGGAAGGATGGAGCAAAAGCACAAGAGCTGCAGAAGGGAAAATCAAAGGTGGTTCACTTTCTGCGGCAAAAAAGCTCGAACGAACAAAGGGATTCCGAGGATAAACGTAGCAATCCTATCTCTCGTGCAGATTTTTCTCCCTTTTCGGTCCGTCTCCAAACCCTCTGTTTCCCACCACGTTTGGCGTCCCCATTCCCACCCTCCTTCTTCCCGACGCGAGGAATCGGCGAACGCAGATCGAGAATCGCTGGCACGACTAATAGTTTCGTTAATATGTAGCAATTTAGATTCACCGCAACTCAATTTATATTACTCCAGCCCTCGATGAGATATGGAGTACGAACGACGTCGGGGGATGGGAGACTCGGGCGTACACGTCGACTGTGTGCAACGAACCACCCCTATACAGGGTGAACCATTAGAAATTGCCATCTAGAATAATTTTGTATTCGTTAACGTTCGGAGAATCTGTACGCGAGACAAGATTTGTTTGAGGAGGAAACTCGAAAAATTATTTCTGATATCGAGGGATGAAAGGTCGGTACGGAGGGCAGTTTCTGTCGAATCACCCTATATATCCGTCCACTTGGAAGCCCTCTGTGTTTCGTTAGCTCACGGTTTCGTGAGTTTGCGGGTCGGTTGGTACGTGCCGCGCCAGAGAACGCGACCTGATAAACGGAAATGACCTCTCCCTTATCGCCGCGATTATTAATTGCGTCTGGTCGTCATTATTAACCCGAGAAAAGCGCGCGTTCCGGGGTATGGTTGAATCCGATTAATCCGATTCGCCAGTGTATCTCGCGTTGTCACGAGCACGGTGATTAATACGCTTTCGTTTCAAGTTATTCCGCTGATCGAAATACGCGAATTTCTGCTCTCTTGCTACGCGCGATTGAATTTCGAAATTATTGGTCGTCGAGCATCGAGAACGTTTACGTTTCGCGTATCGATCGCGTATCGAAACCGAGAGCCCTGATTTTGCTGAGATATTTTTGGTTGCGAGCAACAGTTGCGAGACACAATTTTTTTTCCATTGAAAATAATTTCTAGTTTTTCGACCTTTTTTCTTTTAAAAGCAGCCCTCGAGGTATTCCAACATGCGCAATGAACAGATTCGAGTGGAGAGTTCGAGTTCAGGTAGCGAGGGGAGGCTCGAAAGAACTGACTTTTTCCAAGCACGTCGATGGAAAACATGTTTTTCGCGTCTAACTTTCTCTTGTCATAGCGCCACTCGAGCTTTTAATGAAAACTTCGAGGGTAGACGTTGGCGCGATTACAGGATGCACGGCGAAACGATAATGTCGGGAATAGGTTGTTCGAGGGCCGGAATTTATTACAAAATACGAGTAGAAAAGATAACGTTGCGTCGTCGACCCTTAATTTTAGTTTACTACTGCAGCCTTCCGCGGACCTATAATTAAAGCATAAACACGGCCCATCATCCGGTCGCCTGTGTCGCTAGTAAACCTTCTTTACCGATGTTAAAACTTTATCTTCCTGGAGTCGTCAAGTTTTAGAGAATAATTTCCTACTGTTTAACTTCGTTGAGAATATTGGCACACGATAAAACGTACCACTAGAAACTGTTATTTCCCTCGTAAAAAATGTCGAACACTCAAAGAGAAGCAGAAACAAAGAAAAGAAGTAACAGAATTATAAAAAATACCAGAGTTGCGGGTACGAGCATCGTCGCATTGTTATTTTGATTTTTTCGCTAAAATTACGCTTCAATTCATTTGCACGCGACTTCCAGCGCTCGTACAATAAATTCCGTTGCAAAAGAAACGAATCCACCCCGTTTCCTCCTCGTCCTTCGCGCGCGGATATTTAATCCCGTCGCTCGTAACGCTCGCCCATCGAGGCACAATAAATTTTTATTCGAAATCTCTCTACCTATATCCGTGCATGCTCGAAGATTTCAGCCTCCAACAAATCAGCGCTACACGTGTTACTCGTGGTTATCTCGTTCAACCTCGTCTGCATCCCCTGTGAGTACCCCTACACATCCCTCCCAGCTGGAGATCCAGATACATCCAATCGCGTCTGTTTAAAATTTCTACAGAAACGAGTTTCTGGCGTGATTGCAAATTATTTGATCTCGATCGTTTCGATTCCTTTCTAGCTTTTGACGTTGGTCCAGCTCGCTCGATCCCGTACGTATCCTTCGAACGAGACTCGCGTTACGTGGTTGGAGGGTGGAGGAAAGATGGCGCCGGAGATTTATCGACATTTTCAACCGTGCTTCGGTATTTTCAATTATGCCTCGGCTCCGCGCACCGGCGGGATGATAATGTAAAATCAGACCTCTGGCGTCGTGCATCGTTCAGTTTACATCCCCGTCCATTTCACGTTTTCTTCGTCTCTCGCTTTTTCCACTTCCTGCGCGAAGCACGGCGACCTCGACGCGAGTCGACGCTATTATCCGGTGTCCATTGTACGCCGTGAAAAGAGATCGCGCGTTCGGGACGCGAGTTCCACGGGGGTTGCCGCCGCCCCGGTTAACGACGATACGCCGTGGTTGTGTTAATTATGCACGTCTGCCTGTTCGTTCGCTTGTTCGCGCAACGACGGATTTGTCCAGGGACAGCGAGCCCAGGGAACCGCGTAACTGCGTTTTATTATCGCGGTGCACGGGACGGCGAATTTTCCACGGCGCCGTTCGTTACACTAACTCTCGACAGTTTCGTTAAGAAACGGCAGAATTTATTAGAAAACACGAGTAGGAAAGATAGCGTTGCGTCCTCGGCCCTTAACTTTAGTTTATTGCTGCAGCATCCCGCGCGCCAGCAATTATCCCCCGAACGGCGGATTATCTCATGGTTCGCCACAAATTCTATTCGAACCGTTAAGGACTTCCCGATGCAATATCCATGAATTTAATTAGCCACGGTGGCAAGTCAGTTGCTTAATGAAAAAAACCCAAGAGGAAATGCTGTTACGGTCGATTAGTACTTGGGGGAGTCGAGAAGGTGTCGTGTAAGTGCTTCTCCTTGACGTTACGAGGTGTTGAGAGCGGTAGTAATTCTGAGTTTAAACTCCTCGATGGTGGAGTGGCCAGGGGGTGGATAACACGCTCGTGATCTTCGTATCAAGTGGTTATACGTTCGATAGCCCCCAGATACACTTAGCGTCGCAACGCGGAGCAACATTCATTGTCGTAATCTTCCTCGGTTCTCGCCCTCGGCAAGCAACGTAACACATATTTAAAAAATGTTATTCTACATTTTCGACTTGCTATTGTACGAAGAATCGCTTCCTAATTGATCATGCACACCCGTCTCTTTGCACGGTGAACAAGGAATATATCCAGCGACAGCAAACACAGGGAACACGTGGGTGGGGTTTCTTATCACGGCACGCTAGGAGGCGAATTTTCAGCGAGATCATTCGTTACCCTAACTCCTGACAGTTTCGTTAAGACCTAATCCTGGCTCGTGTAAACTGGAATTCCCAGTTCCTGTACCCGTAACGGAGGTACTGTACAAATACACAGGGAGATAGAAGACATCGTGTCAAGGGGAACGAGCCGGTAAAATTTTACGATACGGGGGACCGTTGTACGCGATCGTCGCGAACGCTGGAAGAGCCCAGACTTCCTCCCGAGAGATATCATCCCCTTTGTGCAGCGAGGCGTACGCTCGACGATTTCGTAAATAACGTTTAAATGGTCGCGGGATTTTCTGTGACGCGTTCATTGCCGTGTCTGATATCGGATCGCCGATCATACAAAACAACGAGCACGCATTTACGGAAAAATATATTACATAGTGCCGATATTTCTGCGACTATTAATTTATAAAACGAAGCGTCACGAAGCCCTCGCTGTAACGTCTGATTCGATACGGCTGACAATTCCACCTGGCATCGATCTTCCCCCCCCCCACCCCCCCACCACACCCCCTCGCGACACTTTGACGGCGCCAGGCGCTACGAGTCGGAATAACAAAAAGTCAATTGTGTCTACGGTGTCGATCGTTCCACGACTCGACGTCGGCACGGCTGGCACGCCGTCGACGAAAGCGTTAACGATCATCGCGGCCGAAAGAACCGCGGAGGGATTCGTTTCGCGCGGCTGGAATCATTTAGAGCAACCGTGCATGACGCTCGGAATAAAAGAACAGAAACGCTCTGGAAGGCAGCGGGGTCGGTGTGGATAACCTGACGAGGAAAAAGTCAACGTCGCTACGCGGTATTTGTCATTGGTAATGGTGCTGCGTTGCGTCGACGAGAGTTGGCCTCCGTCGTTAACTCGTTACCTCTCGGTAATCCAATGGCGCTATGCGTGCAGGCGCCATCGCGAAGTCGCCCTTTGTCACGGCGCCCTCTTTCGCTTCGTCTGCTCGCTAGCATCGATTAATCACGTTCCATCCCCGCCCTCCCATCGTTTCCCTCCCCCTCCTCCTCCGTGCACCAGTGTAACCCCCCCTTCCATCTATCCGCGTTTTCCGTTCTCCATTTTTCGCCTTCTCTCCTCCGTTCGCCGTTTCCCTACCCCTCTCTTGGCGTCGGTTTTTCCTGACGGTGTCGCGCGCGTTCGCCATCCCGGAAATGGATTTATCCGGTAAAAACGTAATTCCGTGGACCAGCTCGACGGCGAACGCTCCGGAAACGGTATCTGCGACTATACTTTTCTTTCCTCGACCTTGCTTCGACGAAGAGATCCTTCTGTTGCGCGACCATCCCGATAAACCCTTCGAAAACGAATTTGCTTTCGGTCTTGACCCTCGAACCACGGAGTCGAGGTCCATTTTGATCCGAATCCGAACTTGCACTCCGCTACGAGAGCTGAATCTGTAAACCTAGCGACTCCGAAACGAACAGTTTGTAAGAATTTACGCTCTGATTTCTTTAAAAGATATTCCATAAACACTGTTTACCCGTCTTGATAGTCGCGAAACTCTCTTTGAAGAGGTAATAATGGCATTTTCTGAATAATTTCCGTTACACTGTCTCCGGGAGACGGTGGGCGTTGAAGCTTCCTCGCGAGCGGCAAGTTTTTAATTTCAAATAGTAGTCGCCCTACAAAAGTATTGGGTTACGTAACTGACTTTGAAACGGGACTCGGTGTTTCTAGCGTTACAGAAGCGACCGGATAAAATGACAGTTCCTTGTGCCCTACCTTCGCATATCTTTTGACGGTTAACTGACAAGCAAAGTGCAACCGCGTCGTGTGACGAATCTCTTTGATATTCGCGGGCAGAGCGTCGTCGTCTAACCCCCCCTTTTTCTCTCTGCTCTGCTTCGTTTAATTTTCAGCCCGCCATTCCGTCCACGCAATTTTATTCTATTCGGGTCGAATAACATTTCGTGTCCTTTGAACTCCTCAAATTTCCATTTCAGCAATAATATTAATTTAAAGTCCCATTTGGTAAGATTGAAAAAGGTAATATTATTGTTATTAGTACGTCCACTAGTTCATATTTCTGTCCGGGATTTTGAAGACAGATATTTCAAAAATGGGTTTTCATTCCTCTTGTACAGTCGTCTGTCCTGAATTTTTCGTTTCACTTTATGAAACCTTCACCGCGGGACACGACGGTTTTTCGATTTCAATTTCGTTCGATTTACATCTGCGAGAGTGAGAGACTTCCCCAAAGAGGGTTCGCGTGATTGAGATGTTTAGGAATAAGGTTTCGTAGTGTGTGTCTGTATAGATGTAAACGTGCGAACGTTTATTGTCCATTTCAGCGAGTACCTAGTACGTGCATTCAAATTGCTCGACCTCCTTTTTAAATCCTTACGTAAAGACAGCAGAAAAACGGCAATGATTATTCAAGCGTAGCGGACAAATATACAAAAGGATGGCAGAGTATTCATCATCTCTGTTCATAAAACAATCCATCTAGTGGTTCGTACCTCGTGCATCGTACCTAGTAAATTTTTAAAACAGAGAATATTTTAGACGATGAAGGTACACGGCGCACATCCTGAATGAAAGCCCTTCCGGGTTCTTCCAGCTTTCGCGACGTTAATGCAACAACAAGCGCATAACATCTTTATTATTCCCTTGTCAGTCGAGAAAGCAACGTGACGCAATTTCGTAAGTAAATTTACATAGAGGAGCTGCACACTGAGTCGCGGTTAAAATTGACCGTACAGCGACTTTAGAATTACGACGCGTACAGAACGAGTCACAAATTAATCGTGATATTTTAGCTGGTTCCATTTTTTCAACCATCGTCAGATTTCGCGCCAAATAAAATAAAATTCCAATTGATATCGACGACGATTTCGGTGGAAACTAATTTGCGAAGCTGGTGCATCTAATGTACCGTGCTTTTATAATCTTAATTAGCGTGTACAGAGAAAGATGGGCCACGAAGGTTGACGGACGCGTTGCGTCGAAGCGCGAAACGGGTGGAGGAATATTTCATTTAACCGTTCCAGGAACGAGTCGCAAATTCCAGCAAAGCCTAGTCGGAGCCTCGAAACGCTTGCGTGGCCATTTTATTCGACCGCCGAGATACACCCGACGTAATTTACTCTCTGCCGTGGTCAAAGGGAGAGAGAAGGGGTCGGGAGTATGGGAGAGGGGAAAAAAGAAAACTACGCGTAAAACGGCTTACAAATCCGGAATTACTTCCAGGGGGGGTATCTATTCTAGCAGCAGGATTTAGTTTCTGTTGTAGGCGGTAACGCGGCGGACAACAACGAGATCGGGGGCGGAAGGTGGACGGCGAAAGAGGGGTTGGGGGACGCAGGAAGGGCCGGAACGGTGGATTTGAGGGAAACGGAAGGACAGAGAAACACCGAGTCGCTGGAAAAGGAGAAGAACAGATAGGGCACAGGATTTAATTGCAGAATTCCCAGTGGTATCGCGTCTCTCTCGCTCTCGGCCCTCGTCTTTTCTGCCCGTCGTGCTTTTATCTTCATTACCCATCAACTTAGCTGGCTCTCTAAGAGTGGCCAGAACCTCCCTTCTTCCTACGCTGGAATTGGCGAATATTTCCACCCAAATATATCCTCGCTGCGGAGAGTATAGTACGGGGAAATCGTGATTCGACCCCGGGCTTTAACTCGATGGTACCCTTTGCCCGTGCTTTGAACTCCGTCGTTCCCGTTTATCAACGTTACTCCGGTTCCATGAAAGAAAATGGAATGCACCGATCGATAGGGGGAGAGTTTCCGAACAATTTTTCTACTTCCGTTGTCCTCCGTCTTGCCCTTCCGGCCGCGCCAGTTTTGAGGGACTCCGGGGCTTCATTGAAGCCATAATTCGTACACGCTTTATGAAACTCATATCGCGCGATTTATTGCCGCCGCGAGGAACGTAATGAGTTACGCTGTCGCGCCCCCGTGTAATAATGGTATATTTCTGTCGAGAAGTAACGCAGTGTATGTGGTTAAATAGGGAAGTATATCGAGAATGTTAAGTAATAATTTTCTGGAACGTTGTACTCGATTATCAGGCACGAGTTCAGTTTTATATTTCGCGATGCGTCGAGTAAAATATCGTCACGTTTCTCTTCAATTTAAGCGAATTACAGTAAGTGGAGTAAGCTTTAAAAATTGGCAACTTGTTCCAAGAACAATCCGTATGTTTGAAACATCTGCATGATAATGTTATTGGACGGTACTTAATGTAAAAGTAGGACATTATCGTCAATGGATTCGATAACGCATTTCCGAGTTGTAGACCAACGTAATGATCATTTTCTTCGCGGCGTTTCCCGCAGCCCGATGCCGCATGAAATTTTCCAAGTCGTTAGTCTCGATTCCAGGTCTTCGCGCGTACGTTACCTCCGGGCTGCATACCGGAACTTGCAGTTTACCCAAAACTTTCCGACTACTACCCTCCGAGTTTCGCGTCCCGTCTAACGCGCCACTTTGTCATTGAAAATACAGCTTCCCCGCATTATCGTTAATAAGAAAGTATTTCCCCCTTGGAAAACTGTGGTCAAATTTCATCGCGTATCATCTCCATTATTTTCCATACGCGCAAAATTCACAATTTCATGTATTCGTACTGTATTTTATTTACGGTAGAAATTTTGTTTCGTTGTCGATAGCCATTATTGGTTACTCGAAGCGAAAAAAATATTTCCGTCATCGATAACGGTTATTTGTAACTGAAATAAATTTTCCTCGTCGATGACAGTTATGAGCGAACGAAATGAATTCTCCTTCTCGATAATGGCTGTTGGCAACGAGAAAAAAAATTTCTGTCGCTTATAACTGTTATTTGCGACTGGAAAACATTTTAGTCGAGAAAATAATTGTCCTGCTATAACTTCTCTTTACAATATATATTTTTTTCACATCGTATAATTCAAATTCTTATTCAGTACCACTCTGCATTGTTACTCGAGTTCGGTAAACGTTGTTAACTGGTACTTTTGTTCTTTTCTTGTGTCCATTACGGTCCAAAGAGTCGATTCATCGTATCGATAGTCTCATTGAAGTCTGCGATAGATAACGTCCGTTCATGGTCGTTCAAAGCAGCAGCAACGAGAGCAATAAATCGAGCCAAGAAAATCGATAAGAAACAAAACCACGGCGAACTTGAAGTAAACAGCACTTGACAAAGTTGCTAAGATTGCTCGTGCACTCTGTGTTCTATTGTTTCAGATTTACGCGAAGCGATTGGGGAAAGGCGGTAGTGGAAATGAGATGCATTAGCTACGGTAAACAGGATGAAATTTATTTGCAGTTTATTGACAACTCGCTATAAATGGGACTATTGAACGCTGCCAGTGGAACCATTTTCTATGGCCAAATTCCTCGCTGGTGTATTTACTTATTTCTTCCTTTGCACGAACGATCGCAAATTATCGAGGAACAATGTAATTGCATCGCGATTCGCGATACAGCAATGCGGTATTTATCGAGTGATCTTAATGGACTTGTTCAGATTATTTCAGGGAATTCTTTCCCTCGTCTGCATACTGAATCGCGATAGGCGAGCCTCGGAGCACCGTTTCTCATATTTTATCTCGCGAATACTTTTGTAAAATATAAAATTCCGCATGAGAAAGCTTTGCATTTATTAGCTCCGTACATCGAATAATAGATAGAACCGACCTACATTTATTCGTGATTTTTGCTCGTTCGAACGACCAACGGGTAAACAGTAGATTGAAATTTTGTCCATTCCTGGAATAATACCACGTAAAAATTCAGTCGAACGAAAATTGGACTTACGGACGTATCGTTTTCCAGTCACATCGTTTCGCGTGCGAAATTCGCTCCAATTGTGAACGCAACGTTGTATTGGACTGTGTGACGTTTTTTAAAACCACGCAGAAAGCAAATAGAACTGTAAATCGATGGGTAAATTGTCGAGAAAATTAAGCGAGACCGTCCAGTCACATCGGTTCGATCGAGAAATTTACGCGGTTCATAAATGGACCTCGATATATTTCCCCCGTGTTTATATCCTTCGCTGTTGCTCGAATTCCAAAGTAATATTGCAAATAATAGGATAAATGTTCTTAATGTATATAAAAATAGAATCGTAGGACCCCGGGTGGATTTCTTCTCGTAACTCAATTTCTTTTACAAGAGAATACGTCGTTCTTTGATTCGATCGATAGCCCCGGGTCGGCAAAGTATTCCCCAAACGTGCCTTTTTTTCTCGTCCGCGTCGAAAGATTTTCGTCCCCTAATGACGAAGGAAAACTCGACCAAGGGAAAATATCTGATTACGATTTATTTTATTCCATTGTATGGAAGCTTCAGGCGGAGATCTTTTCGCGTAGAGGCTTAAGAAGAAGGCTCGAATATGTCCGACTACAATGGCAGTGGAAAAGCCTGATAGCGTTCCATTCTTTCCCAGATGTATTTGTTCGAAAGTAGAGTAGACATTGTGTGCGCTGCGCAAATCGCGAGGAAAAAACAGTTCCGTGGATATAGAATGGATACGTACGTTGCTCCGTATATTTTTGCGAGTACATAGAAAGTCTTTATTGTTATCCGGAAACGTGTCCTCGCTGTACTTTTACGGAAAGTGTATAAAAGCACGCGAATGTATATTGAAACAGCCGGGACTCGAAATTCTAGAAGCGGGAACGGAATGATATTAAAATTTTCACGTTATTAAATCGAAAGATATTATATATTTTCTCCGTATGCGATACCGTATTGGTATATTATTTTTTGCGGTAGAAAATAATTTACTAAGACGCGTTTTCATCGAGGATAACGGTAACCGAATCAGGCGTCGAAGGTTCTTGACGTGGGTGGACGGAATGTGTTCTTACGCGAAAAAAACTAGTCAAGAGGAGGGAAAATAAGTGCAAGTGTCTTGACAACGCCCCAGAATCGTGACTTTTCACGCGTCTCTCGCGATAACTTGTTTACGCCGCGACGTGCGAGCAAGGGAAGACTGCTCGCGACGCGAATAGTAATTAGTTCCACACTCGTGGGACTCGCCAGAGCTGCAAGAATCCATTCAATCAAGGAGCAAAAACAAAATTAGGGGAGCCGGGTTTCAGCGTCGAGGGAACAACGAGAAATACAGAATTTCATAATTAATTTTGAAATACTTAAACAATCGTCGAAACTCGACAGTTTTTGCCATGGAAAATTCAACTCGATTCGACATTGAGACGTTCAAGTGCCTTTTCCATTACCGGGAGAGGCACGTTAACTTTATACAACTCAATCTTTATTACGCTGAGAAATATGAAGAGCTTTCAATTTATAGAAGCCCGCGTCTCTTCTTTCGTCCTGTCACGAACTTCCACACGAAAATTACAGAGTCAACGTCGGCGCAGATCGACGAGTTTCCCTTTGACGATGTAAAACTTCTCCCGTGTGTAATAAAAAAGTTCGCCGCTATTTTCGGATTCCGAACTTACAGAAGAAACGTAAACGCTGGTCGAAATTTTATATCCTATTTAATTCCGTCGTTTTTTGCCGACCGTAAAATAGTCGGGGATTGTTGCTACTTTTGATTCGGGATCCCATGGAAACTTTCTCCATCGAAACGAAAGCAGAATCGTAATCGTGGATTATCTACGCGTCACGCGACGATCCTTGGACGATGTTTTTCGATCCGCAAGCGAAGGAGGACCGCGTAAATATTCAAATGTTTATAGTTCTCGATAAAAAGGTTCCCTGGATTTTACTGCACTTTCCACTGCTTCGTTCGGTGGGGCGTTTGAATTTTCTTCTCCATTGTATCCGTGAAATGAGCCACGAACAAAAAGTCGAAGGATCTCACGGTGTTTTCGGTAATGTAATGTAAATAAAACTAGGAAGACTATCTTTTTGCCGCGTGCTGTGTTCGAGTTCGAAAGATTTGGCAAAGACGCGGGCGCGTGCTCGTGCATTTGCATGCTGAATCCGTATGTCGCATAAATGGAACACACTTTTCAATCTCTATCCCTTTTCATATCTTGCCTACGGAAAGCTCGAAGAAAGCTCGTGTCAGGAACAGCGGGTATTTCATCTTCGTGTTCCGCTTACGTGTAGGTAAACGGATTGCATACATCTCGCGATTTCGTTTCCAACGAAACAGAATCTGCCGTTGTCGTCTTCCAGAATGACGCTATTACTAAATTCTGAACGTACGGTTAATATTTCCAAATGCAAAAGTATCGACTTTGCGTCACCCAATACTAAGTCATCTACTTTCTTTATTTAATTGTTTAGGTTTATAAGTTAGTTCTCACAACGAAATTTTTACTTAGGTGTTCCGTGGCTGTACCTATTCTATCAGCTCCAAGAAATATTTCATGTTCCAGCCACTCTGGTGACTCGGTGTCAAAATGGGTGATAATTGAAATACCTCGGGGTTGCGAGAAATAGATATAACTCGAAGTGGTTCCTGTAACTGACAGGATAGATAGGATAGATAGGACATAGAATGTCTAGAAGCGTAAAGTATAGAAGATAGAATAGCCTCTTGTAAGATAGATGGAACATGGAATATCATTCGAGGTTTACAGGATGACTGATCCAATCAAGTAACTCTTTTACAAGCGGGGAGTTTTATTATCGTATAAAAGGAACGCTGAGAGTCTCCGGCAAGCAGTGGTATTTATAATCGCGCAAACAAACGCTCCGACGACGATTCTTGGAAATACAGGAACCAAAGCGAAGCCATCGAAGATAATGAACTAAAGCGGAATCGCAGCCATCGAAGCACGAGAGTCGGAACGGGGCAAAAAGACTATCGGTTGTCAGGGGGTAGCGGGGGGTTGAGGGGGGCAGACTGAGAAAATACGGGTTGGAAGCGCAAGAAAGTTGAAGCACAGGTCGCGAAATCGTATTACAGGCCGTACGGTATCGGTTCCCGGACGAAAGGGCGCACTGCGGGAGTCGTAGTGAACCGAAAGGGGATCGAGCACACCTAGAAATATCGGACGATGTCCGAGTTGATCGTCGTGGACGGTGGTGGTAGTATCAGCGTCACAGGAATTCTTTCGACGGAACGGAGAATAAAGGTTAAGGAAGAAGCGGACGAGACGGAAAACGAGGATCGGTGGGGGGGATATAGGTACGGCGGGCATTCGCGTCACGCGCCACCTACTCCAGCTTCTATAGACAGCCCTGTGCTTCGGGTAACCTGTTCGTCTTCCTCCGTCTTCGGCAGCCTCGAGTAAATCAAGGATTGTCCGTGTCTTTGTCCGTGTCCTTTTCCCCTTTTTCATTCTTCGCGCTTCATCAATATCCTTCTTTGCTCGTCTATCTACTCGGTTTACACGCTTACCACTTGTTCCTCGCCGTTGGTCCAACCGTTGTTAGCTCCTCTCTTCGTGCACACCTATACTTTCGGGCCAAACCATCGCTTTCCGCTTGGAGAATACACTTCCGTGGCTTCGACAATTTTTGTCCAGTTTAAATAAAACAATTCGATTCTTTTTAAATTTATTATCGAGGCGTTTGAGCGCGTAATAACGTCTGGAGTCTGGGCGAAGGGGTTGTTGACCCGAAAGGTTTCCTAGAGGCTGGGCTAACAGTTCCACCACGGTTTCTCCGTTCTCGCAATACGCTGAATCGGCATGGTATCATTGCAGCAGCTATTGCACCGCAAAGTGTCGCCATGTATATGTGTGCGCGGCAAGATGCCCGTGCTGCAGGCAACTCGAGCATCGGCACTATCCTAGACGCTTGCATTTTGTCCTTATTTGGAACGTGAGTCGCGGAAAGGTAGGACGATCGTGTCTCGGGGAAGTCATAATGAAAACGGTTGAACGACGGGGGACTACTCCGAAGACGAATTCGATTGGAATCTTGTCTGGTAATAAATTGGAAAGTGGGCGACGTTAGCGATGAAATAAAAGGCTCTATTCGTATTTGTTGTATCCCTGAGTATTATATCGCTTCGGTCGTAAATATCGACCACAGGCATTGAAACGTCCAATAATATAATCGCTCGTCTGCGAAGGCGGAGTAAAAATGTGTAAACAAAGCTGTAAAACTGTTTACTTCGGTACCATTTAGTAAAGAAGAAACGAAGTGGATATCTTTATCGATATCTGAGAAGACACTGTGATATTCCAGGGTTAATCATTTCCGTACGGTGTCGCTACAATGTCTCTGTTAAACGATCAAGATATTATTGATTAACCTTTCTGTTTTGCAGCTCCTCGAATCCCACGCGCAAGAACTCGCCAACCTGGAACTTCTCGTACAAGTTATTGTTGTCAAATTGAACGTCACCGCTGACAGCATAACCGCATTAGGATCATTAAAGTTCGCCGCTGCGAAGAGTTGCTAACGAGTGCTAATGAGGCCGCGGATAAACATTGAAATTACTTTAGATCGAAACTGTGCTAGACTCCATCGAATGTCGTTACGTCGTGTCCAAAGTTCCCCGGAAGTTACGCTCCCCTAATCGCGCTTGCTGAAAATCTACGTCCCGGAAACTATTACCATTATCCGCTTATTTTCACTTCTCCTAACTAAGTTTCTCGTCTTCCCTCCCGTCCCTTTTCTCCCCTTCTATCGAGCCAATGCGAGGGGCCATTCATTCCGTTCGACCAGCCAAAGCAGAAATCCGCTTCCACTTCCGAGATTTCCGTACTTTCGACCGACTTCCTATCGAATCTTCGCAGCAAGCGTGTACTTTTATCTTCCACAGGGATTAGTCTATAGAGTTTATCTCGTGATTTGTTCCTGTTTATACAGAATTCTCACGAGACTTCGAATCGAGCCACAAATTTCTTAAACATCGGTACGAACGAATTTTATTTTACGTTTTAAATTTTCTTTCTGCGCGAGGAATTAGCCCTTTTACGGTCGCACCACGATCGTCACGCGGCCCCTGTATTTATTCATTTACTTTCGCTAAATTTACAGGAACTGAGGGTACAAAGCAGATGATAAGAGGAGCGTAGCGAAAAACTCGACAAGCCTTGCAATTAAGTCTGCGGTTAAGTGCCGGCTTTGATGGCGGTCGCCCAATGAATTTTCAATTTTTCTGGGCTCTTCGAGTTACAGAGACGGGCTCTTTCAAAGCAGACTTTTCTTAAGCCGATACTTCGTTAAGACGATCGAGTCCATTTTGCTGTAACCAAGCAACGAGACTACAGTTTTGCCTGTCTCGGGGAACACGAGGAATTAATTACTCGGAAAGCGGGCTCGCCGATCTTTTCTCAAACGAAAGCATATAATCGATCATCGAACTCTGCCCGATTCGCTCGTTTTCTGGGCTGGTTTCTTTCAGCCGTCTTTCCCCGCGAAATTCTATAACAACGTTTCGTACGAGACGATTAAACGCGTGTGCTCGTTGTTGTTTCGCTGGCTGACAGCCGTCGTAACGAAGTGCTCAAAAACAATGAGAGACTCGCCGTAAAAATAGTCGCAGAAACGAAGGAGGAGAATAAATCAGAAATATCGCGCACGGAGCGTAAATTCCGCGACTCGCGTCGAATCGAGGCGACCGTCGCGGTTATAAATAACAATAGCGCGCGTCACCGAGCGAAAACGAAGAATTAAAGTTGTCGTTCCAGAATCGCTGCGCATTCCATGTAGTCGGCGGTACCGTCGGCTTTTCGTGGTTTATCATGTGGGAAATATGGTAACGCGTTTATCCACGGCTCGGTGTACGCACTGCGGAGCCCGGTTACCGCAGTGGTATAAATCGAGTTAGGCACCGCGCGCTCCGAAAGCGCATTTCATTAAGCATATCTATTTCCTCGCGAAGCGCGGTTTAATGCACTTACAACGTTGGATAAACCGTCCCGTTCGGTGGGAAACGCAGCCGTTTCCGCTCCAGTCTGCTTGCTTGCTCGTGCACGACGCGAGCGTTGCAAGGAATTCCCGACGATTCGTCGAGACAGGATTTAACGAAAGACCAGCGTTCGTACCATTATCTATACAGAACGTCCATAGAACCGTGGACAATGAGCGTTCGCTGTCGACGCCTTGGTGTACCGAGGCTCTTTACAGCCTATAACCACCATGATCCGGAGATCACAAGCATGTAATCTACCCTCTGGTCGCTCCACACCGAGGGCCAAACACCCAGAATTATTAGCCCTCCGAAAAGGCTCCGTATCATCGAGAAAGAGCGCTAAAATGACCAAATCTTGATTGATGTTTTCTTTTTTTGGGTGTATTCTTTTACCGTACCTGTATCGGAATATTCTTTTTTTTTTATATATGTGTAGGCTGACCTATTTGCGTGGTTCGTGCGCCGTTGTCAAAGAACAGCGCGAAGAATGGCGAGCAACTCTGAAAGGCGTGAATATCGCGACGCACACGGCCCGTGCAATCAATTCGAATTGTTTCGGGCAGCGTTTATCGGCTAGAAATTCGAACGATACATTTTGTTTGAATTTCGTATCTTTTTTCGTGCCAAGTGCCGTTCATCTTTTGTGCAGGTCTTTCATTCGAATCGCAGCCCCCCCCCCGAACGACACGACGAAGTTAAAAATACGGTATGGTGGAAGAACACCCTGGCGACGTTCGCGAATGTAGACCGGTTTTCAAAGCCGTGAAAATTTCGCTTTGACGGATTGCGTCGCTTATTTTTATGCAACTTTCACGTATCACCGCGCGGAAGTGGCACAAAGGACATAATTGTTCGCTGGAAAGGAGGTTAACTGGCTCTACCCGTGTATCGCCGTTGTTTCATTCTCTTCGTTTCTTTTTGTTCCCTCTGTTCAGCCACTTAAAAACTAGCATGAGCACCGGTTCAGAACTTGTTCGCTTTTACGTGTATTATGTCTGCTTTTAAAAGGGTCCATTATAGAGAGACCCCGTCCGCTCTTGGGCGTGACGGGATTAATCAGCGCCAATGGAAAACAAAGAGCGCGAACTTTTCGAACATCTTTTTGCAACGGAACAAGTAGCTCGCGAATCGAGAAGATTTGGTTATCCTTAGATTTCGAAATCTCTTCCCGCCTTCCTCAGACACCTACTCCGGAGGATTTGCATAAATCCGACAGATTTTCATCCGTCGAGGAGCGATAATTCTTTCTTCGACGAATCCACCGTCGAACGCTTATAGAAATTCCATAAACCGCGGTTCCACCGTAAATACTGCACGCTGTTAATGCATCGAGCGTCCCGACGTCCCGGTGATATCGAGGCTTCCGCAGGATTTCACAATTTCACGCGGCGTCACGGCGAGTGGGAGAATCGCGCGAGATAACTCGCCGTTCGCGTAAGTTTATTTATCGCGTCGGGTCGTATTTGAAATTCAATATAACAGGTCGGCAACTCCCGCGACCGGGGTTGGAATCCTCGAGGTGGTGGTTTGCATACATTTCGCCCACTCTACGCGATCGAAAATCCCCGCGTCGAAGTCGCCGGTCGTGCACACGCCGTCGGGAGTTTACAATTTCCGCGAGCTATGCAATTACTATCGTTAAGCTCGGTCGGGCTCGGGCCATCGATGCTACGAAGTACGAAGTTCGCTCGCGGTTATTGCGTCTGGCCGCCTTATCGGTCGCAACCGAAACATTAGTACCTTTCGGTAATGACGTCGGGGGTTAGTGGCGATAGAACTCGATCGGGAGTTGTGCCCGTTCGATGGCGGAAATCTATCGCGAATGAAAGGAGAGATAGAGGAGATACGGTGTGGCGCGAAACTATAGGGAACCGACGTAATTGGCGTGGACTACGCCCTCCCTGTAATTGGTTCCGCGGAAAAAGTTATTATACAAATACTTCCACCCTCGAA